>NC_083354.1:52429333-53054333 GCF_030254825.1 Meriones unguiculatus
ATTATGCATGATTGTTCAGGAAATCCTGTGAGGGAAAAACTGTACATGTTCAATACAGACACATTTTTTTCCCCCAGATATTTTTCAATCACGGTTGGTTGAAATCTATGACATAAATCTGTCCGTAAGGAGAGTGGTCTGTTAAGTTCGGTGATCTGATTTTTGCAGTGACCACTCAGAGCAGGCACCTTGGAAGGTGGGAGGTCCCAAGAGGCCAAAGCTAGTGGGAGTCTGTAGTCTGTCCTTTCACTGACCACTTAGAGGCAAAGACAGTGGCTTAAGCACCAGGGTGAGGTTTCTGCTGGGATGGCATAGGTGTTCAGGCTTGGCATTTCAAGAGGCATTGCTTTCCCTGGCTTTCTGAGTTGCAGATTTAGCCTCTCAACTGGCCTTCTTTGGGCATTTTGCTTAGGTTTGGCTACTGGAATAGAGGAGCATGAAGTCCCTTTGGTTTAGGAAGCTATCCCTCCTTTAGTTTCCTTGTGGAGGGAAAGGGAATGCCCTGCTCAGGTGGTACCCATGCAGAGAAACCCTCTCAGGCCAGCAAGAAGCTCTGAAGGTCAACACTGGATTCTGACATCACTAAATACAGCTTTCCACCCTTTACCAGAATCGAGAGCCAAATAAACCTCTTTTCTTTTCTTTCCTCTTCTTTTCTTTTCCTATTTTAAGCTATCCACTCTCACTTCAGTATAGTACCAGAAGACTAGCCCTGCCTGCTCCTGTTTAACAAAGGTGCACTTGGGCATCCAGAAGAGTAGAACTACTCCCTTGGACTCTCATTCCAAGAGCCAGGGTAGGTGCTGCCTGTTGGCACTCAGTAATGCTGCTGCCCTCAGTGGTGTTTGTGTTTTGCCTTCTCTGTCAGCTTTCGTGTCTCTTTGGGCTCTGGGGTTTCTTCTCCTGCGCCATCTACATACTCTGCCATTTTCACAGCATCACACATAGAGGGCACACACAGGTGGCTGGATTCTGACCGTCTCCCCACCCAGACTACATACTCTCACGGCTCCAGACTTCCTTCCACTCTTCTTACACCTCTTTGGGGAATAACAGACACTAATCTTCTCTGCGCCCCTGCACTCCTGAGTAATGGACAGTTTGATATTTGGAAATGTTCCACCCTGTAGAGCATTGACTATTCCACGCATCTACAAAGATTCAGCGCTGTTTCAAATTGCACTGTGCAGAATGAGGCAATACTCTGGACAGACGAGCACAGCACAGCAAACGTGGAGTCTTTGCAACTGAGTTGTTTGCTGAAATATGCTTTTGGTAATAAAATGAAGTTCTTGACAACTTCAAACAGTAAGTGGCATTTACTAGAGAAATGACCTGGGGTCTGTATCTTCCTTTCCAATCATGTAGCCAAACCTTTAGAGAAAAAGGGAAGGAGGGGTGAGGAAGGAGAGAGTGATATGTTGAAATTAAGTGACAAAAACATGCCCCAGATTTAGGTCCCCTCTTCCAAGCCTATTTGCCTTTTTTTTTTCCTTTAAGATTCATATCTTCTAAATAAAACTTGGGGGAAAAAGGAAGGATAAAGTTCAGCTGATGCTACACAAAAATGAATAAAGTCAATAAACTCTAAGTCTCTCGTGTGTGTGTGCACACGTGTGTGTGTGTGTGTGTGTGTGTGTGCAAATATATTTGGAGAATGGAGACTCACGCCTTTTTTATTAAGCAGTTCACGTATTTTTGTCAGGCCACCTGGCATCTTCTGTCAGGCTTTCAGTGTTCACAGCTTTAGTTCTGAACAGCCTACCTGACCCTTTTCCTGCTCCCATTCTGTTTTATATCCTCATGCGCAGCCCTGCCTACAATGTGGCAGTTTATTCTTCTTTTCCATCTTTTTCCTTCCTGTGGTTATAAACTTGGGTCCTTGGAGGAGCAGGCCAGTTCCCTAAGTTGGCTGTGGTGTCTCTGGCAGCCTTGGATAAAGCTCTCCCCTGGTGCTGGAGATTCCTCTATTCCACAGGGGGCCTCTGATGCTCAGACAGAAATTGAACTGGAATTTATATAAATGAAACCAAGTTTCCCTGTGCTTATCTGTTATTGCAAAACATAAAAGCAGTTGGTTTGATTTTCACAAAGCTCAGAGCATCTGTGTGGGAAGAACTGTCTTAAAGTGTAGGCCACGTGGCCTCTATGAAATCCTTGGGAGTCCCAGGGGACACCTCAAAGCTAAGCAGAAATCTCTGCAGCAGCTGAAATGAGGTACAAAGAGAGGCTGGGGGACTGCCAGCCAGAGGACACACACCACGCATATTAAAGTGCCTGGCCCACAGGGCAAACAGCTTGCCAAAGAGCTCCCCCAAATCAAAATCCCAAGTGCAGATTCTTTCAGGTACGCTGGCCAGTTTGTTATTACAAAACTGTATCAAGCTGGACAACTTTGCACAGCACACATTATGGTGAGTAGTGAGTGGTATAGATTTAATTATTTAAACATTGTAGATAAGCCCCAGACAGCACAGGGTAAAAGCTAGGGTGAAATGAGTCCAACATCTCTTGGCACTCAGGACTCCTCCTGCACTCTTAGCTGGCCAGGAGCTATCCCCAGGACCCCTTGCTTCTCTTTTTCTCTCCCTCTGTCCTTTTCTTATCTCTGCCTTGTTCTGCATTGAGCGGTCCATTCTGTGGTTTTCAACAGCTCAGCAGGGTTCTGGTGTTCATGCAGACTCTTCACCTTGAACAGCTTTAAGGGCCAAAGTTATGTTAAACTTGGGCAGCAGCTGGTCCCAGTCTTGGTGCTGTGCTGTCTACCTTCCGACCATTATGCACAGCAATGCGTATTCCTCTCTCCCCCCCACCCCCCCAATGAGATCTCACATTGGCTGTTTGGAATACTACATGGCTTCAATACGTGTCCCAGTGTGGTTAAAGGCTCGGTCCTCAACAAGCACAACTGAGAGATGCAGAAAACTTAAGAAGCCAGTAGCCAGTGGGAGATCTTTGGATCCCTGAGAGTGTGTCCTTGATGATGGTAGGGCCCTGGATTCTTCCTCTTCCCCCCTTTAAAATGCCTGTCATGAGGTGAGTGGTTTCTTTTGCCACATACTGCTCACATTAAGTATAGACACAGGGCAAACCAACAGAGCCAACAGGTCTGAACCTTCTGAAACCATGAGCCAAAGCAAACCTTTTCTCTTTATAAGTTGATTGTTTTGGGTATTAGTTATAGTAATAGAAATTTGACACACCTTAGTGTGTAGCCATCAATAAGTCAAAAATAGCATCATCTTCAACTAAATCCACAGGAAGGAACCAAAGCCTCTCAGAAGGTCAGATCTTGGGCCTAAAAGAACTACACCCTGGACTGGACCAGATGTTTGCCCAGAGGCAGGTGGCCTTGCAATGGGACAGCCTCATAGGAGATTCATCTAGAACCACACTGAAGGCCCCTCAGCACCGACTACTGCTGCCTGAGCCTCTGTAGCATAAAAAGAGAAAGAGAGACTGCTAAGTCTGAAGAAAGCATGGGTTGTAGGGCTTTCCTCGCTGTGTTGACTGCGGCCTGCAGCAGTGGTGTGAGCTGATTGCTGCATCTGCCTGCTGCAGTGACAGAGAGGGCAGCAGTTCCCCACCACAGCAAAGATAGGGCCTCAAGCCTGGACCAATGCCCCAGGCTGGGGCAGGCCATCCCAACCCACCGTGGTGGTCCACCAAGCTAAGTTAACCACACCTCCCCCCACCCCCAACACACACACCATGGCAGCAGTGAATCCAAGGAGCCCACTGCCCCCTCAGCTCTGCAGCTGACTGGCTCCCTAATGTGGCGGCTCTCTGCTCCCTCCATCCCCCTCAACACACAGCAAGAGCTATGTCTGGTCCATCAGCTGTGGGCCACTAAAACTTAACGTGGCACACTGCCAGCCCCTCCTTCCAGCCACAGGCCTATCAGTCTCTTGTTCCCTGTGAAGACCGGAGACAAAGTGGCAGCTCCTGTCAGCCGGTCAGCAGGAGCTGTCCATGGTGACTATTCCTGCCTCAGCTTACTGCTATGGGAGCCAACAGTTTTCCTGCCTCAGAACACTGGCTATGCCATGGGAGCATAGTCCGTGATGACTACAACCTTTCCTGTTTCAGCCTACTGCCCTCACAGTGGACTCTTTTGTAAAATTTAGACTCTTCGTATTCTTTATAGGCAGAAAAGTGGCCAGCCCCCTGCCTGAGGAAACTCCAGCAGCCCAGAGCTCCTCCTCCAGACTTCTGTAACTGTCATCTCTGGCCCCTTAGAAGAACTCATCCCAGATTATGCTAATCTGAGGTGAAACTTCTGAACAAAAACTAACCAATCTTTAAGCAGGAGAACTGACCAATGGCTGAACTTTCCACCAAACCCCACCAATCCTGAGGAGGAGAGCCCACCAATCTCTTAACTTCCCAAGCTCAGTACTTGAAATACCACCAATCCTCAGTCTGGAAATCCCTGCCCTTGAAAGCTCCACCCCTTCCCCCTAAGAAATCCTATATAAAGCCTGTGTCTGCTCAGTTACCTGCTGCTTTCTCCAAGGAGCAGAGGTGGCCACTCCTGGATTTGTCGCTCCTCTCCTGAATTTGTCCTTTCAATAAACCTCTTCTAAGAGATTTACTGCCTGGTGTGACTTTCTCATCAGAAGCAGGAATGAAGAAGAAGAGAGGAAAGATGTGAAGAAGGAGCAGAGCTCAGGATCCTAAGCTCCTCAGCTCATTAGAGCAGTGTAGCTCCTGAACTCTGGTGCTTCAGGATGCTCTTCCCAGGCTTCTGAGTTGTGGGTTTCCTGGACACCCATCCAAGTACCAGGAGCAGACAATAACAACAACATGGAGGTGTTTGAGACCGAGAGTGTTTAGTTAGCAGCCACTTTGGAGGGATCCTGTCTCTGGGCAAGAACAGAGTGGATCATTTTTTTCCTCCAGAGTCAAGCATAGTGTGGAAGATTAGTCTGGCCCATCATGGCTGGACCTAAACTCCCTCTGTTTGCTTTCAGGAGAGAATCTCAGACTATTCCTGAGAAGATCCCTGATTCTGTCTCTAGGACCTCATAAATTCCAGTGCAAGACTTCCTTTATTAAGTGGGATAGTAGTTCAGTGTGGCTACCGTGATTACCACAATCTTGACGGCCTGAAACAATACAGTTTGTCCTCTCATGGGGCTACAGGTTGCAGGAGGGCCACACTTTCTCCAGAGGCTTGTCCTTGTCCCTCCCAGCCTTTAATGGATTCTGAAATTTCCTTGTCTTGTGGTTTCCTCACAGGAGTCTCTGTTGCATGGTCACACCACCTCCTCCTCTCCCATGTTGTCGCCCCTGCATCCCTTAACAGTGTGTAGGTGACTGCACTCAGGGCCACGTAGAGCTTCTCCTCCCTAAACCCTTAGCTTACTCCTGTCTTTTTTCATACAAAGTGACATTCCAGATTCTGGGCATTATGACACTGGAGATGCAGTATTCGGGGAGGTGTCACCATTCACCTGCTCTGTATTCTGAACTATTGTTGGAGGGGTATGCATCTTTTGGTGCATTCCAAGACTGAGCATAATTTTTGGCCCGTAGGGAGTGCCCGCTTGGTGCTAGTGGGCTGGAGGGCTGGATGCGTGGATGAAATGCACACATTCAATAGCTGTGAATCTTAAGCGATGTCAGTGGCTGGAGGGAAGATGGTATAAATTCTTTTCCTGTCCCTTGCCCCTGACAGAGCAGCCTTCTCTCCTGGTAACAGGTTTTGAGACAAAGCACTGCTTGGCTCTCCCTGGACTGTGTTAGAATCTGGCACTTGTATTACATTCCATAAAGCATAAATATTTGGGGAGCAAAATTGATTCTGGAGCAGTGGAGGGGAGATGGGAAGTGGGAAGTTTGATTTTTATTCTTTTGGGGGAAAACAGAGGCTCTATGCATGCCAGAGTGTAACATTTCTGTTTCTTTTTCCAGAGGGTGATTATTGTACTTTGATATGAGCCAGCTACTTCATGGCCACCTGAGGTGAAATAAAGACTTCCCAGGAGTTTTCAGGGCTCTTGGGATGGCAAGAGAGGAGTCATAGTGAACTCTGCTAGCAATGGTGCTCATTGAGGGACCTCCCCGGGCTGGATAGCTGCTTCCCAATTCCCCTTACCAATCTCTAGACTGGACTCAGCCTGAGCAAATGACAGGTGAACCAGAAGACAGATGGACATGGCTTTCAAGGTCCAGGAAAGGTGTGGGAGCCTTGAGAGTGCAGCAATGATTCTCATACAGCCCAGAAAATAAAGTCTGGCTGTCTGATTAGGCAATATCACGGTCCTTCTGTGTCCACACCAGTCACCAGTCACCAGTCACCAGTGCTCATCTGGGATCCTTCATCCGCTGGTCCTATGGAATCTATATGATGACCTTATGTGTTTGCTGGTAACCTTGTGAAACGAAATGCCTTCCACTTTTCTTTTTTCTGCTCGGCTTATCTGCAAGTCTCCAAGCTGAGAGAGAGAGAGAGAGTTCGGAACAGACCTTTATCTGCTTCTTCTGTTTACTGTCCCTTTCTCTTATCTTTCCAGGGTGGGGTTTCTACTTCTGATCACCATTTAAAAGAGATTCCACATTCACCATTTTTGCTCCATCTGTTTTTCCCTCTGCTTTGGAGACACATTATTTATGCCAGAGACAGTGGAAAGCACACACTTAAACGTTTTCTAAAATTCAGCCCCCCCCCCCACTTTCTTTTTTGTTTTATCTGCGATGTGCATAGAATTGTATATGGTGGCTTCGGTCCTTGATGACTCACTTTTTCAAGGAAAGGAAGAAAAATCTCAACAAAGCAACCAGCAATCTGTGAGAGGAAATCTAAGAGCCAGAGTCAGTCAGCCTAAAGGAGGCAAGGAAGAGCTCCGAAGGGAAGGCCTTCTGCTTCTCTGCCGTATGGTTCTCCGGCCTGCAGGCTCCACTTTTAAAAAGACAATGGCCTTGCTGAAGTCCAAGAGTGGTGAATGTAGCACAAAGTCCCAGCACCAAGAACCGTGTGCTGGGCTTCCTTTGATATTAGACTGTCTAGATGAAGGAGTCCTGTATCTCTTGCTTTTCATCAAGAGCGCGGTTGCTGAGGCGTACTTAATAATGTGTTCACTTGTCTTTCCTAGCAAAAATTCTGGTTGATCCTGCATCTCCCAGTCCCTCTGAGTCTGAAGGCTCCTGTAAGCCACTGTGCCTCTGACCTTAAAGGAAGAGAGCAAGTTCCTGACTTCCATGCCTTAGGATTCTGTTTGCTGGCGAAGACGCTGGATCAACAGACAGCTTTTCCCTCAGATCTAAAAGCCGCTCTGATTAGCTGGTTTGCAGTTAATTCAGCCAGTTAGACAGTCTCCGAAGGCCAGGGCTCAGCTGCATCCATCTCGTGCAGTTTAAGATGGTCCAGCGATTTCACTACCTTAAAGGTTGCGCAGAATTTGATTGATAACTCAGAACTCAAAATGTTTCCAGAAGGGGCAGAAAAAAGTCATTTCACAAATCAATTTTCCCAATTGTTCTTTTTCTTTTTTTCTTTTTAAATTTTGTCATGAGTTCTCAATTTAATCACTGGAACGAGATCATTAAAAAAAAGAAAAATTCTATTCTGAGAGCGTAACACCTGAGAGGACAGCATGCCCCTCAAGAAGAAATGCCAAAATAGTCTATGTTCCCAATTATTTGTATTTAATAGCTTTTCTCTGACTGAAAGTACAGTCTGTGTTCAGTATAGTAAAATATATAAGGATAAAATATCGCAAGCCATCAGGTGGAATCCCTTTAAGATTACTCCAAGTGGATAACCACATTTAGCAGGGTTGTTGTGTTTTTAAAATATTTATTGTTTGTTTATTTGTTTGCTTGTTTTGTTGAGATAGGGTTTCTCTGTGTTGCCTTGGCTTTCCTGGACTCGATGTGTAGACCAGGCTGGTCTCGAACTCTCAGAGATCCACCTGGTTCTGCCACTCTGAGTGCTGGGATTACAGGCGTGAGCCACAGAACCTGGCTCCCATCTGACTGTTTTCTAAGAACAAAATATTAGAGGCTGTTTTTGTTTGTTTGTTTGTTTGTTTTATGTTACTACCTTACTTTTCATGTGCTGTGGGTGTTTTGCCTGCACGTATGTCTGTGCGCTGAGTGCATTCCTGTTACCGGAGGAGGCCAGAAAAGGGTGTCAGATCTCTTAGGACTGGAATTAAAGAAAGTTGTTAACTAACATGTGGATGGTGGGAATTGAACCCAGGTCTTCTAGAAGGGCAGCTGGTGCTTTTGATGGCTGATAGAGATGGCTCATCTCTCCATCTCCTTGAGGCTGATTTCCTGAGTCAAAGTATTTTACTGTTATAAGTGGGATCAGAGGTACAATGGCTTCATTCTGCATGGTCGAAAGTATGTGTGTGAAGTCAAATCGTGAGTGGCTGGGCTTGCTTTTATAGTTACATGCTTTCGACACAACTGGCCCACTTTAGTAATAGCTGTGCTATCCATTCACAAGGGCTTTGTCCTCATTCCCAGGTACCACATGTGTGCGTAAAGGATTCAATTTCTAAACCTGAATTTTGGAGGATACATTCAAGTGCAGTATCAGTTACCTTACTCAAAATGACTGGCTCTGTCCTTAGCCTATAAAAATGTTTAGTTTTATTCACCCCAAAGATGCTGATCAAAGACACCTGAAGTGTTTGTTTGTCTAGGAGACAATATCTTTTAATGGTAGGTCTTCAGGCACTTCAGCCTGGAGTAGGGGGGTTCCTAGTGTAATTTTCTGTTCCCTCTCATTCTTTGTTCGCTTTGCAATCCTCAATCCCAGGGGCCAGAAAGTTTGTCTTTCTAGGCTCGTTGAAGACTAAGACTGTCTTCAAATTCCTTATGTCTAACATAAGAAGGAGCAACTATGAAAAGCAATTCAGTGTACAATTCATAGCCCAGGGGCTGCTAGGCTCGAAAGCTCAGCTTGCCCAGGCAGAGGCTTTGCCAACTTCTGTGGGTTAATAGACTATTCTGTGCTCTCTCTCTCCCGTCATAAAGCAGGGGTAAAATAAATTTTTTAGATGCCAAAAGTAAGTGATCATACTTAGATCCCTGCACATAGTGCCTGGCATATACTCAGCAATCAAGAAATGGCAGCGATTTCTAATGCCTGACCCTACCTTTCCATTACAAAAAAAAGCAAGTTCTGCAACACCTGAGGTTTTGACTGTTTTCTCCAGTTCCAATTCCTTAGTGCCCAGACCAGCGCTTTGGCATGGAGCTGGCATTCCATTACTATTTGTGGAATAAACGAATCATTTTTTTTCCCCAACCACTTCATTACCAACACACTATTGTGGAAGCCGTCTCTGCCACTTGATTGTTTTTGCTGGTGTTTCTCCCCTCGTGACAGCCATTCTAGAGTGCTCCTAACTTATTCCTCTGTGGGTGAAAATGCTACAGTTTCTTGGACATAAATTTTTAATGTGACTTTAGCGGCAAAAGCTCATTCCTTTAGTGCATTTGGAATCCCTCCTATGTCTGCAAGACCTGGCAAGCACTTGCTCTGTGCAACAAGTATTTATGGATCCAAATCACACTCTCCAAATGGCCCAGGCTTCTCACTGTGCAGCACCACAGGGGAAAGCTTGGCTTTAAGATCACGTAGAACCCAAATCCCCAGTACTCAGCTGGGTCCCCCACACCTGGTCTGATGGGAGGTATATCTTGCTTAGAACCATGAAGCATATAGAAGATGATAATAGTATCAGACTAGCAGATTGGACAGTGATGCTGCTGGACCCCATCTCAGCTCACTCCAGTCCAACAAACGCTATATGGAGCATGAGGCTGGATATCAGGAAAAAGCGAGGCAAGAGACATGCACAAAGCAAATAGACCATATGCCTCTAAAAGGGATGACTCTTCTCCCAGAGATGTGAAAAGGTTCAGTAAAAAGCTGTCAGGAAAATGTCAGGTTTATGCATCATTGGGGAAGAAGTGCAGCTCAACTGTGATTGCATCTATGCTCTCCAAAGGGGTTTGAGTGAAAGAGCAGCTGATTGGAGGATACACAGAGAGCTCTACAATGGTGGCCTCCAAAAGAAAAGTAACCTTGGATGACAAACTCACTCTTCTGCATTGAAGTAATCATGATTGACTCGTTGCCTACACAAACAGAAAACTTGAATCAAACCTGGCCTGGGGGTTTATGCTTGCAATCCCAGCACTCTGGCAGGAAGAGGCAGGTACATCTCTGTGAGTTTGAGGCCAGCTTGGTCTATCAAACAAGTCCAGGACAGCCAAGGCTACACAGAGAAACCCTGTGCACCCCCCCCAAAAAAAAAGAAAAAAAAAGTAAATCAAGCTGACCACTGGGAAAAATGTCTATATCTTAATTGTCAGAATGTTGAATATTTTAGCTTGCACCTGCAAAAGGGTCATTGTAGGTGCAGCTCAGTTAAGGGGGAGACTGGGGTAGGGGCAGAAATATGAACATAGGAAAAGTGATATGTGGTGAAAGGAGTAAGCGATTAGAAAGAAGATGCCATGCTCTTGGCCTTGAAGATGGATGGGCCACAAACTAAGCAATATAGGAAGACTGTACAGGCTAGAAAAACCAAGGGCACTGGCTACCTAAGAGTCCAAAGGGAATGTAGCTCTGCCAACATCTTGACTTTATGATTTTCTCCTTCAGAACCACAAGAAAATACAACTGAATTGTTTAACACACCAAATTGCTTATAAATTTGTAAAAAAAAAAATCTTGCAACTATGATAAAACAGGAAACCTGTGTTTCCTTGGAGAACACGGGGCATCACACTGATTGTTTCACATGTGCATCATACAAATCATTTCACCTGGGATGCGTGTGTTTTAGGAAGGGTTTCCCGGAGAGTGCAGTGTCTGAGCCCAGCCATCAGCTATGGAAACATTTCAAAGAGCAAAGATTGGAGTTATGGGATAGGGTGGTTTTCGCTCCCACAATTTTAGTGATAGCCTGCTCTCGCTTCTTCACCTCTTTTCTATAAAGGATCAGAACAATTCTGAAAAAAATCAGGTGTGTGTGTGTGTGTGTGTGTGTGTGTGTGTGTTTCAGAATTCCCCAACATATGTCACCCTTACTCAAATATGTTTGAAGGTCTTTCACTGGCTTGCAATGTCCAAATGATTTGATCCTATTATTCTTGGCGATCAGCGTTCACTTTCCCCTTCCCATTTTGCTCCAACTGTGCAGGCCGCTACACTCTTCTTCATGCCTATCAAGACTTTATGTTTAGGCCATTGTCCCTTCTGTCTGGAATGCTGTCTTCAGTGCCATCAAGAGTTCTCTTTTCTCCCTTCAGGTGTCTGCTCAGAGGTTGTATTTCCTGTTCATACTCTAAATAAAACAGCCTTCCCTGTCACTTTTTCTCTACTATTCTTAATTTTTTTCATAGTATTGTTTCCCCTGCCTGTTAATTGTGTTACTGTTTTCTGTCTCCACTGGCAGGCAACCTGGATAAAAATGGGAACTTTTGTTCATTATTTCTGTAGTCAAAAGATAGTTAAATAATTGAATGCTTGATGATAATGAATAACTATTTATTATCGTTCACTGTCTTCACAAAGCGCGAGGAGATACCAAAGGTTTTGCATATTCTAGGACATTTTATCCAGAGTATAGGGGCCATTACAGTCTTAAGCAGAGCAGGTGTGACTACCCACAAGAACCTCTCAAGATCTGGCCTGCTGATGTTCCCCCATAGAAGGAAGGATGGTATCCCCATGACCATAACTGTTGTTGTGGTAAAATACCTCAGAGGAAAGGCCTTATTTCATCTTACAGCTTACAGTCCATCACAGAGAAAAGCAAAGCAGGAGCTCAAGGCAGGAATCTGGAAGCAGAAACTCAAGCTGATAGTATGGGTCATGACCCCTTCGAGGGCATTAACAACCCTTTCACAGGGGTTAGCCAAGACCATCAGAAATACAAATATTTACATATGATTCATAACAGTAGCAAAATCACAGTTATGAAGTAGAAATGAAAATAAATTTATGTCTGGGGCTCCTTATAACATGAGGAACTGTGTTAAAGGTTGCAGCATTGGGAAGGTTGAGAACCAGTGCCATAGATGAATGCTGCTTACGGCCTTGATTTCCATGGCTTGCCCATTTGGTTTTCTTATACAACCCAGCTCCACCTGCCTCCAGGTGGTACTGCCCACGGGTGGGCTGGGCCTCCTCTATCAATTAGCAATTAAGAAAATAGTCCACAGGCCAATCTGATGGAGGCGTTTCCTCCGTTGAGGGGTCCTTCCTCCCCGATGACCTCAGTTTGTGTCAACTGGACAAAAACTAACCAGCACAGATGAGAAGGGTCATTGGACAGTCACCTGAGGTTCTAGTCTCCTTCTACTGTGTCTCTGTCCCAGGTATATGCACACCCTGGCTATACATATTCTGCATACGTTTACATGCTTAGTATAAGGTGTGGAAGGCTAACTGAAGGCGAACTTTCATCCATACAACTATGGGGAAGTTGCCACCCATGCTAGAGTGAACCTTTTTGGTAATGTGACACTTTAGGTGTTACCCATGCTACCATGGCTCCTCCTCAGTCATATAAGTGAGGCCAATAATCTCATTGATTCACCAAGCAAGACTTGAGTAGAATCACAACAATGGTCTGCCATTACTGCCCTCACTGGGGCAAATAAATATTAGTTCACACTTCCTCAGGAAAAGTTCACACAATGTTGCCCAAAACATCATTACATTTTAGGAACTGGTGAGCCAAGGCCTGGGACAGAGGGGCTGGTCCGAAGACAGCTGCAACACACTCAGTCTCACCACACTCTGAATATTGAGCTCCCAAACCAAGCCACGTGACAAGAGGAGAGGTAGGCATGGTGGGGCGGGGGGCACGGCAAAGTGAGATTAATAATAATTTGAAACCTGGGGTTCAGAAGACATGCTTCTGTGAGGTAGAGAGGTTAGTGTAGAAATGAGGAATCTCAGAGAAAAACCTGATTTGAGCTTGGTTTAAGGTGGGTTAAGTCTGTGGGCCCAAGGGGTATTCACTGATGGGCCTAAGACAGAGCAACACAAGCTTAGAGGCTCAAGGAAGGAGGTGGATGGCGGAGGTGGGCTTGAGGTTATGGGTATTAGGCAGGGGGACTGACAAAGAAATTAGGAGAGGGGAGGTGAGTGGAGAGGTCAAATGAAACAGACTATGGTGGTCCTGTCTTCATGGTTAAGAGTTTCTTCTTTAGTCCCAGATCACTGCGGGTTGGAGACAATGTCTGGGATGCTCATTAGAAGGGAAGGGAACAAACGCCAAGAGACCAGTGACAAAGCTGCTGTAGAGTTTCAGGCCATGGGAAGGCAGGCAGGAACCATTTAATGTGTCCACGGGTGCAATTAGATAGGGGACCGACTCTTAATGTTTTGCTGCACATTATGATAACTGTTTGAAACAACAAATTGCAGATTTTACATTAGGTAGTAAAGAAGGTTTTGAATATTTACTATGTAATGAAAGGATAAATGTCTGAGGTAATAGATATGCCAATTACTCTGATCTGATAATCACACATTTGTATTTATGTAATGAAACATCACGCTGTATTTCATAAAAAATATAGAATTACTATGTGTCAGTCAGAGAGAGAGACAGAGACAAAGGGGAGAAAGAAAAAGAAAGAACTAATGGAAGGAAGGAAAGAAAGAAAGAAAGAAAGAAAGAAAGAAAGAAAGAGAGAGAGAGAGAACGAGGGAGGGAGGGAGGAAGGAAGGAAGGAAGGAAGGAAGGAAGGAAGGAAGGAAGGAAGAATGGATTTTGTACCCACCCTCCCTGTCCCTCTTAAGTACCTACTTTAGAGGGGCCCATGGAGTATTGTGATGGCTACATGTCCTTCACTGAAGCTGGGTGGCTGCCTCTGTTTGCCAGGCGAGAGTCAGAAGCACCTGAGCCTGCAGGAGCCCAGCACCACCTGAGCAGCCAGCATTTGGTTCTGCTCTGAGGTCCATATGGCATATTTGACCTCCACACCTGAGGACAGGCTGGCTCTCCAATCATTTGTGTTTTTAAGTGAGAGTCAGGAAGATTAATAGAGGGATCCTTTCAGGGCTTAACAGAGAGGGGAGGGATCTGGGTTTCTGTGAAAATGTCTTTCCCAGTCTATCCATGAATGGTAAAGAGGGTCTTTTCCAAGGAAGGACAAGGGCTACAAACAGCCCTGAGAGAGGGCTGAGTCACCAGGTGGGGGTGAGCCTAGGAAGTTGATGTGGGGTTGGAAGTGAGTCCAGAACAATCAGAGAGCATTTTCCTAAGTGAGGAGCCATCACATTCTAGAAGAGACACTGAGATGGGGGATGCCTCGGGATGGGAATAACACACACCAAGTCCACTCCTGACACCCTCGGTTACCGTCCTCTCCCTTCATGTATTCACCAGGCAGACGAAGGACTGATACAAGCTGGAAAATGAAGGGGAACAGAGGCAAGGCCTGGATGATGCACTCTAAGTCTCTTGGGGGAGGGAACAAGCAAGTGAAGAGAGGCTTGTGGGTGCTGTTGGAAGAAGCTCTGATCACAACTGTGGATGTTTAACCATCTGGGAACCAGCTTCCTTGAGCTTTGGCCCAGCAGAATCTGAAGAGCACGGAAGAGTCTGGCAGGCAGAGTGAAGGAGAAACTGCAACAAATTACCTCCAAACTCAGTGTCTGTGTATCGGGTTCCCAGCAGCCTCTTGGTAAGGTGGTTTTGTCTTCAGGCCATGTATAAGGTTGTAGTTGTCTGAAAACCATGACAGCGCTGGAAGACAGCTTCCAAACTGGCTTGCTTGTGTGGCTATTGGCAGGAGGCCTCTGTTCCTTTGGGAGGCTCTTATTTAAAGAGCTGCTGGAGAGTTCTCATAATACAGAAGCTGGTTCATCTGGCGTGAGCAATGCAAGACTGGCATATTCTGCCCAACCCAGCCTTGGGAATCACATAGTCACTTCTGCAACAGCACATTTTCATAAGGCCAACTCTCTTCAATAGGGAATGGGCTCAAGGAATAGGATGAGTGAAGCACACGCAGGTCTTCTTGCATGGTGATTACCACAAACTACCGGTAATCCTTGCCCAAAGAGTTCTGAAAGCATTACCGTATGGGTGAGGCATCCATGGATTGGTGAGGAGCTAGAAATAACTCTCTTAGGGGATAAGAGGTGCAAGTCACCCACTGGAGAGACAGAGGACCAGGGAAGGGACTTCGCAGGGAAAGAATGTGGTCTACACCCTGAGTTGATAACAAGGACAGCCGGGAATCAGGCATGATTTGGAAAGATCATGCTGGCTCTCACATGACGAGAGCGGATTTAGAGATGCAGGCTGAGCAAGGAGGCTACTGTAGACATCAGGGTTAGATCTGAAGGGTCTCTCCCGGCACAGTGGGCTCTGAGCCACATACATGGGTCCTACTTACAAAGAAGAGACGGGGTGGGTATGAAGGAAGGATGGGGAAGCATCAGGGAGGATTCCTGTCCCCAGGTTACATGACTGGGCACATGGAAGGATTAACAAATATGGACGTATTAATTAAGACAGGTCCAGGGAGTAGCATGGTGGAGAGTAAAATAGAGCATTGAGAACGAGCCTGTTTTGAACCTGTGAATTTTGAGGAGTTTCTCCGTGAACAGGCATTTTGAGTTGGGCATTTGGAAGAGATTTCTGAATTACAGTAAGAACTGGAAAACCTGGACAAACAAAATATAATAAACAAACAAAAATCCCATGTAATTCTTACTTGGGGGTCTAATGAAAGTGACTACTGTCTGGATATTGCCTGTTCAGAGGCATAGCCAGGTTTTATGTTGATTATAATGCAAGAACGGGGAGAACAGGCCTTTGTTGTGTTCCTACTAAGTGTTCAAAATTGTCTTTTTGTTGGTGTTTTGTTTTGTTGACACGTACTAGCTAATTTGAAGACCCTCACAATATCGTGAGCTTATTATTGGTCAGACGTCCTTCGAAGAGCTTTATGTGTTAAGACATTTCATTCTCACAATAAGATTAAAACCTCATATTATTGTAGGTAAAAAACTTAGGCATGGCAAGGCTAAGCAATTTTCTCAAGGTCTTGGGAGTGGCAGAGACCTTGCCTTGCCTATTTACTGATAAGAGGCTGTCTATGTTCTGTAAGTATTGTGAGCAGTATGAGAACTATGTCCACAGTTATATTGCAATAAATGATGGAGCCACATTCAGACTTTCTCATCAGTTTTTGTTGTTTGTGTGCTTTATGTTGTGTGTGTGTCTGTCTGTCTGTCTATATGATGTGTATGTCTGTCTATATGTGTGTATGTTGCATGCCTGTGGCTGTGCAGGAATACATGCATGGGTTTGTGTGCCTGCGTCTATGGATTGGAAGACAGAGGAAGGCATCAGGTGTCTTCCTCTACTGTTCGCTAGTCTATTGAGATAGGGCAGCTCACTTAACCGGAAGCCCACCATTTCAGTTAGACTGGCTGGCCAGCAAGCTCCCAGGAACCGTCAGATTCTGCCCCACTGTGCTGGGGTGACAGGCACATGCAGCCATAACTGGCTTTTTAGGTAGGTGCTGAGAATTCAAACTTAGGTCCTACGTACAGACACAGGAATAACCTTTGACCACATCTCTCAAGCCTCTAAAGTCAACTGAAAAATTATGACAGTATAAACAAACAGACAAGTAAACAAACAAACAAACAAACAAACAAACATATCTGGCAGCATGTGGCAACTAAGTGCTTGTACTCTCAGTTTGTTCTCTTTTTCTCTCTCCTCTTCAGGGCCTTACTAGTCTGACACAAACTAACAATGTAAGCCAGGCTGGTCTTAAACTCATGATCCCTCTGCCTCAGACTCCAGAGTAATAGAATTATGGGGGCATGCCACTATGCCCTGTTATCAATTTATAATGTCTGGGAAGACCTCCTGTACCACATTATGTGACAAAACCAATAGTCTCCTTTAAAATTAGGCCTTCCTTCAGTCTAGCCCCACCAGCTCGGGGGGAACTTTGAGGTAGTTATTGCTGTGATGCTTGGAGACCCAGGGACTTCCTCTACCGTCTGCCTCTGATTTCAGAGATGATATTTAATTTTATTCACTCAACCACTACTTATTTATTGAGCTGAGCTCAGCAATGTGGTTACAATGATAAACAGGACAGACATGGTCTGAGCTTTTAGAGATTCGGGTATACCAGGGGGAGTGCATGACAGACACTAATCACATTAATAAATAAAGGCTAACAGCCACGTGCCAAGAATGAAATGCAGGAGGTGCAAGAGATGAGTAACAGCAAGTCAGCATTAACCCAGGAACATAGTCAGAGATAGCCTGGGGAGACCCGGAGTAAGAGAACAGGGTCCTCCTAGGCCTGGGTGGCAATGGGTGCCAGGCCACCCTCACTGAGCCACTGCTGAAACATTCAGCAAAGGCTGTAAAGCTGTGTGGTGGGGAATTGGAGAGAGGGTGAGACCTGACTGGTGGAGGGCCATAACCACTTTGTGTCAGGGGTGCAATGCGAATGCCACCCAATCTGATTCATGTATTTCAGGGAACACTCCGGTGCTGAGGGGCTTGAAAGAAGTAGAGAAGAGACAATGACAATAGCGTAGACAATGCTACTGGCATTGTTAGGTCAGAAGCTGAACCCTGGGAGCTGTAGCAAGCCAGGCTTGACACCAGTACTCGTATACGGAGGAGCAAGACAAGCTAAAGCAACAAGCAGAGGATGGAGATTGAGTCAGCTTGGCCACGCTGGAAAAAGGCATGAATAAAGGGGTTTAGTAATGCCCAAGTCCATCTTTGGAGTCTTGACGTGAGGTTTAGGTTTAAATAGAGGACTAGGGTTTTGCGTAACTAAGTTGTTCTGGTCAGGGTGCAGTCACCGCTGTCACTATCATTACCTGAAATCTAGCCTTGTCTTCTTCCATCAGAAAGTTCCTGGGGAAGCTTTAGCTTGTCGAGGGCCATTGTTTCGATGGTGTGATAGCTAAAAGGAAGGGCACAAGTGTCTCTGTTGGAAATAGTTTCACATCTGACAGGAAGCAAGTGCCGGCGCTCCCCTTGCAGGATGGCTGCAATGAGTGGAGGACAGGATTGGGGGGAGGTGGGGAGAAGGATGAGATTTTTTCAAAGGATATGCTTTCAGATGGAGGCAACTGCTGGCAGAAACGCCCCTGCTTTGGCTGGATCTGGGCTGGGGGATTGTTCGACGTGAATTTCTCAACTTTCGTGGGTGATCCCTGTTCCTTGAGCAAATCTCTTTGGTTCTAATGTACCCACAATGTCATCCTTCAAGGTTCAACATCTAACATCTACAGGGTGGCCCTTGCCTTTTAGAACTTTTTTTTTCCCAAAAAGACTTGGCACTTAACACCACTATCCTAGGCTGAATTCCAAGATGGAGAACAGCACAGAGTGTCTCCTGGCAAGCCCTCTGGAAAAGGAATGGCAGGGAATGTTTTAATTGGTGATGTCCAATATTATCCCAAGTGCTTACATACAGCTTACCAACTTTAATCGGTTTAAATCATACCCCCATTCTGTTGACAATAGGATTGGGGTACAGGGAAGGTATATGGTCTGGGTTCTGAACTGAATAAAAAGGTGAAAGTGAACGGAGGCCTTCACCCCTCTTGGTTTTCTAACTATAGATAGAGGGTGATGCAACTGGCTGCCTTGCGTCCGTCCTCCTGTCTTCTTGTGATGGACTGTTCCCTAAACCTTATGTTGAAACAAGTTGTTGAGTTGTTTTGGTCATGTATTTTGTCACAGCGTTGAGAAAAATAACTAATATGCAGAAGGGTAAGTGACCTTGGCTGGATTGTATGTACAACAAATAGCACCACTGAGAGACAGATGCAGACTAGTTCTCAAATCCACACATGTAAGCTGTACTCTGTGTGTGCTCTCAGGTAGCAGGTGGCATTGTGAATACTTCGTTCTGTATTTTGTGACACACGCAGTGACTTTGTTTCTGTTATCTCCATCATAATGCTGTCAGAGAGGTCCTCTCCTGGATGTGTCCATCTTGGCATGCACATGGCCGGTGGTGCTCTGCCCTAAGCCCCAGCTCCAAGAAGCAGATCGCATTGCCGACTGGACAAAGGGAGAGTTATGATTCATAAGAGATCTGTTTAAAACATACTGAGAGCTGGGAGGTGGCCAGATATGCAGGGATGCTTCGCCGAGGGGGGTAGTCACAAGCTGAACCATCAGCCGGTTCCCTGCAGGGCTCTCCCTGGAGGGTAGGAAAGCAACTGGCCCATAAATAGCAAGAGGCCAGCAGGAAATGTGCAGGGCTCAGTGAGGAAGATGGACATAACAGCAGGCAATGACAAACACAGAGACGCCACAGCCTCACACTGAACAGCACTGATGAGACCTCATGGGGGGTTGTAAATGCCTCCTGATAAGGCAGGATGATTCAGGAGTCTAATGCAGATTGATGAGCAGCACCAGAGTCTCTTTGCATCTCCAAGGAAGATGGGGTAAGAGAGATCCCAGGTAGAAAAAAGCTGGGGAAGGCTATTGGGAAGAGGACTCTGCTGTTCTGTGTCAACCAGGAGAGGAACATGTGGCCCAACAACTTAAGGCCCCCACACGCTGTCTCACTGTAGGCAATGTGTGTGCCCTTTGTCATTGCTTTACTTCTTTCACGTGCCTAAACGCTCCAGATAAAAACTTTTGCAAGCAAGTTTAGAACATCTTAAAGCAGGGGTTCTCAACCTGTGGGTCTCAACCTCTTGTGTGGGTGGGTCAAACAACCTTTCCAAATGGGTTTCCTAAGGCCATAGGAGAAAACAGGCGTTTGCTTTATGATCATGACAGTAGCACAATCACAGTTGTGAAGTAGCAACGAAAGTAATTTTATGGTTGGGGGTCACTACAACATGAGGAACTGTGTTAAAGGATTGTGGCATTAGGGGGTTGAGGACCACTATCTTAAAGAGTGCTTCCTGATACATCAGTCTCATCCAGCAGCGTTACACATTTCACTGTTAACCACTCAGAGTGTTCGAAGCTTCAGTATTTGCCCCTGGGAATGAGGAATACATTACAGCGAAACAAAGGCTCAAGGCCTCCAGGAGTGCCACCTGGCACACACTGGGCAGTGAATACACATACACACAGAAGGGATGGAGCCCATCTCAGAATTGTAAATGCTTCACCATCACTTTCTTGTTAAGGGGTGGGGGAAACTATAGATTTTGGTTTTCAGCAAAAGCACCTTTAACGATTAAGCTATAGACATTTCTTCAGGCTCATTTCCTTTGTAATTGAGAAGCCAGCGATTTGGAAGAGCCATCGAGGAACCCTACACAAAACTTACTGACCTGTTTCTGACTTCACTGGAGCATGCAGCTTGACGTTGCCAAGGGCCGGTTTCGAGCATTACTTTGCTGAGAACCTGGCCCAGGCATGCCTGTCTACCTCTGCAGCAGCGAGCAGATGGAAGGAGGGGCTTATGCTTTCTAGACAGTCATGAACAAGCCACTTAGAAGCCACATCCATTCACTCTGCAGGGAAATCCTTGCAAATGCTCAGAGCAGGATCTACCATGTCTCAGTTTGTACTGTGGCAACCTGCATGGGGTTGGTGTTGCCTCATTTCATCTTCCTAATGATCCTCTGGGGGAAGGTGGGTATTATATGCATTTTAATTCTTAAACACCAAGCCAAACCAAACCCCAAACCAAACAGACTTTGGAGAATCGAAGTGACTGGTCAGGGTTTCCACTGAGGACTGAGGGTACTAACAAATGTCCATCACACTGTTGTATAGGGCCTCCCCATGAGAACAGAAAGGGAACACTGCTGATAAGCAACTGACACTGTCCCTCGCCAAACATTCCATGTCTTAGAAACCCAGGCAATGACTCCATTTCTAATGCACTGGAGACATTCTCCCTATGACAAAGAAGTCTATGCCTTATGCAGCTTGGACTGAGACAAACTTTCACCTTCACTCTTGTCCCTATCAACAGACCATCTTCCTCAATGGCGGCTCATTGACTGCTTTATTGGAACCTACTGGAGAATCCAGTAGGTGTGAAGGCCCTCCTGCAGATCTTTCTCTAGTGTGTCCTGGCTTCCAGTACTCTGTCTTTATATTTAGCATGCTATTAAGGCTAATTATACCTCTGAATCAAAGACGATCATTCAAATTAAATGGGAAATGATTAGGCTCCACAGAGTCTGATTTTCTAGTGAGCCAAAAGAAAGCTAAATGTGGAAGCAGGATTTCCATAACTAGGGAGATACAACAGCAGCTCTCAGGAGGGTGGAATAAGGAAGGAGTAAAGATGGCTTCCAAGGTGTATTCCTGGTGACAGGTATGTCTCTTGGTGGTGAGTGTTGTCACTGATGCGGAAACACAGTGTCTAGAGCACCAAGTGAGGGCTCAGAAACTGTGCCCTGGTGTAGCACCTGGGGCACACTAGGTCCTTATATCACCTCCATGACCACGGGGCTTCTGTTGGAAATAGAAATGGACTTAGTCCCTTGGACCTCACCCTGAAATTTGAGCACTCATCTCCATGTAAAATGGCAGACACGGGGAGGCCTGGTTAAATCTGAGGCTCTTGGGGACATTCCCCATCAGGAAACTGCCTTTGTGTTTTCACAGTGGAGTTGCAAGCTCTGCAAAGCACACCCAAGGGCAGGAGAAACAGACTGTGGGATGTGTTTACTGCCTTGATGTTTTATGACACGCATTGAGATCCAGCATACTTGATATGAAGTCGTAAGTGAACTTGTGAGACATAAAACAGATTGGAGTTTATTGCTTTGGTTCAAGGAGAAGAGGCATCGGAAACTCCAGTCACACTGTCCTGTTCCCAAGAAGGCCCCTGAGAGTCTTTTTGAATACATGTGAGATCATGGTGCAAGCCCGAAAGCAACTAATTGTACTTTAAGCATTTTTTTTTTGGCTTTTGACTGTTTGGCTTTCGCTTATTATGAGGAACTAATCTTAGGTGACCCCTGCAAGGACCTTTCATGACCCCTGCTCATAATGAGGGACTATAATCCCCCAGCCCTGCGTTCCCTTTTGTAAACATGCTGATCACTCCATGGGGTGCTCATGTGTTCCCTCTACTAGATCCAGAGGTCCTCAAGGGCCAACCCCCCATGCCTGGATCACAGTGGGGGGACAGCGTGACTGGGAGGCTTAACATTCTAGGTGTTTAATGGGGCTTCTACTGAGGACAACTAGGCACCTGTCTATAGTACTCTGGGACTGGAGCCTCACCTCCAGTTGAGGTAGCCCAGGAAACAATGTGAGAAGCCTTCTGTGAATTTCAAGTCAAGGTGTCTCCCACTTTCTAGGATATATTGAACAAGGCCATCACTTTGGTTATCTGCAAGTACTCTTAGGCTTAACTTTATCCTTCATGTTTTAGTTCTCCTCAACTTTTAGATTTTTTTTTGTTTATTTTCTTCTGCAAAAAGTTGAGTTTGCCGCATCCTCTTAATGTCTTGAGATATGGAGGTCGTAAAAACACCTCACATTTGTTCCTCTAATACGTTTGAATTATTCTTTGGTTTCTTACCATTGCTCCAGCTTGGAAACTCTCCTCAGGGATTTTTTTTTCCTCTATATTTTTAGGGTTATTCTTTGTCTAATATTGGAGAATCTGTAGACAAAAAAAAAAAAAAAAAAAAAAAAAAAAAAAAAAAAGGATGCCCCATAGCCCTTTAACTCTTCTTATAGTAGAGTGGCTGATAGTGTGATATAGTTTTTCTTTTATTTAGGTCACCTTTTGGGAGTAGAAAGAAAAAGCAAAGGCCCCAAATTTTCTTTTTATTTTGCTCCTCCTCCTTTTTATTATTCTCTTCCTAATCTTCCTTCCTTCCTTCCTTCTTTTCTTTTTTCTTCCTCCTCCTCTTCTTCTTTGTTTTGTTCATTGCTCCACCCCTAGCACATGAGACAGTTTTGGCAAATCTTAGGTTTTCAGTAAATAAAAAAGTAAAAAAAAGTTGGACTACTGTAGTTACTTCTTGAACTCTGCACAATGGAGATGAAGATTCTCACAGAAGAGTAAATGAGCAGCATGGTGGCTCATGCTTTTAATCCCAGCTCTCAGGGAGACAAGGCAGATGGATCTCTGTGAGTTAGATGCCAGTCTGATCTACGAAGAGTGTCCAGGACAGCCAGGGCTACACAGAGAAACCCTGTCTTGAAAAACAAAACAAAATGAAACAAAAACTCCAAAACAACAACAAAAACAAAAACAAATAAACCCAAAACAACAACAACCAAACCAAACCAAACCAAACCAAACCAAACCAAACCAAACCAAACCAAACCAAAACAAGAGTAAACAGACTGTCACATGGGGAACCCATGCAGCAGCATGCAGTGTGAGACACACCTGCTCTCTGCTCACATCTGTAGGTAGAGAGATTACTGGGATAAGGTTAATTCATTGTCAACAAATGGCACCTGACACCACAGAAAAGCCCAACAGATCCTGTTGACAGAAAATGTAATGGGGGCAAATGCGTGGGTGAAGACACCAAACCAGTTTCTATTTATGGCGTGCTGGCTTTGTGCATACAGGGCAGTCCATACTCATTGTGTCCCTCGAGTCTCAAGAGACCACACAGTTCTCAAATTTGCTCTTCATTTGCAGCATGGATTTCCTCTGTGCCTGCTAAGGTTCCTTGAGAGCAGTGCCTGACTTTGGTCTTGGCTGTCTTGTTGGTGGGTCTGTTCACAAAGATGAACTTGGAATAGGCTCATTTTCCTATATAAGGATGACTGATGAGGACAGAGGCACACGGAGACCAAGAGTGGTTGAGTGGCTGCTCTGGTTCTGGTCTTTGGGGATGTTACAGTCACCTAAAATTAGAATAAAAATAAACACAAATGTTTATGAATAAAAATATGTGTATATTTTACAATGAATGCGGAATGCACTTTCAAAGCAAGCTTTGAATAAAACAAATTAAAGTTTAATGCACCAGGTTTATTTTTTTAATTTAAATTTTAATTTTTTTTCCTCACAATTCATTCATTATATATCCTGTTTGAAGCCCCCTCCCTCAACTCCCCCCAGTCTCACCCTCCTTCCATCTTCCCCCCTCATCCCCTTCTCCTAATCCACTGGAAGGGGGAGCTCTCCACTAGTGCCATGCCCATAGCTTGTTAAGTCTCATCAGGACTGCCTGGATCCTCTTCCTCCATGTCCTGTTCCAGGCCACATCATCAGGGGTGAGTGATCAAAGCGTAGTCAACTGAGTTCATGACAGAGGCAGCACCTGCTCCCCTCACTCAGAGATCCACATGGAGACTGAGCTGCCAAATGAGCCACATATGAGCGGGGGGGGGGGGGGGGCTAGGTCCTCTCAATGCATGGTCCTCCATTTCTTAATTTAACACAACAGAGAACATTTAATAGAATGAAATTTACACTTTTCAAGAGTAAAGCTCAATAAATGGGAAAATGTATATAGTTACAAGCAACAATGCAACCAACATGCAGGCTAATAGCAAAGTTCCCCAAGTTCTCTATGGCCCTTTTCACTCAGTCTCTTCCACCTACTTGCAGCCTCCAACAACTGGACTGAATTCTATCCCTTCACTTCCTTGTCAATAATGTGCACACACACACACACACACACACACACACACACATGCATATCTTACTGACAATAATATATCCTAATATATAATACATTATTAATTAATTATATATTAAGAATTATAACTATATGTAATATATTACATATTATAAGAACAAAAGAAGAGCCAATGGATGAAGCCATTTATGTTGTGACTCAGCATAATGCTTTAGAAATTCACACATGTAGAGCTGGGAGATGTAGCTCAGTGGCAAGGGCATGTGTGAAACTGTGGATTCGATCCGATCCCCACTACTACAAAAGGAAAGAGACTCACATATGCTGTTGCATGCTGACTCATGTGGCCATTCCTTTTCCCAGCTACTTCTTCTGTCTTCTAGAGCACTTAGCATCTGAAATAGTATTTCATTTGAAAACACTTGGTAACATTCTCCAAGGACACCATCTTGCTCTAACAAGGGGCATTCTAGAAGAGTAATAACTCCTGGAGATTTGAGATCCTGGGATTCAAAGGTTGATTTCTTCTTTTCTCATCAGAAGGGATGAGATGCCAGCATACCTCTGGAAACCCCCTTGGTTGCTAGTGGATGTATTTCAGATTAGAACGGGCCATGTGGGAACAAGAAAAATGGGAAAGATAAGGATTGGACAAGGGTTTGGAAGAGACAGTGGTGCGTTGAGTGAAACATCAAGAAAGAGGCTTTAGGACTTCCAGAGCAGAGCTCAGAAAATAGGAAAACAGCAATGCCCCAGCCTTCAAGGGTCCAGATCAGTTGAAAGAAAACCACACGACCACGATTGCGTTGTTTTTGAGCAAGCTTCAGACGGGAGAATCTTCCACGGAGATTTCCAGTCTGGTGTCTAGACCAAACCTGTTTGGATGAGTTTCAGATAAACATCTGATTGCCTTTACATCCCAGGGAGGGAAAACTTTCAGACGTTTTGATGAGTTTTGGTGCCAGTAAAAGTCTCTCAATTTAATTCCCAGGATCGTCACAGTGGCAGCGCATTAATTTGGTCTTTCCTGGTCTCATATCCTCAGGGAAGCCCCATTGCTGCTTTCAGGTATGTGAGCCATGCTTCTCTGAGAAGACTTTCTTCTGCTAACACCCAGGAACATGCAGGCTTTGTAGGGATTTCCCACCTGGGTGTTCATACCAGCCTGTGTTGCTGAGGCAGGCTAAACTGTGGCTGTTATTGGCATTTAATTATGATGTATAATTTAAAAAGAATAGGGCTTAAAAAAATCAAGGATAGTTCTGGATAAAGAGAGAAAAAAGACTGATAGGTAAAATAATGCAGAAGGGATTTAGGGTGTGTCATAGTTAGGTTCAGGTGCCATCTTGATACACTCAGAAAGGGGGAACCTCACCTGTAAAATTGCCTCTATCATACTGGCCTGTGGCTACATCTGTGAGACATTTTAAAAATTGTTCATTGATGTAGTTGGGTCCAGCCCCTGTAAGCTGTGCAGCCATAGGCAGGTGGGCCTAAGCTGTACAAGAAAGCAAGTTAAGCAGCTCAGAGGAAGCAAGCCAGAGATGCAAGCAGGAAGCACCATTCCTTTGTGGTCTCTCCTTTAGTTTTTATCTCGGCTTCCTTTGATGATGGGCTCATAAGATGCTAGGTGAAGTAAACTCTTTCCTTCTGAGTTGGATTTTGATCAGTGTTTTATCCCAGTAATAGAAAACAATTAATACAGAGCGCTTTGATCAGGTGTCCTGTGAGAATTGTTACGGAGCTACCTCACCACCCAACCCTCCTACTTATGCTTCCCTCTGCTATTTGCCCATCCCATAACACAACCTGATTTCAGATTCCCCCTCATTCTACATGAGCTGAATTTTCTGAGTACATTATTTTTATTTGGTGAGGAGATTGGTTCCCTTTGAATAAGTTGCTCATTCGTTCGTTCTTTTAACATTTAATGGATAATCCTATCAATTCCATTATTCATTGGGGACCAACTTTAGGTCCCCAGTGCTTCGCAGCTGACCTTCTGGTACCTTTGCCTGACCAGACAGCAGACTCTCAAAGCTGGAAAGAAATTATATAATATACGCTGTGAGGGTGTTCATAATGATAATAAATGCAACTGTATCTAAAACCAGAAGATAAACTGTGTTAGTGAAGATGTGGAGAAATCAGAATTCCTGTGGCTGATGGATTATGAAATGGTGCAGCTGTTATAGAAAACAATATGACATTTTCTCAAAAAAACATATGTTTTCCATAGGATTCAGTAACTTCGCTTCTGGGCACACATCCAAAAGAAGTGACTACAATGCCCAGAGTGGACATGTGATTGCATAAATGTGATTATTTATACAATGGAATATTACATGCAGTGAAACATTGTGTAGTTTCACTAATGGAAGGCACCTGGAGTAGTCATATTGCCAGAGACATGCTAAGGAGGGTCACCTAGCAAAGGATGAAACTGACACCCAATGAAAGACAAGGTAGAAAAAAATTGTCATTGCTAGATGACCCTCTTTGACAAAATGGTGGTGATGCTTACACAGTTTACACTCAGGCATCATATTAGCCACAGAAAGAACAGCCAAACAGCCAAAGAAGCTGTTTCTGTATTTCTTCTAACTTGGAAAATTTAGGGCTTCCTTGATTGGTACAAGCCAATTGGAAACTAACATGCAGAAAAGATAAAGTGTGACTGAATTCTAGAAAGGGAAAAAAAATTAAAATACATGCCACAAACACTGATACAGCTGTGTAAGCCTTCCAGGCATGTCCAGCTTTTTGACATTGTGACACAATATTATCATCTACAGAGTTCACACAAAAATAATGTGTTTTCACAATGCTTCAAATATGCCCACAGTTTGTAATTTTGTGTTGGGTTGCTTTCATAGGTCTTTTTGGACATATACAATCACAGGCAGCCTTTGGGCCACAGGTTGGACATGTCTGTGGGGAAGCCAAGAGTTTCAGGCTATGTTAAAGTCATTAAAGTGGAATGGTTTTGTAGACTGTGCATAAAGTATCAGCATGCAGCAGTCCCCAGATCATCTTCTGATGGTCAGTGTGGCACAGGGGCATCACCCAACATCAGCATCATTCTTTCTTTCTACACTAGGGATTGACCCTTATATTATAAGGCAGGTGCTTTACCAGTGATGTATATCCTCAGTCTTTCACCACTTTTTGAATTTTGAGGCAGGACTCACTGAGAAATCCTGCCTACGCTTGAACTAGCGCTGTCACCCAGGCAGGCATTGAATGTGCCATCTTTCTGCCTCAGGCTCCTAAATGTCCAGGATGACAGGCTAGTACCACTAAACCCAGCTCATATATTATTCTAAACATGGAAAAATATCTGATGCTCTTGAAGCCATGAAGTAGGTGGCACAGATGTCATAGTAAATCAAATACAAGAGAGGAGCGAGGATAAAATATTTAAACAGTCTTTCTTAGCCTTCTCCTTAGAGAACATCTAGAAGAGACAGCTAACCAAATCAGTTAGTAAATCTAGCATCGAGATTGTAGTCTCCATATACCATTTCCCAGGAAGGGAATCAGAATTCCTTGAGGAAAATAGCTGGCTCTATGTCTAGGGCAGGAAATCTATCAGGGGAGCCAGAAACATACTGTTGGAAATCAAGGAAAGAGTGAATCAACCCAGCAATGTTAAAAAGACCCATAACAAAACTTAAGTAACCAATCTCCTACTGGCCAAATGGGAAACAATTTGAGCAGTTATGAAGAACGTAGCCACAGTGGATTAAAACATCAAATATAGGCATGGAGAGATGGCTCAGTAGTTAAGAGTGTATAATGTTTTTGTAAAGGACATGAGATTGGTTCCCAGAATCTTTATCTGGCAGCTCACAACTGTCTGTAACTTGAGCTCCAGGGGATCTGACAACCTCCTATGGCCTTTGAGGGTCTATATACTCACATAGCCACGTACACATATGCACATACTTTTAAAAAATCTTAAAGAGTCATATATATGACATATATGTGTTATATATGTGTATATGCATATTTATAATAGCCCTAAGAAAAGAACATTAAAGAAGGGAAAGAAAACATCAGTCTTAATTGATGACCCTTGAAAGGTGTTAGATGTAGGAACAGCTGGAAGGTTTTTGTTGTTGTTGTTGTTTTGTTTGTTTGTTTGTTTTGCCACTCCCCCAGAGAGATGGCATTTGTATCTCCCTTCCTTAACTCTGAGAAGTGTCATGTCCCTGTCCATCAAGAGTGTGGCAGCAGTGACACTGTGTGTCTTCTGAGACTTGGACCTGTGGTGTCTCCATATTCCTTCCTCACCCCCTCTCAGAACCTGGATGCCATATCAAAAGCCTGGGGAGGCCACCATGCAATGAGGAAGCACACTGTTGGTCCAGTGAGGACATTGATCCACAAGCTCTATGCTGTTTTAGCTGAACATGAGACAAATGAGTGACAGAGCCATCACGAGTGATCTAGTCCCACCAGACACCGCACAGTAGAAAAACTGGGCTGAGCCAGCTTACAGCATAGATTGTGAGGAGTAAGGCAAGCTGATTGTTCTGGAATGGCTTCCTAAGGATAGATGGCTAAAGCCCCCACCACTCAATCATCATTTTTGAAAATATCACGATAGAAGCACGCAGCTTGAAAATATTTTCTGGGCCTTGGAACTGAGAATCCTCTCTTTCTTAGGGAGTCCTGTGGAAAAGTGTGAGGGAAGGTTAGAATGACCTTGAGGGGACAAGAACGCTGCAAGAAGACCAACAGAGTCAACTAAACTAGACCCATGGCACCTTACAGAGACAGAAGCATCAACCAAAGACATGCATGGACTTGACCCTGGCCCTCTACATATGTAACCAATGGGCATTTTGATCTTCATGTGGATTCCCTAGTAAGTTGAGTGGGTGCTGTCTATGACATGGACTCTGTTGCTAGCTTTCAACCCTAGTGAGGCTGCCTTGCCTGGCCTTAGTGGATGAGGGGAAGCTCAGTCCTGATGAGACTTCATGTGTTGGAGTGGGAAGAGCTCCCCTTTTCTGAAGATGAGGGGAGAAGGGATAGAATGAAGAGGGTGGGAAGAAGGGACCAGAGGAGAGGAGGGATGGGGTTATGATCATGATGTAAAGTAAATATATAAATTAAAAATAAATTTAAAAATAATATCAAAGTAAGAAAAAAAAAAAAGAAGCTTGCACCCCGCCTTTCACTTGAATGCTGGCAATTCAGACAGCAGATGAGGGTAAACTTGTCTTATTGGAAAAATTCTAAGAAACAAGAGAAGAAATTAAGTTACTTTGGATAGATACAGTTAGCAAAATTCAGACCATGGTCAAATCTGGTGGAACATTAAAGATTTCAGAAGGGGAAAATGAAGAAAGATGAACAAAGGAACTGACCATAGAGTAACAGATCATCTTGAAACATATCATCAATTATCATGCGTAGATCTTGTTTGGGTCTTGATGCCAATAAATAATCCATAAAAATAGTACAGAATCTATGAAACAACTGATTCTTTTGAAAACACAAATTAGGTATTTGATAATGCGGGGATGTTATTAAGGTCTGAGTGTAATAGTGGAATTGCGGATAATATTTTAGAAGTTTAATATTTTTCAAATTAATGTTGAAATGTTTAATAAAGGCTGTGAAATCAAGCACTTATTTCTCAGTAATAAAGGAGGGGAAGTGGTTGGAGTGGGTGTGAGGCAGGCCGTGCCACTCACTGCCAATTGTTGGTGTGGGTTCTGGCTGTGTGAAGAGGGGTCATTACTCCCCCAACCTTAGGGCATGGTTTACATTTTCTGTAATAAAATATTTAAAGGTTCTGTAAGTGGCCGTGGCAGCCCTGGCTGCCTTTCCAAAAACCCTTCTATTCTCAAAGAGAAAGCCTTAAACTCAAGCAGCCTGTACCCGTAACTATTTCCCATGCATATTCAGTGCTTGTCTGAGGTCAGGCCAGCCCGAAGGCGGAAAGTGTTGGTTTGTTCTGCCCAGACCATCTCTGAGAGAACTTCAGCCCCTTCATGGCCTTCCATTCCCCTCCCTCCCACAGGATGGTAATGAGTGAGAACTCAGTGGTACAGCATATCCTTCAACTGCCGTGGCTGTCCCCCCTGTGCCACCCACGCTATGTGTGTCCCTGAGACAGCCTGTTCCTACTATGTGTCCACAGCCACAGTGGACAGTCCGCTCCTGGCCCTGCCCAGATTTAGCAGTGGCTCTGTATCTCTCACGTCTTTGCTCATGGTGGGCTGGTCATGTTAAGACTCGCAGAAGGGGCATATATCCAAAATATGCTCAAGTACACAACAAGGACATGTTCTCAACGGTGTTCATAGTAGCTTTATTCATAATAGCCAGAATCTGGAAACAACCCACATGTCCCTCACTGAAGGAATGGATACAGAAATTGCGGTACATTTACACAACGGAATACTACAAGGCTATTAAAAACAAGGAAATCATGAAATTTGCAGGCAAATGGTGGAAACTAGAAAAGATGATCCTAAGTGAGGTATCTCAGAAGCAGAAAGACAAACATGGTATATACTCACTTATAAGTGGATATTAGAAATATCATATAGGATGAACATACTAAAATCTGTATACCTAAAGAAACTAAGCAAGAAAGAGGAGCCTGGGCAAGATGAACAATCCTCATTCAGAAAGGCAAATGGGATGGACATCGGAAGAGGGAGAAAACAGGGAACAGGACAGGAACCTACCACAGAGGGCCTCTGAAAGACTACCCAGCAGAGTATTGAAGCAGATGCTGAGACTCATAGCCAAACTTTGGGCAGAGTGCAGAGAATCTTATGAAAGAAGGGAGAGATAGTAAGATGTGGAGGGGACAGGAGTTCCACAAGGAGAGCAAGAGAACCAAAAAATCTGGGCAAAAGGGTCTTGTCTGAGACTGATACTCCAAACATGGAGATAACCTAGAATCCCTGAACAGATGTAGCCCATGGCAGCTCAGTGTCCAGGTAATGGGAACAGAGACTGTCTCTGACATGAACTCAGTGGCTGGTTCTTTGATCACTTCCCCCTGAGTGGGGAGCAGCCTTACTAGGCCACAGAGGAAGACTATGCAGCCAGTCCTGATGAGACCTGATAATGCTAGCTTCAGAGGGAAACGGAGGAGGACCGTTCCTCTCAGTGGACTTGGGGAGGGGCCTGGGAGGAGAGGAGGAAGAGAGGGTGGGTTGGGAGGGGATGAGGGAGGGGGCTATAGCTGGGATACAAAGTGAATAAACTGTAATCAATAAAATATAAATTAATTAAAAATATACATTCAGCTAATCTAGCTGGCAAAAAAATAAATAAATAAACAAATAAAAAGAATCACAAAAGGAGCTTGCTCAGCTTGCTACAGTGCCTCAGTTGTGCCATGCAAGTGTAATCTGCCTCAAGAGGACCATGGGTGTTACATTGCTACAGGGTGACCGGTCATGGTCGCCTGGAGCAAAGGAAGCCATGGTCAACTAGAGCACAGGAAGCCCCTAAGCTAGCCTCAGCTTACAGTTTCCGTGGAGGTGTAAAGGTGAATAGAAAGACTCTTCGAGGCCCTTCAAACATCTGATCTTCACTATTTAACCAAAAGCCACCTGAGGCAGCAGCAGAAGGAACTAGTCTGAAAACAACCATATCTCCCTGTGTGCGGAGAGACGCAGGCAGGAGAGGTGGCAAGAAGGCGACTCTCCAGCACCTCCTGACATTTCCCCTAGTCTTAGTTTATGATTTTAGGTCTCTGGCTACATTCTTAGCCTCAGGCACTGCCATTCAGCGCATATTCTTAAACTCTCATTTCCTATTTAAACTGACCTTCTCTGCCTTTTGTTATTTGCAAGCTGAGTCCCAACAAGCAGGTGAACGAATAGGTTTACCTAGGGTAGGCTTCTGTATGAGTTTTCCATCGTCTTTCTCCATGAGAGGAACCAGACCATGGAGCCAGGCTAGGCTCAGCATCCTTTTCCAGTTTCCTTTAGCCTCAACCTGTCTGTCTGTCTAAAGCTGTATTCCTGAGCTGGCTTCCCACATCCTTCACTAAATGTAACACACTCCTGTTGGGAGCCTGACAGCATGCCTGACCAATCTGAGGGGAGAGGAGTTCAGAATGAAAGGACGCCTACATGAACCAAGCCTCCTAAAGTCCCACGGAAATCTCTAGGCACGAGGGGAGGGCTCAGTCAGCCTGTCCTCCCACAGGCAGCACGGGGTCACTGCTGCAGCTGTGCTTGGAGAGTGGCAGGCTGAAGGCTTGCGTGAGGAGGCAGCCAACAGTTCCCACTTCTCATGGCAACCGCATCCTTCACAAAGCAGATCCCCTGACATGGTGAGAAGTTATATTAGTTTAAAGTAATTGCTTACATTGTTCAAATTACTCTGCTTAATTGCTTTTAAGAGCCAGTGGAACTCAAGAAGGAAGGCACTGGACAGACTCAATCTGTCTCAGCTGGATCATCCTGTGTGCGGAGACTTAGGTGGCTCTGCTGTCCAGAAGAAGCCTGGCAGTAAGCCAGAGCCCAAGGCACTCACTCTGAGGTCCTAGGAGGCAGGGCAATGTCTGTCCTGGGACAAGGTAGACCTTTGGCTGCCTGGCTTCTTTTTATTGTGAGGAAAAGTCTCTCTCTGTAGTCAAGCTGATCTCAAACCAAGTTTGTAGCCCAGGCTGGCCATCAATTCATAATACCTCTGCTGCTATCTCTCAATTCTGGGGTTGTATGAGTGCAACAGCATGGCATGTAATCTCTCTCTCTCTCTCTCTCTCTCTCTCTCTCTCTCTCTCTCTCTCTCTCTGTGTGTGTGTGTGTGTGTATGTGTTGCTGAGGATTGAACCCAAGGCCTTGCATATGCTAGGCAAGTGCTCTACCAGTGAGCTATAGCACCATTCTCTTTTATCTCTTATTACAAAGTCAGGCCTTAGAGCACATTGAACCCCTCCCTTCATCAGAACACAAACATCCTGCCACTGTTCTGTCGTTCCTCCATATTTCCTGGAGCTGGAATACGAGTGAAACTGGTCCTCATGTCACCCCCCCATCCTTCCTTTCTGATCTCTCTTTCTCTCTCCCCCCCTCCCTTCCACCTTTCTTTACCCCATCTTTAATCAAATGAAGTGAATTGTGTTTCCACTCAGAAGATGCAATACAAGTGTCTCTAGAAAGTATCAGACAAGCAAATAGGAAAATAATATATTGAATTTGTGTGTGTGTGTGCGTGTGTGTGTGCGTGTGTGTGTTGAGCCCAACCAAGACCTTCAGACCCCAAGATGTGCCAAAGAAGAGATATGTGTGTGAAAACTACATGAGATGATAGGAACCATCTTTCTCAGCCCTCGGAGGAGGCAGCAGGATAGACAGAGGATCTCCTAGAATTGGCCTTTATGGGTATTTGATAACAGTTACCTTGCAAGGATGTTAAGAAAATTGGCTTAAGTTGAGAGAGTGCTGGCAAAGTAGTGTTTTAGAGATGCATTAGGACAGAGAAGAACGCTATTTAGGCTTTTCTGTCATCCAAGTAACACCTCATATTTTCTCAGCAAAATGATCAAAGACAAGATTGTGATGGGAAAAAGCTCCCTACTCTAAACTTCAGCAAAGTTCTAGGCTGGTGATGAAAAGACTCCAGGACTAGAAATGGCTGTGGCAGCCAGCACCAATACACCTCAACAAAGCCACCACAGAGACATTCTGACAGTCCACAGTCTGGACAGATGGCTGTGTTCTGGCCATGGCTGTCCTTTCTCACTTAGAGGCCAGCACAGGGTCACCAGCCAGATTGGATAACAGAAGATGGTATAGACACAATGGAGGACCCAGGGGTAGTGTACTTGCCAACACTGTGCTGTGTATTACCACACAGCCTAGTGAAACATGGGTACAGGGGTTTGGGGCGGCCTTGGGTCTCTCTTTTCCCCTGTCCCAAGTCCTATCTCTTTCCCTCCCTCCCTCCTCTTCTCTCCTTTCTCTCTCTCTGTCTCTCTCTATTCCAGAACCAGCTATGTAGGTTCTAATAAGGACTTCAATTTTTTTTTTTTTTTTTTTTTTTTTTAGAGAAAGGCTTCCTCTTTGAAAGCAAACTTCATTTTCTACAACCTGTAATGCTGTAATGTCTGGATAATAACATCATACCAGAGGTTGATTGAGTGAAAAAAAAAAATAGAGAAATAACCAAAAGCCCTTATCATAAGGTTTGGTGCCCGGGGTGATCAGAAAGGTGTATATTGTTCAAGTTTAAGTATTTAATGTATTCCATGGAGGCTGCTCATCAGTCAGGAGGACAGAACTGACTCTAGATCTTTCAAAACATGAAATTTAATACAGAGAATTGACAGGCAAATAACAGAAGACACAAGAAGTCTGGAAGGCTTTGGAAACAATGGAGAGGCCTGTTCAGGTAGGAAGGTTTTGCTACTCCAGAACTAGGTTTGCCAAGGAAAAGCAGGCAGGGCCCCTATCTCTTACTGAGACACCACTGTGTGTAATGACCACAGGAAGAAAGACATGGATATCCTCATCCCTTCTGTCCTCCTCCACTGTGCTATCCTATTGGAGGAGCACGGGAGAACACTTGGGCCAGGTTTTCAGTGGTGACATTGGCCCTGGGACATACAAACATTTGTTTCTTTTAAGCCTGAGAGTCTTCATGCCTAGTATCCCGAGAAATTATAACCCATGAGCTGGTTATATAAGATGCTTTTAGCATGAGGTAAATAGACAGGGATTATGTCCCCTCCCCCTTTAAAAAGCATACAGAGGTATTGTTAATAAAGACGGGATCAATTTCCAGTTTTCCCCGCCTCCAAAGGAAGGGGACTTTTTATTCTGCACTGTACCTTTCTCAAGGAAAAGAAGAATGTGTCCAAGGACAATGCCATTTACAGAAGCTGTGGGTTCTTTCTCTTATCACATATTAAACTGTCGTGTGTGTGGATGTGGGGAATGGAAGGAGCCCTGAGCGAGTGAGGTCCCTAGTGAATGTGCTATTGACAGAGGCATGGTCATGCCAAGTGTCTCAAAGCCTCAGGCTCAGAGAATTGGCAAAAGCATCCTGAGGGGACCAAGTGTGGCTGTTGGCAATGTGTGTAGAAAATGTCTACCATAGCTTCTTCCCCTAACCCCAGGGGACTTACAAGCTGAAGACTGTTCCTGTAGAGACTAACAAAACTTGCCTCCTTGGTCAGGTTGTAGTCCATACACCCTGCCTCCTTATTTATCTGCATGTAATAACCCAGAAATAACCCTACTCTATATAATAAACACGCTGAGCTCAGGGGCAATGACTTCACCAGCCTAGAGCTAGAGACCACCCAATCCCAGTATTCTGTCTGTACTTCCATCTGTCTGTCTTTCTTTATTCCCAGTCGAGTCCAAGATCATGTAGCTGTACAAGGATTCAATATATAGAGTCCATTTCTGGAATATGCTATACTCCTCAACTTTATCTAGTTTTTCATGAACACCATCCTGGTTAAAAATTTTTAACTTCAGACTATGTTACAATACATGATAAAACAGACAAACAAACAAAAAACCCCACTCTCTTATTTTCAGTCTCCCCCTGCCCCACTTTTCTTGGTTCTTACTGTACATTTTCTTGTCCAGAACAAAGCTGGAATTCACTTATAAAATCCCAAATAAGTCTATTGGACTTTTGACTGGAATTATACTGAACATTAAGTTAATTCAGAGAGAGGTGTTCTCTGCAATAATTGCATCTTTCAGTATAACAATAGGAGGCATCTTTTCATTTACTCAGTACCTTTTTTATATCCTTTGATACAGTTTTATGGCTTTCTCTGAACAGGTCTTGAATATTTCTTGTAACATTTGTTGTTAGGCTTCTCATAGTTTTGGTTGCAGACATGAGTGAAATGTTTCCTCTGAGGACATTTGGTAATTGGCTGTTGCTGGCATGGAGAAAGCCTCCCGGCTGCCTTTGCATTATGTTCAATTACCTTCCTAAACTTACTTGTTGGTTTTAATGGCTCCTTGGTACACTATCCTGGGTTTTCTTGGTAAGGAATAGGGTTGTCTATCTTCTCCATTATATTTCAGCTATTCTTCTTCTAATGCCTTTATTCTCCTACAAGCACTCTATAATTTATCACATTGCCTTTATAGTCAGTCTTGAATTACAGTAATGCCTCTACATCTTACAGCTTTTAGGAGATTGTATGAGAATAAAAATTGTCTTGTTCATCTTTATGTTATCTCTCCCCTTTCCCCCAAGACCCCAGCATATTACCTATACTGTAAACTATGTGGTAGATGCCCAATTAATATTTCTGGGGTAATTAGTCATGACTTGCCATGTAGTGAATTTTGTATATTAAAGTCAAACTAGGTTGTGTAGTAGAATAGTATTATGTTTTAATCAATAGCAAATTAATTGGAACCTTGTTGTTCTGAGGACAGAAGAGCCCCAGAATACAACAGAGCACAGATGTGTCAAATTTTCATGCTTGGAATTAAAAAATTGAACGAAGATTAAAAGTCAAACTTTGTAGGCCCAGTGAAATTTCATTTTTCTTCTTATTTATATTAATGTATATAAATGTGAGAATGTGCATGCATACACACAAAGATTCAACAAAGGGCAAGGGGGTGTCTGTCTTATTGAGATCAGAGAGTCCGCAAAAGCCTGTAGTCTACTTATGCATGAACAGAGGACGTTGTTTTGGATGGGGAGCCATGTCAGTTACTTTTTAATATGTAGATAAAGATTTCCCCAGAAGTGTCTGTGGGGTCCAGCAGTGTGGATGCAAAATATAGTGACCTCTCCATGGGCCAGCCAAAGTGTCCCAAGTGTTGACACCCAGAGTGGTTGCCATGTCTTAGGACTCCCCTCCTCTGCACTCACCCAACTCTTGGCAAAGACGGTCTGTGTGGATTCTGTTCAAAGTCTTTCGTTGGTAGAGGCAGGGGTAAGATGATCACTGCGTGCCGTGCATCTCATGAGCATAGAAAGTGTCTGAGTTAGTAACAACTCTTCCCTTACACCTGCTCACTGTCTTCATGGCCTGGCAGAGCGCCTGGTCCACAAATGGTGTGTATTGCAATCAGGAGGCTGCTGCTCTAGAGATGCAGATGGGAGGGGACACTTAAAGTCAGGGGAAGTGCATCTTCTGCTCCTCATCTCCAGACCGGACACCTGCTCCTTAGCTCCCTCCTACAGGGACCAGCCAGGGATGGGAGGGGGAGCTGCCTAGGCTTTTTAGGGAGACTGCTGCAGGAGAGGCTCCAGGATTTCAGCCTAAGTAGAGGGGATTAGCCCAAGGGATCTGAGTTTCCATACATGAAAATTCTTCAAATATGGGCCACATAGGTCTGGGTCTTATTGGCCTTGTAAGCTTCCTATGAACACATTGTCACCTGGGGCCTGGGAGCAGTGAAGAAGAGCTCAGTCATCTGGAGGAGAGAATGTCTCAAGCTTATCACCAGCCAAATACAGGAACAACAGAGAACCAGGAAGCATCCACACTAGGAGGGCTTCAGGGAAGTGAGGTTCACCTGTATGTCGGCACTCCAACATCACTGCAGTGGTTAATCTTCATTTTCATTTAGTCTGGATATAGAATCACCCAGGAGACACACTGCTGATGCATCTTTGAGTTCTTTCGTGGAGAGATTTAGCAAAGTAAGGCTCATCCTGAGTATGGGTGCCACCATCTCCTGGACTGGCGTCTTGGACTGAATTACAAGAGAAAAAGCTGTCTGAGCATGAGCATTTGTCCTCCTTTGCTTCCTGCAGTGTGACCTGGCCTTTGGTGGTCACTAGGCCACTGTTGGTGTCCCCTGGGGTATAGACACACCTCCATCAGAGCACCAACTTTTTATCTGTGTCTCTGTTGCCTCTTTCTTTCCTTTCACTTTTTAAACGAAGCAGGATCTTGCTGTGTAGCCCTGGATGGTCACAAAACACAGCACTCTTTTTGCCTTAACTTCCCAAGTAATGGGGTTATAGGCATGCCTCCCCCCTTTCTCTGCCTCCGGGGTTACCTGCAACTGTCTGGGTTTGAACTCATAATCCTCCTGCCTCTTCCTCCTGAGCACTAGGATTAGTTTGAGTTGGCAAATCTCAGAAATATGACTCTTCTTGATCTTTAATTCATTGTACCCAGAAAGTTATTATTATTATTTTTTTATTTAACAGTAAGGCCAAGTTCTAGGTTCCAAGTGGGTGTGCAGCTGGGAGGACCATATTAAGTCCTCTACAGATCTGTTATTCCACTAGCTGGGTTTGGTCCCTGTCCCACTTCATCTGGGCAATACTTTTTGATGAGAACCAGGTTTGCAAACAACAGCTCCATAGCCTGCAAAGGAACAAGAGGAAAAGGAGAGCCGACACTTGCTGAACACTTGCCATATCCTCTGCTCAGCACTCAACTTACTTGATCCCTCAGCACCATTCATGACGTATTCTTTTCCTAGTCTTTCTTAAGAGACACAGGTGGCCTGTAGCAATGAAGACTTCCGAGAGTGTAAAGCACATGGTGAGTTTCAAACTCAGGGCCGTCAGACCGTAAAGCACAGTTCTGTCACATCACAGGACACAAGTGAGATCTGGGCTCTGAGATACAGCAGGGGTCAAAGCTCTATGATGTGGAACCTATGTTGTGGGAGAAGAGTCAGGCAACAGACACCTATATAGAGGTATAGACCGTATGTAGAGATAACGTGTTCTTGTAATGATACAGCAGAATGAGGTGAAAGGCCTGAGAAGACGTCCCCAGAGAAACATCTAAACTAAGACTCACTGTCAGGAAGGCGTGATGATTGCAGGACTATCCAAGGATGCTTCGGATGGAAGATGGTGTGAGATACGAGAGGAAAACAGGGTCAGATCCTAACAAGGTCTTGCAAGCAGAGAGTGGCTAACAAGGACGGATTTGCAAGTGGGATAATGCACTCCACAGTGGATCGCACATTCTCTTCTGTAGAGAACTGGTTTTAGGCCAAGGGAAAAGCCTTTTCGGAACCTATGGCAAACCATACCAGTGAGAAAATGAGAAGTGAGGTGGTCTGGGTCAGGAGAAGGAAGCAAGGTCAACCACGTGTCGGACTGCAGTTACTAGGTGGAAGGAGGTTCCTGTCATCAGGAAATAATGTCTGGTAAAAGTGAAAACTCACTCTGGAGGGGTGAGGGGAGGAAGAGGAGACAGCCTATCTCTCTCTCCCCATTTCCCTCCCCCGCATAGTCCAGACAACAAAGTGAAAGTTAGTTGTGAGCCACTATACAACTCCTGGTGCTGGTTAAACCATCATCCTGCTCCTTTGCCAGCTACGTTGGGGTGGAGCAGACAGGAAGTGCTGAACTTGCTTGGGAGGACATGGAGAGAGACTCTCAAACTGTAGTACACTCTGGAAGACAGGCTGGTAGTCAGGGACAATACTTTGAAGAGGCAGTTCTCAACCTGTGAGCTGTGACCCCTTTGGAGGCCACATTTCAGATATCCTGCACGTCAGATATTTACATGGCGATTCATAAAAGTAGCGAAACTACAGTTTTGAAGTAGCAATGAAATAATTTTATGTTTGGGGGTCGCCACAACATGAGGGTCGCAGCATTCGAAAGGGTCGAGAACCACTGCTTTGAATCCTCCTCTGCATGGAAATGTTGCAGGACTGGGAGAAAGGAATCCCTGGGCAGATAAACTAAGATGGGGGAAGGCAAATGACCCCTTCAGTGGTGGCAGGAATGGTAACCTGAGCAGTGGGGTCGGATGCTGGGAGGGACAGGACGGGGTAGTGGGTGGTGAGAGGAAGGGCTGAATATTATCGTGGCCACCGAAAGAAAAGATGGTGCCTGTCCTAATTACTTTTCTATTACTGTGGTGACCGAAAGGAACTAGGAGAAGAAAGGGTTTGTTTCAGCTTACAACCCTCAGGCCACATTCTATTACTGAAGGAAGTCAGGCCAGGAGTTCAAGGCAAAAATCTAGAGTCAGGAACTGAAGCAGAAGTCACAGATGAAGGCTGCTTACTTGGTTGTGTCTCATGGCTTGCTCGGAATGCTTTTCTTAAATACATCCCAGGACCATCTACCTAGGTGGCACTAAACACAATGGTCTGTGCCTACAGGTCAATCTTATGAAGGTATTTTCTCAATTAAGATCCCTCTTCCCAGATAATGCTCGCTTGTGCCGAGTTAACAAATAACCACCACCACCAAGATAATGCCCTTTGGCTTGGTGCTAGCAAACAGCATGATACAGGCATGGTGTCTCCATCTCTGTGGTATCTGCCCCAAGGAAGAGAGCTTATTATGGGGTTTATCAAAACAGCCACATCCGAAACCAGCTTGAGTGTGACACCTTTTCCCTTCTGCTTTGCACATTTGCTGAGAGGTTTCAAGCTTAATAGGAAAGCAAAAATAAAGAATAAAACCAAATGTGGTGTTCCAGGTGTCATAGGTGTCTCCAGGAAGGAGAGAGCCCTATGTCACACATGTCAGGCCCCTGCAAGCCTCTCCAATCATATCATCTAAACTATCATTCTCATACTCCCCTTCAGCATGGAGCCTGTTCATCTATCCACCCTCACTCCCTGAACACACACACACACACACTCCACAGTCGACAAGCAGTATTGTCGACACCAAATATTTAAATCTTGTTATTCATTCTCTTCCCCTCAAATGGATTAGAGGCGGCTTACCCGTGAATTAGGGGAGGAAAGACAAAGATTTGAAAAGGGCTTACTGAATGTACATAAAAGAGAAGAGAAAATCAGGAGACATGGAAGTGATCTCTAAATTTAGCTCCTGGCTCCTGGCATCCTTGGAAAGAAGGGGAAGCATGAGTATTTTTTCCATCCTTTCACACCTGAAAAAGGCAAGCTGTGCAGATGCAAACATCTGCCTAAGCACTGTACCATGTTGGAGAGAGAAAAAAAATGCTCTGGAGACAGAAAGAGGTCCAAGAGCAGGTGCAGTGTCGGGCAGGACCTTAGGTTCTCTGAGCACAAGGGATCACTGGTTGTTTAATATTTTGGTTTTGGTTTTAATTTCCTTGGCAATGACAGCAATTATGGCTTGGTAGGTGTTTTCTCATTTCTGGCTCCTACTTTGGGGCCTTAAATAACAAGGAGTTGATGCTGTTTGGTAATGCTACCTATTTCTGGCCTCCTGGTCAACCTGTATCTTGGGTGAACACATCTCAAAGGGCAGAACATTACTCCAAGCCTTAGAGACCGGAGCAGAGAAGTCATCCTCTGACTGGGATTGATGAGTCAGTCTCCTGTGGAAGCTAATGCAGGGTAATTCTGTCCAGTTGCTACTGGTCTTGGAGCAGAAAGCTGGTCTTGGAGCAGAAAGCCCTGGAGGCTGCTGACGGACACCAAGACTTCTCAGAGAGCCTGGGCAGGACTGTTTGCCCCTGTGACTGACCAACCTTCTGCTGGGCTGTCCACGAGACTCAGGCCCTCATCAGAACCTTCCCACACCCTGTCCTGCCTCAGACACCTAGAAGCAGATAGTTACCCCTCGTTAAAACTGGAACTGGAGGGCTTGCTCAGTAGGTCAGAACACTTACTTCTCTTCCAGAGGACCCGAGTTCAGTACCCAGCACCCACACTGAATGGCAGAGATTCAGTCAGCAGGTCATGAAGAGGAAGAAAGGCACTGCTGTGCCGAAATCAACATGTGGAGAGCACAGGGGTGACTTTGGGTGCCATGTGACTCAGCAGCTGTGCCAGCTGCAGCCTGCCACAAAAGGTGGACACACACCTCCATATCATGTGAATGTTCCCAGGCCCCATTTCATTCATTCTCCTTCTTATGAGAAAGCCTGCGTCTTGCCGTTTCAGCATAGGGCTGTCTGGTCACCATGCTGATGACCTTTCTATTCAAGTCACAGCTCCTGCCTGCCAAGCCTGGAGCCCACTCAGCTGGTGTGGAGAGGGCAAATTGGCAGATGAGCCATTACAGGAGTCCCTGTATCCTCGCCCCTGGCTGTCCCCGACGCTGTAGCAGATGGCCTGTCTCCTCCACCTCTTCAGAGACACCCCCTTGCAATTACCGCTCGCTCCCATAGCTGCCATGCGCAAACGTTAGCTCGGCGCTTCAAATGTGTGCCTGGAAGATTCTGCAACCCCGCTGGCAGGAGAAAGCCGCCACACTTGGTGAGTTTAGCAAGATTAAATGTGTCAACAGTCGGTTTTGAATATGAAATAATGCAAATGTCTCCTTAGTCTCATTTGAATTAAAAAAAAACGTCAGGATTGGTCGTGTTCCTTCTAAAACACTGTAAATCGAGTGTTGGCTATCCATTCAACCAATGTATACTGAGGGCTTAGCATGGACCACTTGAATGGGAGACATGAGGTCCAGACACAGCTTAATATTTCATCCCGCAAAGAGTCTCTGTTCCAGTAGCTCAAGACAGATGATACAACCAGGACTGTGGCTACCACCAGACAAACAAAGAGCCCCAAACCAAAAACCTAAGCCTAGTGATGACATGCATCACATAGTATTATGGAAACTGAGAAATACCATGGAGAAAAGTCCAGAGCTCAAGCAGCCCCTGGGAGGACCAGAGAACACGGTGGGAGAAGGAAGCAAGAGACTGTGAGAGTCAGAGGAGGAGGAGGAATGCTGTGAATCTCTGTCTTCTGGATATGACATGGCTGTTGCTAATACAAACACAGAGCCAGCGGCTATGACTACCTATACAAGACATTGACAATGAAGGAGGGAAGGAGAAAGGAAGGAAGGTGGAAGGAAGGAAGAAAGGAGAAAGGAAGGAAGGAGGAAGGAAGAAGAAGGAAGGAGGGAAAGACAAAAAAATAGTTGTGGTCCAGCTGAATGACTACAGTGAAGTCAGCAAGAGTGGACAAGTAAGAGAGGGCTATAGGGAATGACGATAAAGATGCACTGTATTCAAGTATGAAATTATAAGAAAATACTTAAACAGGGGGAACAGTTGGAGTCTGTGGCTGATAAATATGAAATCAGAAAGATCTTATTTTTTCATTCCCTCTCTCTCTATCCCTTCCTCTCTTCCTCCATTCCTCCCTCTATCCCTCTTTTTCTCCCTCCCTTCCACAGTATTTGGGATAGAACTCAGTGCCTTGTGTCTGTTAGGCCCAGGTAAGCACTTTATACTGAGCTTGGACAAGTGTTTGGCAGGCAAGTCTGGTTGGCGCTGCAGGAACTGCTGGAGGTGTCTTGAGACATCACTGATCTACATGGAAGCTTCCATGGGGAGCCCATGGGTGGGCAGATATCCAAGTTTAGGACTGTGAGAGATTGAAAGCCCAAATCCTAGACAGCACCAGCACGTGAGACATTGGTACCCTGTCCCCACACCTGCTCCTCAGTAGATTGATTCTCTTTATTGGGTGTCAGAAAGCTTTCATTTCAGCCCTTCAGAGTGTCAAAGCCTGCTCTCACCTGGCTTAAAAATTCGCCAAAGCCCTAGTTTAAACACAGTCTTGTCAGAAACACTGTCACCAGGAATTCCACTACACTCAAAGAACTGAGAAGACACTCCCCCCAACTTTTGTGATTTTTTTCCCCCCTCAACTTTGGGACCCAGAGAAAAGGGAAATAAACATCAATCTCCCATGTGCTTCTGAGAGTCTCCAGGGAAATTTTGCTTGGAAACACTGTAGAACTGAAACGTTCACTTCAAGTGAGGTTTGAGCATTCCCAAAAAATTTCTGTTGTCAGGCTCCCCTGGAACCAGGCATTCAGAGACAGAATGAAACTGGAGCCCCTCTGAGACACAGCTCTCCATATCCAGCTCCCCATCCTGAACACTTGCCCGCCCTCCTGTAGGTACCAATTCATACCTCATCAGTGTCCCAAACTCTTCTCATACACAGAAGACTTAACATGTGAGTAGTCAAATGCAGTGATTTCCATGTACTTAACCACCCCTGCCCTCACCCTCAAACACATTCCTCTTTTCAAGTGCCTGTTTCAGTGACTGTCCAACCATCCTGGCACCAGCCAAGCTTCAAGCATGGCGGTTTGCTTTCACCCTTACACCTCACAAATGGCTCAGCCTTAACCTCTTTACGGTATCCTAATTCTGTTCTCCTCATCTTTGTCCTCACCATAACTGCTATACCAGCTTCTCACTGTCTGGCCCTTGAATGATGATTTCACCTCACATCTATTTTCTCCACTATCTTTTCTGAATGTCCACCATGGAGTCTTTAAAGTAACACTCATCCAATTCTATCACTGTCTGCCCTCGATGACTAACAGTGGTTGACTACCGGGCACAGCCCACCTGTCTGGTCTGCATGCTGTAACCTGTGTTCACTAGGAGGTGGCTTCCTTCCAGTTTTCCTCCATCTGAAGGAGGCAGCTCAGACCATATTCAGGAGACAGTCCTGACCCTTCCATTCGTTCTGGCTGTTGGGGGCCAAGATCAATATCTTTTCTGGCTTTCAATGCGTGTCCCATGTCATAGAGGCCATAAGTCCTGAGACTATCCAGATGTGTTTGTGGTTAGAGTGTGGCATCATCTCTTCAAGCAAGGGCTGCGATGAGGCAAGGCTTTTGAAAGCCCCAGTTTAAATTTATTAAATTAGAACCCACGGCAGCTCTCAGGAGTGGCAGGGAGGTGAACGGTTAGACACTGATGTTGGCATATTCTCTGTCCTCTCCTTGAGAGCCTTCCTCAGATGGCCACAGCTGTTCTTTCGCAGCCCTCTTTTTGGTTTGATGAGTTGTTTTTCTTTTTTGTAATAAATCTTTGCCTCTTGAAATCTGTAGAGTGGCTTCTATTTCCATAATTAATATGTGTCCTCTTCTCTTCCCCGGGAGTAATTAGTATTTGTGTATCCAGCACCTTTTCCAGGGCCCGGTACTTAAATGTTAACATCAATTGGATCATCAAAAAAGAAGAAGAGAAAAATGAAAGCATGGTTCTTGTTCAGTTCCTAAGGCTATCCCACAGTACCTGGCCCTTGGCTCATTCCATAGTGTATCTGTTTCTCTCCGTTTCCATCTCTGTACAGTGCCAGATCACAAATGGAATGAATTGTGTGTGCTTGAGCTCATGTGTGTATGTGTGTGTCTGAGTGCTTGTGCTCTGCAAGGGCATGCTTAACTCCCCCTTTCCCCCCACATCCTTTTTTCATCCAATCGTCATGGTTTCAGGCCCTACATCTACTGGCAATTGCTTGTGATCTTGAGTGAGCTGGCTTTTCCGCACATGTCTTCGGACTGGTGAGAATAAATTTGCTTTCCCTAGGACTGTGGAGAACCCATACTCAACACCCAGCAACTCCTTTCCCTTCTGAGAACGTGGATGTTTTGAGGTACGAGCGGCCTGAGAACTTCCCTGTGACCTCATCTTTTCATATGATAGGTGAGGAGACTGAGGCTGGGAGAAGGACCTTTTTGTGGTGTTAGATGACTTAGCTATTACCTGGTAGAACAAGGGCCAAGATAAGCTCCTTTGAGTCCATATGAAACTCATATTTCTCCTAGAAATAAATTGATTGCGATGGTTGCAAACAATATGACTTCAGAAGGGCCTAGGCCTTCCCTCTGTCAATGTCCCAAACAAAGAAAATCTGGACAAGGCATGTCTTCCCTCCAGATGCCCTGTGACATGAATGTAATAAAAAAAATCAGCATATCTGGTTAGTGAGATGTAGAGGGCTCTTGTCACTGCAAAATGGCCTATTCTGTGAGATGACTGTTGTGGGTTCGGAAGCTCAGGCAGAGGAGCTGCTGGTGTTGCAGACCCTAGCTGGTGAGGAGTCTGGGCCTCTGAGGTGCCACTCATGTTTGTGTTCCGTGTAGACTTGAGAACTAAAAGCAGGCCTTTGGAATTCTAAATTGCTAGCACCAGGCATTGATTGATGGCACGGGTCACCTGTCTCAAATACTACTTGTTTCATCTGGTTTTATATCACTTCTAGGACGAAAACAAACAAACAAACAAACAAACAAACAAACAAAAAACATGCTTGCCTGGGATGTTACATCTGCTCCTAAATGTCTTTTTTCCTTAATGCTCTCACACTGGGTGATTTTTTTTGTTTGTTTCGTGTGTGTGTGTGTGTGTGGTGTGTACAGCCTCTGTACTATGAGGTGTCAGAACCTGAAACAAAGTTTTCTTTAGAGAAACGATAGATTTAAGTTCATCAATACACAAAGAGACATGGCCATCCTGGCTAGGCAAAGAATATATCATTTTCTTCGATCGAATTGCCTAAAAACAAAAACAAAAACAAAAACAGATGACACTAGTGCCACACTATGGCTCACAAGGACTTTAAAAGCTCTTGGTGAAGGAGTTGGTGACAGAAGTGATGGCAGACCTGCTCTTGACCACTGTGTCAAAATTGAAGTGACTTCCCACAGACTAGAGAAGGGAAGATTTGTTTGAAACAGAGATAATATTTTAAGCTTACTGCTGTGGTTTGGAAGAGAAATGTCCCTCGTAGGCTTGTGTGTATCTGACCACTTGGTCCCCAGCTCGTGTCAATATTTGGAGAAATGATGGAACCTTTAGGAGGTACAGAGGAAGTATGTCACTGGGGGTGGATTTCTAGTCTTGTCCCACTTCCTGCTCTTGCTCTGCTTCCTGTGTGTGGATCAAAACACGACCACCCAGTCTTCTGCTCCTACTGCCTTGCCTTCCCTATTGCTATTATGGCACTGTGAGCTAAAGTAAACCTTTTCCTCATTGAATTGCTTATGGACATGGTTATTTTCTTACAGCAACAGAAAAGTAACTGATATACCTGTTAAAGCAAACTCCAAGGTGTGACACCAATGCATGGGAAATGTGCATTTTTGCAATCCTGGTACAAGTTCTGAAATGTCCCAGAGAGTGTTGGCAGGAAGGGAAAGTGGCATGCTGACAGGAAAATCATGGTTGGGTGAGCACAGGTTAGATGCTGCATGGATCTGCTGCTAAACAGGAACCTCAAGATGGCAGGAACTTGTCTTGCTTAATCCTGTGTCACAACATCCAGGACAGCTCTGAGAACACAGTACGACATCCGGGGACACTTGTTGATAAATGGTTGTGGACAAGATAAATTCTGGAGATGTCCTCAGAGAAACATAGGAGGGCATGATCCTGTGTACCATGGAGCATTTGGTCTCTGATTGGTCTTTGTCTCTTGTTTGGGAACAGACCTGACAGATGCAGTTGAAGGTTAGGACTACAGACATCCGGGCCTGGGATGAAGAAGATATAGGTACAGCATCCTAGTCCTACATGGCAGACAAGGACCAACCTCAGAACATGGCATGCTACACCTTACAGCTGAGCCTGGCAGAAGTCAAGGAAGTACCACGAGGTTAACAGAAGCCAGAAAGAAGACAGCCTGGCTACTTCAGAAAACCAGGCAGGGACAGAAGGACCTGGGATGAGCAGCAGAGATGGGGTTCTGAGAGGAAGCCTGTGGTATGGAGAGGTGGTATCCTACAGAACAAGAGCGGATGCTGAACTTCCCTGAGTTCCCCTAGACAAGGCAAGACAGTGGAGAAAGAAAACTGTCCTAACAGACAAAGCTCCCAAATCCTGAACGGGAGGCAGGGTGGCCATTAACGTGGCTCAGGCGAGGACACATCTGTGCATGTGGATGGTCACAGGGAAAAGTGGGGATGTGAGACAAAAGGATCCCCACATAGGTGGTATGGGCATTCCCTGGTCCCGAGGAAAAGGGCAGGGGACACTGGTAATGGGCAATGACCCCAGGTTGCAGAAGGCTCAAAGGAGATGCGTGAACTGAAAGGTTTCACAGATAGGGGTTGGGATTGGTTAAGGTGGAGCCTCAAGTAAACCAGACGGGCCAGGAATCACACCTAGGAAGATGCCAGTCGGCTTTACTGGCGATTCTGCTGAGCCTGAAAGGACGAATATTTTCCTCTGTGTCGCACATTTGTTTTCTCTGTCTCCCTTCCCCAGATGTCACCAGGCATCTGCTGTATCCCATGGCTGGCAGTAGAAACATGGGCTCTGAGAATATACTGTTGCCGTGCTAAATTTGGTAGCTTTGGGGCTGTGGCTGGGATATTCTTGTACATCCCGACTTTCAGATTTTACCAAGCAGGGCCACGAGGGCCTTAGGGCAGGATAAATATGACCTCCTCCTGCTTCAGGAGACACACCCACTCAGGGTAGACAACAGACAGGAGAACAGCTGTTCCCAGACACACCTCCGTCAGAGGGGCTGGGCCCTCTCTGTGGGAATGCAAACTTCAGGGCGAGTTTTGGTTTCGTTGCGTTTTTAATTTGTGAAAGAAAGGGAGTTCTGGTTTTGAGCCTGGATTTCTCCTCTGGAAATCAATAATGGCGATGGGGGGAAGCGCCACTGGGTTCAGGCTAGGGTATTTTGGGTGCCTGGTGTACTGCGTAGATATTTTTGTACTGGCATGTGGTGTTTGCAGTACAGCTTCCTCAGCTGAGATATACTTGATTCCATGGCTTGAAATCTGAGATGGGAAATACAGTCTGGATGAATTTTTGACCCGGGGTTCAGAGAGGGACTTGATATGATATTCCCGAATTCACCATTCTGGCAATTTCAGGGGTCTCTGGAGGTAACAGCTGAACCGCCTACCCGTGCTTGCTGGCACCAAAGAGAGGCCTGTCTGGGAATGGGGGTGGGGAAACAGAAGCTCCCTGCTGGCCTCCATCTCTCGAAAGAGCCCCGACTTGACATGTTAGGCTAGTCAAACAAGTGGAGAACAGCAGTTGCAACCAGGGCAGACGGCAACCGCCCCTCCCCGGCTGCCTCTGTAGAGTGCAGGCTTCTCTACTTGTTTGCACCTGCTGGCTCCGTGTTCCCGAGCACAGCGGGCTACTAACATCCAAAGGGCCACAGAGAGGTGGAGGAGGAGCACTTACGGCCCTGCGCGCACACAGCAAGCCAAACCACAGGGTGTCTCTTGGTGTTTGAGAGCGACCCTCTAGCTGGGCAGGCACTGAGGCGTAGGGGGTGGGTGGGTAGACAGATTTGTGCAAAGACAAACGTGCCCCTCTTACCTTTGGTGGGACGCGTGGTGGGTGGCGCAGGGCCGGGCTCCTGTTTCCCCTTGTTCCTCCTTGAAGCTCTTCTGTCTGCGCATGGACTGCGCGCTCATACCCAGCAGCCCCAAACACCCTGTCTTGCTCTCCGCACAGCACGGAACTGCTGCTTCCGGAACGGTGAACCGTGACCTCTACTCTCTCAGTTCAGTTTTCCAGGGTTTGTGGTCTCAAGTTGAGGGAGGGAAGTGAAGGAGAGCCCCCTCTTACACCCGCCTCAGTCAGCAGCCTTTGGGCTTGAAGAGTTTGTAGGCACCTGTGAGATCTGACTAAAGCATCCTTGGGTCTCTTCTCTTGAGCATTACCTGTGATAACCTCTGTCTGCCAGAATCTTAGAGGACGGGGAGAGTGGGAGATGGATTGCCATGTGCCCAAGTCTCGAACAATAATGACGATTCATAACATTTGTTCTTAAACAACAACAATATGAGGGCTTTTGTCCTTTAAAACCCTTCCCTTTAGGTAGGCTACCTGCAGACCTTCTCTTCTGTTTCCTGAGACCTGACCTCCCAGCTCGTTCCTTGTGCTCCAACCGAACACCAGATGCAGCCTTCTCTGCCCCCATGTCCTGTGGATCCCACAGACCAGTGGTTCTCAATCTTCCTAATGCTGCAACCCTTTAATACAGTTCCTCATGTTGCAGTGACCCAAACACAAAATTATTTTCGTTGTTACTTTATAACTGTAATTTCGCTACTGTTATGAATCTTAATATGAAGATCTGACATGCAAGATAACTGATATGTGACCCCCAAAGGGGTCATAACCCACAAGTTGAGAACTGCTGCTGCACAGCACTCCCCTTGACTTGTGGCTTTGTTCCAGCCCCCAACTCCAGCAGGCACCCCATCCTGTCCCAAGGGCAGTTCTTCTCAGAGCACCAAGCTGGTTGAAGGCAGACCCACACTTCTCCACGGCTGTTGAGATTCAGTCTCTCCAGTCTCATCCCCAGCTCTGTAGCTGGAAACCCACTGTGGTCTCCCGTTCCTCTCTGACTTCATTCCCAACTCACCACAAAGACCTTCTGCTACCTTCCTTCCTCTAACTCATCCCAGTTACCCAGCCTCTGATACCAGCAGACATTTCCTTTTCACACGCCAGCTGATGAGGCTAGGGAAACAGGCAACACACAGCCATCACCCCCCTGAAAGGAAACAGAAACTAAGGAACAAAACAACCACCTGTCTTAGCAGGGTTTTTATTGCTGTGGCAAAACACTATGACCAAAAAAATGCAAGTTGAGGAGGAAAGAGTTTATGGGTCTTAGACTTCCATAGTTCATCACTGAAGAAAGCCATCAGGCTAGGGATGGCTCCACCCACAATGGGCTGAGCCCTTCCCTATCAATTAGGAGCTGAAAATGCTCTCAGGCTGACCCACAGCCTGATCTTACGGAGGCATTTTTTTTTTAAATCTGAGGTTCCCTCCTCTCAGATGATTATATTTTTTTGTCAAGCTGACATAAGGGTAGCCAGCACACCACCCAACAAAGACAAATCCAGAAATCAGCACCTAGACATGTAATCATCTCAATCCCAGATGCCTAGATGCCAGCATAAAAACAGTCAATAACATCCATGACAATATGTCTCCACTGGAGCCCAGCCATCCTACCACAGCAGGCCCTGAATGTTCCAACAGAGCTGAGGCACAAGAAAAAGACATTAAAACCAACTCTATGAAGTTGATGGACGTCTTTAAAGAGGAGATTAATAAATACTTTTAAAAATATAGGAAAACATAAACATTGTGAGGAAATGAATAAATTCCTTAAAGGAACCCAGAAAAAAAAACACAAACAAGCAATTGACAGAAATAACTAAATATCTTTTTAAAAGCCCAGAAAACACAAACAGTTGAAGGAAATAAATAAAACTGATCAATGCCTGAAATTGGAAATAGAGGCAATAAAGAAAGCATTGAGAAAATTCTGGAAATGAAAAATTTAGGAATCCAAACAGGAACTACAGAGGAAAGCTTCACCAACAGAATACAAGAAATGGAAGAGAGAATCTCAGGCATTGAAGATATGATAAACAGAAGAAATACATCTGTTAAATAAAATATTAAATCTAAAAAACTCCTGAGATAAAATATCCAGGAAATCTGGGACACTATGATAGGATCAAACCTAAAAATAATATATTTAGAGGAAAGAGAAGAAACCCAGCTTAAAGGCCCAGAAAATGTTTTCAACAAAATCATAGAAGAAAAATTTATTAACCTAAAGAAGGAGATGCCTATATAGACACAAGAAGCTTACAAAGCAGTAAAGAGATTGGACCAGAAAGAAAGTCCCTTCACCACATAATAATCAAAACACTAAACATATGAAACAAAGAAAGAATATTAAAATCTACAAAGAGCAAAGACCAAGCAACATATAAAGGCAGACCTATTAGAATTACACTACCTTGTCAATAGAAGCTCTAAAAGCCAAAAGGGCCTGGACAGATGTCCGGCAGACTCTAAGAGACCACAAATGCCAGCCCAGACTACCATACCTAGCAAAACTTTCAGTCACCGTAGATGGAGAAAATAAGATATTTCATTATAAAGTAAAATTTAAACAATATCTATCTACAAATACAGTCCTTCGGAAGGTGATATAAGGAAAACTACCCAAAGCATATACCCAAAGGATGCTCCACCCTACCACAGGGACACTGGTTCAACCATGTGTCTTTCAGCTTTATTCACAATAACCAATAAATGGAAACAACCTAGATACCCCTCAACAGAAGAATGGATAAAGAAAATGTGGTACCTTTACACAACGGAATACCACTCAGCTGTTAAAAAAATGACATCATGAAATTTGCAGCCAAATGAATAAAACTAGAAAATATCATCCTGAGTGAGGTAGCACAGACCCAGAAACACACACACCCACCCACCCACCCACCCACCCACACACACACACACACACACACACACACACGTACTCACTTAAAAGGTGATACTAGCAATTAAATGATAATAAAGCTATAATCTGTAGACCCAGAGAGGTTAGGTAAAGAGAAGGGGGCTAGGAGAGAAGCAGAAATCTCCCTGAGAAGGAGAAATAGAATAGATTTTATGGGCTGACTGGGGGTGGGGATGGCATGGAGGGAGAGACTGTGCGAGAGAGATGGCTGGAATTGGGGGCATTTGGAGGTTGTGTGGAAACTTACCGCAGTAGAAACTTTCTGGAATCTCTGAGGGTGATCCTAATGAAGATTCCTAGTAATGAAAAATGATCTCAACTGGACACTCTTGTAGCTAAGAAAGGCTTCTAGCAGTGGGACTAGGATGCATTCAGTTGAATTGTTGGCTAAGGGAGTCCCATGGAAATCTCCACAAAATCTTGTCTTGTTCACAAGACAAAAGGTTGGTCTCTACAAATTGACAGTGGGATCCCATTGGCGAGGACAACTCTCACACAACTCATTGAACACAGAGAAGTCAAGCTGGTGTCTAGATGGAGCCGGCACCCCCATGTTCTAATCTCTTTGTTTCAGGAAGGTACTCTGCAGGCTAATGAAAGAGAAATGTGGATACCAACCCAGCCACAGAACCTTTGCCCTACAATCTGTCCAGCCTGAAAAATATGCTGGGGCAATGGCACAGAACTTGTAGGAGCAGCCAGTCAACATCTGATTTGGTCTAAGGCCCACACCATGAGAAGGAACCCACACCCAACCAACACCACTTGGGTAAACAGAAAACAACAACAACAACAAACAAACAAACAACAACAAAAAAAACAACCAAAAAACAACCCAGAGATAACCCAGAGATCTAGGTTAAAACCAAACACCTACTGGTCTAAAAAAATCAGTAAAATGATTTCTAATGATATTCTGCTATATTCATATATCAGTTCTTTATCCAGCCTTTATCAGTGAGGCTTCTTCCAGCAGCAGACGGGAACAGGCACAGAAACCTACAGCTAGACATTACAGGGAGAGAGAGTCTAAACTGGAAGTCTTCATCAAGTCCCTCCCCCCAGAGCTCAGTGAAAAGCGGCCAGATAGATTGCAAGAACCAGAGAGAATGGAGGACACCTGGAGACTGAGGTTCTCTGCATCAACTAAGCAAGGCACATATGAGCTCACAGAGACTGAAGCAGCAAACACAGGGCTGACATGGGTCTATGCCAGGTCTTCTGAGTGTGCATTACACACACACACCTCATTAAAAATATTAAGCTAATAGTAACTGACTTCTGACTGTAAGAATGAGTGGGTCTCTGACTCTTGTGCCTGCTCTTGGGACTTATTTTCTCTTGTTGGGTTGCCATGTGTCCAACTTTGATATGCTAGCTTTTACTTCATCTTATTATATTTTATTTTGTCATGTTTGTTATCTCTTAGAAACCTCTTCTTTCCTAAGAGACAGAAAGGGAGTGGATCTGGAGGGAAGGGGCTGGGGGTGGAGAGGAACTGGGAGGAGTAGAGGGAGGGGAAACCATAATCAGAATATATTGTATGAGAGAAGAATCTATTTTCAGTAAGAGAAAACAAAACCTCCCCCATTAACTGAGGTAATTTTATATTATGGCCAAAGAGTTTGCATTGTGGTCTCTGACAGAGTGCTATGTAAGCTTGAACTAGGACTCATTAGAGGAATCACTTTTGTTTCTCCCTAAACTGTCACTCTGACTTAGCTGTGAAATCTCATCTGTGTAATGGGGTCACAGACAGACTGCAGAAGCCTCATTAAGACAAAACCCTAAGGGGAATGAAGGGCTGTGGTGAAGTAAAAGTAACTGAGGTAGAATTTAAGTCAAAATATTAGCTCAGTTTAATGACCAAGCCTGACCTGTGGCGATAGATAATGCAGCCGTAACAGAATCATGATCAAGAAGGGTTTCCTAATCAAGGACTTTGTGAGGGGACATAGACTTCATTGAATTTGAACAAGTCCAGCCCACACTCAGAAAGAGAAGACAAAGATTCTATTGGCATAGTTCTCTATCAACCAGAAGAGATCCGGAGTGGGGTTTGGTCTCCATGTCAAGTTCCTACAAGAACTTGGGAGAGCTGGTGTGTCAAGATGTCCTCTTCTGGACTCTCATGTTTGCAAAGCTGTGTCCTTGTGGCCCAGATCAGCTTGCCTGAGAAATGCACCTTTTCCCCTCAGACACTCAGTGCCAAGTGTCCTTGATGGTTTCTGCAAGTGTCCACATTCCTCACTAGTGCCTGCCCTGAGCTGTGCATTGCCCAGTGCTCACTTATTCAGGGAAGCTGCTGAGACTGCGTCCTCCTCTCTCTGAACAGAGTGCCTGGTGCTGGTGCGAGCTTGTGCCTGGGACTGAGGGCTGTCCTGGGGCACCCTGTCTGGGAAAATTTGGGGAGAGCTAAGATGTGCTAATGATCCTGATTCTTCTTTCACTCTAGTGGCTGTGAACAAGGACAACTCTCCACTTGCCAGGATGTCACCCTGGATTTTACCTTCCCACCATCCCCCCTCTAAACATTTGTGGGATAAGCTTGGGTGAGAACATCGAGTTATAATAATACATAAAGCTTCCCTCTTGTCAGTCAGTGGCCGAGGAAGCCTCATAGGCTAGTGTTTACTATTGTCTGCAGGGTCCTGTCTAAAAGGCTGATTTGGGACATCCACCATGCTTAGAGCTCACATCGTTTCTCTGAGTTAGACTGGCTTCTCTGTTCTCTCTGTACAGAGCCCACGATTCTCTCTCTCAGGTTAGATTTATCTCATGCCAAAGATGTGGAGACTGTCATTTTCTCAGTTTCTATTGTTTCCATGGCGCCCTGGGATGTTTTGAGTTTTGTTTCCTTGAGTGAGTGTTTAGAGGACTCTGGTCTGCTGCCACGATGCCTACAACCATATGGAGCTTCCCAGTGGCCTGACTGAGAGGATTTACAGCATCTACTGAGACAGTCACGTAGTGATATATCAGTACCTATGGAGTTGGCAGGGGTGGGTAATGTGCTGGAGACCATCAGCTCCAGGACAAAGGTAATCTTTTTGCAGTTCTAACTGTGCCAATTGCACTTTCTTTATTTGTATTCTGCGTGGCAGAGCCATTCATGAGAAACACATTTTAAAAATACCATTACTATAAAATTTGTTAAACTGAGTGTAAACCTTTTCTTTTCTTTTTTTTTTTAATCAGCAATCTATTCTGGAGACTTTTCTTTTCTTTTTATGTTTTTAACTGAAACATTATTTCATGGCCGCCTGGCTCCGGGGTTGGGTCACAACCTGATAAAGACTCTACCTCGAGGTGAACCAGGCTGCGGCTACATGTTCCGAATATGGCGATGGCAGCTCTCCCATTCCCTTGGCGGCAGCAGGAAGCCCTGCATCTTCATTACAGAGCTTTCTTCTCCACTTTATCTTGTGCCATCAGAGGGCCAGGGGGCCTGTGTTCCTTTGGAAGGAGATTTCAGCCACATTAACGTTTGGTTTAATGGTCTCGGGGGAGCCTCGTGCCTTTCACATAGGGACGTTGCTCTGCATAAAAGCTCCCTGAGCAAGAAGGATGTTGTAGAGAAGAGAGCTGTCTCAGAGGTAGAGAAGATGGTCCTCAGGTTTTAAACCACAGCTCCCTGGAGTGTAAATGGCTTTGTTTCTTTGTTTTTTTTTCAGAGTTTGCAGTTTGCAGGTTAGAGTTTATAATTTTTCAGTCGAGGCACGACGGCTAGAGTGGGTTTCAGGAGTGACTTGAGAAGTAACTCAGCCTCACCTTATCTCTGGAAATGGACATGATGCCGAGAGCCACTGAAGATGAAAAAGCGGGCTCCATAGTCCTTTCCACAGCTGGCTTGACTGGCGGCAAAACCATTCCGGCTGTCACTGAAGCCCCGGTGTTCTGAGGTTGTACACTGGAGCCCGTGGCAGTACAGGAGGGCCTGTGCAGCCAAGTATGAGAGCCAGGGCATGGGGGCCAGCCCAGGCCCCTGTGGTAGGAGGCTGCCTCCTATAGTCTGAATAATGCCTCCCCAGGCCAGTTTGTCCCACTGTTTGCACACCCTTTCCGAGCCTTTCCGAGCCCAGCCCTTTGAGGAGAGCGAGGCTGCTAAATACAGAGGTGGCAAAAGGAAGATGGTCTAGGGGTAGAATGTTCTCTTTCATGGGATAACTGGGAAGCGCTTCCAGGCAGACACAGCCCATGCTTCCTTTTGCCTCCAGGTTTCTGAAGAGCCCTTGAAAGTCTGCTCCTCACACACTTGTCCTTTGAGCATCTAGAAATGACTCGCTGACCCTGAGTTGTTGCCTGGTCACAGGAGCTGTCCAGAGGCCTGTAATTACTTGCATCCATGGAACTGTCTTTTCACCTCAGACACATACAGTGGGGACGAACCTTACTTAGCACCAGACAGCGTGTAGGTCCAGGGTAAACTGAATCCTCTTTTCACAACGCCATCTCTATTCCTAGGACCTTCACGAGAGTTTCACATCAGTCCTGAGACTTTTCTGTGATATACAAGTAGTTAAGACTTTCAGAGAACCGTCATCCCTGCTCTCGTCAAATTCCTGGTCAGGGAGGGAGCATCATAAATGTTTTGTGAGGAGTTGCTGGTTTTGGAGGAGCCTAACAAGATCCTGAGGGACCAGAGATTTTTCCTAAAAGGCAAGTTTCTGGACTGTAGATAGAAATGTTCCTAGGGAAGAACAGTGACAGTATCACTGAAAGGGAAAGATGTGTTCAGATTGAAGGAGGTGGAGATGGGGTGGTGAGTCTCAGTAGCTGGAGATCATTTATGACAGTTGCGGGGAAGGTGCATGTAAGGATTGTGAGTGCTGAAGGAGTGATCCTCAATACTGGGAGGAAAGCAGTGTATGTGAGCCGAGCACAGGAGTTTAGTCTAAAGAAGATGGGGATTCATTGCATGACTTTCCGAAGGGGAAAGACAGGGTCATATTTACTGTAGAGAAAGTTTATTCCATGGTGTGGTGTGTAGGTACAGGGAAGACATGGTGTTGGTCTTAATTTTGAAGCAGCAGAGAGTGGTGGTTGTTAAATCAGAAGCATGCTAACAGACTGAGGAAGATGATGGGGACAAAAGGGCTTGCTGCACAAACATGAGGACCTGAGTTCAAATCCCCAGACCCCACATAAAAGGCATGTGTAACTGGGATGCCTGAAACCCTGGCATTAGGTGAGTGAGGAGTGAGGAGTATTGTTGCAGCTCACTGGTCACCAGCCTAGCACCAGGTTTAGTGAGAGATTTTTGTCTCAAGGGAATAAGGCAGAGAATAATACAGCAAGACACCTGACTTTCTTTTCTGGCCTCTGCAAGCACATAGGAATGTACCCAGATATAACACACACACACACACACACACACACACACACACACACTCTCTCTCTCTCTCTCTCTCTCTCTCTCTCTCTCTCATCTGAATTTCCAGATCAAGCTACTGAACGATTAATGGCACAGAGTTTTTATTTGACATTTTAAAATTTATAGAGGAATTTTAATCCATCAACATGGCTGCTCTGGTAAGAGATCACATCCAAAGACCTTCTAGGTTTATGTGATCTGGCTGGAATGTAGACATGCTCTGGATTACAGTATGATCTGGCTAGAGTACAGACACGGCCCTAGTACACACCTTTAACCCCAAACAATGAAGGTAAGGATTATTTATAGAAGGAAGCAGCCATGTTTGCAAGTGGCTTCTAATTGAGCGGGAGACAAAATGGCAAACCAGAGAAAGATTTGACAGAACAAGTCAGAGATAGGATATGCCCAATTCTCACAAGCACAGCACACAGCACAGGAGAGAGAGGCTACTTAAGAGCCAATCTCCCTTCCTTGAGGATTTTGGCCCCTAGAGTCTGGGAGGCTTTGGTTACTCTCTGGTGCTGTTAGACAGTTGTTTTGCGTTGTTATACAGCTTTTATGGTTTTTTCTCTAGAGGACAGAATTAGGGTGCCATCTACTCCCTCTTGACTGGGAGTGTAGATCGTTTCTTAAATGTGTAAAAAAACGTAAAATAAGATCCAAATTCTCATATTTATAGGTTTAAGCGAACAAAAGTCAAAACAACTCAAAATTTGTTAATCACGATTTAAAAAAAATGAAACTAACAAATTTAATCAATTAAAATTTGGTAAAACAGAAACAGTAAAATAAAAGCTGTCAGCTTAGCTTGCTGCAGGATGGGCTTAAATATGTGAGAGTAACCAAGTATTCAGGTTTTGAATCGAAGGTGTGATGATTCAGTTCTCACATCTATTTCCCTTTTCCCAGCAACTAGATACGTGAAACTCCAGTTCACACCATGCGCTGCGGCGCTCTTCAGCTTTTGCCTTGCATAAACATCATATTTATGCAAGGTTTCAAATATGTTCTTTACTCTTTGGGTCTGGGAAATTAAAAATAGTATTCTTTGATACCAGCACATGATGGATGAGTAAAAAACACAGGCAATGGATAGCAGGTGCTTCTTGCATCTGCGTGGTATCCTTAATATTTCAAAATTATTTACGTTAATATTTTTAGATGAAAGTTGAAATAAAAACAAAAATGTAAAAAAAAAATCAACTAATTGAGGCTCTGAAGACCCTGTGGGTACGGCAGTGGACTTCAATTGAAATGTCTCAACCATGGAACCCAGTACATCCATGTATCATAGTTATGTCTCAGCCCATATTTCCCTCTGATCTTTGCAGGTCTCCTAACTCTCCAAGTGAGAAATGCATCTGGCTTAGATCCCTCCGACCCTGAAGTTTCCAGGCTCTCCGCACCAAGAGATAAAAGACAGAAAGAGGAGAGGAATGGGCTCAGGGGTGGGCGAGCATACAGACAAGATCTTGCTGGCTTGTGGTTGCATCCTGGGAGGGCAAGGTTCGGGGTATGCCAGGATTGCTGCTTGGCATCCACGTCCACAAGTTCTGTGTTTCCGGAGAAAGCAAGGCTCCTGGCTCTTACTTTGATCTCTGTGACATAAGGGAAGCAAGGGAAACACGGCACCCTGCTTTTCCTGAGCTGTTCTTGGGACCCAACCGAGAATGGACTGAAGAGACATGCCAAAGCTACGGACCCAACTCCCAGCTAGAAGACAGCATGAAGAGCTGGGAGGCGAAGGGGAAGAATGGAGGGAGGCTTGGGTGACACTAAAGGTCCCCACACAGTACATATGTATGAAGGCAGATTTTCCACAAGGTGTAAACTGCTGTGAGACGTTGTTGAAGATTTGGGTTTTGATTTTAAAAACTGGACTTAAGTCCCAATTCTGTTACTTATGCATAACCTTGGGGATGACACTCACATTCTCTGAACCTGTGCTTTTGGGTTTGTGAAATGAAGATCCTGATGCGGACTTTGCTACATTATTAGCAAATTAAAGGAAACAATGACGTGGAAAGTCATTTGGCCTGGTGCCGGCGCTCAGGCTCAGTAGGAAGGCCACAATGACACTTCTCTTTCAAGTGGAGACAAAGCCTTGCTTCCAGCTGCCCAAGGATAAGATTCCTTAATGTAGAGCTGACGTCTTCACTTTGAAGCGAAAACAAAGACTCTCCATTAGTTCTGGAGATGGAGTCTGCTGGGGTGGGACACAGGGCTTCGGGTGGACAGTACAGTGGTCGAAGGAGGGGTGAATGGACCTGGAAGGCATGGGCGGTACAGGAAAGAAGTCTGCGGCGTGGAGTGGAGTCTTTCCCCAGAGCAGTCCCGCAAAGGGAAGTCCAGCCCAGAGAGGCTCTACAGCGAGGACCCCCGCAGCAGCACTCGTTGGTTGGGGTACGGACTCGGGTGAGCCAGGCACGCATCTGGACTGCCGAGAAAGGGCAGGCCTGGTTGAGGAGCAAAAGAGTGGAACCAGCAGGCGGTGGATCTGAGTCAGGAGCAGCAGTGTGCCTGTGGTTTTCTGAGACCTGGCTCCAAATGGAGGTATGTTGAAACCAGAGGGCAAATGCTTGCTAGCAAAGCCCAGAGCAGGGCCCGAGTCATTTCCTTAGTTACAGAAAAAGCAAGACAAATGACAAGCATAACAACTAATCCCAGGGAAGAGCCATGTCAGAAAAACATCCAGGACTTGACTATCACAGTAATTACTCGTTAGCTTCCTGTGTCGGGACTGAGGCTCACATGCATTCTGTACCTCCGGGAAGTGCCCTGCTTTTTAAAATAGGGCTCAGAATAGTTAAGGCCACCTGGTAACACGCTACAGCATGTTGACTCTAAAGCCATGGATGTGAAACACCTCTCCATGGGTTTGAGATCCTCTGGTCTCTGAGTGTTGCACTGTGATGCTCCCAACTGTAAAGAAGGAAGAATACTGCACCCTGGTTGACCAGTTACAATTGCAGCTAATTTGAGCTCATGGGTCTGTGTCCTTGGATGGACAGAGTTGGTGGGAAGAAGGAAAAGTACTCCCAATGTTATTATGTGTCTGCTCCAGTATTTAGCCTAGGACCAACATTACCAGATGTAAGCATCAGATCATTGTTGAAGGAGGGGGTGGATAAAGGAGACTGTAGCATGCTTCTCTGATGTATTAGCCCCAGAAATCATCTCAGTTTCCTACTGTCTTTGTGAGGTAGGTAACCATTATCGCCGCTATCTCACCATCACCATCACCTTCACCAGTTAAAAGCTGAGAGGGGAGCTGTACAAGAAGACCAATAGAGCCAACTAACCAGAGCCCAGAGGGGCTTGCAGAGACTGAAGCACCAACCAAGGACCATGTGTAGAGTGGAGCTATGCCCTCTACATAGAGGGAGCCTATGGGCAGCTCTGGCTTCATGTGGGCTCTCTAGTAAGGAGAGCAAGGGCTATCTCTGATGTGGACTCTTGTTGCCTGCTTTTTGATCACTTCCTCCTGGCGGGGCTGCCTCACCAGGCCACAGGGAAAGAGGATATGCCCAGCTTGATGTGCTGGGGTGGGTTAGAAGAGGGTGGCTCTCCTTTTCTGAGGAATAGGGGCAGGGAAAAGCAGGAAGAGGAAAGGAAAGTGTGATGGGAGGAAGAGTAGGGGGGCTAAGACTAGGATAAATAAATGTGAATAATAAATAAATAAAATAAAAATAAAAGTGAATAAATAAATAAATAAATTTTATTTTCCTGTGCTGAAATAAACAGGCACAGGAAAGTGAAGTAATTAGCTGAAATCCTAGATTGTCAATAAAATACAGCATCCTTAGTTAGAATTTCAGATAAACAATGAACCACTTTTAGTAATGTTTTAAATATTGCATGAGACTATTTGCACTAAAAATTATTTCTTCCTTATCTGAAATTCAAATTTAACTCAGTGTCCTATATTTTTATTCGCTAAATCTGGCATTCCTACTCAGGTACCAAGCTGAGTGAAGCTTGGAGCTGAGTTCCTCCAGATACCTCAGGACACACTTCAAATGGACCAAGTGTCACCTCCAAAGATTTGCTAAAAATGACTTACCTTTTTGTCTGGGTGTCAGACTACTTGAGCTTTCTGCTTTGTTTGAGTCTATTTTAACATTTAATATTTTCTGAAAAAGCCACACATTGCATCAAGATTTTAAAAATAATTGCTATAGTGCATTGTCTTAAAATTTTAAAATCTTTTTAGTATTTTAATTTTATCTTTTTTCATTCCTGTTGAAATTTGCTTTTCTGTTGTTGTTGTCAAAACATGGAATTTTCATTGTTCCAAATTAAAAAAAAATGATTTTTCTATTATGTGTGAGTAAAGGGTTTTTCTAAAGAATTCTTCTTTTACCATTACTATTTCCTTACATTTTTTATTCTGGACTTTTTTATGATCTTGAATTAGATGATCTGTTGTTTAATTTTTTTCTATCATAAGGTTATATGTATATATTTACAAAACATCAATATTCGGGTGATTCTTACAAGTTTTAGTATGTAGACTCGTTGACTTTGTTGTTGTTCTTGTTTGTTTATTGTTTGCTTTTTGAGACAGGGTTTCTCTGTGTAAGAGAGCCCTGGCTGTCCTTGACTCAGTTTGTAGACCAGGCTGGCCTTGAACTCAAAGTTTGATTGGAAAAGGGAATCTTTTTTTTTTTTTCCATTTGCAAATAAAATTTATTATTCAAATTGTCCTGTGTTTCCTCTCTCCTTGGATGAAAATACTCTTATAATCTAAAAAGAAGACAGTTTTATTTATGTAATGTTTCACCTAATCTTATTTGAGCATCAGTGACACAGCTCAGTGGGAAATGTTTGAGGTGTGCCAGGCTGGCAACCTGACCTTGATAACAACAAAAAGACGGCCCAAAGTAGATACCACAAACTTGTCTTCCATATCTGTGGTATTCTAAAAACCCATAAGCACATCACACACACACACATACACACACACACACATACACACACACACACACACACATCAGAAAAAATTAATAAACCTCATTGCCGTTACATTATCTAGCACTTCTGGATAATTCTCTCACGAGGCAGTACTTCGAGATGTAGGGCCAAATCGGCAACTAATGGGGACATGAAGAAGGATGGAACATCAAATATCTACCTATCCATAGCACATCAAGCTGTGTGTTTGTGAGATGTACAGTTGATTGCTGATTATCCTACTTTATTACGTCTCTACCAAACAGATGGAAGTGCTGCTTTGGATACACATGTGAGGTATTTAGATACAATCAAGCTCATGGTGGAGGCACATGACCCTACAAGTTAGGATGAGTCCTCAAGCTCAAAAGAGAAGAGAAGGAGAAACAGATCCAGAAACATGCTGAGAAAACAAAAACAAAGCAACGAAAGAACACCAAAGGTAATGCAAAGATAAGACAGAAAACGGAGTGAGTATTCTCCAAGCTGAAAAGCGCCCAGAACCTAGTAGAGAGGCACAGAACAGATTTCCTCAGGGGCTGCTGGGAGGATCTGCTGATGCCTTCACTTCAGACTTTTGGCCTCCAGAAATGGAAGAGGTAATTTCTGTTGTTTCAAGTCACCGGTTTGCAGCATCTGCAGCCAGAGATTAAATCCAGTCCTGCTTGTGTACTTGACTGGAGAATGCCCAGCTATGTAAAACTGTGCATCCCTCACGTACACCCAGTGTGCCAACATGACTGGGGAAACCCAGCCCAGCTCTGGGGACGCCACGCTTTCCAGACGTTTCTCCTGCTCTGATGGCACAGTTCTGCCTCTGCGGCTGGCTGCTCCCCACCAGCCAGCACCCAGGATGCCAGAGACAGGGCTCCGCTGCTGTCTTCTCTGACAGACTCCCCTGTAGGCAGCCAGTGTAGTCTCTCACTGCCTCCTGAAACATCCACATTGGTGCTTCTCCTTCTCTCAACCTCAAATTCCCCCTTTGAAAGTCCAGATGCCTCGTCTCTCTCACAGCCACGTGATGACTAACCAAGCGACAGCTCTTTTAACAGGAGCAGACACAAACCTAGACTTCCCATCTGATGTACTTGCTTCCTGTTTCTTCCTCAGTTGTTCTCATCTTACTACATTACCCCAAATCAGGAGTCAACCTCGATTCCCCTTTCACTTGCTCCGTTTCCTACACATCAGTTCTCCCTTCAGAATGGCCCCACATATCATCATTCACAGTCCCACAATTTCTTTTACTCACACGTGCGTGTGCTTGCGGGTGTGTGTGTGTGTGTGTGTGTGTGTGTGTGTGTGTGGTGTTTTAAATGTGCTGATCTATCACTTTCTGTACTATTTCCTTGAGACAGGATCTCTCACTGAACCATGGCACTCACTGTTTGGGCTATGCTGACCCACCAGCAAGTTCCAGGCATCTGCCTGTCTCCGCCCTCTGAAACACTGGGGTTACAGCCCATGCCGGGCTTTCTATATGTGGACCCTGAGGACTTGAATCCATACTTTGCACAGGAAGTACTCTCACCCACCAAGCCGTCTCTCCAGGTCCCAGCCCCACATTTCCTAGGCTTCCACCCAAATCACAATCAGCTGTCTCTCTAAAACTGTGATGACGGCTTCTTGACTGATCAGTAGCCTCACACCTAGAGCCTCGTGTCTCCTTTCCTGTGAGCTCCACCCCCACTCTTACTCTGTCCTTCCCATTAACCCAGAGAAAAGCTCAAACTACTGTGGCACCACAAGACCCTGGCATCTTGTGACAATGTGCTAAGCAACGTGAACAATTGCCTAGTAACCACCCGTGGCTTGAACTGTGTATTCATTTTCCATTTATACTGTTCAGTGCCGAGGTAGGTGGACAGATTCGCGAAGTTGTTTTACCCAGTCTTTCAGGAATACAGGCCGACTGTCACCATCAACACGCAAAGCCACTCTACACTGACTCATTTCCATCTCACCCGGCTAGAGAGGAAGAAACCTGGGAGGAAATAAATATGGGAGTTTTTAATGGGTAGGAGTGGCTGTCACCTCTGGTCCTATTATGCTGGACAGACTCACAGCAGCACCCAATCCCGGGAAGCTGGGAAAAGGGCCTAGCTGTATGCTCTGGAAAAGAAAGGGTGACCACAGATTTCTTAATGAGATGTAATTTGTAAACGTCTTCTTAACCATTGTTTTGATGTCACAGTTAGGAAGTATTTGTCCGGCCCAGGGTAAAGTCTCCCACCAGTGACTCTTCAGGGTTCAAACCCTGTCTACACGTTGCAACTCAGATGGCTTATTCAGAAAAAGACTGAGTTTCTGGATGACTATTTTTTATTGGCTCCCAGGGGCTCTGGGCTAGTCCAGGTTATCAACGGAAAATGTTTCTCCCGGGATCCAGAATGGGGACCTTCAAGGATGCAGTTTTTGCTTTTCTCTTGCCTCCACCCCCCACCGCTCAGTAGGGAAATGTGTCATATAGCATTGACTGTGTCAAAACAAAACAAAACAAAACAAAACAAAACAAAACAAAACAAAACAAAACAAAAAACTGTTGTACTGTGCCTAAGACATAAAGGAAGTGACAAAGAGTATTTAGGTCCCATGTGAAATCAATTACGGTTATAGAAAGAAAACCAAGCATACCATTGCAGCACTTGGCTCTGTGTGTTCCAGCTCACACAACTCTTGCCATGACAGAACAAGATTAACATTGCTGCCCTTAGATCACTGCTGAGGATATGGACTCAGAGGTGTGTTATATTTCATCCCCATGGCCCTGAGGTAGGAGGCACAGCTGGAGTTTGAACTGTACCATTCTACCTACAATAGAGTGGAGTCTTTGGACTCATCAAGTGGAATTCTAGGGCACTTGATTCAGTCAGAAGAAAGAATATTTTGCAGGTACCCTACAGGGAAACCTGCTGTTCGTAGGTCTATGGGTTGGTTTTTCTTTTTTTCTTTTTTTTTCTCTGACTAGGGCCCTAGGGCCAGCATAGAGAAGGTCACCAGCTGTCTGCTTCTTTCAGAACAGCTAAGCACATGACAAGAGCCTGAGTTTCAGAGTTAGAAAAAGGGGTTTAAATACCAGTCTCACAACCTAACAGCTGGTGGTCTTGAGCAAGGTGGTCTTCCACCTCTCCTCCTCCTTCTCCTCCTTTCTTCTTTCTCTTCCTCCTCCTTCTCCTCTTCCTCCTCATCTTTCTTTACCTTCTTCTTGTCTGAGACAAGGACTTACTTTGCAGCTTTAGTTAACCTGGCACTCACTATTATCCAAGGCTGGCATCAAATCATAGCAAATATCCAGTATGAGCTGCCCAGTGCTTGGATGGAAAGTATGAGCCACTATGCTTGTTTTGACTAAGAAAGCTTCTTAATATCTTTGAGCCTCGGTCTTTTTATCAGATAGAAAAAGTAAGGAAGTTGACTTAGGAAATGCCACTTCTGGGAGCCATGTCAAATGGAGGTGTCATGCACTAGAAACAGGGAGCATGGAGCATCCACAACAGCACAGGTTTGTCTTTCCTCTTGGCTGTCCACTATAATTAGATAGTAAGACCCCAGTGCTGAAGCCACCGAATGTTTTGGTTGCAGAATGAAGAAATCAATTTTTAACTGGCCATGAAACTCTCTCCCTCTCTCTACTGACTATCATAATGGTGAAGGTGTTACATAAGACATTGGAGGAGAAAAGGCATCAAAGGTCTTACACAGTGAGAGACCCTACATACTATAATGTTGACCTTCCACGAAAGATATGTTGCTGACTCATGAAATAGTGACATGACAGTTGTGGAGGTAACAATCATTTTTTTTGATGGAATTTGAGACCTGTCCCTCAAATTATGAGAATTTGAATTTAATTCATAACTTGAGTAACTGCCCAGTACTGGAAGTCTGATCAAAAGCTGTGGCTGGGAAGGTCATAGTTCTTGGATGGAAATGACTAAGCTACTGCTGTTGTTTTGCTAATGGTTATGTTGCCAAACTGCCTTATAAATATTTATATTTATGCCCATAGATTTGTGCTGCTTTAAGCCATGGTCAGAGAAGCTTCTTCCCCCCCACCCCAGTGGGTAGTGATCAATATAGAGACTCATAACTAGTCAAAGTATTGAGAATAAGTGGCTGTGGATGTTCAGCCATAAGAGGGACATTTATATTAATCTCTTCCCACCCACAGTCCAGGGATCACTGAGGAAGAGAAGGTGGAAAGAATGTAAGAGCCAGAGGGTGAGATGGACTGCTGCAAGATGCTCTTTTCTGGGCATGACAGGCATGGCCATTGTACACATGAACTTCCTGCAGCTGTGGTTACCTGCACAAGACCTGCACCAGGTCAAACCTATCAAAATTCCAGCATCAGCCTAAAAGGGGCTCCTGAGGCTCCATTCCCAGATGAGCAGCTATTGGTGGTTGATGGTGACTGGAAAAGAGATAGTCATTATTTTAGGAGGCCACTGATAAATTGTGAGTGCTACATTGGATGACCCCATCCATGTGCACATGGGTGGCATTAGTTGGACTTAATGGGTGTTTTGTTTGTTTGTTTGTTTTTGTTTTGTTTTATTAAAGAAGAGGATGTGAAGCTGGATGGGAGACTTTGGGGGTCTGGGTAGTTGAATTAGTCAAATGAGCAGTAGATTAATCAAAATGCATTGTATACATATCTATGAAGTTTTCAAAGCATAAATAAAACATACTATTTTTTTAAACTGGCAAATATCTCAGTCAGTATTTTCACTATGAAGACATTCAAAATACCCCTAAAGGTATGAAAGGATGTTTGACAAGATAAGCCAACAGGAACAGCAAGTCAAAACCACAATGAAACACCACTTCACACCCCCCTAGAATAGCTGCAATAAAAGACAGACAGTAGCAGATGCTGATGAGAATGCACAGGAGCGTGGACACTTTAGAAATAGCTAGCACGTCCTCAACAGAAGTACAGAACTGTTGTATGCCCTAGCCCTAGGCATATACCCCTAGACGTGCAAGTACAGACCCATGCAAAAGCTTATACAGAAATGCAAAGTATTACTTATAGCAGCCATAAGCAGTAACAGCTGCTTATGAACAACTGGCTGTTCATCAATGGATGTCTACACAAATAGACATTCATACATCAGGGTATTAATTTGTCAATAGAAATGGCCTGACACACACTACAGGGTCAAGGAAGCACATATATGTGTGTCTATTTATAAGAAATGTCTAGGGCCAACAGCTCATAGGAATAGAAAATACTGTAGGTTGTTTAAGGGTGGGGTGGAAGCGTGAAGCATGAAGGAGGAGTAGATGCAACTCGGTGTGGGCTTCAGGCTGATGAAACATTCTAAGATTAACCAGCAGCAGCGCTGACATATTAAAGAGCATCGATTCGCATACTTTGCGTCATAAGTTGTATTGTGTATGGATTGCATCTTTTTTATATAACAGAATAAAAATTAACACAATTAGCATAAAAATAGTCTGTAACTTCCAAAGCAGCTCAGGAGAAAGGGGGGGGGGGGAGAGACATAAAGAAGGCAAACAGGAAAATGAAAGAAGCAAACAGCAAACAAACAAAAAGCTACTCAGCGATAATTAGACCTAAATATATCATCATTCATAAATTTAAAATCACTTATAAAACAAGACAACAATAATTAGTGTACTTGTTGTAAATAATAAAACCAAGCTTGTTGCTGAAGATCTTTTTAGTACAAAGTCACAGAGAACATTTGCACATAAAGATTGGGGGCAAGCTAAAACCATAAATATGTCAGAAGGAAGAAAGCTATTAAAACATTTCCAGTCCAAGAACAATGGTGGAGAATTTGATGCACAGAGAATTTTAAAGAAGGATAAAAGCCCCTATGTATTTATTAAGTATTCTACCAAGAAATTATAGCAGTAATGAGCACATTAGATATGACATAGAAATGAGCCAGATCTTAAATGTGGCAACATTGGCAAACACAAAAATGTTTTTTTTTTTTTTTTGAATGAAGGAAACAAGATTTATCTGCTATCATTAAAATGATGCTTTTAGAGGTTTGTCTCTCTGTGTGTGTCCTGTCCATTTCCTGTTGTGTGTTCCCCCCACCACACTTTCTGCCTGTTATAAGGTAAGCAGCTTCCTTCTTCACACATTTCCACCATCACAATGAGTCCAAAATAAATGGCCAAGTGACTGTGGATTGAAGCCTCTGAAATGTGAGCTAAAACAAAAAGTGCCACTTTCATGTGGCCATTATGTTAATTCTATAGGATAGAACAATGTGCATAGGATGTAGATTAATATATAGTTCAGGAACTTACTAATTGTGTGACATTTTAATAAATGCTCAGCTCGCCTCTTCACCTCCCTTAATATAATAACTTGAGGGGTTAAAAGCAGGGCAGTGTGTTCCTACATACATGAGTTTGTGCAGTTTATTCCAGTGACTAAGGGAAAGCCATACCCAGATTCCGATTCTATATCTAGTACCTTAGACCACTTGGCCATCCTACCTCCTGATTCTTGAAAATACACAAGGTGCCTCCAACATCCTTCAGTGTGCTGGTCTATGCTAGGGATAAAAGGATGGGTGAGCCACTGTCATCAGAGTCTCCCAGCCCTCAGGGCTGAAGGAAGCTAAGCAGCCCTGTTCTGTGGCAAAAAGTGAGTTCTGGGGGCAGGAAGGCAAGCGTTTAAGGCTGAGAGCTGCTCCCATGTGAAGGCAGTGGATGGGGCAGGTGTGAAGGAAATCATACAGCTGGAACAGGCTGGGGCAGGTGGGGGTCCCACGTAGTGTGGTACTTATGATCAGGGCATGCGGTAGGAGGTACATCTACCCAGAGGCACAGGGAAGGTGTGTGTGCGCAGATTTCCAAGGGCAGTCCAGCCACACAAATTGGATCATGAGCAGTTTGGTGCATCCATAAGGCTTTTAAAGCAGACCCCCAACTTTCCTGAGACTGGCAAGGCCTGAAGCAGAAACTATAATTGTAGGAGTCAGTGAAGGTGACCAAAAACTGAGGAGCTCGGCAAGACAGGCAAAGTAGTAATCCATTAAATTGGGGCTTGTGTGATATGGAAGAGTAATTGGGAAGGCTCAGGTTGAACAGATGAGTGAAGATAATTGTGAGCTCATTGCCTGGTGTGCTAGCCTTCAAAGGCCATTGAGAAGTTCAGTCACTGTCCCCCTGCCTTGTGGCTGTGGACTGTGTCATTGACACAGGCGGGTGACAGAAAGCATAGGAAGAAGTGACTTGTAGATTATTTCAGCTTGTAGCATCTTGCTTTCCCCTTGTAATAATTATCTCAAATTCACATTTTCTGCCTCATGACAAGAAACGCTGACACCAGGACGGCAGTGCAGAGTTAAACGTCACTGAACTGTATTGAAATCAGAGAGCCGCTAACGTGTGTTCCTGACATATTTACAAGGTACCGCGAGCTGGGATCCAGAGGCAGTGTGTTATCATCGCCCAACACGGTGCTCCTTAATTATCAGCATGCTCACACTTCTTGCATAGCAGATTGGGATCTCTAGAAATAGCACAAACTTGAAAATTAGCGTTTTTCTCTTAAATAATCAGGGTGCTGTATTTATAGCTTTTATGGGATCGGGATCTTACTGAGGGTAAGCTAATTTCACGCTGAAGGTGAAGCAGTTTTCTCCACACCTCTACGGTGTGATTTTCCCCTCCCTCTTCTAGTTTGTTTTTTCATCCACAAATAATTCCTTCCCCTCCCTCTCCCTCTAAAGGAGTGTCTCTGCACTTGGCTTGCCCTTGTGATAATTCACTATGTTGGCAAGCAGCCTATGATGAAATGGAAGATTTTGGTTTCTTTACAGTTACTCACTAGTCTGTGACATTAGCAATGCTTGATCACATGAACTGCACATTTTTTTTTTTTAACTCCAGAAAAAGTCTAAATGCCTTGTCTGGGTCACAGTTCTAAATCACTTTTAAACTTCTGCCCACTGCCTGGCCCATAGGAAGAAGAGAAGAAGCGATGAGGGAGAAACTCAAGCAGGGGTGATGGGTAGCTGGGATTCCGAGTGGTCCTTAGCACAGAAGTGAAATGTATGAGATCAGAGTTTGGAGCATCCCTTTACATCCGGGTCCCCATTTTGTCCTCCATCCCTACCGCAACACTCATTGTGGGTGCATGAAAGCTTCTGGGATAACCCACCTAGCTCCAATTCCCATTGCGAATCCCTGCTCCAGAAACCACCATACTGCCTCCAATTAAAATGGCCATTTTGTATTTAGTTTGCTATTGCCTGTCTGAGGAAGACAGCAGGTCTGGGGAAGAGTGGAGACGCCTCAGTAGCTCAGCGCTTGCTTTACGAGCATAAGGACCCGAGTTCTGATCCTTAGCACCCACATCGAAGCCAGGCATGGTGATCCATGTCAGTGACATCAGCTGCAGAGGCAGAAAAATGTGTGGGTCTTGCTGGATAACTAGTTTAACAACAGGTGGAGTCTGGTTTCATGAGAGACTGTGCCTCAAAAACCAATGTGGAGAGCAATAGCGGAAGATACTTGAGATCAGCTCGGGCTTCCACAAGGACATTCACACAGCAATGAATGTGTGAGTGAGTGAGTGAGTGAGTGAGTGAGTGAGTGAATGAATGAGGTGAGGGGGACTGATCCACTGTTGGCGTTAATCAGTACTTGACGCTGTGGAAAACTTAATTCAGACATGCAGTGACTTCAGATGTACCTGCAAGAACACATGCACGCCATATTCTGAAGGGGAAAGCTATTCTAAACCAGACCTGGCTTAAGAGAAATACTGGTTAAACATAACAGAAAAGATTTTCTTTAGAACACGACTGAATGTATCAAACATAAAATAGGTTGGTTTTTAGAAAACAGGAAAGTTCTGAAACACAGTAGTGCATGCCATTAAACAATCATTTATTTTGTGAGGTAAGAAGATGTGATTAGTTTTTAATTTTTCATCTGTTAAGGTATGTGGTGAAATATTTATGGATAAAATAATGCCATAGTTGAAGTTTGTTTTAAAATACTTCCATCCCTGCAAGTGCAAGGGATGGGGGAGAGGATGGAGAGAGAGAGAGAGGGAGAGGGAGAGGGAGAAAGGGGGAGAGAGAAAGAGGAAGAGAGAGATGTCACTGCTTTTCTAAAGTTATAAATTCACTTGCCTAAAAATAAAAACTACACGTTTATTATCTTGAAGTTCTGTGAGTTAAAAATCTGACACGATCTCACTGAGATGAAATCAAGGGTTTTGCAGGGCTGTGCTCTTTGAGGAAGTTTTTTTTTTTTTTTTTTAAGTCTATTTTCTGGTTCTTTCCAGTCCCCAAGACCCTTGTTCACAGCCCTCTTTTTCTCCACTGCCAGCAAGGTTTAATTCCCGGGTCATTTGTCCATAGCTGAATCTTCTTTGAGTGTACTCAGTAAAAGTTTTCTAGTTTTTGTAATCACTTGATTATATTGGGCACATCTAGATAATCCTGGGCGAGCTCCCCATCACAACGTCTTTATATTTAAGAACCTGCAAAGTCCCTTTGCCACATAACACAATATATTCACAGAGGGCTAGGATGTAGGCTTCGGGAGTGAGGGTAAGAGTGGGATGGGCATTAATCTGCTCACAGAAGAACGGATTCATAAGATGAGATTTGCAAAGTGTAAATAGTGATAGTGTTGAAGCTGGTGGCAATCATATTTCTCTCATTTCTTTTGAATACACGTGAGAAATCTCATCTTAAAAATCTACAAAGAATGAGTTAAATACACCATAGCAGACTACAAACATTTCAGATAATGAACAAGCTATAGGAAAGCAAAGTTTAAAGAAACATACTTCATGTAATTCCAGTTTCATTAAATAAACAGTGGTTATTTCGCTTGCCTGATCATCTAGTTGTTCTTTTTTTTAAAAAAAGGTTGTTGTTACTTAATTTTTTTTGCACTTTGTACATATGCGCAGCAATGCGTTATGAACAGATTTGCTCTCTTTTCTCCTTCCTACACTTACAGACTCCCTCCAAAGAGTCCCCCTCTAATTTTCAGGTCTTCGTTTTTGTTCAGGTAGCCACAACCGCTGTGTGTTCATGACCCCACTGCCCACACCACATCCAGAATGCAGTGCATCACCCTCCAGCTTTACAATCTTTCTGTCTTCTTTGCCGTGATTTTCCCTGGGTCCCCACCAGGGTGGTATTGATACCTTGTTTAAGACTGAGTACTCAATAGTCATTTATTCTCACATTTTGGCTAATGACCCCTCTTGGTATTGACTACTGCTCACTAACAAAAGGCATTTCTCTAGCCAACGTGATAGCATTGATAGACTGAGGGTATGAATATAAATGTTTGATAGGTAGTTTAGCTACATATATATTTAGCTTCATATCAGTAGTAACTTCTGCTCCAGTGCCTATTACATCCTCAATCACAGATTTTTGCCCTGGTTTATAGAACCAGGTGAGTGTAATTTTCCATGGAGCAGTCTGCAAATCCAGGCAGAAAGTAGTTAGTTGCTACCAACAGTTGTGCCACTGTTGGACCAGTAGGAACAGTTTGGGTGACAGGTCAACAGAATAGAATTTAGAAACTACAGGTAGGTGAGACTGATGATCCTTCCCTAAGCTGGCATAGAACCTTCTGGTACTACAAATGTTAGCCAGTAGGGGAGAAATTTCTACCTAACTTCCAGTTTGATTTATCTGGCTGGTGAATCCCAAGTGCGTCATATCTTTAGTGACAGGGTCATTCTATCCAGTTCTAGTGAGTTACTAAGAATAATTGTAATAAATCTCTCTCTCTTTCTCTCTCTCTCTCTCTCTTTTTTTTTTAGAACTTCTGAGGTATCCCTTGGTCAACCATTCATAGGAAGATGTCCCCCATCTGGCATTAAGATTTTTGTTTTATCTTTCTGGATAGGAATAACCTAAGACCCCTGCACAGAGGTAGCCCATGGCAGTTCAGTATCCAAGTGGGTTACATAGTAATAGGAAAGGGACTGTCTCTGACATGAACTGATTGACCTGCTCTTTAATTACTTCCCCATGAAGGGGAAGCAGCCTTACCAGGCCACAGAAGAAGACAACAAAGCCACTCCTGATGAGACCTAATTGACTAGGATCAGAAGGAAGGAAAAGAAGTCCTCCCCTATCAGTGGACTTGGGGAGGGGCATGCATGCAGAGGGTGGAGGAAGGGAGGGATTGGGACAGGAAGAGGGAGAGAACCACAGGGGGGATACATAGTGAATAAAGTGTAATTAATAAAGAAAAAAATTGTTTTAAAAAGTATGGATGTTAAAACTAGTATTATTCATTCATGCAAAGCACTTTCACTCAAACTTAACAAAATTAATGTAATCCTTTAACTACCCTATGATATAGTGTGCATCTACATAGCTGTTTCCTATATTCGAGGTTTGGTTGATTCCCCCGCCCTCATCCTTATTTTCCCCCATTCCTATTTATTTATTTATTTATTTATTTTAATTTATTTTTTTTTATCAGTTACATTTTATTAACTCTGTATCCCAGCCCTGTCACGATCCCTCATTCCCTCCCAGTCCCTCCCTCCCTCCCTCATCTCCACCGTGCCCCTTTCCAAGTCCACTGATGGGGGGACCTCCTTCCCATTCATCTGATCCTGTTTTATCAGGTATCTTCAGGACTGGCTGCAAAGCCCTCCTCTGTGGCCTAACAGGACTGCTCCTCCCTTCGGGGGTGGGGAGACCAAAGAGCCAGTCATTGAGTTCCTGTTAGAAATAGTCCCTGTTCCCCTCACTTTGGGAAACCAATTGGTTACTGAGCTACCACAGGCTACATCTGAGTGGAGGTTCTAGGTTATATCCATACATGGTCCTTGGCTGAATGTCAGGCTTAGAAAAGACCCTGTGCCCAGATATATTTGGTCCTTGTGGAGCTCCTATCCTTTCCCCATCAGACTAACTCCCCTTCTTTCTTATGATTCCCTGTACTCTGCCAAAGGTTTGGTCATGAGTCTTTGCTTTGAAAACACTGCTAGTTAGAGTCTTTCAGATGCGCTCAGTAGACTCCTGTCATTGGTTCAATGCACATCCCATCTGTCTTTCTAAACGAGGATTGATCATCTTACCCCATGTCCACTCAATTGATTATCTTTTTTAGGTGTATAGATTTCATTATGTTTATCATATCTTATATGTCTATATAAGTGAGTATATCCCATGTTTGTCTTTCTCCTTCTGGGATATTTCACTCAGAATGATCTTTTCTAGATCCCACCATTTGCCTGCAAATTTCATGATTCGCCCCATTCCTATTTAAACCTTTCCCCCACCATCCTTTGATATCTCATGTGCTTTACTATCCCTCCTTTAAAGACCTCCCCCACTCTTCATGGCTCCATTCTTGCTTCCTGGTCTCTCGAGAGTAGCATTCACCCCCAGCTACTCACCAGTGCTCGTACAAAACCCAAATTTGAATTTTGCCACAATCCTATTCTTTTGTGTGTCACAAAAGCTTCTGCAGTCCTAGGAGATCATCCAAGTTTTTAAAGACAAAGCAAAGCTAACTCAGACTTGAAGTATAAATTGAAAACATTTGCTAACCAGGTACATTTTTTTTTTCAAGTGTATATGCCAGGGACTTATAGACAACATTTCATTTAAAAGAAAAAATTAACATGAACGATGGTTACAATGTGCTGTTTCTTAACAATCCTTATGAGTGAAACTCAAACAGGAGAGTGATTACTTACTCTACAAACAGCTTACTCTGCAAAATGGTTTGCCACAGGGAGCCGTGAATAATGAACTCTGTGGTGCGTTCTGTGAAGAGAACCCATTTCCAAGGTGTGACTGACAGCAGTCCTGGGGCCAGGATGCCTCCAAGAAAGATACTCTTGGCTTAGTGAAGTGGTTCTTCCTTTTTTTTTTTTTAGTTTTAGTTTTTATTTCTTAATTAATTTATTATTTATTTCAATTTATTCACTTTGTATCCCAGCTGTAGCCCCCTCCCTCTCCCCTTCTAATCCTGCTCTCCCTCCCTCTTCTGCCCCCATGCTCCTCCCTTAGTCCACTGATAGGGGAGGTCCTCCTCCTCTTCTATCTGACTCTAGCCTATCAGGTCTCTTCAGGACTGGCTGCATTTTCTTTCTCTATGGTCTGACAAGGCTGCACCCTCCAGGGGGAGGAGATCAAAGAACTGACTACTGAGTTCATGTTAGAGACAGCCCCTGTCCCCCTTACTAGGGAGCCTACTTGGAGACTGAGCAGCCTATGGGCTACATATGAGCAGGGGGTCTAGATTCTCTCCATGCATGGTCCTTGGTTGAAGCGTGGGTCTCTGCATGGGCCCAGGTTTTTTGGCTCTGTTGCTCTCCTTGTGGAGCTACCGTCCCCTCAAAGTATTTCTCTCTCCCCCTTCTTCCATAGGATTCCCTGCACTCTGCCCAAAGTTTGGCTATGAGTCTTAGCATCTGCTTTGATACCTTGCTGGAGAGAGTCTTTTGGGGGTCTTCTGTGGTAGGCTCCTGTCCTGTTCCCTGCTTCCAATGTCTATCCTATCGGGCCTTCTGAATGAGGATTGAACATCTTCCCTAGGGTCCTCCTTGTTGTTTAACTTCCTTAGGACTATAGATTTTAGTATGTTTATCCTATATTATATGTCTAATATCCACTTATAAGTGAGTATATATCATCTGTATCTTTCTGCTTCTGGGTTACCTCGCTCAGGATAATCTATTCTAGTTCCATTCTTTTGCCTGCAAATTTCATGATTTCTTTATTTTTAATGGCCGAGTAGTATTCCATTGTGTAAATGTACCACAATTTCTGTATCCATTCCTTGTTTGAGGGACATCTAGGTTGTTTCCAGATTCTGGCTATTATGAATAAAGCTGCTATGAAAATGACTGAGCAAATGTCCTTGTTGTATAGTTGAGCGTATTTTAGATATATGCCTATGAGTGGTATAGCTGGATCTTGAGATAGCACTATTACTAACTGAGAAAGTTCCATATTGATTTCCAAAGTGGTTGTACCAGTTTACATTCCCACCAGCAATGGTGGAGGTGTCCCGCTTTTCCACATCCTCTCCAGCATGTGTTGCCACTTGAGTGTTTGATCTTTACCGTTCTGACCAGTGTAAGGTGAAATCTCAGGGTCATTTTGATTTGCATTTCCCTGATGACTAAGTACATTGAGCATTTCTCTGCCATTTGATATTCCTTTATTAAGAATTCTCTGTTTAGCTCTGTACCCCACTTTTTAATTGGATTACTTGGTCTGATGGTGTTTAACTCCTTGACCTCTTTTTTGTTCTTTTTTATTTTTATTAATTACACTTTATTCACTTTATATCCCCCTGTTGCTCCCCCCCTCCTCCCCTCCCAAACCCACCCTCTTTCCCTCCTCCCCACCTGTGCCCCTCCCCGAGTCCACTGATAAGGGAGGTCCTCCTTGCCTTCCCTCTGATCCTAGTCTATCAGGTCTCATCAAGAGTGGCTGCACTGTCTTCCTCTGTGGCCTGGTAATGCTGCTTCTCCCTCAAGGGGAGGTGATCAAAGAGCAGGCCAATCAGTTCCTGTCAGAGACAGTCCATGTCCCCATTACTATGGAACCCACTTGGACAGTGAACTGCCATAGGCTACCTCTGTGCAGGGGTTCCAGGCCATCTCCATGAGTGGTCCTTGGCTGGAGTATCAGTCTCAGAAAAAACCCCTGTGCCCAAACGTTTGGATACTTCTTGACCTCTTTATATAGTTTGGATATTAGTCCTCTGTCAGATATAGGGTTGGTGAAGATTCTTTCCCAGTCTGTACGCTGTCGTTTTGTCCTGATGACAGTGTCCTTTGCTTTACAGAAGCTTTTCAATTTCTGAAGATGGAAAGATCTCCCATGATCATGGATTGGTAGCATTAACATAGTGAAAATGGCAATCCCACCAAAAGCAATCTACAGATTCAATGCAATTCCCATCAAAATTCCAACACAATTCTTTACAGAACTTGAAAAAGCAATTCGCAATTTCATATGGAAAAACAAAAAACTCAGAATTGCTAAAACTATTCTGTACAACAACAGATCTTCTCGAGGTATCTCCATCCCTGATCCCAAGCTGTACTGTACAGCAAGAGTAATAAAACTGCCTGGTACTGGCATAGAAACAGGCTGGTGAATCAATGGATCAAATTGAAGACCCAGAAATAAACCCATACACCTATGGATACTTGATTTTTTACAAAGTAGCCAAAACCATACAATGGAAAAAAGACAGCATCTTCAACAAATGGTGCTGGTCTAACTGGATGTCTACATGTAGAAAAATGCAAATAGATCCATGTTTATCACTCTGCACAAAATTAAAGTCCAAGTGGATCATAGACCTCAAAATAAAACCAGACACTAAGCCTGTTAGAAGAAAAAGTGGGAAAGAACCTTGAACTCATTGGCTCAGGAGTTTCTGAACAGAAAACCAACACCACAGGCTCTAAGATCAACAATCATAAATGGGGCCTCATGAGAGTGAAATGGTTTTTAACCTTCCAAATGCTGTAACTCTTTAATACAGTTCCTCGTGTTGTGGTGACCCCACCATAAAATTATTTTATTGCTACTTTATAACTGTAAATTTGCTACTGTTAAGAATAATAACGTAAATATCTGATATGCAACCACCATGGGGCTTATGATGCACAAGTTGGGAAGCAGCTGCCTAATGGGTTGTGCTCCTGTCCTGAAACTAGGAGTGCACTGTAACCTAGGCACAGAATGTGTACTAGGATGTAACCTCTAGGTGGAGTGAACAAGGCAGGAGAGGGAGGGAGCAGTGGATGGTCTCTCCCACCCTCTTATCCGAGTTAAATGGTTTGAAACCCATTGTTAGACATTTGCAGTAATGAAACTGGAGAGAACTCTGGTCACGATGTCAGCTTGGCCAGCTGTGCCAGGTTAAAGGGTAAGAGATGCTAGAGTCCACTGTGGAGAGACCCTCTTAGAACAGCAGTAAGACCTTGAGCAAAATGAAGAAAGCTGCACTAATGGCCATGAGGTAATGGAGTTTGCCTTAAGTAGTGAATAATACTGCAGTGAGTGTGTGTGTGTGTGTGCGTGTGTGTGTGCGTGTATATACTTAGCTCATGTTAAGCATATTTGAAAAAGAAAATCATGTCTGTATTGAACACGTATAAATGTTTCTTGTCTATATTCCACATCAACACAGATCACAGCAGATTCTGGTGTCCACAGAAGGACCAGTCATCAGACCTTACGTATACAGTCAAATGAATGATATGTGGATATGCACAATCACACATATAACACACAAGCATATGTATAGAAACAATCACATGCACACAGGCTTGTGCATGTATTCATGGAAGCACATGTAACACACACACAAGGGCATGTATAAACCACAAGCACATACATTCAAGCACTTGTATATACACAAGCATATACATATATAAACATATGTATATGTGCTTGCACTGTGTACATGTAAGCATATATTTGCACACAAGCACATATATACTCATAGACACAGATATCAGCAAACACATGGATCCACGTCTGCATGTATACACATAAGCACACTTATACGCACAAGCATATATATATATATATATACATATTCATAAATGGATTCTTTATTTCTAATATTTAACTCTGATCACACTAGATGCACGTGTACAACTTGGCATGCTTCTCTGACCGTTTGCTCAGGATAAGCCTCCTCACTTTGTACATCTACCTGAAAGTGACTGACTGATCAGCACTGGATTTAACAGTTGACTATCTTTCCCCCAAGAACAGCTGGTTCCACGTCACCAACTTGTGCTTCCATGCTTGTTCAGTCTTTCCAGCTTGAAATGTAAGGTTGCCTTACATTTGTTTGCATTTGCATTGTGTGATAACTGGCTTGACTGTGCACTGAGCCCATGGTTAATTTCCATACCAGATATGGAAAGAACAAGAGCATATGATTTAGGGACTTCTGACTGGATGGTTTAAGGAAGGCTCAACTCAGAAAGTGATGTGTAATATGAGATCCGAACCCAAGTAGGACTCAGCCAAGGCAAGGCAGGATACAAGTTATAGGAGAAAGACAAAGAGTGAGTGAAGACATTGGAAAGAGAAAGAGCCTGTGAGATGGATGGATGGTAGAACAGTATTTGGGAGCAGTCTCATACAGGGGCTAAGAGGAAAGGCATGGGTCCTTCTCTGTTGTTCACTAGCATGTGACTTTGGACAAATCACGTAGTTTCTCTGCCTTCATTTTTTTTTCATATAAAAAACCAGAACAATATCAAGGAATAATAACAAAATAATCATCATCATCCTCTGTGCTTTGGAGTTTAATGAAGATCAAATGTGCTACTATTTATAAAGTGCTTAAGAGAATACCTAGTAAAAAGAGCAGAATAAAATGCTTGCTAAAGTAGTTTTTCTAGCTTGCTTCTCTGCTGGTGGGGTAGAACACTCTGACCAAAAGCAGCTTAGGGAGGAAAGGCCTTATTTGTCTTACACTTCCAGGTCACAACCTATCATGAAGGAAGTCAGGGAAAGAAATCAAAGCAGGTGCCTGAAGCAGAAACCATGGAAGAATTCTGCTTGCTACCTTATGCTAGACCTGATTCTGTCTTACCTCTCACTCAGGGTTAGTTAGCATATATATATCCATCATGGCCTGGGCCTTCCAACATTAATTAATAAGACAATACCCCACAGACATTTCCACAGGCCAATCTGATCTAAGCAATCCCTCAATTCAGACTATCCCCTCAGGTGACTCTAGGCCATGCCAAGTTGATAATTAAAGTCAGTAATAAACAGTAATTGAGTTTCTAGTCCTTGTGCTAGTTAGTTTTTTCTTTTTTGTTAACTTGACATAACCTTGAGTCATCTAAGAAGAGGAAACCTTAATCAAGAAATGCTTCCATCAGATTTGCCTGTAGGCAATTTTGTGTGGCATTTTCTTGATTGATGACTGGTGTGGAAGAGGCCATTCTACCTTGGAAGGTACCACCTCTAGGTATGTGGTTTTTGAGTGAACAAAAAACCAAACTGAGCAAGCAAGGAGGAGCAAGCCAGTAAGTACTGTTCCTTTATGGTCTCCACTCGAGTTCTGGCCTCCAGGTTCTTGTTAGAGTTTCTTCCCTGACTTCCCTCAGTGATAAATGTGACCTGTAGGTTATAAGAAGAAAAATTTCATCTTTACTCCCCTAGCTGATTTTGATCATCACTTTATAACAGCACCAGAAAACAAATCAAGATAAAAATTGGTACCAGGAGTGGGGTATTGATATGATAGAGCTGACCCTGTTGTTATGAGAAGATTGTGAAGGATTTTGGAGCTTTGGTCTGAGTATTCAGAGATTCACAAACTGTGATAAAAACATGGAAGATAATGCTGAAAGCAGTGCACACCTGAGGATTTGGCTTATGAAGCCTCAGATGAAAATAAAGATTTGATTGTGGCTGTTTGTGTGATATTTTTAGATAAGAACCTATGGTTCTGGTCATCTGAAGCCAGTGAACTGTGATTAACAAGAGGCCAGAAACAGGAAAGTAAAATCTTGCTTTCCTGGGATAATTTAGCTGGTTAGCTGAGGCTAAAGAATTAGCTGTGATTACCCAGCAGGGTATCAAAATATGGTGAGACTCATTGCCAAACTTTGGGCAGAGTGCAGGGAATTTTATGAAAGAAGGAGGAGATAGAAAGACTTGGAGGGAATAGAATCTCCACAAGGAGAGCAACAGAACCAAAAAATCTGGGCACAGGGATCTTTTCTGAGATTGATACTCCAAACAAGGACCATGCAAGGAGATAACCTAGAATTCCTGCACAGAAGTAGCCCATGGCAGCTCAGTATCCAAGAGCATTCCTCAATAATAGGAACAGGGGCTGTCTCTGATATGAACTCATGGGCTGGCTCTTTTCTCACCTCCACCTGAGGGGGAAGCAGCCTAACCAGTCCACAGAGGAAGACAAAGAAGCCAGTCCTGATGATACTTGATAGCCTAGGGTTAGTTAGAAGGGGAGGAGGACCTCCCCTCTCATTGGACTGGGGGAGGCGCATAGGAGAAGAAGAGGGAGGGAGGGTGGTACTGGGAGGGGAGGGGAAAGGTGGCTACAGCTGGGATACAAAGCGAATAAACTGTAATTAATAAAAATAAAATAAAATTAAAAAAAAAGAGACCAGCATCACTGAGGTAAAACCTTTAGGGAAATGTTTCCTTTAGGGTTTTGCATAGAATCTTTGGTCCAGAGGGTGCAAAAGCCATACCTTATATTAATAGCTGACCTTAGTAAAGTGTAAGAGTCTCCCACATAGTACTTATTTTGAAAGCATGAAGGCTTCATGGAAAGCAGCCGAGGCTTGGAACCATGGGAAATGCTAGAAAAGGCCATTGGTGAAGGTATAGCCTCAGTTGCAGCGGTAACCCCAGGATTGACATGGTATTGGAGAGAGGCTAAGGCTGCATCTTGACATCATGTCTCAAGGATACCATGTGGAGTCCCTGAAGAGAGGCTGAGAGGCCATTGATGAAGCCATTGATGGAGCCTCTGGAAACTCCAGAAGTTTGGCGATGTCAGGGCCATGGGATGACTACTGACAACAGCAGCAGTTCTAGAGTGGAGCTGTCCCATCCCAATGGGATGAGCTACCTGTGCTGTGGATGACAGGGCTGGATAAATAGCACTGTCTGGGCCCCTTGGAGCCCAGATGATTGTGAGTGAGTCCCAGAGATCAAGCACTAAGCTTTCCCCACTGTTTAATGTTGGTTTTTCTTTGACTTGACTTTGACTGTGTCCTGGTTCTTCCCTCCTGTAGTAAACACACACACACACACACACACACACACACACACACACACACACACACACACTATTCCTGATGTTCAGGAATAAGCAAGTAAGCTGTACTCTCCTCTGGCTTCTGCATCAGCTCCAGCTTAGAGGTTCCTGCCTTGAGCTCCAGCGTTGGCTTCCCTCAGTGGACAGTGGCCTTGGTTATGTAAGCTAAAAACAAACAAAAATTCCTCCCCAAACTGCCTTTGGTCATGGACTTTATTACATCAGTAGAAAAAAAAATCCAGGCTAGCTCTCAATACCTTTTTATACTATATTTGGTTAACCACCACAGGACATTAGTCTCCCTTTTGACACCAGGCAACTAGGCTCTGGAGATCAGCCTGGAACAGTCTAGAACCCTGAATCCATAAGACCCAAACTTCATCATCATCAAGTGGACTCTCAAATGAGAGCCACAGTGATGTGTGGGAGACATGGAGTTGACGACGAAACAAGAGAGCATTAGAGGAACAGCCCTGAAGTCAGGCCACATCTGGTTGGGGGAAAGCCCTGTTGTTGTCTTGGATGAGTCTGTACTCAAGGTTAGACCAAGGGTTCATAGATATGTTATAATACAAAACCGAATCCAGCTGTATATAAACCTCACAGAGAGCAGAAATCCATCTTTCTCCATTTCTGAATATAAATAAAATCTGATCCAACTTCACAGGAGAGCTTGGCACTCAGATGAAGCAGGTGCTTAGAGTACACATTAAGATCAAGAAAACGGAACCAGAATGCAGCCCCTGTTCCTCTTCTAAGGCCCTGCTGCTCAGGCCCGGGAGACATTGTTGCACTCAGTCTGAGAGGCTCATTATCATGCTGCCCTGCTGCAGATGTGAATGAAGGACACAGAGATGTGAAAGACGGAGTGAAGAGGACAGTAGGGCCTGGTCTGCTCTGGACCGTCAGGCAAGGCAGGCAAGGTCTTTAAGAGATGATTTGTCACTGGTTTGTCTCTCAGAGGGAACATGGGTCTTCCAGATTCTTCCTCTATGATGCTCTGAGCCCGGGCACGATACTGCCATCAACATATTGTTCTTGAGAAATGGTGACTTTTTGTTCTAGTTTTAACTGGCTTTTGTGTGTGGTCTGACATTTTATTTATATTGAGATTTAAATTGGGAAGTGAGAGTATAAAATTGTTTACTCGGCCCAATGACAAATATAATCTAGCATTTTATTCTTCCAATTTAGGCATTAGGAAAGAATTGAGGGGACTCTATTCCTCAAGTACCTTCCACATTTCTAAGCCTCCTTTTGATAAGAACAAAAGGAGATTCTTTTTTTTTCTTTTTTTGCTAAGTAATACCTGTTCCATTCTCCTGCCCTTATTGCTTCCCATCCAATGACCTCTGGCTGATTTATTGTTGTTAGTGTTTTTGTTTTTTATTACCTCATACACTGTTCAAGGTCAATACAGAAGTCTAGCTTCTAGATGCACGAAGCTAAGGTAGAGAGAAACTCTGGAAAGAATTATAAGAAACAGCTATGTTTCTCAGACTTCTGTTTATATCAAATACATCTGTACGGTTCCTTCTGATGCTGGCTGGGAGGTCCTTCTCACCACACAGTTGCTGATTTAGATATCCTTGAGTAAGCAGAGTCAAGTCACACTTTTTCAAATTCTTGAGCAATCCTAATTTTCCTGGTTCAGGAACCAAATAAAAACTACTGACCTAAGCTTATCTGCTTCTGGGTATCCTAGCAGAAACAGACACTGATTGGTCAGCAGCATTGGGAATGTTTAGATGGAATCTGGTTAGGATATAACAGCTTAAAGATGTGGGCCTGCTTACCCCTTAACCACCCTCTCAGTGCAGTATAAAATTCTTTCTTGGGGGAAGACGGAGAGGCAAGAGGCAAATAAGCAGAACAACAATCCCAGCAACCAAGCTGCCTTCTCACGCTTCCACAGTCCTTTCCTGGTACCCCTTACCCATCTCATGATACTCTGTGCCTCTCCTGTGCTCTGTGTGTATTTCCCTTCTCATATATCATGCCTCCCATCTCACTGTGAATTTACCGAGGACGGAAGCCGGATTGATCTTCACTTATCCACCCATAAATATATTAACTGAACACTTAGATCAGCCATTACATGTCAGATTTGTGCCTAACCTCCATCATTTCACAGTATAACAAATAGAGAGCATCATCCTTGGGCAGCTTCTCCCTCAGGCTGGTAATATGGTTGCCCAAACCTCTAGATTTATGTTCTCAAAATCTCAAGTTGTAAGAACAGAGGACTTTAGATATCTACTTTTATGAGCCATAGACTGGGAATAAGTTTGAAAAGAAAAAAAGCAGAACAATAGGTGTAGCTAAAACCACATGCACTGAAAGTTAGTGAGCTAGGCTTTGAAAGAAAGCCTAATGTCTGGCTCCTTCTTCTCTTGGGGAACTCAACTTGAGAGAGTGAACCAAGGCTGGAACGATGAATGGAATCTTTTGAGGATGGATGTAGGAAGACAATAACGCAAATTCAGAACATAAGATATGTGAAAGGTGTGTGAACCCCCAAGGCTCTTGGTTAAGTTTAAACATGTCCAACCTAAGAACAGGGTTACACTGGAGACCGGCTACCATACACAAATGACTGTAAGTCCAGCTAGGAGTCATTTCAATTTTTATCTGGGTATAGTTAACCTAGGCCCTTTCAAAATTTCTGTTAGAAGTGAGAAAATTATTTTGGGAAGAATATGATATTTTCTGGTAGTTCAAATTATTAGTTCAATTATTCATACACAATATTTGATGCATGGCAAAATTAGTGAGCCTAAAAAAAGATGAAAATGGAATGACTAATGGTCAAGATTAGCAAATTTATAATATAAAATACCTGTAGGGTATCAGGTTCTTGTAAATTAATGTACTATGGGTATGTTTTAGAAAAATATAAGGGAAGGGAGTAATAGAAGCAAAAGACAAAAATGACATTTAAAAGGCATCAAATAAAAATCCTGAAACTAATAATGTGGTAATTTGAAACTCAATAATTAGTTGTACCATTTGGTTAGATCAGACAAGAAATGAAGAAACCAGTAAAATAGTCATCAGGGAAACAGAGTGAGAAAAAGAATGAGACCTTTATACTCACAACACAGGTAAGAAAGATGTAGCAGATCCAATGAAGAGGTCTAACCTGGCTTCCCCATGAGAACAAAAACATGGAAAAGCAATTATCTGAAATTCAAGTGGCTGAAGATCTTAAAAAGTACCACGCCATACATCAAGCCACACATCAAGGACCTAAGTGAGGTTCACACAAAGAAAACTCCACCCATACACCTTGTAACAAGATATTAGCAATGCAAGCCAAAGGGAAATGTCTTCTAAGTGTCTGGGAGAGTTGGGGAAAAGATGCTACTTTCATAAAAAGAATAATTACATCAAGAACTTCCTTCTCAATAGAAACTGTTAAACCCAGAAATGGTGTCTTTGGATGGTGAAAAATTATAAAGGCAAATCTAGAATTATAGTGTTCAAAACAATCTTCAAAAATAAAGATGAGAGGTTGAGGAGATGGCTCAGTGGGTCAAAGAACTTGCGACCCAAGAGTAAAAACCTCAGCTTGAATTCCCAAAACTCACATAAAAGCTGGACACTTAGGGCAGTGTTTTTAATCTTAGTGCTCCTATGGGGAACTTGGAGGCTAAGATGGGAGAAGCATGGAAGCCTGACCTGGTGTGTGTGGAAAAAACAAAAACAGAAAAAACAAAACAAAACAAAAAAACCAAAGAGACCCCACTTCAAACATGGTAGAAGGTGAGGACCATGGTGATATTTGAGATCCTCCTGACCTTCAATGCCACATGTATGCCCACATTCATACACAAATATATATATATACCTATATATATATGTGTGTGTGTATATATATATATATATATATACAGTCATACACACAAAAATGATGAAAGGAGTAATGTTAAGATAATATCCAATAGAAATAACCAGTGTATGAAAGGATATGCTATAAAAGCTACTGAAGGAAAACTTTTAAGTAGGGTGAAAATTATTCTGAATAAAAACAAAGAGATGAAAGAACGAGTGGAGAATAGAAGGGTAAAGATATAGGAACAGGGCTAGAAGGTTGCTACAGACTCAACAACCACAGAAAACATGTGTAAATGATACAGCGATAAAACAAATTCACCTAAATGCAAGGAGGCTTTTGGTAGTAAGAAGGAAGAAAGGAAAGCAGGAAGAGAAGTAGAGAGGGAAGGAGGAAGATTTTGGAGGGTTGAAATATGAAGAAATAGACTGGTGTGGGACTCAAATTAGCTCAGCCCCAAACAAACTCAAAAGGGGGATTTGAGCTACCTAAAGATAAGAGTTTCTGGGTCTACTCTAAAGAAGTCAGTTGTTCAAAGAATAGTGTGTACAGAGGAGAACAACAGCTCCAGAGTGTGCACATCAAATATCCAGGAAGTACTAAAAACTTTCAATGAGGGGGGAGACAAAGCAATATGACCTAGTGACAGAAGAAGACAGTGAGCTGAGGTCACCAAAGGGATAATTTACTTATTTACATACATAAGCAGGAAAGATGGAGAGACAATCATCACCAGGCTTGACAAGGTAAATAAAAGCATGCTTTCAATAAATGAAAGAAAAATCTTACAAAAAAAAAACATAAAAGGAGGAACAAAACAGAAAATTGAGAATGAAAAAGATGCAATAGCTAATAGGAAAAAGATCCAATGAATGACCTTAACAGAAAAAAAGAGGCAAACAGGAGTTTGAAGGAAGATAAATAGAAATTAGTGAAATACTGATGTATGCAAAGATGCTTCTAGATTTACTCTGGGGTTTTGTTCCAGTAAATGTATGGTAAATTGATGAGGAAGTATACATTCAATACATCTTGGCACTATAACAAAGTGTAGAATTTTTTTTTTTTTTAATCCTGGCAACATTGTGTGGGAAAACCCATTGACTGGGAAAAACCAAACTGAGGACTCCAAATGCAATTTGTGCCAACATTGTTTTGATCATTGTGAGAGCCAATGCAAATTGATATTGACTATTATAGATAACTAATATATGCATAAGGATATATATTATAATGTGATCATATGTGACTAATGAGGATGTGTTGGTTTGAAACGCATAGATTTTCATTATAAACGTTGAAAGTAGGAAGGGATAAATACAGTTAGAGCATGCTTATGTTCCCTTTGTCTTTGGAGTGGTAGATCTACAGTCAATAGTGAAAGCAGGAAGGTGTGGATGCTGTAGTCTCTGGAGCAGAAGAGAAGGATCAGCAGATTCAACTGTAACTCTGATGGAAATGATACCTTGTAGGCTTATGTTTTTCACCAAATCTACTTTATTTAGGGTTCTTAGGCACCTTTACCTTTCTTCCAACCCCTGAAACCTTAGGTAGGAGATTAGTAGGGAAAGGGGCTGTAGTCCTTTTTTATCTACTTTTGGCTGCTTAGGGTCCATGGGTCTTTAGCAGATTACCAGACTCAGATGTCAGGATACCAGCACTCCAGTTCAGAGATCAACACAAAACAGTGATACATAACAGCAATATGAAGTCAGCAAAATCCTCAAGACTCAATTGGATTGTACAGAGAAGCTGACCATTTCTTTCTTTGAAGTCAAGTGTTGAAGCACAAAGATCAGCACAGCAATGTTGAACCAAAAAGTGACCTTTCACTGTGTGTGGGACTCTACATATGTCCTCTCCTCAGAGCCCACCCATGAACTTCTTAGCTGGCCAAAGTCACACCCCTTAAACCTGAGATCTCACAGCAAAACATCACCTACCCTTTCAGGAGCCAACCTGGTAAAACATCACATGTTCACCTTGCAGCAAAATATCACGTGACAAAACTCAGACTTCAAAGAAACCAGGAACTTCCACTTCAATACCCAAAAGAGCTGTGGTTTGAGAGAAGGAACTGGGGTCTTCCTGGTTAGTTCTGAGTCATCAGACTTCCTGAGCCAGCTGGATAGCAGGATGTATTGCACAATTTTTCCACCCTACCTTTGGATAGGTCATGTCACTTTAGCCAGTAGGAAAAAGGAGAAACAATCATCTCTGAGCCCATATCTCAGAGAGTTTGTGTGTTTCTCCACTCTCTTTTACATCTCTTAACGTTGTTATCAGAGTGTGGCTAGGTGTATGACAGACACATGCAACAGAATCAGGTCAACTTTGTTGGAAAAGCCCAGAGTGAGTCAGCAACTTGGAAAATGAGCACACCAGAAGTGTGACCCACACCAGAAGAAGCAACAAGCGCCCACTGCCCTGTTACATGAATGATTTGTAGCCTCCAGCTGCATCTGGTGACACCATAGGTACAGAGCCTGAAGAGCTGAGGTGTAGTTCCAAGTAGTGAAACTATGCTTGTGCACACGGCCCTTCAATAGCATAGAAGGAAGACCGCCTATCTGTTTTTTGGAGGCCAGGGTGGTTTTACGACTCAGCTAGAGTTCCAGGGGTCTCCTAATGTCACATTTCATGGGTGTGTAAATGGGTAGGGATGTGCTTTTAGAAGAAGGACATTATGTTGTTTAAAGAATGATTTGTTCTCCTTCCTACTGAGGAAGCTCTCCTCCTAATGATCCTCTTCAATAGCTCTTTTAGGAGAGACTACAGAAAGTGGCATTTTTATGGAGGCTGATTGCCAAACTCAGCCCCAAGAGCCAGTTTCAGAGAGCCAGCTGGGATTAACAAGAGAGGCACCATTACAATCCAGGATGAAATCTCCTGTTTGATTTGGGTAAATGTGTGGGATTTCCATAGCACTTTATCCCTTTATTTATTTCCCGATTATCTAGTACATTACCAGGAGGAAATGGGATAAAATTGCAGCAAAGAAATTTATGCTCCTAAAAAAGATGCATTTCTTATTGTGTTGCCCAGTAGACATAGAAAAGGAATTTTGTAGGTCCTCTTTGAAGTCTCTCACCCCTGGGGCTCATGAGAACAGCCTCAGAGATGGCTGGTCTGAGTCATAAGGTTGGATTGGCCAGTTGGTTTTAATTTTTTTTCGAGACAAAATGCTCAGAGTTTCAGTAGCCTTTCTTACTACAAGCTGGCCCAGGGCAACCATTTCCTCTCTGCTTCTCAGACCTGCTTGCTTTCTGGTTGAGGTGTCATTCACTGCTGGCCCCATTGATCCTGTGCAATCTTCAGTTGAATTTGAGAGCCATGAGTGGTGTCATGAGGAGGGACATAGATTTAAGGTTCAGTAACCCACATACTCATCCGTACCTACCAAATGAGGCTTTGTGCAGTCTGCAGGTCACAGTGGTATCTGCCTCCATCCCAACATAGGAGACAAAACCCAAGAAGCCAACAAAAATACAGGGTAGGGTTACATAGCAAAACCAAAGCAAGGTACAGGATCAAAAACCGACTATGCTAGAATATGGGGTATTTTAGATATGGTGGTCATCAGAGGCTGTTCTGAGGAAGGCTGTTATTTTTCTCTGTGTGTTTGGATGAGGCAAAGTGATGCAAGGGATTCAGCAAATGGAGAAGGCCAGTGGGAAGGCCCTGGGGTTGGAATGTTCTCGAGTTGTTTAGTGGAGAGCAAAATGTTTAGTGTGGCAGAGTTGAAAGAGCCAGATGGTATGCGAACGGAGATGAGAGCTGGGTTCCAGGGTTTGCAGGACGTGTGAGCAACTTGGATTCCATTCTGAATATCATAGGGACCAGATTAGCTGTGAAGGGTCAGAATCGGATATGGACTGTACACAGTCACTCCAGGGACTGTGTGAATGACCTGTAGGGCAAGATTAGGGTGGGCTAGGAGGTCCGGTGAGAAAGCCATGGCAGCCACTGATCTGAGAAGACTGGCTGGGGTGGCGACAGCAAAGGGATGACTCATTTTGTTACTGAGTCTGAGTGCTGGTGCTGCCTCTTGCAAAACATGACCTTGCTTAGCTCCTTTGAGCTTCAAACGTTTAAAAATAAAATCTAGGATGAACATACTTCCGCGGCACCACCTGATGCATTTACCTACTGATTTTCCAGCCCCCCTCTCCCCTCAAGACCCTTTCCCAAGAGGAAACTTCAACAACCAGTTTTGATGCTCAGCTGGCAAAAGGCCAGTCATTCCTCCTCATCAGCATGTGGCTTAAGGTTATCACTATCCATCCCCCCCAAGGTCCCTCCCTTATTTTATTCCCATCTTTTTCTCTATTCCCCACTTCTCCCTCCCTCTTGTATCCTCTTGCAAATGTTTGCAAACGGCAGGTTGTTGCCTGCTGCTTCTATTTTAAATTTGCCCAGATAGCATCGCTTCCCAAGCTTCCATCAATGTTATCCTGTGCTCCGTTTTCTGGATCAACCCTTGTAGATATCTGTGCTGCTAACTGCTGACTGGTAGATATCTGAGCAATACACGTATGCCACTGTGAGCACCCGCCATAGTTTACACAGACACTCTTTCATCCCTGAAATAAAAAAAAAAAACAACTCAACATCTTCATATCTGTGTCCCTCGGACCTCGGTGGAAACTTACTGGGGTTCATACCAAGAAGCAGAGCAGTGGGGCTTCAGATATTTGTGTACCTAATTGATGACGCGCCACCAGGCTGGTTTCCGAAATGGCTGCACAGTAGCATGTGAAAATTGCAATGCCCCTAACCTTTCCTCCAGCTCCTGGCATTATCTAGTTTTCCCGTTTTTATCAGCCTAATAAGCTCTGTTCAAATTGTTATTTAATTAACACTTTTTATTACTAAAGTGGTTGAATGTCTTTTCATATGCTTCGGATGCCCTTTGAATTTCCCTTTCAAACTATTGAGACACAAGCCTTGAATATTTTAATTTGGGATTGTCGTCTACTTGTCTTTTGACTTGGTGGAGTTTTCTTGTGACCTCTAAGCAATATATGCTCTGTTTATATCAAATGTCACAAATACATTCCTTCATGCTGTCACCTATGAACACGTACTAACTAAATATCTCTTATCGAATTGGAGAGCGTATTTTGAGTCTAGCTACAGAAGTTGGTGCCTTTGAAGCACTATCTGAGAAGGTGTGTCGCAGTACATTCTTCTGCATTTGATTCTGACCGTCTCAGATGGTTATTTTATGCATTTGGGTCTTTCATCCATGTGGAATATATTAATATACTAGGTAAGGATCCAGCTTTACTTTTCTTGTGTTTTAGCTTCTCCAATAGTGTTATTAAACAATATTATCTTTGATTTATACTGCCGTTATCACATAAGAAATATGATAATAGGCTACCTTGGCTCTCCGTAGTGTGCTATTGATCTGTATTTTGTTTGTAGGCCGATACCTGAATGTTTTTATTACTTTGGCTTTATAGTATATTTTATTATCTGATAAAGTGGGTTTATCTTGTTTATTTTTCTTCTCTGGGTTGTTTTAATTTAACTATAGATTTTTTATTTCTTCCATAGACATCCTTGAGGTGTAACTTGAATACATCAAAAGTTATAGTTTCAAGTTCATTCAACCGAATGTTTATCATCTCTTCGTGTTTATATATCAAGGCATACCTCAACGATTTATGTAGAAGTATAAAAACTGGTAATTATCTGAGACAACCTTTAAGTCTAAAATACTTTTATCAGCCTCACTCCATTTTTTTTTCTTGTGGCTTTCTGTCAATTCTTCCCCTCACTGTGTTTACAACTTCCATAGATTGGTTTTACCTGGTTGAGAACTTCATATAAATGGAGTCGGCACTCTAGGTCAATCACTGTTGTTGCAGGTATCAATATTCAATCCATTTTATTGCAAAGTAAATATTTTCATTTTCTTATTGATGTAAAAAATTTTCATTTTCTTATGATGCAAAAATTTTTCATTTTCTTATTTGCACTACTCATAATTTTTTATGTTATGTGAAAGGCCATTACGTACACCGTAGTAAAAGTCTTTTGTGGACATGTTCTTAGTTTCTCTTTGTAAGATAAAGATCTCTGGTTCCCAGAGTGGGTTTACATTTGACTTCATAAATATGACAAACGCATTTCAAAATCACTGTAGCAGTTCCACTTTACCTCGATGTCATGGGTCCTAGCAGTCCAGGCCTCATGGACACTGAGGGTTGTGAGGGAATGTTTCAGATAGAAGCCATTCTAGTGAGCATGGGGTGTACCTTGTTGTGTTTTTAACTTATATTTCCTTCATCACTAAAGATCCTGAGGATTTTATCGGCTAGGCTAGTCTCTTTCGGACTGATATTATTTTATTTTTTAGATACTTTATCGATATTTTTTTCTTGGATTATTCTTTCATGGTTGACTTACAGGAACATTCAATATTCTCTCCTTTTTTGATTTGTTGGGTATGAAGCTACTGCCAGACAAATAATGAGTGTCTTTCCAGGTTGTGTTGCCTTTTTCATTTATTTTTAATTAGGAAAAAGTTTTAATTTTGTGGGTGCCCAATTTACCAAGTTTTTAAAAATGAAAATTATAGTTAATTACTTTTGAGTTTTGATTAAAAGACTCTTAGCCACCTGTTCTGATTTGCTCTCTGTTGCTGCGATAAAATACTCTCAGCTGAAAGTAACACGGGAAGGAAAGAACTTATGTGACTGAAACTTCCAGGGTGAAGATCCATCCTTAAATAAGCCAGGTCACCTTGGTACCTAAACCTCATGAAGACCCAACAAAGAAAGAGAATTTCAGGCCAATCTCCCTTATGAACATTGATGCAAAAATACTCAACAAAATACTTGCAAACCGAATACAAGAACACATCAAAGATATTATCCACTATGACCAAGTAGGCTTCATCCCAGGTATGCAGGGGTGGTTCAATATATGGAAATCCATCAATGTGATCCACCATATTAACAAATTGAAAGTAAAAAAAAAAAACACATGATAATCTCCCTAGATGCTGAAAAAGCATTTGACAAAATCCAACATCCATTCATGTTTAAAGTATTAGAGAGATCAGGATAAAAGGCACATATCTAAACATGGTAAAGGTGATATACAGCAAGCCTATAGCCAACATCAAACTAAACAGAGAGAAACTTAAAGCATTCCCACTGAAATCAGGGACAAGACAAGGCTGCCTACTTTCTCCATACCTCTTCAACATAGTTCTGGAAGTCCTTGCTAGAGCAATAAGACAGTTGAAGGAGATCAAGGGGATACAAATTGGAAAGGAAGAAGTCAAAGTATCACTATTTGCAGATGATATGATAGTATACATGAGTGACCCCCAAAACTCAACCAGGGAACTCCTACAGATGATTAACACCTTCAGCAAAGTGGCCAGATACAAAATTAACTCAAAAAAAAATCAGTAACCCTCCTGTATACAAAAGACAAAAGGGCTGAGAAAGAAATTAGGGAAACAACACCCTTCACAATAGCCACAAATGACATAAAGTACCTTGGTGTAACCCTAACCAAGCAAGTAAAAAAATTGTATGAAAAAAATTTCCAGTCTCTGAAGAAAGAATTAGAAAAAGGTATCAGAAGATGGAAAGATCCCTCATGCTCATGGCTTGGCAGGATTAACATAGTAAAAATGGCCATCTTACCAAAAGCAATCTACAGATTCAATGCAATTCCCATCAAATTACCAACACAATTCTTTACAGACCTGGAAAGAAAAATTCTCAATTTCATATGGAATAACAAGAAACCCAGAACTGCTAAAACAATCCTCTACAATAAAAGATCTTCTGGAGGTATCTCCATCCCTGATTTTATGCTGTACTATAGAACAACAGTTATAAAAACTGCATAGTACTGGCATAGAAACAGAATGGTGGATCAATGGAACCAAACAGAAGACCCAGAAATAAACCCACACTCTTATGGACACCTGATATTTGACAAAGATGCCCAAACCATACAATGGAAAAAAGACAGCATCTTCAACAAATGGTGCTGGTCCAACTGGATGTCTACATGTAGAAAAATGCAAATAGATCCATACTTATCACCCTGCACAAAACTAAAGTCCACGTGGATCAAAGATCTCAACATAAAACCAGACACATTAAATCGGTTAGAAAAAAAAAGTGGGGATTACCCTAGAACTCATTGGTACTGGAGACAACTTCCTGAACAGAACACCAACAGCACAGGCTCTAAGATCAACAATCAATAAATGGGACCTCATGAAACTGAAAAGCTTCTGTAGAGCAAAGGATACCATCATCAAAACAAAACGACTGCCTACAGATTGGGAAAGAATCTTCACCAACCCTTTTTCTGACAGAGGACTAATATCCAGTATATATAAAGAACTAAAGAATCTGAAAAGCAGCAAACCAAGTAATCCAATTAAAAAATGGGGAACAGAGATAAACAGAGAACTCTCTGTAGAGGAATAATGAATGGCAGAGAAACACTTAAAGAAATGATCAACATCATTAGCCATTAGGGAAATGCAAATCAAAACAACCCTGAGATTTCACCTTACACCCATCGGGATGGCCAAGATGAAAAACTCAAGTGACAACACATGCTGGAGAGATTGTGGAGAAAGGGGAACCCTTCTCCACTGCTGGTGGGAATGTAAACTTGTACAACCACTCTGGAAAGCAATCTGGCGTTTTCTCAGACAACTAGGAATAGTGCTTCCTCAAGATCCAGCCATACCACTCTGAGGCATATATCCAAAAGATTCTCAAGTACACAATAAGGACATTTGCTTAACCATGTTTGTAGTAGCTTTATTTGTAATAGCCAGAAGCTGGAAACAGCCCAGATGCCCCTCAACTGAAGAATGGATGCAGAAATTGAGGTATATCTACACAATGGAGTATTACTTTGCAATGAAAAATAAGGAAATCATGAAATTTGCAGGTAAATGGTGGGACTTGGAAAGGATCATCCTGAGTAAGCTGTCCCAGAAGCAGAGGGACACACACGGTATATACTCACTCATATAAACATATAACATAGGATACACCTACTAAAACCTGTACATCTAAAGAAACTAATTAAGAGAGAGGACCCTGACTAAAACGCTCAATCCCCATTCTGAAAGGCAAAGAGGACAGACATCAGAAGAAGAAGAAAACAAGAAACAACCTAGACACCTGCTACAGAGGGCCTTTGAAAGGCTCTGCCTGCAGACTATCAAAGCAGACACTGAGACTTATTGCCAACTGTTGGGCAGAGTGCATGGAATTTTAGGTAAGAAGTGGGAAATAGTAAGATCTGGAGAGGACAGGAACCCCACAAGGAGAGCAACAGAACCAGAAAATTTGAACACAGGGGTCTACCCAGAGACTCATACTCCAACCAAGTACCAGGCATGGAGATAACCTAGAACCCCTGCACAGATGTAGCCCATGGCAGTTTAGTGTCCAAGTGGGTTCCATAGTAATGGGAAGAGGGACTGCCTCTGACATAATCTGATTGGCCTGCTCTTTGATCACCTCCCCCTGAGGGGGGAGCAGCCTTACCAGGCCACAGAAGATGACAATGCAGCTACTCCTGATGTAATCTGATAGACTAAGATCAGAAGGAAGGAGAGGAGGACCTCCCTTATCAGTGGACTTGGAGAGGGGCATGTGTGAAGAAGGGGGAGGGAGGGTAGAACTGGGAGGGAAGGAGAGAGGGGCTTATGAGGGGATACAAAGTGAATAAAGTCTAATTAATAAAATAAAATTAAATTAAAAAACTAATAACAATTAAAAAAATGAAGAAGCCAGGGCAAGACCTCAAATTCAGAAGCCATGGAGTGCTCAAAAAGCTGTGTTTTATTTCAACTAAGAAAATCTATGTATTAGCTTATAGATTTAAGTGTATAGTCTTAGAGGGTTTTTTTTTTCCCTCTATCAGTTTGAGATAAATTTTAATGAGAATTTCCATTCTTCAGAAATTTCCATGTTCTTTTAAAAATATTTTCTGTCCTGTGAAATTAGTGTGAGACCCTGGTAAAAATCTCAATACGTGATGGACATATTTTGGGATTTCCTATCTTATTAGTCTATATGCTAAAAGCATAGCTTCCCAATTCCTTTACTCTCATGGTAGTTTTGAAAGTGTAGGCACCTCCCTTTTTTTATTTCTCCACACAGTTTTTTGCTTTTCCAGATCCTTCACACTTCCATTTATAGTTTAGAATCACCATTTCAATGTCTTTATTTAAAGAAAAATCTTCTGGAAATTTTGACTGGGTTACATCACATCTGCAGGTCAACTGTGGAACTAAGGACAATTTCCCTGCAGATTCCAGGTCCTGCATGTGGAAGTTCTGGGCATCTCACGGGGAATTTTTTCTCTTCTTTTGCTTTCTTGTAAACCATGTGAAACATTCATCATGCTCCTTTAAGCTCAGTATAGAAAATTTCTTGGAATTGCACTTAATTTATAGACCAATGTGGGGATAGTTTGTATTCATATGTATATGTATATATATTCACATGTATATTTAGTTGGTATATATATATATTTAAATATATTTATTTAAATATATAAAATTATATATATAAATTAATTCAATTTACATCTCGGTCATAAACTCCTCCATCCTCTCCTCCCAGTCCCACCTTCCCTCCCACATCTCCTCTCTCCTGTTCCTCAGAATAGGGAACTCCCCTACCCAGGCACCCTAGCTCATCTATTCACATGAAGACTGAGTTCATTTTCCTCCCCTGTAGCCTAGTAGGGAAGTCCCATCATGGAGAAATGATCAAAAAGCAGGCAACGTAGTCTGTGTCAGAGATATCCCCCATTACCCTAACTATTGGGGCCACATGAAGCCTGAGATGCCCATCTGACTTATGCTCTTGGCTTATGTCTGTGCATTGTTTTTTATCTATCCTGTACCATATGACTAAATTCCGCTTATAAGTGAGTACATACCATGTGTGTCTTTCTGGGTCTATGTTACCTCACTCAGGGTGATCTTTTCTAGTTCCCACCATTTGCCTGCAAATTTCTTGGATTCTTTGTTTTTAATGGGTGAGTACTATTTCATCGGGCAAATGTACCACAATTCCTCTATCCATTCCTCAGTTGAGGGACATCTGGGTTTTTCCACTTGTTGGCTATTACAAATAAAGCTGCTATGAACATGTTTGAGCAAATGCGCTTGTATGGTGGAGCATCTTTTGGGTGTATGCACCAGGAGTGGTAGAGCTGGGTCTTGAGGTATGGCTATTCCCAGTTTTCTGAGAAAACACCAGATTGATTTCCAAAGTGGCTGTACAAGTTTGCACTCCCAGCAGCAATGGAGGAGGGTCCCCTTTCTCCACAACCTCTCCAGCATGTGCTGTCACTTGAGGTTTTGATCTTAGCCATTCTGATAAATGTAAAATAGAATCTCAGAGTCATTTTCATTTCCATTTCCCTCATGACTAAGGACACTGAGCATTTCTTTAAGTGCTTCCCCACCATTTGAGAGTCCTCTGTTGAGAATTCTCTGTTTAGCTCTGTATCCTATTTTTAAATTTGATTATTTGGTTTGTTGGGGTTTAATTCTTTGAGTTCTTATTACATTCTGGGTATTAGCCCTTTGTTGGATATAGGATTGGTGAAGATGTTTTCCCAATCTATACACTACCGTTTTGTTCTATTGATAGTGTCCTTTGCTTTGCAGAAGCTTTTCAGTTTCAAGATGTCCCATTTATTATTTGTAGATATTAGAGCCAGAGCTGTTTGTGTTCTGTTCAGGAACAGAGTTCAAGGCTTTTACCCACTTTCTCGTGTAGCAGATTTAGCATATTTGGTTTTATGTTAAGGCAAGGCCTTTGATCCACTTGGGCTTGAGCTTTGTGCAGGGTGATAAATATGGATCTATTTGCATCTTCACACAAGTAGACATCCCATTAGACCATTTGTTGAAGATGTGTCTTTTTCCATTGTGTGGTTTTGGCTCCTTTGTAACAAAATCAAGTGCATATACATGTGTATGTTTATTTCTAGGTCTTTGATTTGATTCTGTTAATCATCCGGCCTATTTCTCTGCCAGTACCAGGCCCTTTCATTACTATCGCTGTGTCTATAGCTTGGCATTAGGTATGAGAAGACTTCCAGAAGTTCTATTATTTTATAGGATTGTTTTATCTATTATGTTTTTTTTTATTTTATTTTTTTCTTATCAGTTACATTTTATTAACTCTGTATCCCAGCTGTATCCCACTCCCTCATTCCCTCCCAGTCCCTCCCTCCCTCCCTCCCTCATGTCCTCCCTGCCCCTTTCCAAGTCCACTGATGGGGGGACCTCCTCCCCATTCATCTGATCCTGTTTTATCAGTTATCTTCAGGACTGGCTGCAAAGCCCTCCTCTGTGGCCTAACAGGGCTGCTCCTCCCTTCGGGGGTGGGGAGACCAAAGAGCCAGTCATTGAGTTCCTGTTAGAAATAGTCCTTGTTCCCCTCACTTTGGGAAGCCAATTGGTTACTGAGCTACCACAGGCTACATCTGAGTGGAGGTTCTAGGTTATATCCATACATGGTCCTTGGTTGAATGACAGTCTCAGAAAAGACCCTGTGCCCAGATATATTTGGTCCTTGTGGAGCTCCTATCCTATTATGGTTTTTATTTTCCATGTGAAGTTTAGAATTGTCCTTTCAAAATCTGTGAAAAATTGTGTTGGTATTTTGATGGGGATTGCACTGAATCTGTAGATTGCCTTTGGTAAGATGGCCATTTTTAATACATTAATCCTACGCATCCAATTGCATGGGAGATCTCTCCTTCCAGTAACTTCTTTAGTTTCTTTCTTCAGAGACTTAAAATTCTTGTCGTGCAGGTCTTTGACTTCCTTGGTTAGAGGTACCCCTAGATACTTTATATTATTTGTGGCTATTGTGAAGCATATGTTTTCCCTAAATTCTTTCTCAACCCATTTGTCATTTGTATACAGGAGGGCTACTGATTTTTTGAATTAATCTTGTGTCCAGACACTGTGCTGTAGGAGTTTATCAGCTGCCAAGAGTTCTCTGATGGAATTTTTGGTGTTGCTTATGTATACTATTATATCATCTTCGAACAGTGATACTTTAACTTCTTCCTTTCTGATTGGTATCCCTTTGATCTTCTTTAGTTGTCTTATTGCTTCTATTTCCTCAGGGGCTATAGGGCTGTTTAAACTGTTTACCTGCTCTTGATTTAACTTTGGTAAGTAAAATCTATCAAGAAAATCTTTCAGTTCCGTTAGATTTTCCAATTTTGTGGAACACAGACTTTTGAAGTAAGACCTAATGATTATTTGGATTTCCTTAGTGCCTGTTGTTATGTTCCCCTTTTCATTTTCTGATTTTGTTAATTTGTGTATGGACTCTCTGTCATTTAGTTAGTTTTGCTAGTGGTTTGTCTATCTTGTTGATTTTCTCAAAGAACCAACTCTTGGTTTTGTTGACTCTTTGTATTGTTCTCCTTTTTTCTAATTTATTTATTTCAGCCCCGAGTTTGATTATTTCCTGCCATCTACTCCTCTTTGGTGTATTTGCTTCTTTTTTTCTAAAGCTTTCAGGTGCTCTGTAAAGTTGCTAATATTGGATCTCTCCAATTTCTTTATGAAGGCACTAAATGCTATGAGTTTTCCTCTTAGCACTGCTTTCATGATGTCTCATAAGTTTGGGTAAGTTGTGCCCTCATTGTCATTGAATTTTAGGAAGTCTTTAATTTGTTTCTTTATTTATTTTTCCCTTACCCAGTGATCACTGACCATGGAGTTGTTTAGTTTCCATGAGTGTGTAGACTTTTTGTTGTTTCTGTTGTTGTTGAGGTCTAGCTTTAATTCATGGTGATCTGACCAAGAACAATGGGTTAATTCAATTTTTATGTATTGGTTCAAGTTTGCTTTATGACCTGACTATGTGGTCAATTTTGGAGAAGGTTCCATGTGGCGCTGAGAAAAAAGTATATTCTTTTGCGTTTGGGTGAAAAGTTATGAAGACATCTATTAGGTCCATTTGATTCATGACCTCTATTAGATTGATTATTTCTCTACTTAGCTTCCATCTCAATGATCTGTCCATTGGTGAGAGTGGGGTGTTGAAATCTCCTACTATTCATGTGTTGGGATCAATGTGTGATTTCAGCTTTAATAATGTTTTGGTTTTTTTTTTTTTTTTATGAACACAGGTGCCTTTGTATTTGGAGCATTAATGTTCAGGATTGTGATATCCTCTTGGTAGATTTTTCCTTTAATGAAAACGAAATGTCCTTGCCCATCTCTTCTGATTAATTTTGGTTGAAAGTAGATTTTATTAGATATTAGGATGGCTACCCTAGTTGGCTTCTTGGTTCCATTTGCTTGGAAAACCTTTTTCAGCCCTTTACTCTGAGGTAGTGTCTATCTTTGTTGCTGACATGTATTTTTTGAATGCAACAGAATGTTGGCTCTTGTTTCTGCAACCATCCTTTTATCTGTGTTGTTTTTATTGGAGAGTTGAGTCCATTGATGTTGATAGATATTAGAATGTTATTTCCTATTATTGTGGTGGTGATAGTGTGTTTGTGTGCTTGTTTTCTTTTGATTTTGCTGTTATGAAGTTATCTGTATCCTGTATTTTTTGGATGTAGTTGACCTCATTGGGTTTAAGTTTTCCTTTTAGTATATTCTGTAGGGCTGGGTTAGTATGTAGATATTGTATAAATTTAGTTTTGTCACGAAATATCTTGTTTTCTCCATGTTTGGTGATTGAAAGTTTTGCTGGGTTTAGTAGTCTCATTTGGCATCTGTGTTCTCTTAGTGTCTGCATGGCATCTGCCTAGGCTCTTCTGGCTCTCATAATCTTTGTTCAGAATTCAGGTGTGATTCTGAAAGGTCTACCTTTATATGTTACTTGGCTTTTTTACCTTGCTGCTTTTAATATTCTTTCTTTAGATTTCATGTTTTAAATATTTTATGGCAGGAGAAATTTCTTTTATGGTCTAGTCTTTTTGGTGTTCTGTAAGTCTCTTATATGGTTAAGGACATTTCTTCAGGTTGGGAAAATTTCTTCCTATGATTTTCTTGAAAATATTTTCTGTACCTTGGAGCATGGGGTCTTCTTTTTCATCTATTCCTATTATTTTTAGGTCTCATTTTTTTTTTCATGGTGTGCTTGATTTCTTGGATGGTTTGTGTCAGGAACTGTTCTGTTTAAATGTTTTCTTTGAGAGATGCATTGATTTCCTCAATTGTATCTTCAATGCCTGAGATTCTCTTATATTCTGAGATTCTCTTATAATCTCTTATATTCTGTTGATGTTTACCTCCATGGAGTCTGATCTCTTCTCTAAGTTTTCCATCTGCAAGGGTTTCTCAGTTTGTGTTTTATTTATTGATTCTAATTTTGTTTTCAGGTTTTGAACAGTTTTATTCATTTCCTATTTGATTGTGGTTTCTTGTTGTCCTTGATGGCCTCTATTTGGTTGTATTTTTCTATATTTCTTTGAGATATTTGTTCATTTCCTTTTTATTAAGCCTCTAATAACTGCACAAGCATAGATTTAAGGTCATTTTCCTGTGTTTCAGCTGCATGAGAATATCCATTGTTTTTTTTTTGGGGGGGGGTTCTTATGGCGCCATGAAGTCCTGGTTTTTGCTGTCTGTGTTCTTCACTGACCTTTAGCCATCTGGTTGTCCATAGCCTTGGCTATTTGTTCCTTGAAAATGCACCAAAAACTAGATCTTCTGGTCTCTGGAGTCTGAAGTAATCTTCAGGATGACAGAAGACGTCCTGGGGAACACACATGGGTGCTGGCATTTTGGATGCAGTCACACTATCATGGGAAGGTTTTGGAAGGTGCAAGTACCTTGAAAGGCATTTACATGGCATGAGTGCCTTAAAGGGCAAAGGATGTGGACATCTCAGGTGGTAGCTGAGGGGGCACAGGTGCCACAGGTGGAAGCTGGGGGTGGGGTACTCCAGGAGATTTGGTGTCTCAGAAGGCAGCTGAACTGTCATTTACAGGCCTACCAGACACTGCACTCCAGTAGTCAGATTCATCTGGTCGTCACTATTCTGGACCCGGGATCCCTGTGTTTTTATTGTCCACCTGGTCTCCACATGGGACCAGTGGAAACATGGTTTGGAGTTTAAGATGCTGTCCCAGCAATCCAGATGCTGCTCTCAGGGGAGAAAGGGGGATCTGATGTCTGGCTGCTGGAGTTGAGGGTCCCTGGGTTGTGGGGGCCTGCACAGAAAGGGGAAGGTGCTCACAGTTCATGACTCCGGGACTTGGGAGATGGCAAAGAGGGGCCTGGATCCAATTGTCCCAACTCCCCAGGTATCCCCTTCAGAAAACACCAACATTGGTGTTTTGGATCTAACCACCTGTTTACTCACTGGTTTATCAGTCTCTGATCTTCTGCCTGTTATATACGGTAGACACTGGTCACAGCCATGTTGGAACCCTGGATGGTATTCTTATATTTTATTGGCATGCATTTATTAAACGTTGTCCTGGCTTCCATGAAGACATTTTCAAACAATCATAGGATAAACTTGGACCAAGTTCTATGAACCATGTTCCACCCTGACCCCCTTCTAATCTCTCCTATCCCTTAGACAATTTCATTTTTACTTTTATGTCTAATTGACTGAAGAGACAGCCTATAGAATGGGAGAAAATCTTTGTTAATTACACGCCTGACAGAAGATTAATGTCTAGAATACTTAAAAACACAAAAAAATGAAATATTAAGAAATCAAACAACTTAGTCAATGAATGGGCTAATGAAATGAGCAGGCCATTCTTAAAGGATAAAGTATAAATGGTCAATGGACACATGAAAGGTGCTGTGTTCTTATAGCACTTAGTTGTGCCATCTGGGACTGTGGCACAAATCTCTTCTTCAGAGTATCATTTTTTTATGCTTGTACTTTGACCTATTAGAACTTTAAGAGTTTCTCCATGGAAGTTTCAAAATCCTATATGTTTTATAAAACTTTTACTATTATGAATCGCATCCTTTTGAATTCCTAATGGATTATTATTAGTGCAAGGAGATGATTTTTTTGAGGTTGCTCTTAAATGCATCAGCTTTGTCAGGCTTTTTTATTCTATTCTGTGACTCTGCTGATATTTATAGATGTCTATGACATTTCCTAGTATTGTGGATTTTTTTCCCAAGTTCTCTTGCTCTCAGTATCATACAATTAATTATAATCACTGAGGTTTTTGCTCATTTTCTGAGAGAGTCTCACTCTGTATCCTAGGCTGGCTTCTAAATCACTATAAAGATCAGGGTAGCCTCAAATTCATGGCAATTATGCTGTCTTAGCGCCCTCCCCCCCCTACTCATTGCTGGGATCATAGACCTGAGCTACAATCACATTTCAACTCTCTGGCATTCCCTTGTTCTTGGTCTGTGCATTCTAGCCGCAGTAGAACCGAGCCATAAATGAATAGATCCTCTCTCCTAAGCATTGTTGGTAAGTCTCTGTTAGAAGGTGCACTGAAAAACACTATAAAACTTGAAGGTTGAATGGGGAAGCTATGTTTTGTCCCTTAAAACCAAAAACAGAGTGAGTTTGAAATAGTGTAAAAGGAGAAGGTTTGGGGCTAGGGAGAGAGCTCAGTCAGTAGACTATTGCAGAAATAGAAGGGTGTGAGTTCAAGGTCCGGAACCCATATATAAAAGGCCAAGTGTGTTGATGTGCCTTTGTAGTATGAGAACTTGGATGTGGACACAGGTATGTTACTGGAGGTGGATGGCTAGCCAGCTTAGACTACTGGATGAGTGCCAAGACGATGACAGACATTCATGGACATGCATATCCATCCACATGCATGTAATCTGCCTACATATATGTATCTGCACTACAGACATGTGCACATGCACAGATAACAAAGACTGTTTGAGAGAGGAGAGAGAGAGAGAGAGAGAGAGAATGAGAGAGAGACCTGGAAGCAGAAAGGATACTTGCTGGAGTGATAGAAGGGGTTTCTTCTTGGGGAGCCTTTCTCTAATTCTGCTCTTGGTGAGAGTCTCCATAATGCTTCCAATTTTACTTAAACTCATTTGATGTGCTTCTTGACATCCAAGCCTGGGTTAAGCCAGAGCACCCCTCTATACTCCAGTTTTGTGCAAACATAACCAAACTTAGGAAGTTCAAAGACACCACAGATTACAGAACTAACCTTAAACTTTTAAGCGTTGTTTCCAGAGCCCTCTCCACTCATATCTTACATTCAGTCTTAGTTACTCTTTCTTTTTCTTTCTTTTCTTTCTTTCTTTCTTTCTTTCTTTCTTTCTTTCTTTCTTTCTTTCTTTCATTCATTCTTTCTTTCTTTCCTTTTTGAGACAGGCTTTTGCTGTCTTGGACTCCAGGCTGGCCTCAAACTCACACAGATTCACCTGCCTCTGCCTCTGCAGCTGCCTCCCACGTGCTGGGATTAAATGTATGTGTCACCATGCCTGGCTTAGTTACTTTTGTATTCTGGTGATAAGACACCATGACCAAGGCAACATGTAAAAGAAAAGATTTAATTGCAAACTGAGAGTTTCAGAGGGTAAGTCCATGAGCATTATGGTGAGGAGCATGGCATCAAGTAAACAGGCCTGGTGTTGAAGCAGTAGCTGAGAGCTCACATCTCATTCACAAGCATGGGGCAGACAAACTAACAGTGGGTGATGTGGACTTTGGAAATCTCAAAACTCACTGCAAACAATTCACCTGCTCCAACAAAGCCATACCTCCTGATCCTTCCCAAAAGAGTTCCACCAACTAGTAATCAAGTATTCAAATATATGAGCCAATGAGAGGCATTATTATTTAACAACCATACATCCCATGCATTGTAAGGGCCACTTTGCCTCCTCCCTTCTTCTATAGCTCATCACTTCATCTGGTTAGCCGTACCTCACCACATCATTTCATCTTCTTCATTTCCACCTTGCTGTTCTGGTCCCGTCATCATTGTCTCTCAGTCGGTTCATTGCTACAGCCTCACATTGTTCTTCCTATTGTTGATCCTTCCTATACATCTTCCTACAGTTGTCCTCTTAAAGGGATTCTTAAAAAAAGAGGATCCTCTTTAAAAGTCATTTAGGACAAAATCCAGAGCCTAACTTCAGTGTAACAGGCTAGCATGACTTATGCATTCTCTTGGTCATGAAACGTTGCCTCAGCGTATTGCCCTCATGACCTTTATACTCAGTAGGCTCTGTGTCTTTATACTTTCTCCCCACATATCCTTATTAAGCAGTCCTCACTTAATGGACTCTGCCTCAAGCAGATTGAAGGGACAACTTACTAATACAAGATCACCTAATGAAATTGGCTTTTGTTTTATAGTTTACACTGTGACAATTGTCTTCATAGAATGTGTCTGTCTTAAACTTTAACAGTTGATTAGGTGTGTTCTTTTTTGTTTTTACTGCCCAAGTCCTTCAAGGAGAAGGTAGCCATCTGTTGGGACTAGATGATCCTAAGAATTGTCTGACACAGAGTAGTATAACGAATACTTGATTGAAGGAAGGGAGAAAGGAGGGAAAGGAATGGGTTAGAAAGTAGGGATGGGGCTGAGAATTGAATGCCAGTGGTCAAATAAAGCATCATATCAAACAGGCCTTGGTCCCGTTGAAACCAAGCACCTATAACTGCAGTTAGCCAGTCAGGGTCAGAGGGGCAGCAGGCATCCTGAAGGAGTAGTCAACAGAGGGAGTCTGGAAGGCCTGCCTCCAAGGCAGCTATGAGAGTAAGCTCCAGGGTCTCATCATTGGCCTGAAGGCTATCTGCAATCTCCTGCAGGTTCCTGTACCCAACAACCTCCAAGGTGTCTTCATGTCTGTGAATGAATGACCCTTCTGGAGTGAAAAAGCTGTAGGTGCTGCGGATAATGTCACAGCTTCCTGTCTGCAGTTGGGGGTGGGGAGCCTGTTGGCTTAGATCCTACTCCCAGGGAGAGCAAGGTTGGAGTTCTCACTCTCTAGGACTGTCTTTGCCCTTGAGGCCACCCTCTTAGCCAGATAGGCCAGACATGGCCATCTCGGAAAAATCTACCCTGGCCTCAGGGTTTTCTCTTTTTGACTCTTTCATATGGCTAACAGCATGCCCCCGTGTCCTTAGAGATAGATTCAGAGTCTGTTTTCCAAGTTGATACCCAATGAGGTCATTTTCTTGTTTTAGTTTTTTGTTTTTTAAAGATTTTTTTAAATCTCATTGTAAAAACTACCAGCCCATGTGTGAGCTGTAAATCCTTCATGAAGAGAGGAGGTGAGAGAGTTAAATGCAGTGTTTGAGTCCTCTCTCCTCTGACTTTTTGCCATTAAAAACTTTTTAAAAGAGACACACCCATGTGTCTCAGATTCTTACCCTGGATGGCACCTCTTAAATCCTGTTTCCTCGAGAAGACTTTCAAGAATTCATCAACTTTGAATGGCTTTTGTTATCTAGACTATAGGGTCCTTAAAGTTTCTGAGACCATGTTGGCAAAGATGGTAAATTAGTTGGGTGTGTTCACACATGCTCCTTGACTGGGTAAAAATAGGTAGCTGTCTAGTTTCTGTCTTGGGAACTCTGCTTTGGGATGGGAAACATTGATTTTAAGGGGCCTTTGGAGGTGTGGCCAGACCCAAAGCATTGAGTAACCTTGTGATGCATGCAGTAGAGAGCATTGGCCAACAGAGGCAAGCAGGCTACAGCATTGCCAATTCTAGCCCCTGGAGAGATCAGCTGCTCCCTGTCATTTCGGGGTCTCCTTGAGTCAAGACCATAATTTTTTAGCGAATGCTTCTGTGGCTTACATTCATAGCTACTCTTAGGGAACTTGAATTGGTTTCTGCTACTTAAGACTAGAAGAGTCTTGACTAAATTGGATGTCTGTTGCAGTGAATTATACTTACCTCATCTTTCTGTATCCAAAAGTTTCCAGCTGGAGGCCGAAATCTGATTTTGTATATTGCAGCCCCACAGTACCTAGAGCACTGGGATAGATTCAGCAGGGATGCAATTATGAATTTCTCAGCTAAATGAGCTATTTGCAATGGAAGGTGTACACAGACGACCTTGTTTATATTATCTATGAAACAGATGCACGCATATTAATAGCATTCTCTAAGAAACAATGATTAGCCCCAACAATGCTCACTATTCAAACAATAGGCATTAAAGAACATTATCATTTTTACCACAAACTAATGCAGCCATGTCTTGTACCAGTGTTTTGTCTGCTCCCTTTTGCTCTAGAGCTATCACGGGTTCCCATTGCGTGCTATATAATGTACACAAAGTCCTGGATCTGGCATGTAGACCTCTCCATAACATGGCCCCGGGGCTTCTCCCTTTCTATGAGTGACCTTCTAATTCAGTCCACATTAGATCACTCCCTACCCCATAGCTCAAAGTCCACTTCTTGATCAGATTTCTGCTAATGCCCCCTTTACTCTCAACATCTCACTTCTTGTTGGAGACTAATTTGGAACCTCGGATCTCTTTACGCCAATTCAATTTTGTTGTTCCCAGGACTTCTTAGAGAAGTACGCAAAGCAGCAAGCTAGGATGTGGAGCACAGCAAGCTGTGGAGAATGAATTGAATCTGATCTCAAAACCATCCCATCACTAGGCTCTTCCACAGTGTCTTTCTTGGTCCTTATTACTGGCAGGCACACACCAGTGACTAAAGCCTTCCCTTATTTTTCTGATTCTTCCCCCAATTGACAGAAAAAGATGGCTTTTCCTGAAGTCTTTGGAAATAGATGAGAAGCCATAGCTCCACACTGAAGCCACCACCCCATTCCTGTGGAAAGGTTCTAGAGCAGTGGTTCTCAACCTGTGGGTTGCATCCCCTTTGGGGTTGCATATCGGATATCCTGGATAGCATATATTAGTATTACAACTCATAGGAGCAGAAAAGTCAGAGCTATGAAGTAACAACAGAAAAATTTTATGGATAGGGGTCACCACACCAGGAAGAACAGTGTTAAAAGGGTCACAAGCATTAGGAGGATTGAAAATGACTGCGCTAGAGCCATCGGTGAAAGCAGCTCCGGTTGTTAAGTACCAGGGAGAGACTAAGCCCAGCTGGCGTCCAGGGGCAGGTTCAAGAGAACAGAGAGCACCTCCTCCTTAATCCCTTTGTTCCATTCCTCTTGTCCACTGAGCTCAGAAATGCAGCAAGAAATTCCAGTGGGTGGTAAACTGAGTTATGCCTGAAGGATATATAGGAGTGTGTTTCCTGCTCACCCTTCTGCAGCTGCCCTTGTATTCTCCTTACCGGCTCCTTCTTCTCCTCCCAGGCTAGGCAGGCTGAACATATGCATGATACTGTCATTCACAGCTCACCTTTCTGGACTTTATCTTTGAGGAATAGCTGCTAATTCTGACTGTTGTGCTTCGAGTTTACTGAAGCTCAGAAGCCACCAGGCACAGGTGATGGTCAGTCAAGATGCACATTTGCTATTTCCCAGTTATAGCATCTGAATGCAGCTGGCAAAAATCCACAGTGCGCAGCCCGCACCTGCTGCGCAAGTCTCTTTGGGTCATAGAAAACTCTATAATATTCATTTTTCAGAAATCGAAGCTTTCCCTTCAGGTAACACATCAAGATTTACTGTACCTGGGACAGAATTAGGCACTGGATTAGGAATTCAATGCATGACAATCTATCTTCCTTCCAGCAAGATATTGTTGCACAAATCAGAAAATCATTGCCTGGCTGTATAATCAACAGCATTTCATTCCAGAGAGCATATTACGGCTGGAGCGATAAGGCCTATTGAAGCCGTGGATGGCAATGCTTGAGGTTTCTGAACAGCCACACTGTCTGAGAACCCTGTGACTTTTTCCAAATGCATTTGAGGATTTTCAAGTCAGCTCTGTTCCTTATAATATGAGTGGATACATCCAGGGTCACCAGTTCATTTCAACAAGGGATAGTAGTCTTTACTTCTTACAACTGTATTTTCAATCTCTAAGGCTGCAGCTGCTCTCAAGAACCTATTCTGTGTGAGACACACACATACACACTCCCAAGTAAATCTACCAACTCTACAGCCTGTTCCTACCTCAATCATATTTTTTCGAGTTTTTCGTAGGCAAGGAAGAGCAGTCACCTATGCCATGTTTAACTTGATTATTTATGGCATACCTTTTATTCGCAAGATGCCATGTTTTGCCTAACGTCACTTAAATACAACAATCCAATGAACTAGTATTAATAGTTCTATTTCTGGGCTGGAGTGATCTTGCAGAATTGTCTAGCTAGGAAGATGCGATGACGTTGCCTTCCTCCCCACTTCTCACCCCGTGTTTAGCCTATCACAGCCTGGCCTCCTGTGTGGATCTGCAGTATCAGGAGCACCAGTGGCTCACTATGCTAAATACAATGGAAAGTTTTCAGTGCTTACCTTAAGCGACCTCTCTGCAGTCTTTGCCAGGGACCTTGTGCTCAGCACAGTCCTATGCTTTTTGACTTTCATCTTGCTTAGCTCTCCTCATATTTCTCACCTCTTGGTGTTGATGTAACTGGGCGGGGCTTCTGCATGACATACTTTTCTCATCTCACCTGGTGCCTATCATTGGGTGGTCTCATAGATCCCAACAGCTGTAATAGCCATGGGTAGGGTGCCGGCTTCAGCTCTTCCTCTCTAGCTTAACCCCGTCATCTGTCTTAGAGGGCTAGCGCCTTCCTTGCTCTAGACATCAATGTCCTGGATGTCCTTTAGGAATACAAACTCAAGACAGCCCCAAGGATATCTGAGGACACCATGGTTCTGCCAGACAACAATGGTTGGTCTCACCAGGCCTTACATCACTGGGAGCCCTGTCAAAAGGTTTATCCACTCAGCTCAGTACAGCTGCACACTGGCCAAGCCCCTGCCCAGCTCTCCTGGGCCTTCTGAATTACTCCTCTAACCTCTTGTTTTTGAGGATGCCTGATTTCTACTCAAGGATGTGATGCCCCAGCAGCCCTATCACGTGAATGCTGCCTCTCCTTCACCTCCAAGAGTCTACACTTGAAGTAGATGCTCTCCTGACTCCATGCTGCTGTTCCCTGGTGATCCTTTCTTCTTCCTAGTTATTCTCTATCCCACTTTGTCAATTTGCAAGTTGTTGGATAAGACACTCTTGACTCTGTCTGTTGAGACTGTATGCTGACCTATACTCACTCCCTCTCAGCTATTAGTCATCAAATATTTGAGTTCCTGGATCATTGCATTTCCCAGCCTTTTTTTTTTTCTAACAGCAGCATTTATGGAGATGATTCATCCCTCTTCATGACTGACCTCTCCTTCATAATGACACCTTCCCCCACTCCACCTTAGTCATCCTCACCTACAGGAATGCCTAGAACCTTGCCATCAGTCAACTCCTGAAACCCAGAGTCTTAGTTTTAAGGGCAACAAACTCTAGACAATTCTATCTCTCCAAATTGCTTCTTTTTCTACCTTTAGTACAGCTCTCCCATAGTAAGCTTTCTAGTTTCTATCCATCACTATGTTTGTCTCTTGCTTCCTTTTCCTTTCATAGTACTTTCTGAGATAAACATCGATATTTCCTCTTGGCTAAAGCTACCTGCCCACACTTTGTATTCCTGTATCTAATGGGCTTAACATGGTTGGAGAAGAACACTAGTTCTTATATTAAGTTTATCACCACAGATCACAAGTGGATTTCAGACCCAGAAAACTCTTTCAGTTTTCAGATTTCTTAAGCATTCTAGTATCACTTTGCTCAAAATCTGTAATTTAGCTGCTTTCGCTGAAAAATTAGAATAAGAAGAAACTTGCCTCAGTTTCCCTCCAGTACCTCCATCAGCTTATCTGCATTTAGACCCAAATGTTCTGCCTGTAACAACTTGTACATTTACTCTTGTGTTACTCAGGGTTCCAACCACTCTACCTAAAAATCATCAGTCTCTCTTTCTTATAACATCAACATTCTCTTTCAGGGGAGTCTAGTCTTCTATCCTTAAAAAATGGGTCCTGTCCTTGACCCAATGTTTATCTCCATAGCCCTGTTTCTTTGCTTCTCTTCAGATCAAAGAATCTCAAGAAAAGCTTATATTCACTGTCTTTACCTCCTGTTTTTGGAGCTCACCCCAAATAGTCTCTGTGTTCACTACTGTACCGAGTCTCTCTGGTTGAGATCAATAACATTCCTGATGCCAAATTTTATAACCAATCTCAGTGCTTGCAGTAATCCCTTACTTGAATTTGTATTGCCAATCATTTACTCCCATTTCCTGAAACTTTTTCTTTCCTTTACCTCTGAGACAGCAGGGTGAATTTCTCTCCTGAAATCTAGATTTTTGGCTACTATCCAATTTGTGTGTCTGATTAGCATTTCAAACTCAATGTATTTGTTGATTTCTATCCAGTCCCATGTCTGAGTTGGGCTCAGACACTTAAGCACAAACACATCTGTACAATATCTGATTTGCAGATTGAGTATAGTTTCACTCATTGCATCACTATTACTAGTGATGGTTGCAAGAGGCAGTAACAAGTGAAGAGCTGCTATTAATGCCTGGAGCACAGTAAGTGCTCACTAAATGACAATTCTCCTCCTGTTCCTGTCTCACATATAACTTGAGTGGCATCACCCACTCACTTAGTCCCCAAACCAGAGCCCCTACATCATCCCATGACTCCTCTATGTTCCTAACCACCCAGACCAATCCATACCCAAGGGTTTCCAGGTAATAAGTCTTTCTGTGTTATCTGGTTTCCTATCTCTTTGTTCCTCTGCAGTTCACTGCTTGTCTGGCTGTAGTTTCCTACTGGCTTGTAAGTTCTGTCTTCCATGCTGCAGCTGGTGATGGATGCATTTTCTGACCATATTGCTTCTCTTCAATATCTCCCCGTGGACTGCAGGAAATGATCCAAACTCCTCAGCATCTCTGCTACTCAACACATTTGGCCTCCGCTCCCTTTCCTCCTGGTGCTCTCCCTCCTCAGCTCAAATCCATCATAGAGCTTTTAAGGGATCATTTGCTGTTTCTAAAAGCCGTCATTTGTTCTCCCAACATATTTGTGAGTGCAGATCCTTTTGCCTAGGACACTGGGCTACTCACTGGGCTACTATTACCTGGGGTGGCTGTCCACACACTTCCATCTCTAAAAGGCTAAGTCTGACTCTGCCTGTTTTGGGGTGATCATCTATTTAAAAGAGCTTCCTTTTCCATAGGCTCTATAGGATCATCTATTTAAAAGAGCTTCCTTTTCCACAGGCTCTGAGCTTGGTGGAGGACTTCATGCTCTACATTCTGGGGGCACTATTTTCAACCCCTTGACCTTAAAATATTTTCCTACACTCCACTGAATGCAGTGCATGCACAATTATGCGTCAAAACATTCACTCTTTGATATTTGAAACAAAACTATGTATTATACGGTCTGCAAGATCATTCTAATTCTAAAATATCAGGGCTATCTAGTTTATTGGGCTGTGTGGGGCCAGGGTATCACTTACTAGATTACAAGGGCTAATTATGCTGATAAATTCTAAGACCATTTCACCCTGTCAAAAATAGCTGCACAACTGATTCATTCTCTCCTTCTCCATTCAGTATTTAGACACATCTCCAATGAAAGTTACTAAGCTGTTTTCCTTTGGGGAGTGGCTTAACTATCTTATATTCATTTTCCACCCCCAGCTCCTTAGAATAATGGAGACAGCAAGACACAACAGTTAAATGGTGTTATTCTCCAAAGTCCACTCGCTCCAGTTTATAATCCCATTCCTAACACAGTATGGCAAATGTATTTTCTATGGTGACTCCACCCCCATTGTGTTAATGAACATTCCTGCTCATAAGACCCATGCTACTGTTAAGATTGTTGACTCTTTGGAGGAGGAAAGAGTTAAGCATCTTCGTGATCTCGGAGTCAAGCTTGATCATGGGATGTCATGAACAGCAGTGTATCCACTATCTACTCCTGGATCACTCTGATATCAGCAGTGAACTAAATGTGAACTAAGAACCTTGGCCCCTAGAGGACTTGTTACTTAGAGAAGGAGAGTAAGGATGAGAGAGGGGATGACATGTGACAGAGGAAAGAAAGCCAAGGAATGAGAGTGCAGAAAACTTGTGACAATACATCCAGACATATTGCAGAGGGTTTCTGAAAAGCGGTGAAGAAAATTTTAAGATGAAGCCTAAATAGTAAGTAGTAATTACCCCAAAGTGAAAGGATGCTAGAGTAAGAGAACAGAAAGAGTGAGGGAGGAGTTTGTAAAAGGGGAAAGGGAAACACCAGAGGCCTGCAGTTCCTAACTGCTTCTCTGAGGAATGGCTTCTCTGAGTTGGTATGATAATGAGAAAATTACAGAAAGAAGCAGAGCCATACCATGAAGGTCTTCCCAAGACAAGGGTCATGCAGTGTCTCTGAGCTTTCCTACTTCTGGATTCTAGGGTGCTCTGGTGCTTGGCAATATATGGGGCCATACTGTCACGAAATAGGATGGAGGGATAGTGAGGGTATTGAGGAATTCTGAGAGCACCTCTGCCCATTTCCAAACCCCAGGTAGCTAACTTCTCTACTTTCCTTTTCTGTTCAGTTCTTTGAGAAGAAATGTAGTGACTATGTGAGTAAAAGTTATTAAACCACCACACTGAGAAGATTTACTTGGATCCTGAAGGCAATGGGGAGCTATTGAAGTTTATTAAGCATGGAAGCAACCCAGTTTATGTAGCATCTTAGAAAGGTCAATCTGCAAGAGCAATGAGGAGCAAAATGCATTTGAAAGCAGATGAAAGGTAAGAGGACCAGTGAAGATGCTGTTGTCATGGTACCAGGAACATCTGCAAGGACTGGAAAGTCAGGCAGGCAGCCACATTTGGGCCCTGGGAAGGACGGTAGAGGGTGAACCAGAGAGGAGACAGACTTCAGCCCTTTGTCCTTGGGAATTGTCTGCCCAGCCTGCCTCTTCAGCCTTGTTAACAAGTTCACCCCCCTCCCTTCATTCTCAGATCCTGTCCTTCTTTAAACCAGTCTAGCCCAGCCTGTCCCAGATCTAAGAATCTCTGCCCCCCTTCCTCAGCCTGCTTTCTCCCTGCTTGACCTGCTTCAGTGACTAGTACAACTTTACTCAGTCTCCCAAGCCAGAGGTCTGGGTTTCTGCCTCCACTGGTGATGCAAAAGTCACCTATGAGTTTGGTCAGGTTTGTTTCCTAATTATTTCTGCATTTCACAGCCCTCAGGCATGCCCTGTTACCTCTGGCCTGGGCTACTGCCAGAAATTCCTAGGTATTGTGCCTTTCTATGCCCTCCCAGGGTACCACAGTAACTTATCCACTCTATGCATCCAGGGATTCTTTACTCCCAGAAAGAGGCCAGGCCTTTTGCTAGTATCTGTGAAGCTCCTGGCTGTGCCCAGTTCTGTGGATGTAGCCCTTGTCACCTGACCCACGGCAGTGTCCACAGTACTGAGCTCATCTGCCCTCCTTTCCAAAAATCCTTGATTATTAAAATCTTTGAAGTGTTGCCCATTTGGCTCTCTTTCTGAGTTTTTCTTTTGTCTATCGCATTGGTCTTTATCCTGATTCTACCCTGTCCCTGCCTCCCCACCTATCTCTGCCTTTTAAAGGGAAATTGGGAATCAAACTCTGCCGAAGCTTTGGCTGACCACTGTAGATGATTAACATTCTCTTTGGTCTATCCAGCAGCTTCTGGCTTCCTCTCTTAGCACTTCCTTTCTGTTTTTTTCTAATTTATTTATTTCAATTTGTTCACTTTGTATTCCAGCTTTAGCCCTCTCCCTCAACCCCTCCCAATTCTGCCCTCTTCTTCTCCTTTGCCCTTCTACTAGCCCACTGATAGGAGAGGTCCTCCTCCCCATCCATCTGACCCTAGCCTATCAGGTCTCATATATGGCTGCATCGTCTTCCTCTGTGGCCTGGTAAGGCTGCTCCCCTCTCAGGGGTTGGTGACCAAAGAGCCAGCCACTGAGTTCATGTCAGAGACAGTCCCTACTCCCCTTACTAGGGAACCCACTTGGACACTGAGCTGCCATGGTCTACATCTGTGCAGGGGTTCTAGGTTATCTCCATACATGGTCCTTGTTTGGTGTATCAGTTTCAGAAAAGACCCCTGGGCCCAGATTTTTTGGTACTGTTTCTCTCCTTGTGGAGCTCCAGCCCATTGCCTCTTGTCAGTCTCTCTTCTGTCTGGGTGTCTGCTCCTCCAGGGCAAAGATTCCCTAGGGTTTACTTCTGTGCAGCACAGAACACTGGGGTTGGCTCTGACTTAATAAGCATGCAAAGTGTATTTGTTGGAGAAATGGGTGAAATGACAGCTAACATGTGCCAACATCCTCTTATAGGCCCATCTGTGCTTAAATGATCTCCTTGGATCTGTACACATTCCTGTCGGGGAAGTGTTATTACCATCATCCTTCTTTGTAGATGAAGATGCGGTGAGGCTTACCACATATTAAGAATCAGAATTCAATCGTGAACATATCCACTCTGGTGTCTCAGCTCTAGACCACAAATGAAATTGCCCATTATGATGGCAAAGGTGGCTGCAACTTCTGGGCCTCTATCTCTGTGGAGCAATCGCCCTCTGGAAATGAATGATGATGAGTTTAAGGGTTCTAAGGCTCCCTCTGCTTGGCTGTCAACAACTCATTGCTGTTTTTAACTCCTCTTTCTTTCCAGACTATATGCCTGCTGCCCTTCATTTTGTTTCAAGACTGAAAACCTAGTCTCGGTTATCCCGTTTTAAATGCCTCTGGCCATTTGAATTGCCCTTCCTCACCCTCATTTCGCCATAGCTTGCTATGTCAAGTTTTACTTGGTAGAATAGCAAAGGTCTATTCACCCCATATTGGGAATCACCAACATTCTCAAGACACAGTTCCACTCAAGTCTACCTTGATGGAACAAGGTAGACTTTAATGGAGTTTAATTAGGGGAGCTAACCCGAATGTAGGTGAAGGGTGTCCTACAGAAGTATTGGCAGGATTCGAGCACCGAGGAAACTGTCTCTCACCTAGAAATGGTGAACTGCCTGTATATCATCAACCCGAGTGTAGGTGAAGGGTATCTTACAGAAGTATTGGCAGGATTTGAGCACTGAGGAAACTGTCTCTCACCTAGAAATGGTGAACTTCCTGTATATCATCATCCGGGAGGGATGGGGCCTTGTGAGCTGCCCCTATGACTGGGCTGGTCCCAGATAGTCTCCAGATAATCATAGCTGTGGAGAGCTCACAAGAGTAACGTCCATATCCTGCCTGGTGGCAACATCTAGAGCATGCTACCCCTCAAGGACCTATGATGTGGCCTGACTTATATTATGCATGACTGATAGATAGTTCACAAACTCTAAGGGCTGAAACCTCCCAAAACTCAACTCTGTGCTGAAGTTTAGGAGCTTTGCCGACAGCCAACTCTTCCTCCCCTCTTTCCAGAGCTAGCAGTTCCTGGCTGACCCAGGGTCTGGGAAGTGATGGTGACTTAGCCCAGCTCAAGCATGGGACCCAGCAAGGAGCTCCAAAAGTACTTGCTGCCTGCCTGTGACTGAGAACCATCCTTCAGCCAAGGACCTGATATCTGCTGCCAGCTTGCTGAGAGGCATACCAGTCATTTCCGGGGGGTGGGAGGAGACAGAGGGGTATAAGCCATATTCTCATCTTTGCCTCCTAGAGCCCAGCTGGATTAAGCTCTCCAACTATTAACCCCAACTCTTAACTTATAAGGGCAAATCATCCCCAAAGCATCTTTGTTTCTACTAAAACCACTTTGAATGGTCTGCTAAGAGATGGGATCAAGTCATGGTCATATTTCTTACCAGTGAACCGAATCAGTTTTTATAAACGGATGTGTATTCTGGAAAAGTGTGTGTGTGTGTGTGTGTGTGTGTGTGTGTGTGTGTGTGTGTAGCGACTGTCTATCGTCTATGTGTCTGTGTATGTTCGTCTGTGTGTGACAAGAATACCTGGTGAATATTTCAAAGCTAAAGGCATTAACTTTTCATGAAGGTCAAAATGCTTTGGGAGGCTCTGTACACATTTGCTTGTAAGACCAAATTACCAGTAGCCAACCAGTAGCCAACCGATAGCTTGCCCACTGCTTTCCATAGGAAACCCTGGTAATACCTTCACCTAAAATTTGAATTTCCTTTGACAACGGGAGCTTTCCAAGATCCAAGAAGAGGAAAGATTTTTCTACATACGTCATCTTAGCCTCCTCTGGAGGGACCTGCTGTCCGTTCTTTGTTAGGTAGATAAAGAAGCCATCTGCCCCTAGTGCTGCTCTCCGTTCTTGAATGTGTCTCCGAGCTGCCAAGTGGCACAGGGACAGCCCTGAATCCAAGGCCAGGCCACAGCTCCACCGTTGGGAGGGTGGTGAACAGGGAGCTTAGCAAAGTGCTTCCTGATGGACTTGGCTGGGTTGGGAAGGCATTGAGAACTCGGCCAGGCCATGGGACCTGGACAAATGCCAGTGTCCATCAGCTTGCAAATCACAGCATGCTAGAAGGACAGAAACACGGAATAGATTTCAGACTTCCTGCCACCAAGTGCTACTGTGGAAATGGCCAAATAAGATACTTCCTCAAGCATGGCCAGCATCTGGCCTGTTTAATTTTGAGTTTCCTGCCCAGCCTACAGAATACAGCTTGGCCATAATTCCCATATTCTTTTTTTTTTTTCTGAGTTGTCAGTTTTTACAGGATGTAGCTCTGTGTGCTATTCCACGATAGGTATTTGGTCATGTTCCATTGGTCAAAACTACCAAATTTATTTTCTTTGCAGAAAACCATTTTCATTCCTCTCCATGGCGTTTCCATTTTATCTTTATCAGAAGTGAAAATTCTGCACTTCTCTCAAGCCACTGCTCATTCATGAGAGCACACAGTCTGCTTTAATCTTTGGGTAGATAACGGATCCGGAGTTTTCCCTCTAGCTGGGGCATCTCAATCTAGCAGAGGTAAAAAGGGATCTGAAGGGTGGGGTCTTGGTGCCAACTGAATCACTTCATCATTGCTCTCTATGACTTTTCCGTTCATCCCATTCGTACTTCCCCAGCAGCCACGCCCATCTTGTCCGTGCAAATGCTCCCCCTGGAAATAAGGCCAGAGCTTAAGCAGAATTGCAAGCTTCAAGTATAGTGCTTTTAGACACTTCCGGATTTATAAGATCCTTCTCCCAAAAGGCCTGCTTTGTGTCTCATTGACAGGCACATGAGACAGTACTTTCAGGAGCAAGTCAATGTTGGAGTCACAATGTTGGGCTCTTATTGGACTCAAAGTGAGCCCAGCAGAAGATGTAGGCTGTATAGCTGAGAAGCCATACCTGACAGACATTTTGCTCTTGATGGCAGAATATGCCTGCACGTGGCTTCCGACAGCTCTTGGAGGCATTGTAAGAGCTGCTTCTCAGAGACGCTAGTTAATCTTTATTCTACTTAATTAAAACTGTTAGTCAAAGGTGCACTCCTTTCCCATATCTTGCTTATGTGTAGCATCTTCTGAAATTCAGGTTTCAGCCTCTCAAGTCTGGAATCATGAGTGAGAAAGTAAAACACTCCCATTTTGAACTAGCCTGAGCTACCAAACAAGGGGTTCTGGGGTCTCTGTCTGAGTGGATGGGAAGTTGCCTCTGAATTCTCATCTAGAGGCTGTCTGTGCTTTGGGGGAGAACTGTCTAGGTTGGGAGTCTTTCAGAACCACGTGACAACAAATCACAGCTGTGGAAACAGAGGGTCAGGATCTGTTAGAGTTGGGCAAGTGACAAGCAGAGACTAAATCAGGCACATGCCCATGCTTGCTCCCTGACCTGAGAATGACAAATTAGACCTCTGAGACGTTGGGTTTTGGGCCAGTTTCACCAGTGCCTCAACATCTGCGCCCAGCAGAGTCATGCCACAGTTGTCTCAAATACCCTTCAAGATATATTTGGGAGAGAGGTTTTGATCTCCCCATCTGTCATATTTATGATCATCCACTGTGTAACTTCCTCAGCATCTCTTTCTTCTGAGTCCCAGAGAAATACAGTCTCATAGGGAGAAGCAGAGACATCCCCACCTATTACTCTAGTCCAGAGAGGGATCAAGTCAGTACCCAGCAGGACCACATACCCTGACCTTTAAGGCTGGCTGTGCAAACAAGCTCTTAGGTAGGGGATGGATGGCTGACCTTGGTAGCCTTTAATTCTTGTCTTCTATGTTTAGTATCCTCTTAGAAATCCTTGGCAGGTCAACATGGCCAACAGCACAGTGACCTTAGGTAATGCCTTCTTGATCCTGATGGCTTAAAGCTTTTCACTGACTTCCCTGTGCACAGCAGCTGTCACCATTCAGGAATATTTAACCAAGACTCTACTTCAAACTCCAGGATAGCTCTGAAGAAATGAGCACAAAGCAATAATCAGCAGCTCTATACACTGGAGACTCCTGCAAGAGCTCTGGACTGCCTTACTCCAGCTAGAGGCCACCTCAACCTGCTGCCATCACTAGGGTACCACCCCTCTTTAGTCTCAATCCTTCTTCCAAAATACAGTATCTTGACATGTGACCACCTGCTTCCACGGATAACAGTGTCCTTTCCTGTCTTCAGGATGCTTAGGATCCAACCCTCATTACGCAAACCCACAACAAATTTCTAACCTCTGCTATACTCAGACTAGTGGGCAGGGAGAGACTGACAATAGTACCATTTGTTCCAGAAGTAGACAAGTGTCATGGAATAGTAATAGTAAGTAAAGGTGATGAGATTTTGGATCTTTCGCAGAGCTTTTTCTTCCTTTCCAAATAGGCAAACCGTATCACCCAGTACTCCTCTATGACTGCTCAGCTAATAGACCTTGTTAACAAGGTAATGCATTTTCACAAGAGGTGTGACATATGTAATAACAAGCCATTTTTTAATGCCTGTCTTGCCCGCCCACTGTACTCTCAGCCATGATGATCTCTAAAATACCATGTGGAGACTATCTGTGCTTTGGGGAGGACTGTCTAGGTTGGGAGTCTTTTCCAGAACTAGATAGCAACAGATCACAGCTATAGAAACACAGAGGCAGAATATATTGGATTTGGGAAAGTGATAAGCAGAGTGGGAACCTAGTGGGAAAGATCTCTGACTGCTGTTTTTTTTTTTAATGGTAATTAACTAAAATACATTGCCTACAAGCGTGTGACAACCAATTGAAAGTGCTCCCCGCAGCATGACTGAGGGCATTCACACACAGGCATGTTTTATGAGTGTCCTGTATCCAGGAATGGAGGTAAGTGTGGTACTGAGAGCAGCCAATAGTCAAGCTTTCACTAAAATAACAGTCAGAAAGAAGTCTTTCTCAACTGTTGTGGTGGTCTGAATGAAATGGCCCCCTTAGGCCCATAGGGAGCAGCACTACTAGAAGGCGTGGCTTTGTTAGAATAGGTGTGGTCTTGTTGGAGGAAGTGTCACTGGGGGTTGGGCTACGAGGTTTCAGAAGCTCAAGACAGGCCCAGTGGTTCACTGTCTCTTCCTGCTGTCTGTGGATCCAGATGCAGAACTTTCAGTCCCTCTCCCACATCATGTCTGAACACATACCACCATGCTTCCCCCCATGATAATAATGGACTAAATGTCTGAAACTATAAGCCAGCCCCAAGTAAATGTTTCCCTTATAAGAATTGTCTTGGTCATGGTATCTTTGTACAGCAATAGAAACCTTATTAGAGAAAGGCTAACCTACATGTCTGGTTCTAGACATTGGTGATAAAGATGAAAATATTTAGCCCTTGTCATCAGGGGCCTTAAGCTCTGCAGGTAAATTTTATCTTGACTTTTGCCATGATGATTTCTGTGGTTTGCTTTGTAGATTTCACACACATGTTTTCATTTATATTATAACTTACTTTTACATAGATTACAATTCACATAAACAGAATGATACTGCACTGGTTGTGTTGGCCTTCTTTTGCTTAGCATTATGTGTATTGGAAAATGTGTGGCCATTGCTGATTTTCTTTGCTCTATCGTATTCCATGGGTGAAGATGTCACAGTTGATTTGCTCCTCCTGTAGTTGGCATTTGGGGAGCACTTCTCATTAACTATTACTAAAAACACCTCCATAAGCACTGTTCTACATGGCTCTTCATCCAGAGGCATAAGAGATACTTTAAGTGGTGCTGGTGGGTCACTAGATATGCACCTTAAATATGGCCAAAGAATTGCAGCCATTTCCTTTGCCACAAATAAAGTCTGATATAAACAGACCCAATTTTGGACATTCCGATGGTTCTTCTCATTATAAGTTAGTGAGTGTCTACAAGCATTTATGAATATAGACCTTAGTCATTTATGTCTATTACACACAAACTTTTTCTAACAGTGGCTCCCCTTTTAACTTTTCTTATGCTCCTAGATAAACACACACAATTTAAATTTAATGCACTCACAACTATTGATACTTTCCTTTTACATGTAGGCTTTATTAAAAAAAAAAAAACTTTCCTTACTTTAATTACAAATTATCATTACCATTACTAAATCTTCTGCTACCCTTTCTCATCTTTTATTTTCCTTGTCTACAAGCATTTATGAATATAGACCTTAGTCATTTATGTCCATTACACACAAACTTTTTCTAACAGTGGCTCCCTTTTTAACTTTTCTTATGCTCCTAGATAAACACACACAATTTAAATTTAATGCACTCACAACTATTGATACTTTCCTTTTACATGTAGGCTTTATTAAAAAAAAACTTTCCTTACTTTAATTACAATTTATCATTACCATTACTAAATCTATCTTCTGCTATCCTTTCTCATCTTTTATTTTCCTTTAGATAGTGTCTCTCTAAGTTATTCAGGCTGGCCTTGATCTCACTCTGCAGACTAGGCAGGCCTTGAACTTGCTATCACCCTCCCTCAGCCTCCTGAGTAGATGAGGCTACAAGCCTGGGCTACCAAGCACAGCTTTATATGAGTTCTTAAAAACATACTTAGAATATTAGCATGAGAATAACTTGTTTACTTCTTCTCTTATAACTATGAGCACATTTTAGACCAGGATATGAAAGCCTACAAAACAAGCAATAAGCCATTGTTGGTCCGGATTGGGATCCTATTGAATTCACATGTATGCTTTGAAGAAATTACATCTTTACAACAAATAATACTTAGAACTATTTATTTTAGCTGATTTAAAATATCTTTTTGATAATGTTTTATAATGTCTCCTGGAGAAATCTCATTTATGTATTCCTATTTATTTCATATTTTTAATGCTTACAACTAAAGAATATTTTGGTTTGTAATTGCCTGTGGTTCGGTGGGTCTAGGCAACTTGTTTCTGCATCAGTCCTGCTCAGGCTCTTCCTGATTCTAATGCTCTGTCTTCAGATCCTTTCTTCATGCATATACATCAAAGAATCTGTGAGCAATTCTTCCCTGCTTCCACTCCTTTCTAGTCCTGACACCTTTCTCTTCTTTCTTTTTCTGAGTCATGCTTATTAGTTAAGTCTTCCAGAATGAATCTGAGCCCAAATGCAAAGGACGGCATCTTTTCCTTAGCCCAGGTCACACAAGAAGAGCCTGCAACCCCTTTATAATTCAAAATGACACTTAATAACTGCAATGAATAATATATTTCATGAATTTATACAGAAGACACACATACCTCTATGTGATAACATCTAGTTATCATGATAACATGTTACATGATAACATCATGTAGGGGTAAGAAATCTTCCATCTATCTGTAGTTTCCTGAAATCTTCCTGCATCTCTAAAATTAGCATTCTATTTATTTCTTTAAACATGTTAATATAGTGAATTATACTACTCTATTTTGTAAAATTAAATGAACTTTGTATTTCTGAAATAAGTCCTAATGTTCAATACTTCCTTAGGTCAACTTGATTGCTGGGGGGGGGGAGGTTGTTCAGCTATGTTCATGAGTGATTTGGCCCTGAAATTTGGCTTTTGCCCCACTGTCCTTGTCAAATTTTGTCATCAAGACTATGAAAATTCAAACTTAGTTTGGAGTTATTCTTTTATTTTCTGTTCTTCAAAAATTTTTATGTCAAACTGGAATGATCAGCTCCCTGGAAGCTCAATACAGCATTCAATTTTCTCTATCTGAGCTCGAGTATTAAAACCATTGGATCAATTCTTATATTGTTAGAGCATTCTTAATAATGTTTTATTATATTTGCATGGAATGTATTTTATATTGCTAAATTTTGTTTGAATTGCTATTATACTTTCCAGTTCTTCTGACAAGTGTCAAGGCCAGTCTGATGGACACTTCCTTTGACATATGGCTTGTCAAAACTTCCTGTTTTGTTTCTCCCACTTGCATGAAACTATTTTCTTTTATTTTTTCCAACTCTCTTTTTTTTCTGTCTTTTACATACATGAAAGTACAGACGTGACTACATCTACAAGCCTATTTTCTTGAACAATCAAGACACGACAACATCTAGACACCTCTTTGTATTGGAGCCACCGGGATTTAATTGTAGATTGCTGCTTTTCACCTTTAAAAATGTTTCACTAACAAGTGTGTCCCAAATGCTGTTCTCAGGCATTTGTCATCAGGATTAACTCTACAACCTAATTACAGCCTGAGCTCCCATGTCCCTAGTGCTCCAGTTGTGTCACAGGTTTAGAAGTGGGTTCGTTGTTTTCATTGACGTAGGTGCCAAGGAAATAGCACATGCGGTACTTTCCATTTCTTCTTGCTTTCCTTTATGGCAGAGTGAGTTCCAAGCTTGCCAAGTAGGCTAAATAATTTCAACATTTTTAGGATTTATTTATTTCATCACAGTTTAAAATTTTATTAGCATACATTATTCATAAAATCTGCTTATTATCTTTTAATTATCTTTAGCACACTTGGTTTTGTACTTCTATTCATTCCTAGGAGTGCTAATGTGTATTTTATTCCCTTTTTATAGATTGATTGTGCCAGAGTTTTGCCTAATTCAATATTTTCAAACCACTCTCTTCAGTGTTATTAATCCTTTGTTTCCTTTTTATCACTGATTCCTTTTGTAATCTTTATTTCTTTTATTTTACTTGTTTATAGTGTTATTAGAGTGATCTTTTCTGACTTACTGTGTTGAATACTTAACCTACAAATTTAAAAACATTTCCTAATGCATGAATTTAGTAATAATTTAGTTCTAATTTAGTAATAACTGAATTGGTTAATATATAGTATATTTATTATATATAATATAGAATAGTTTGTATATATATGTCATTGAATTTTGTAATTCAGGTTTCAGTTTGTGTGTTTTACATTTTTAACTATGTCTGCGTGTGAATTTGTGCATGTGTGAGTGCAGTTGCCCATGGAGACCAGAATACGGCATTAGATCCCCTGGACATGGAGTTACAGACAGTTGTGGGCCACCTGAAAAAGTGCTGGAAGCGAAACACAGCTCTTCTCGGTATGTGCTTTTAGGCTTTGAGCCATCTCTCCAGCCCCTAGGTTGTAGCTTTTAATTAAAAGAAAAAGCTTAATATCATTGCTCATCTTTTAAAAATCAACAGAAAGAAATAATGGTATTTCATGCATATGGCAACCTGCTTGGATCACTCATCCATCCCTTCATTCCTTGACTTTTCTTGTTTCTCTATCTGCCTGGTCCCTTCTCTCCTCCTTCTATCTCCTGTCTCTTTTTAAATTAAAAATCTAGATTCAGCAGATGGGAGAGAACATGAAATATGTCTTTCTGGATCTGCCTTATTGCACTCAGTGTGATGATTTCTAGCTCAATCCATTTGACATAACTTCATTCATATTGACAACTGAATAAAACAGTTATATACATATACTGACTTCTCTTTTTCTTTTCTTTTATCATAAAGCCACTTTCACAAACATTCATAATATACTTTGAACACATTCCTTCCATGTCCTGATTCCCTCCCCATCACACCTGTCTAACTCCCATTAATCACCTTTCTCCCCTCCCCCCCAACAATTTTATTTCTCCTTTCATGTCATCTGTAAACATATGACTTTACACATTTATATACAGCATAGATCACACATACCACTCTGACTCAGATGGGATTAAGCTTTAATTTGCATTTCTCTGACGGCAACCGGTGTTGAGCATTTCTCGCTGTGTTAATTATCCAGTTGATTTCCTGATTTTGAGAACTGTTCAGTTTATATGCCTACGTACTGATTAGATGATTTGGTGTATGTTTTTTCAGGTTGTTTATATGTTTTCTAGGTATTAGCTGCCTTTTCTATTCTATTTTTCTGTTCTCCAGGTTGTCTGGTTCACTTTCTTACTTTGCTGTGGGAGGGACTTGTTCACTTTTCTTTCTGTGTTTTTCTATTTGAGTGTTACTTTACTTTTTTGAGTGTTGCTTGCCTTGTATTTACACCTTCTAAGTCTCCCTTTCCAGTGTATGCAGTGGACACTTCACCAATTATACAAGGTTATAGCAACTCCACCTGACTTTTAGTCCACGTGGTTGGCCTTGAACCACAGGAAACAGTAATTCCAGCCCACGGTTCCACTATCAGTCAGCAGTTTCCCCTAGATCCTTCTGAGTTCTCAGACTTCATAGCTCTCTGATTGGAGCTTTTATGTATATCCTGGAGGGTAGATTCCAGCAGGTCCCAACAGCACCACATCTGCATCATTCTCCACCAGCTGTTGAGGCAAGTTTCGCTTTCTCCGGTGTTGTCTGCCTGTGAGCCCTAAGCAAGGTGAAAACTCTACCTTGGGCACTGTAACCAACCCAAAAGATACTGGTTGTGTCTCATTGGCTGTGTCTATAGGATTGAGTATTCTCCTTGACTCTTATTCCAGTTCCCTGATAATCAGCCTCTATACTCATTTCCTTGATGAAATCACAGTGGAATTTGAGTCTGGGATTCTTAACATTTCTGGAACATTCTTAGAAATTCTCTGCTCTTATATTTTATGTACTTTTTTTCCTCCTTGTGCTCTGGAATTCCACTTACACAGGATTCTTTCTTCATCATTTGCGTACTCTGACACTTATATCCTTTTATTCTTGTCATCTTGGCCTGAATCCTGATATTTATTTGGTTCTATTTTTTTGTTTTTAACAGAAAACCTTTTTTTCTCAGCTATATAAAATTTGTTGATTAATTTGTCCATCTGGGGCTTTTTATTTCAACAAACATTTTTTATGTCTAAAGTACTTTATTGGGCAATATAAATGGTCCCTCTCTCTCTTCTCTCTCCCTCCCTCTCTCTCTCTCTCTCTCTCTCTCTTTCTCGTGTGTGTGTGTGTGTGTGTGTGTGTGTGTGTGTGTGTGTGTGTGTGTAAGGCAGGCAGAGATAACCTTGGGCGACATTCTTCAGGATTCTTCCACCTTTAGTTTCAGACAGGGTTTCTCATTGGCCTAGAACTTTACCAAGTGAGCTAGACCAGCTAGCCAGTAAGTTCCCAGCTGTCTTCCTGTCTCTGCCTCCCATCTTGCCATTGCTGGCTTGTTCTAAGGGCACCTGGCTTGTGATGTGCAGTCTGGGGATCTGAACTCAGGTCATCAGGTTTGTGAGGCACAGCTGTACCAGTTGAGCCATTTCCCCAGCCGAGGTGTTCATTTCTGGCGATCTTTCTGGTTCCTCGTTAATGGCCCCTTTTTTGTTTTTCTGATTTTTCAAGCCTGTATTTCTTTGAGCATATACCTTTTCATAGTTTAGACTTTACCTCTCCACATTCCACTATCTGATGGCTTTGTGACCTGTTGTTCCTGCTGGTTCTTAGTCAGGAACCAGTGTAGCTAGCTTTAAAATTCATGCTGCTTGTTTAACCCCAGACAGCAGCTGTGTCAGGCCTTTAAGGCCCATGCAAAGTGTGTGTGTGTGTGTGTGTGTGTGTGTGTGTGTGTTTATCAATATTTCTTGGGCATTCTAAGAAAAATAGTTGAAGCAGAAATCTAAAATCTCAAGGTAGTAGAAGTGGCAGGTGGCAGAAATAAATGTGTTCACCAGGAGTAAAACCTCACACACAGGCACAGACACACCCACACCTCCCTGAAACACGCAGAAGGACTCTTTACAAATGGATGTTCAAGGAAGAGGGTTCTTCATCTACCCAGGACTAAGTCTGAAACAGACTGTCATGTCTGTGAGGGCTCTTAGTCTCATCCAGTGTCTTTGGAAAGCTCTTACCCTAGGGTAGAATTAGACTTTCAGGTTGAGAACTGGTGAAATAAAAGGGGGCACAGGGTACAAAATCTCTTCAATTACCAGCACTTGTGTTCATGTCCCTTCCTGGCCTCTCACTTTCACTTCTTTCTGGGCCTTGCAGAAACCTTGTTTGTCGTCTCAGCTCAGCCAGATGTTTAAAACTATTCTGTTTTGTCTAGTTCGTTAATTTCTGCCTATCACACTGCCAGAAGTGGAAATTTCTGGCTTGGGCTTTGTCATCACGACTTTGATTTTTTTTTCCCATTTGATATGAGAAGCTGTAACTTCTCATATTTGGCATAACTGTTTTATAATATTCCTTTGAACGAAGCTATCACAAACCCATCCTCTGTTGAAGGCATTTGCACTTTTTTCCTAACTGATAACTACGGGAAATGTTCATTGAACGGTATGTGTTTGTTTTTATAAAACATGTCATAACTTGATGTTACAGGCACAATGTTTTCTTCTCTAAAGGTGGCACCTCATGCTGTGGCCTTATTTGGAAACTGTCACTGTGTATGCAGGTAGTTTGTTAAGATGAGGTTAGTAGTGTATGACGCGCTCCTAACTGAATAACAACTGATGCTCTTATAAGTTGGCCATGTTGAAGACCATTCGATGGAGAAAACTAGTTTATGAAGGTGAAGAGACTGGACAAGACTGCCACAGAAGCCAACAGACATCCGGGGCTACCAGAATGTGAAGAGGCCAGAAAGATGCCCCTAAAGGCTTCACGGGGAGCATGGTACCATCATCGCCTTGACTTAGAATTCCCAGCCCCCAGCATCGTGTCCGAACAGATGTCTAGTGCTGTTGACCAACCAGTCTCTGGCACTCTGGCACAGCGTTCCTGTGACACTGATATGCTAGTGCTCACACAGCTTTAGGAGCATTTATGTGATGTTCTCTGAATGCAGTACCAGGATATACTCTTAATAATCATGCCTGGATATTCCCAGTGCGCCTCATTCTCACCAGCCTACGCTGTTATTAAACCTTTATAGCTTTTCCAATTTGGCAAGTATGAAATGATATGTTCGTGTTTTTAATTTCCATTTACCTAATGACCCATGATATTTAACATCCAATTTTAGTGTTTATTTGCCATTTAGATTTTAATAGATTAAAAGTAAATTTTTCTTATTTTCCTAATTGGTTTTTTTTTTTCTTAAGGATTCCTAGAATTCCTCATATATTCTCAGACCAGCTCTCAGTCACACTTGCAGATTAATTAATTAATCAATGTTCACCCAGTGATGTCACATATCACCTTATTTTTAGTATCAAAATGAACTCTTAATCTCAAACTATTGATTTTTTCCCCAATAATTTGTGTATTTTTGTGGCTTGTTTAAGAAATTCTACCCAAGGGCTGGAGAGATGGTTCAGCAGTTAAGAACACTGGCTGCTCTTCCAGAGGTCCTAGGCTCAAGTCCCAGCAACTACATAATGGCTCACAACCATCTATAATGGGATCTGATGTCCTTTTCCGTTGTGTAGGCGCACACACAAATAGAATACTGTGTATACTATCTAAGCATACATTACGATTCTATGTGTATCTCCTCTATTTCTTGGCTTTCTGCTGTGCTTCCTTTCTCTGTCTGCCATTCAGTAATATCACACAATCTTAACTACTACTGTTCATTTTCCAACTTTGTAAGTCAGATGTGTAGCTGGGAAACAGCAGCCCTTCTCTTTTCAGAGATGCGCTGGGGTTATCATTTCTCACTAACACTTCGGCACCCCCCGTAAGCACCTCTGGGTTGTGTTTTCACCATCCTTCAGTTCTGAACGCTTTTTTATTTTTGTTTTTACTCTCCGTGTGAATTATTCACCACTCATAAGCATCCCTCTCTCAATCCCCAAATGTGTCAATAATTTAAAAGAACTTTTTTTTTTAATTGTGCTTCAGTAAAATGGTGTTAATATCTACATGATATATGATTCCTTGGTTTTTCTTGGGGACTTGCTTTGCAAAGAGTCAACTGGTGTTTAACAATGAAGTCGTATTTCTGTTAGGAGTTAATTTCTGCATTTAAGTTCATCCCTAGAGAAAAAAATGAGAAGAGTGTTGTTTGGATTTCCTCTAGTCTTACAAAATTGCATTGGTTTGACCCACAGATTGAATAAGCAAAGTACAATGACACTTATGGTTTTTAAATTGGGTTTTTGATGATGTATTTTTGTTTTATACATTTTGAGATTATGTTATTAAGTATATGGAAAGCATTGAACTATGCTGCCTTCCCAACAAATTGAACATTTTACACCTATATGGTAATCATAATTTGTAATAGTACTTTTTTTTGCCTTGAATTCTATTTTATCTAAAAATGAAATGCAGCACTTAGAATGTGTATGTGTGTATTTATATATATGTGTGTACAGGATACACATTAAATACACATATAAATATGTACTCTAACATAAATTTCAACTTTTCTGGGTACCTTAGGTTATAAGTGTATCATTTATAAATAGATTAAGAAACCATTAAAATGTTTCTGATCTCTATTATTAGTGCACAAGCTTAATATTTTCTATTTAACAATAGTGTGCTTGGGTGAATCACTTCAACATACTTTGTTCTAATCAATCTTCCCTCTGTGTGCTTTTTTAAAAGTATTTTTTAATTTTTATTTATGTATGTGTATGTGTGTGCAGGTGCCTTTGATGGCCACAAGAGGGCATTGGTTTCCTTGGAGCTCGAGTTGCAGGTGGTTTGTGAGTTCCTGATACAGGTACTGAGAAGAAAATGCTGGTGTTCTCCAAGAGCAGCAAACACCCTTGCTTGCCTTTGAACCATCTCTCCAGTGTCCATATACATTATCTCTATTCCTTTACTACTACGTATTGCAGTGGTTCTCAACATGTGGTCATGACCCACAAAGGACCCTTTCGGAGGAGTCACCTAAGACCATTGGAAAAACACATATTTACATTATGGCTCATAACAGTAGCAAAATTAGTTATGACATAGCAACCAAAATAATTTTATGGTTGGGGTTCACCACAAAATGAACAATGGTATTGAAGGGTCACAGAATTAGGAAGGTTGAGAACCATTGATTTATTGACTAGATGATGCTTTCTTCTATGTCCCTTTTCTTGGTGAGTTTTTGCAACCTGAGCAATTCGTTCTCTACATCCTTGTTAACTCCCCACTCTCAATTAAAAACAAACATGTATTTGTTTGTTTACTCATTTATTATGTGCTGGAGAGGGGGTGTTGCCTCACATGCTATGATACCCACACTATGGTACACCTGCACCATAGTGGTCAGAGAGCAAGCCCTGAGAATCTATTATCTTCTAGCATGTGAGTGCTGGGTACCAAGTTCATATCATCAGGCTTGGCAGCAAGCACCTCTACCTACTGAGCCATCTCACAGGCCCCATCTCACAATTTTCTATAAGAACGTTTTTATGACACTGTTGACAAGTGTTCTGTGTCTATGCTTTTGAACAATACATGGATGCTAGAACATTTTATTCATGGTCTCTCCATTCTACTTTCCACACTCTTGTTATCTAGTATTTTGCTGCTATTGTATATGCATGTCACTCAAAGCATACATTATCTTAGCTATTATCTTTAGAATATTTTAGATCTTTTTCTGATTTCCTAACATATTATCATTGGTAACTCTGTTCATCTTGAAGTTTCCTTCTATACAGGCCGGATAACGGATAACTGTAAATTAGCACTAGGTATCTGAAAAAAAATCTATATCACAAATACTTTTAACACAAATTTGATTTTTAGTTAATTAATTGCAGACCCATTAAAACACCTTGAGAATATAAGTATCTAATCAGTTCCTCTAAAAGATTTAAAAGAAGTCTCAGTCTTTGTATATGACGTATATTGTGTAAATCCTCAACATTCTTCAGCATTGTTTGTGTAGCTGCTTTTTAAGCATGCCATTCTACCATTCCTTCTAGGCAGCTGCAGGATTAGATCAATCTTCAGATCAATTCGAAGGAAATGCATTAGGTTGGATTTTAGTAGTCTGATTTAAGAGTATTTGTTCTCAACCCTAAATCCAAAATAAATAAATAAATAAAGAAAGAAAGAAAGAAAGAAAGAAAGAAGGAAAGAAAGAAGGAAAGAAAGAAAACTAAAGAAAGAAAGAAAGAAAGAAAAAGTTGAGTGTCTTAGACAATGATATTAGCTTCCAGTGTTAAGTTACTTGTGGACTAGGGCAGGAATGGAGCCCATATGGCCATTTAGTTATGGCATCAGTTTTACAACCTTCTTCAATTCTTCCGCTGGCACTACCTACCATTTATCATTTGCTGTCCACTTCACACTGCTTTTGACAGTCTCAGATGTTAGAGAACGTTGTGGGAAGGTGATATAATATATGCCTCCCCCTTTGGACGCATGATTCACTACTCATAACCATGCCAACTTGGAAAAGAAATTCTTAAATACTGAGAAATTGAAAGACATAAAATTTTAAAATTACTTAGGTGAAATAGTTTCCTTGGAGCACTCTTGCAGGCCAGCTTGTCATCCTCAGACAGGGCCCGAAGAGAAGGCACAGGCTGCCTCTTTCTCTGAGCTAGGGAAGAGAATATATGTTTGTGGCCTCACTCCCTTACGAGCAGAAAGCAAGTCCTGACTCCCAGCACAGTCTGCCCCAGGCATCCTAAGCATCAATGTTTGTGTATTTATGACTTTGCTTTCTCTTGAGACTCAAGAGAACTAGAATCTAGCCCAGACTGTGACCTCAAACCAGTAATGCAACATTTTTGCTTCAATTTCTCTAGGCAGAAAATGAAAGCATTGCTCACCCTGCCTGCTTCTCAAAAACGCTGCCATCTCCAGTACCTCCTGCTCACCGGCCTCCTCGAGAGAATCTTTCAGCATCGCACTCAAGCTACACAGAAATAGGAATTCTAGACATTTATAAGGACAATGTCCACTTAGTTGGATTTGCAACAGACGGCTAGAAATATGGTAAAAATAATGAGTAATAGAGAAGAAAATAAAGGCAAAACATTCTTTCATTCGCCCGTTCACCAAATGGCACAGCATTTCTAGTCTGGAATGATGGGAACATTCTCTCTTCTCTTCCAGTCTGCTTCCTGCTGGGACAACACTGGAAACTAATGAGGAAAGTGACAGTGAGTAAACACAAAAGAAAACGATTGACAACGGATGGTTCAGATGTTTCCAAGAGAGAATGCTCACAGAGTGCCCGGGTGGCCTCTGGACAGGTGTCACTTGTGATGAGCTTCAAATGCCATGCAGTGCCACGAAGGAAGCACCTTCCTGGGATGTCGTTTAAAGCTAAGAAAAAAGTGTGAACGCTCAAAGGACCAAAGGCCAGTGATGAGGAGAGGCTGGCTGGTGAAGCTGGCAGAAGCTGAGCCCGGAGGGTTTTGTTGGATGGAGAGATCTTTTATATGAGGTGTGATGGGGGAGCGAGCAGGGGTTTTGATTAGTGGCAGGGCAGAGCGGGTTTGGTGGGGGGGGCAAAGAGAGATCTGCTATAGAGATCTGCTATAGATATGCTTCATTTGCAGGGCTGCCATAGCAAAGCATGAGAAGGACGTGAATTAGGTTCTCTCCGCCACATCATGGTCACCAGGAATCTGAGATCAAGGTCTTTACAGGCTTGACTTTTGAGACCTCTCTGGCTCGAAAGTGGCAACCTTCTTTGTCTTCCCATGGCCTTCTGCCTGTTATGTGTGAGTATAACTTTTCTTATAAGAGTCCAGTCAAATTGGATCATTTGCCTTACTCGCCTACCTACCTCTTTAAAGAGCCTGTTTTCAAAGCCAGCCACCTTTTGGTGTACTGAGGATTAAGGCTTCAACATACCAACTTGAGGTTCACAAGCCAGGCCATAGCAGTAGATGACGTAATGTGGGCAAAGATGTAACTGGTCTCTATTGGTAAACACTGAAGAGACTGGCCTGGGTGGGGTGGAGAATACTTGTAATGGAGTCAGCGTCAGGTTATCAATGGACACGGAGCTCAGCCTGGCCAAAGTATTGTATTATGGACACTAAACTTTGTTTTCTGCTTATAAGCATAAACGGGGTCCTTGTGGGATGGAAGAATGTCTTGGCAATAAAGAAGATCTAGATTTTAATGGTGCAGCCAGTGGTTATTTGAAAGTCATGCATGAGAGAAAGTGGTGGGAAGGTAACTTTTGATAGGAGACTCATTCCAAGCCCTTGTGGGTACAGGAAGAAAATCTTGAAATGTGCAGGCAAATGGATGGAAGTAGAAAAGATCATCCTGAGTGAGGTATCCCAGAAGCAGAAAGACACGTATGGCATATACTCACTTATAAGTGGAAATTAGACATATAATATAGGATGAACATGCTAAAGAAGCTAAGCAAGAAGGAGGACTCTGGGTAAGATGCTAAATCCTTATTCAGAAAGACAAACAGGATAGACATTAGAAAAGTGAAAAAACAAAACAGGACAGGAGCCTACCACAGAGGGACTGTGAATGACTCTACCCAGCAGGGCATCGAAGCAGAGGCTGAGACTCATAGCCAAACTTTGGGCAGAGTGCAGAAAAATCTTATGAAAGAAGGGGGAGATAAAAAGACCTGGAAGGGACAAGAGCTCCACAAGGAGAGCAACAGAACCAAAAAATCTGGGCAAAGGGGTCTTTTCTGAGACTGATACTCCAAACAAGGACCATGCATGGAGATAACCTAGAACCCCTGCTCAGATGTAGGCCATGGCAGCTCAGTCTCCAAGTGGGTACCCTAGTAAGGGGAACAGGGACTGTCTCTGACATGAACTCAGTGGCTGGCTCCCACTGAGGTGGGGGGCAGCCTTACCAGGCCACACCAGGAAGACATTGCAGCCAGTCCTGATGAGACCTGATAGGCTAGGGTCAGATGGAAGGGAAGGAGGACCTCCCTTATCAGTTGACTGGGGGAGGGTAATATAAGGAGAAAGCAGAGAGAGGGTGGGATTGGGAGGGGCTGAGGGAGGGGGGTACAGCTGGGATACAAAGTGAATAAACTGTAATAAAAATGAATGAATGAATGAATGAATGAATGAATGAATGAGAAAGAAAGAAAAGAAAATTAGAAGGAATGGATGTCCCCAGGGAAGCACAGAGCCTGCCTGGGATTGTAAGGGGCTTGATAATCATTGCCCTACAAAACTTGTACCTACCTTGTGTCTGTCCAAACCCCACAGGTGTAGCTGTGGGGAGGGAGGTAGCATTGCTCACTTGGTTAGTAAAACACTTAAAGCTAGAGGCATCTTCACTCAAACCTCAGCTCCTTCATCTGTAGAAAGTGCCACAACCTGCCTGGCTTTGGGATTGTCCTGACTGGGAATGAAGAAACGACAGACTCATGGGCAGCCAATTTGCGATTGGATGGCTTGTGCACCCTGAAGGAGAGGCACCAGCAGACTAGAAGCTCGGCAGGTTCATTAGATGCTGATGAATGAGGAGGTGTGTTCTTTATGTACACCTCAATGAGGAGGAAGGTCAGCTAACCTAGGTAAGGACGGTATCAGTCCCAGGCTGTAGTCATCATGCTGGAGGAAGCAGTGGCTGATGCTCTCTGCACACATTATCAACACACGTGTACTGACCAGGGGAAGACCTCTCCATTTCCCTCAGCCTCACCTGGGGAAGGTCTTGCCATGCCATGGATCGAGGCATGGAGGTCAACGACATAATAGTGATGGTGCCAACAATACATACTCACTCAGGACTTCCTTGACCTCGCACAAGAAGGTTCCTTACTCTCCCAGTGTAGGTCACTTAATACCTTTAAGCTTTAGTTTTCCAGGTGTCTAATGGAAATAAGAAATCTCTCTTTTCAGTCCTTTCCTGGGTTCAGTGAGGTAGAGTATACTGCTGCCTACTACATAAAGGATGGGTTCCTTTAACATGCCTAGGTGGAGCAGAGCTCTGGAATGACAGGTTGGTTAGGTTTTGGTACTCTCAATATACCCAAAGTTCTCTGATAGGTGGTGCAGGCTGCTGCTTCCATGACAATGCTGGCAAGGATGCTACTGGTGCTGGGACTAGTGTGGTTCCATGTACATCCATACCCATCTACATTTTACCTGTGTAGAAACAACACATGCTAAAGTAAAAATCAGTATAAGCTGCAACTTATGTTATGTTATGTTATGTTATGTTATGTTATGTTATGTTATGTTATGTTATGCCCACCATAACTATCTATCAACGGTTGCATTTACTGTGCCCCTGCTGTATGGCCGAAAAGAAATTTAGTTGTTTTTCATTCAGCCCTGAAAGCAACCAGGCTTCCTTGGGCTCCATTTGCAGAAAAACAAAAACAAAAACAAAAACTGAGGAACGAATGGTAAGGAACTTTCTCAGCAGGCACCCAGAGGAAAAGAGTTGAACTGTGGTTCCCTCAGCCTGTCTGAATCTAGAAGTTACTTTCTTGTTATTAAGATCCACTCGTTCCATTTTTAAAAACGGAATCTATTCTTTTACCTCTGCAAGTCTCAAAATTTGAGCTACCAAGGGGGCTACTTATACCTGACTTAGCCAGCACGTTGCCTTTCTACCAGTCTTTATTGTGGGAAAAATTATTTCCTTGTTATTCTTAATACATATTAAACCACCCCATACCTTAATGGCATATACAGCCATTTGATTTTATGTAGGCATAAGGTTATTGTGTAATTCGAATGCTGACTTCTGTAACCCCCGTATCTGGTTGCAATTCTTGTTCTGAGAATCTCCTGTCTCAATGTTGTGCTCCCCAAAACACTGCTCCCCAATTGTCCCAGTTATGCCAATAAAACAGTGCACATCCAATCGCTGAGCAAGGGAGAGAATAGAGCTGGACTTCCTGCCAGCCAGGGCAGGAGGAGTAAGAAGAGGACGTAGGGGCAGAGGTCCAAGAGACGTCAGGAGAGGAGCTGGAACAGAGAAAGCTACAAAGTGCAAGTGTCTCTGGGATGTACACTGGGCGGAAGCTGAATGAGCTTAGAGGGTTAAGAATAGAGTAACGACCCCTCAGTTCTCCTCAACTGTGCTGTGAAGCTTGTTTAAATAATATAGTAGAGTCTCGATTACTTGTGTGATAGCTGGGTTAAGAGAGAAACTGAGAAACAAACATAGTATTATAAAAATAACTTTAACAACTGTCCTGAATTCTGTGGCCGGGAGTCAAGACTTAGTGGAAATAACTTGACTTCGTTCCACAGTACCCAAGGAAGATAACTGTCTGGAGTAGGGGTGGATCCTGGGCACAGGTTGACTTCACAGCTAGCAAGTAGATTATCTGGAGGTTCTGGGATGATTCAAATGTCAGATTTAGGTCAGAACATCAGTGTTACATCATGAAGCCTTCTCACATGGCCTGCGGTGCCTGCACACAGTGGTCTCAGAACTTCCGTGAGGGAAGCTAGACTTCCCACATGGAAGTGCCAACCTTCACACATAAGCATCTTAGCAAACAAGGCAGAAGCTATTGTGATTGGCATGGAGAAGTCAAACAGTGTCACTGATACTGAAGTCAGTGCTCAGATTCAAAGAAAGGAGACAGAGATTTCTGTCTCACAGTGGAAGAATATCACTGAATTTTATGGATGTTTTCACAGAGACTACCCTGAGGGTAAGGCAGTGTTTAGGAATAATATCTCATTGTAATGAATGGCATCTGCTTTCCTTTTTCCATTTCTTTTTTTTTTCTTTCCTTTTTTTTTTTTTTTTTTCCTCTGGTCAGGGCATTCTTTCTAAGCAAAAAACACCCAAGTCCAAACGGCATTGACGATGAACTGGACTAGGTTGCAAATAAGCACTTCTGCTTAAAAGGAAGAAACACGTGAACTTAAAACCAGAAGCAAACAAGCCCAACCAAAATGGAACCAGTGGGACTTGATCTGACTGGGGTGACTGGGGAATGAAAAAAGGACAGACACGTATGCAGAAAAGTGGGGTCAGGTGGGCCATGTGCACTCTGATGGAGTGACACTGAGCATCTGACAACCTAGAACCCCAGGGTGCTGTGTATCATACAGGGCAGAAGTTGGCTGGTCCCTGTAGCATGTGCCTGTAGGGAGCAGTCTCAGGGTATAGACATCTGGAAAGAGGAAGCTGCAGTTGCTAGGCTTTTCACACAACTGCCAACGTTACTCTCAGACCAGAGGACTGGCTTCGTCCTCCCACTCATCCTCATCCTTCCCAGTGGTGACGGGGAGGCTTGCAATCCCGTGGGTCTGAGGTGTTAGGTCCTTTGACATGGCTGTGTACATAGTCACAATATACACTCACTCAGGACTTCGTTCTTTCTTTACATATTTACTCAAGGTTTCTACCTCCTCTCACAAAAACGACCAAACCAACCAACCAACCAACCAAATAAACAAACAAACAAAAATTTCTATTGCAGCAGCAGCATCTGTCCCTATATCAAAATCTTCAGAGCGAAGTAGAAAACTAAGCGATAGTCTTAGTTGCTCGAGGGCCCCAGAGAGCCTGTTTTACCTGCAGAGATGGGGTAGGGGGAGACATATGCAATTCTAGTTTTTTGAACATCAGTTTTCTGCCTGTCTTAGAGCTTCTATTGCTGCAACCAAACACCATAACCATTAAAAGCAAGTTGGTGAGGAAAGGGTTTTACACTTCACCAAAGAAAGTCAGGACAGGAACTCAAGGAGGGCAGGATCCTGGAGGCAAGAGCTGATGCAGAGGCCATGGAGGGTGCTGCCTACTGGCTTTCTTATAGAACCCAGGACCACCAGCCCAAGGATGGCACTACCCACAATGGTCTGGGTCCTCCCCCATCACTAACTGAAAAAGAAAATGCTTTACAGCTGGATCTCATGGAGGCATTTCCTCAACTGAGGCTCCTTCCTTTGCTGGCTGGTGACTCTAGCTTTGTATACTTTGTATACAAATTTGTGCCAAATTTGTATACAAAACCAGCCAGAATACCATCCTTTTCTTCAAAGTTAAGTACTCTTGTTTGAATTAAATGTGGATCATGTAGAAAGTTTCCATTTAATTTTCTTTTTAAAAAAATTAGTTTCCATAAGTAGGTATAATTTACTTATTTTCTTCATTTATTCAGCTTAAATTATTCAGGGGCTGTGTTTTGGTGTTTAATTGGGCAAAGCATTAATGACCCTGTTGAAAATGAGAGAGAACTGCTGTGTTTATGTGAGATTTGTTCCTGTTAGATTCTATTTTCTGGAACGGAGGAGTTATTTATTTATTAAAAGTATTGACCCAGATGAATTGTCTGAGATTCATTATTGCCTTGCAGGTGGGGTCCTGGACTTGAGGCTTACAGCAGCCAAGGCCTTACATCAACCTCCCCCTCCCCCCCGTGAATTTTTGACGGAGGCTTTTAAATGAACAAGAGTGAGCCAAGGATAAGGAGTGTAGCCTTAACAAACTTGGAGATGTGTATCACCACTTTGGTGATAATTGGCTATTTAAATGGTCATTACTCAGAGGTGATGAAGGATAACGATTTTAAAAGTCAAACCTCAAAGCTACCTTTTCCGATCTGAAACTATTTTTCGTTGCTCATGTGTCCCCTGTGCCTCTCCCCAAATCCATCACATATGGGGCCAAAGATGGAATGTGGAATTAGGCAGATGCGAATTGATATTCTGCTCGATTATGTGAATATTGATAAGATATTCAAACTCTGGGAGGTAGTAATCTGATCACAACACAATGGGAAATAGTGACTGCTGTTGCAAAAATTAAAGGGCCCATGCAATATGCCACCCCCATTTACCCAGGCTATCACGGGGAGAATGGGATCCATTGGCTGCTGCTCTGCTCGATCTGGAGCAGCCCAGCAGAGGTGCACAGCACAGTGGAAATGGCATGGCTCGAAGATCTTGTGGTCTGGCTATTTTTAAGATAAAATTTCTACTGTCACTTACTCTGACCCAGGTCATTTCATCTTTCCCCGACCCAGGCAAGCCAAATCACGGTTTGAGAGCCTCGGAAGGTAGGTGAAGAAGGAGACATTTTTGCATTTGTTAAATATTGACCATATGCAGCAGTTTGAGCGTCTAGTATTCGTTTCCTACCTTTTGTAATGACCCAATGCAGTGGATATAATATTATTTAATCAATTTACTCCCAAACACAGCGACTTAACGGTACAACCATATGTATTTCTTAACTGTCAGCCGGGCAGTTCTGATGTGGGCCTGGCTTGACTGATCTTGCCTGAGCTTGCTCATGTGTCTGTGGTCAACTTGTGGGTCATTTGTGCTGACCAGGTTAGAGCCGCATTGGCTGGCTGGTACAGCTTAGCTCTGTTCTATGCAGAAGCCCAAGAAAGAGAAAAACGAAACAAAACAAAGCAAAAAAACCAAACATGCTACTGCTCAGGCTATAGCAAACCACACAGCCAAGCTCAGAGACAGGGTAGTGGAGGGACACTACAGGGAACAGCTTCAGAGAGGCATGACTAAACAGAGGCCACTGCAGCGCCTGATCTGGCAACGTATTCTCATCCTCCTTCATGAGGAGAAGAGATGGATGGGAGCCATGTTGTGCCTGTTGGTTAAGTGTTCAGTCCCTGCTGTCCCCCCTTCCCCCCCCCCGTCATTTCCTGCTTGAGGATGTTTTATAATTAGTTCTGTGTTCTACTTCTCATTTTTTGGGTCTGAATTTGAAATTTCATGTTAAATATTTGGGGCCGGTTGGTTTTTAACGACCGTTAGCATAAGGACTTTGAGGGACGGCGTTTACTCAGTGAGGAAGTTATTGTTCGAGTAAACATGGGCTGAATTGGATGGAGCACAAATGAAAGGAAATTAGTGGGTTTTACAGTTCTCTCATTCGCTGGCTCCTCTGGCTTTGCACAGTCACCATCCACCACCGCAGGCCATTCCGAGAAGGGTCCAATCTTGATGTGGACCTGGCACTTGCTAGCCTCTTTACTTTGGCTAAGGGAAGGGCCCTATGCCCCCATTTCCTCCGGTAGGAAAGGACAATAGCACAGGTATTGCTTCGGAGACTAAAGGGGACCTGCCGGTGAAGGGCATGGCAGGGGGAGGGGTGACTCCCTGGTCCCCTGTAGCCACCAGGATTTTCAGCTGTTCACAGCTGAAGTCTGCTTTCAACACCACAGGGTCCCCCGGGGGCTCTGCCAGGACCCCACAGGGAGGCTGAACAGCAGAAGGCTTTTAATGCATTTTATGGCTTGGTTGAGTGCTCTAAACTACACTTATTAATTATGAGATGCTGTTTAGTCAGTGTTGCAAAGTAGACACTTGGCTAATTGATTTGTATAGGCTCACATTGAACACCGTAAAGACTGCGCAGGGCCATAACACGCGGAAGGACTCTTAACTGCTTTCATCCCCTTTGACTTCTCAGAGAGGGGCCAAGACTGTATGCGTCCTTCGGTCCTTCACTGCCTAACACAGCATTTACCATTTGTTTAGTGCTCAGGAAACGCCTCGAACGAACGGAATGAAGGGATAATTTTGTTTGTTTCTGTGTCTTTCTAGTTACCTCATCTCTCCACTTCCACACGACCCTTGCATGGCGAGGAAACAACACATCTACGGAGATACACCCAGGGATATGTTCGGGACCGTTAGTTAGTTGATTTTGCTGGAACCTTCTTGGTGCTTTTGAAGCCCGAGTGTGGTTGAGGATGTGGAGAAGAACATGAACCCCACCTCCGGGGGAGAACGGTGTTCCCTGGCCTGAGGTTTTAGGAGGCATGACATCAAATGCCATTCTCCCACAGAGGCGGTGACAATAGAAAGGCGGCAACTTCCGAGGAGGGGAAAGTTTGACTGTGGTTCCCACTGGAGACCGAAGGTTGCCTTTTCGGACTCAGCGGGTCCCTCCGACTGGAGCGGTGGCTTGCCCCTGCTTCCCCGAGATGGCGCAGAGCCCGGGCATTGCTCTGCGGGTCCTAGGCGATCTCTGCCCTACAACTCCTGGAGGCACCGGAGCTTTGCAGCTCTAGCGAGCGCCTGGCGCCCTCCCCAGACCAGGCGGCATAGAGCGTCCATCCCTAGACCACGGCCAAGGACAGGGCCCGCAGAGACACCGTCCCGGCCCCTCCGCAGGGAGGTGGGTTCAAAGGGCGCATCAGGGTAGGGTCGCCAGCATCTTTGCAGAAGATCCCCAGGCCGTGGAGCAGCTCGCCTCAGCGCGCAGCGGCAGTCTGGAGAGCTGCATGGGTGGGTGGGTGGGTGGGTGGGGGACGCCAGGCCCTAAAGGCTCCTCGGAGCTTCCCGCTAGGGTCCTCGGGGAGCCGGCGCCTGACCGAGCCGGATCACGCGAGTGCGCGGCTTTGGGGAGGGAGGGGGATGGCTGAGCAAAGTTGGGGGCCGGAGCGGCGAGGCGGGGGGAGCGCGCAACCCCGCGCCAGTGTCCGCGTCTCATGAATATGCAACGAGCCACCTCCCCTCCCTCCGTGACGTCACGGGCCGTCCCGGGGTGAGCGCCGGAGCCGCTCCGGGTCCGCGCCAGTGAGTGCTGCTGTTTGCCGGCGAGCGAGCGAGCGAGGGAGAGAGCGAGCGAGCGGCCCGGCGGAGGGCAGCGGGGGGCCGAGGGTGAGGGCGGCGGCGGCGGCGGCGGCGGCGCACCCGGCAGCGAGAGCGAGGCGCGGCGGGCACCGGCGGGCACCGGCGAGCGAGGCCGGCGAGGGCGGTAGGCGGCGGCGGCGGCGGCTCGGCGGCGGCGAGAGGATGCTGCCGGGGAGGCTGTGCCTGGTGCCGCTCCTGCTGGCGCTGGGCGTGGGGAGCGGCGGCGGCAGCGGCGGCGGCGGCGGCGACGGCGGGGACAGCCGGCGGCGCCGCCTCCTCGCGGCGAAAGGTGGGTGCTGGGGAAGTTTTCTTTCTCTTCGGGAGGGGGCTAGGGAGCTGGAGGACACAGACTCGCCGACTTAGGTGCGCGCGCGGTACCCACCCTTCCTTGTCGCAGCAGCTTCGGCTCCGGGCGCGCACGGTACCCCGAAGTCGGCGGCGCCCTAAGCTTTGGACCTCAGGAGGTTCTCCGGCCCAACCTCTGGGCGGGGTCCGGGCGCCGAGGAGAGGGAGAGGGTCTGGGTAGTGCAGCGAACTTTGGGGGGCGTGTGTGCTGGGGTGGGAGCGCCGCGGGGCTCGGCTCAGCAGGGCAGGGCATGGGCTTTGTAGCGGGTGCATGGAGGTGGCCGAAGCAGGTGTCTGTCTGTTCCTGCCCCAAGGGCAAAAGCCAGGGGCGTCTCGAAAGGAGCGTGCCTAGCTGGACTGGTGCTCCCGGATGCTGTGGGAACTTGCAGGCTCCTGAGGACCTTGCCCGCGCCCCGGCGCTCCGCAGGCTCCGCAGCGCGGGCTCTGGCTCCCCTGGGAACGCACGCCCTCCTGATGCTCAGAGTCCGGAAGAACCTCGGGATGCCATGGTCCCCACCGCCGCTGGCCTTCGGCTTTTCTCCGGAGGTCCGAGGCTCCGAGCCCGGGGCTCCTCTTCAGTCTTTCTAATCGATCTTGACCTCTCCAAATCCTCCAAGATTCTCCTGGATGCTGGCGCTACCGGGGGAGCCTAGGAGCCGGCGAGCCCCAGACTTTGACAGCTGCCTGGGAGCGCAGGGTGGAGCGCAGGTTGGGGAACGGGCGTCTGGAGGGCGGGTCTGGAACGGAAGGCCCTGAGGTAGCCTGAGGAGGTTACGAGGCACCGCGGGAGCCAGGTTGAGGTGGATGGAGGTGGGCTCCGGGGAGGCTGTGGCTGATTTCAGGATGGAGCGCTCGGCTTAAGTGTAACTTGTTGATTCTCCGCGCTGTTGACAGAGGGCTGGCGTGCTTTTGGTTTCCGCCAGGTAAAGGTGAGGGAGGATATGCGGTTCTTGGAATCCTGCCTGGCAATAGTTTGAGGACGGAGGTTTTGTCCTTGTTGGGAAAAGACGGCTAGAGACAGCCTGATTTAGAGGCTTGCTAGCAGAGAAGGGAAGGCGCTCTCTGGAGACTGGGGAGTTGGGGAAGCAGGACATTTGCCTTGTCTGGGCGCTAGGAACTGCCTCTCCTGTCATTTGCAAGTGATAAATGAGAGAGGAGTATTTCCATTTTTAAAATCTATTAATTTTTTGTGACATAATCTTAAAAAAATATTATACACAAGTGTCTTGTAACATTCATCCCCTCCCCAAGCCTTAACGAGGAGTTTCTTGTTTTGAAAAGAGAGAAAAAACAAAACGTCTTTTAAAAAGTGACATGGTAAAGGGGGCTCTGTATGAAGGGACCAATGTGATTATTCCAGTTAAAAAAAAGGATGAAAAACAGCGACCATCCCTGTAAATAGCTTGCTCTCCTTCCAGTACAGGCGCTTTGATAGGCAAGCAGATTTCTTTCTTTTGAGGATGTCTATCACTTTGTTGCAGAGTAAGTGGCATATTTACAAGAAGGCACGGAGCCCGCAGTAAGTAAAGACTAGCGAAAGAAGTAATTTGGGAAGAGAACTCCTGTGTTCGGTGAGAATGGGAAGACAGAGGATAGGGAGAGAAAGTAAATCAATAACAGTGCAGGCTTCCACTGAACTAGGTTATGTGAACAGATGTATACATACACGTGTATGTATCTAGTCCTTTATTTTCTTCACTTATAACAAGTTTAGAGCCAAGCCATTGGTGAAAGTTTATAAATGGCCTTGAGAATGGGAGCTACTCTGTGAATTCCTCTTGTCTTTCCCCTTCCAGCCACTAGGGGGCTGCAAAGAGCACCACTTGCTATTTATCATTTATTTATTTTGAGAGAAGTAATATTTGGCCACAACATGTGCATTTATCATAACAGTTTCATTGATATTTACAGGGCATACTTCCTTAATTTCAATGCACTTGGAGTTTACATTCCTAAACCACATAATCCCTGAGGAATCATTTCTATGTAACACCCCCTGCCCTGACATTGTTGTTTTTAAGGTCCCTGTAATTTCGATTCCCATCTTCAAAAAAGGGAAGACTCAGGAGGGCCTGGGAGAAAGGCTGGACAGAGAGACGGCTTTCTTTCTCAGTGTGCTTCCCAAGTCTACAGGTAGAGAGAAGAGCGGCATGTTCTGCCTCTACCGTTCTTGCTGCAGCGGACCCGGAAGCTAATCTCTACAACTGTTGGGTCTTCACTGAATGCTGAGCTTTCAGGGCGACTGTGTTCCAATAGCAGACATGATGCAGTGCCCAGGCAGATAAACCTGCCTTTTCACCATCAAGGAGAAAGATGATGGACTCCAGACACTCTCCTGAAGGGTTATGTTAAATGTAATACAGTGCTAGCAGAGTCACAACTTCTAGGGCTCGGTATACATTGTCTTTCTATTTGCCAGATTTCAGGCTTAGGGGTCACTCAGTCCAGTCCTTGGGTATAGGGAATCAGTTACTGGAGGCTCACCTAGTGAGCATGGATGCGGGCCTGGGTATGAGGTGGGAATCAGAACCTGCTCGTATCTGTGGAAACCAGAGTTCTGTCTGAAGGAAGCAGTGTCATTCTTTCATCCACAGACTCGAAACCACCTTTGAATACTGCACAATATTTCACATTGCAGGACCCATCCTGAACGGTGATGTGAACTCCTGCCGTGAATTGTCCGTAATCGTCTTGGACAAGTAGCACTCGGCACTTAAGGATTTCATAGTTACCTTTCCAGCTGAGAAGCAAAGGCCCCAACAGTTCTCAGCATTGAACTAGAGTACACTGTGACCTGCAGGTATCCTGAGTCACCTCTGGTCTTCAGAGGTTTACAAGGTTTAGAAGATCTTCCTCGGCTTGATTCTCATTATTACCCAGGTGTGGTCGGGAGTGGGCATGGTCTTCTCTAGGAACTTTCCTGGAAAGGCCCCTCTCAGAAAGTCATGTTTCTGCCTTAGATGCGCTTATGTTTCCTTGCCTGATTCCAGACTGATCCATGTGTCTTCACGGCTCCTCTGTATTGCTCAGCCTGGGCTCGACTGTGCGATAAGCAGCCAGCCATGTCTGGCTTAGTGTCAGCATCTGCATGCAATCTTGGGTGGTGCCCTATTTTTTTGATGTAGACATTTTGCCTTTTTCTCCTGTCCTGTAACGTAAAATTTGAGTGTAGCTCCCAGAGAAACTTGACTTTGAATCTTGGCCCTCTTGCTCCCTCATTAGATGATATAGCAAGTGAATTAATCCTTTGAGCCTTGGTTTCCACATCTATAAAGTGGGGATACAGAGCCCTGTCCTGCAAGATGGCTGTTAGAATAGTATTCAGAAAGCTTCTAGCTCAGACTGTGGTATAAAAGACACTGAATATAGAATAACAATCCTCAAAACACCTGGTCCTAGTGTCTAACACTTGCTGAACCTTCCCTTTTCTTCTTTGAAATTGAATAGCTTTGTCTAATCAGCTCAAACTCAATTCTCCGTCTCTCAGCCTTTTGGTTTTCCTTGTATGAGGTTGTGCTTGCACAAGCAAATCCCACATACGCATACGAACATACATGCACATACACACATTTGGTGTAAGCCGTGAAACTGCCTGTTTCTTTCCCTGCTCCAGAAACGCCTTTGGAAACACCTTTCATCTCTAATGGCCAGCCTGAGACTTGATGCAGAGCCAGCTGAGAGTAAGGCTGGGCAGTATGTTGAGCACACACAAATAAGCAACCGTATCTCCATGTACACGCACCAGGGATGTGGGAGGTTCTGTTTCCTGGAGGAGGAACTCATGTGGTGTAATTTGGCTTATGAAAACAGATCATCAGCTGGGTTGCTACTTGCCTCCGGGCTTGTTGTTCTAGACAGAAGGTAAGTGTTCCTTTTCATCAGTGACATTCACAGCATCCGAGATGATTTGTATTTCCTTGGATGAGGGTGACCCAAACTAGGATGACCGGAAGACAGCTTGAGACTCATTATCGTTTTCTTCTTTATTACTTAGCCCAGTCCTAATTGGACCCTGTGGAAATGGTTTTTGTCAGAAAATTAGGTTTTAAGGAAGGACCATGGGGAGGGCTTGGAAACCGCTGAACTGAAGCCACTGACACTGGGGTGTAGTCGAGGACTCAGCTGTGGGGAAGACAGATCAGAGGCAGGAGTGGGCAGAGGTCAGAAGAAAATGCCTGTGATGGGAGTTAGAATTATCCAAACATGCTGTGGACTCCCTTAGTTAGCCTGATCAGAAAGCACAGTTTCCGGCCTCCATCTTCCCGTCTGAGGGGGATTAAGACGATGATACCAACTCCAAAACAAGAGGCAGATTGTGCATGGACGCCCTCAAAGTTTGGTAAGGAAGGAGAAAATTGGCAAGGCTAGGAGAAGTAGGGGAAGCTTTATGGAGAGGATGAAAGGAGTCTTGATGGGTGAGGAGGGACTGGGAAATTGGGTGGGTGTGGGTACAGGGCAGGGAATGCCCTTGGTTGGTGGACTGACAAAAGGAAGGAGCAAGCTCACACAGCAGTGATTCCATTGCTTGCAGCCAGGCTCCAGAGCTTAGAGAATAGTGTGTGCTTATTGAGAGCAGGGACTGGAAACTCCAAGAAGGAATAGAACTTGTTCAAGATCTCACAGAAGTGGCAGGAATTTCCAATCCACAATAGTATGGTCAACATAGTTTCTCGGCTCAGGTAGCCTCCTTTAGCAGATTTGATTTGATGTGAGCTTGGGGGAGGCCCTGAGGCTAGGTCAGAGAGGCTCCATGGGACCCAAAGGTAACTCCTTTCTACCTGAGAAATCCTCCAGAATTGCCACGGGAGCCTGTTTTAGTGGAAGCTTCACTCTCAGCTCTCCTTCTTGATTTGACGTGAACCTGGCCTGCCCCCTTTTCCCGAAGCCCTCCCATCTTGTTCGCTTGCTCCTTGTTTGGTTGTTTACTGCCCTTCAACGTGCATGCCATCTTCCTGTTTCCAGAGAAGACTGTGGATCCCTAAAGGGAAATGTGCCACTCAACCCACTGAGACTGTTAGTGAGCACTGCATTCGAGAGCTTGCCACTCTCTCATAGCACTTGAAAGTCCTCCAAGACTCAGCCATGCATCTCCGGGCTGCTTCCTGATTTTGGCTTGGCCTTTTGTTCTACCAAATTACAGCCTGTACTTTGCAGGGGTTTAAAATACCCAACCGTGCAGATGAGTCAGGACACTAACCACCACATACTAAGACGAGTGAAGGAGTCAGATCTCGCAGAGGCCTCCTTAAATTGCACTTGGAGTCTGCAGACACTGTTCTTACTGCGTCTGAGAATGTTTAACTGGCTAAAGATTTGAATTATTTCTGTGGAGTCATTGCATGAAATCATCATGTGAAAATTGTCAATTAAAAAATAAAAGCACATCTATTTTTTTGCGTCTTCTGCCACTTTCTTTTCGCAGTGTCTGTTTCATTATGTTGTTAAATAAATATGCAGCCTTCATTCAATTCTAAGTAGAAAAACACACACCTTGGGGTGTCTGAGAAAGGCCTCAGTTTTCAGTTCTCATGGTCTGGATTCACCAATGAGCTGGGGGTGGTGGCGTCTCTGGATTCAGAGCCCCTGGGCATCTGGTTTTCTGTAGGCAGGAGGGATATTCATGGTGCCCACTTCCGATACCTCAAAAGTTCCAGGTATCCAGATAGATAGTTCTTTATGTCCTTTGAAGGGATAAGGAAGCTAAGAAAACAAAGTGATCACATTAAAGAGATTTGTTTTGAGACTTTGGGACTCTAATCCCCCAAACAAAGCTTTAGATTTTTCTCCCTTCATCTTGTCTTATAGGCTCAGTTAATTATATTTTCTGAAGTTTGAATTTAGTGAGGAGTCCCTCCCCAGGTCTTTGATGCACTTGCCACTCTGCTGGCGGTCCCCATAGTTATACATTAAATACAGCAGTGCCAAGCCCAGAATTTTCATCAAAATAATGGAAAAAAAAACTGTTAATATTATGTCAAGCTGGTGTGTCCATTTTCCAATTTTCATGGATAACTGCATCACACCAAATTAATTAAAACAGATAAATGTTAATCTAATGCATGTCTCCTTGTAATTAATGAACTAAAACCATTACGGGAGCATTTGATTTATTATCTTAATTTATAAAATGTTGAGTTTTCCTATAAAGTTAGATATAGTAATAGGAGAAGCTGACCCATATATAGCATTAGGAAAAATAATCACATTTCTATAAATTAATCACTCTCTAAAAGGATATAGTTCATTAACACCATGAACTGAAAGTGTTAGATGTAAATTAGATTAACCTTTTTAGTGACACTTCCATTCATATTGTGCATCCTCTTCAAACTTAAAGCACTTTACATATATTAATTCAATTAACCCTCCACAGACCCTTGTTAAGTAAGTATATATATCAAAGTTGGAAGGGAGGAGAAAGGAAACCCTTCAAAAGTATTGAAGTTACAGCCTCTGGATGTGTTATTTATGATTCCTTTGGAGCAGCAGACTCTCTGGACTCCCATAGCTTGAGAACATGGGTAGGTATTCACGATTTCTCACTCCTGCTGCCAGGATCCACTTAACACCCTATATCTGCAGCCAGAGACACTTCTGCCTCGTTCTCAGGCCAAGTGTTGCAAAGAAACTTCTGGTTTATTGAATAAGGTACACCCCATCAGCTGTAGGTTTGGTGAGGGACAGGGTCTGTTCAAATGGGTGCAGATAGATGCAGCTGTGGGCTTTACCTGAGCATCCAGTGGGTGGGTGGTCTTCTCTGGGAAAGGCTGCTGACTTTATTCCAATTCCTGTACTTGACCATCTGGGTTTAAAGGACGGAATCTTCATCAGACTTTGAGAGATAAGTGGACTGAAAGCAAGGTTCAGATGGAGGTGGGGGCCAGGCTTAAACTTCATGCTCCAGATTTCTCCTTCACTTGGGCTGGGGGAGGGGCAAGATTTCTATTCTTTCATCTGCTAGGATGAAGAGGAGGATCTTCATGGAGCTCACATACCTGTTTCTTAGGGCATGTGTACTGTGTGGATAGCTGGGTCTCGGAGCTTGCCACTAGGATTACCCCATCTTCTATAGGGGATCATGGTGTTTGGGAGTCTTTCCGCCATTACAGAGGTTCCTGAAGACAGGAATGCTCATGGGGAAAGGGAGGGAAGAGATGGTCTTGTGGTTTAGAAGCTTATGAATATTCATGGGGGAGACTAAGCATCTCCCCAGCTTGAGTACATATGGGTTTGGTAGCAGTTCATTTCTCCAACTCTTTTTGTTCCCCTCAAGTTCTCAGACCTAAAAAGCACTTTTTTAGGGATGGGTTTAGACTACATTCCACAAATCTAGCCCCTTTGGAATGCAATAAGTCTCATCTTTGTAACTAGTGGTACCCAACCTACTAAGGGAATGGCTGACCTAAAGGGATGAATCACTGATGACTAGATATGAAATTAAAGGTGGAGGGAGTAATTTTGGAGTGTGGAGTGTGGATTCTTTTTCATGCATCTGAAGTTGGAAACATCACTGAATCTGGTCCTTTCACCCACCATGCAGGGAAAGATGAAGCCTGCACAGTCCTAGGTTCTTACTTCATCTCTCTCTGCCTCAGAATGGCCCCAGCTTCCCTCTCTATACCACCATCTGGGAGAGAAGACTGCAAATCAGGATGCAGAGCCAAGAGCTGAAAACCAAGCTACTTCTCAGGAAACTCTCAGGCTGCTAGAGAAGGGGCAAATGCTGCATTCGCAGTACATGGCCTTTTCAGGGTTTTCTTTGCATCTTCTTTTTGTTATTTTTGTTTGTGGGAATGTGAGTTCTCATTTAGAACAGAAAAGGAGGCTAAGATCATTTATAGTCAAAGTGAAAGAATGCTACAACCAAGGCCTGCCGCATTCTTCTGGCTTCCTTTTTATTGTTCATAGTGTTTCTTTTACCAAAGGAAAACCAATTATGTATGCTTTATTGCAGCATCAGCAGCAATCTCAGGACGGCCATTTCTTGATTACTAATTTTAAAATTATATTTAAGATAATTGTAAACGTAACTCTTATTTGCCTGATGTAATTCTCATCTTGGAAGCTTATTGCCTTCCATCTGCTAACCTAGGCCTAGTCCCAGAAGCTTCTAGCCTTTGTACAATCTAATCTAGGCCTAGAAAGCTTTCAGCCTCTGAGACTTACTGCTGAATATGCTCACCCTTTCTAGTTCTTCCTGAACTCTGGATGGCTGTTTCAGTTCAGCTATTCTGGATCAAACTCCTCTCCAACCTGACGGATTCCATCTGGCTTCTCTCTTGGTTTCTCACTGAATTGCTCTGCTTGGCCTCATACTAACTTTGGCAATATGCTCTAAATCTTCTGGCTCCTTCTCATTTTCAGGCTCATTCTGTCTTCACCTGTGTCTAGTTTGTTCTCTCTTCTAGCTGTCCCTGTAAAACTCTCCCGGTAAAAACTGCCTCTGAATTCCACAAGCTGAATTGCTACAAACTCAACTCACTGCCTTTCAACTCACCAACTCAACTGAACTGCCTGAACAGAAATGGCTAGAACTCAGAGATCTGTATGCCTCTGTCTCTTGAGTGCTGGAGCAAACAGGGCTTACTTTTTTTTTTTTTTAAACCTGAAATTTTCTCTTTGCCAAGCTGGCCTCAGACTCAGAGATCTGCTTGCCTTTGTGTCATGGGATTATAGGCGTGTCTGTATTCCAGACCTAGAAGGTCTTTGGATATGATCTCTTGCCAGAATAGCCATGTTCTGAATTAAAATTCCTCTACAGACATTTCAATGATATATGCTCTTTTTTTTAAAATTAGAAGCAGTGAAAATGTTTTTTTTTTTTAAATTATACATTGATCTTTTCCCCTTTGAACAATCTCCTGCTTCATTCCCACTCCAATTTTCCATTAGTTTAACTGTAGCGCCCCCGCCCAAGAATAATTCTCCTTAGGAGGCGAATGAGAACCAGGGAGTGGCCAATAATCTTTCTTTGAAGGTGTAGTTATCCTTTTAGGAAACCCAGGTCCCACCATTTTGTCCCTGAAGTGTGTCATAGGCTTCACACTTATTGCCTCACCATTCAGTATGTCTCCTGTCCCATCCTTCCTGTCCTGCAACAAATCTGCCTACATGTAACACTCCAGAATATCTTACTCTCTTTTTCCCTGGCAGCACCAAGGGTTGCTTCTGGCTGCTTCCCTGAAGCCGTTCCCTAACACACCACCAGTAATGACTAGAATCCTCACTATGAAAGCTTTATAATGTGTTTTCTCAGTCTGCTGGACAATATGAAGAAAGGCTTTTTTTTTTTTCCTGAAAATGTGGCAAAGTCCACCAAACAGAACAAGCCAGTCTTACCAAAGACAGGTTTGTGATGAGCATTGTCTTTAAACCACATGACCTGGTGTGAAGCCCTATTGCATGGGAAATTTGAAGCTTCCACTGCTCTGGACCTAGGTCTGTAGGACGTTGGCATCCTCATGCTCTACTTCATCAACGTATCCGGAAGGAAACATCTCTGACCTTGACAAGTGGTAATGGCACATGATCCCTGTTCTCATCTTGCTGTGTTTGGGATCTACTCTTCACATGGCAGCACTCTAGTTGCATGGCAAACTATCTGGGGCAGTAGAGGTGGACATTTGAGGCAGGCAGGTGTCTGCTGTATTTAAACCATGCTCAAATAATAGCAGCTTCTGTGGCCCAAAACTGGGACCCATCCCAGGGTCTGTGGAACACTTCTTCTATTATCTAAACTAGGTCAACAGTAGCCAGCTGCCTGTCCTTAGGAAGAAGGCTCTTGCTCATGCTGAATGTCAGTTTTGGTGGGTCTAGAGCGTGCTTCAGAGTCTGGTCCCAGTAGAAGAAAATCTTGTCTTAGAAGTTTCTGTGGCTGTGGGAGAGTACAGACACCACTGTGTTTCTTCTTTTCTGGACCAAGGCGTTTGAGGCACAGGGCTTGGCTTCCGGGGTAGCTTAGCACTTCCTCCTCAGCACAGCGGTCTGCAGAACCCTAGTCCTCAGCATCCGTCACTTGTGTGCGAACTTCACTGTCTTTGGTAAATTAATCAAGAGCCCTGCCTTGCTCTCTGTTGCACGGGACACCATAGACTACTGAAGAACATTGTCACACACTGGTGAGAATTGAGGTGTAGTAACAACTGCTGCCAATCTGATGTTCTCCCAGTCAGCCCTTGGGTCCTCTTTGTTCCCATCAGCGTTCTATTAATCCCCACTGTACAAATCCTAAGTGGATAAAGCACGCCAGCTTTCCAAACAGATCGTTCGAAACGATTTGCAATTTGTAATATTGGATGCACGTGCGCACCGACGGGAGGCTGCCGTTCTTAATTGGAAAAGCTTTGCTATCAATTAAGGTGGGATGGCCACTTGGCAGTAAGGCCTGTGGATTTCGAAGGCCACAGTTAGAGCATCGGGAGGCTGAGGGTGGGGCTGATTTCTCGCTGAGCTTTCCAGAAATACACAAATGGGACTCTCTCTGAAGTCAGAACGTTTACTTCGGGACCTAAGGAAATGCTGGTTCAAGTCTGAGCATTAATACATGACTTTGCACACAGGGAAATACTGCTTTTTTCAATGAAACCAAAGCCCAGAACTTCTGAGGCTGGCATTAGGAGGGATGTCTCCTAGAGGACAGTAGCTAGAGGTGTGGGTTAGGATATGTAGCTTGCAGAGGAGGGTAGGCTCCTGCCAGCCATGATTTTGCCCCTGAAATTCCCTTTCTCCTAGGGATAAGTGTTGTTCTTTGGATAACCCCATCATTCTGCATGTGTGCTAGCTCTGGGCTCACCCAGGCTACCTCTCTTCCCACAACTCTGGTTCAAATAGGAACAGCATCACCCTTGAGATATCAAGGCTGGAACGTGGATCAGGCAGGCTTTACTAGTTTTAGAGTGTGTAACAGGAAATAGGCAAAAAGGATCTTAGAACCGAGAGTATCTCTCTCTGTCTCTCTCTTTTTATTTTTTAACCACACGCATTTTGTAGTGACACTGTTATTATCCTGAAATGAAATTTAGAGACATTTAAAAAATGTGTGTACATAATTTAACAATGTAATATCATGCCTAAGCCAAAATATACAGGAACTAAAAGGAAATGCTGTGTAATGACATGTATTCCGGTGTGCAGATGCTTTGGCCTACATGTTCTAAAGGAAGGAATGAAGTAGCAGATGCTTGCAGTGGGTGCTTGCTTTGAGTTCCAGCAGCCATGCGATGTGAGTCACTGTGAATTCAAGAGCCACCACCACGTCCAGGTGTCTAGCATCCAGGTGCTAATGACCTCATGAGGTTGAAGGCAGTGACAAGCCTTTTGCAGCTGGGGAAATGTTTATGGTGAACATGCTGAACAAGACAAGCCACATGCTGGCCTCAGTCCTCAGGACCGAAGACGCAGGCTCTGTCAGAGCTATACAAAGAACATCTAGCTGTGGTGTGGTTGATCACCAAAAGAGAATGGTAAAGCTCAGGTGGAGATGTTCAGGCACAGGTGCCCACCGCTCCCCTCCCACTTCTCCCCCAGATACCAAAAGATGGATTTCACGAATGCTCAGGAATTGAAATTGACTTACGATACACACAACTTTTGTAAATATATCCTATCTGGGGACTGTCAGTGGGAAGGTGGGAAATTCTACCCGCTGGTAGCCAGGTGAAACGGGTTGACATTACCAGATGTTGTGTAGCTTCGTCGTGGTCCAGACTCAGACTGAATAAGAGCAGCTGTGATCACTCACTAAGGTTCCTTACAGGACGAGGTCTATGAGCATTGCCCTCATAGAAGGAGAAGGTAAACTCCTAAAGTTCACAGGGCTCAGGATGCTTCCAGGCTCAGAGGCCTTTGTGAGTTCTTCGTGAGGCTCATCCCTTTCCCAAAGCTAAATAAGAGGTGAAAGATGGACTGGGAAATTTGGAAGCTTTCCGTAGTGAAGCCATTTGCAGTTCCCTTTTCAGTAATGCAGATTTGCAAGGGCTGTTCATTCTGTAGGTGGTACTTATTCTGGGGTGGGGTAGCTGCCTCTAAGTCCTACAGGGGACACCTTGGTGGTAGAGCCCAAGCAAGCACGCACTAGAACATCACTTAGACCAACAATACAATTCAATGAACGTTTCTTTGCCTGGTTCAATGTGGAGACCCCTGCTTCTCTCCTTCGGTCCTTGATACGTGGAAGCGGGGCCAATGGGCCATGGCATGCCTCACTGCTGTAGAGTAGGTGACTCCTTTGATTCAGATCTGAGGCTAAAATTTTAAAATGGTCTGGACTAAGTCTGCAATCAGAAGTCAATGAGAAACTGTGAACCTGCCTGGGATACGTCTTAGGTGGTTGGCATCCATTGGGAAGGAGGAGGAGGAGCTCAACAAAAACATGGAATGGTAGACTCAAAGGACTGGCTGGACATACGGTCAACACTGATAGTCCAGGAATGAAACGTTGTTCTGTTGATGAAAAGGTTCTTCTCCATGCTTTCATTGATAATGTAGAGGAAGGAAGATTTTGATTTTGTTCTGTTTTTAAATCCCTATGTCTGGGTTTATTCCCCCCTCCCCTGATTTCGTTTGTTTTTTTGATACAGGGTCTCACTATGTAGCCTTGGTTAGCAACTCTAGCAACTCATAGAGATCTGCCTACCTCAGTCTCCAGAGTGCTGGGATTAAAGCTTCCTTCTTCCTTCCTTATGAGGTAGTCGTGTTGCTAAGGAAGAGACTATATTGCCAACGAGAGATTCAGCAACTTAGAGATGAAAATGCAGTTTGACGGTTTGATTTAATGGGGGATAGCAATTCTCTTATTAAGTGGTTTGGTGACATTTGGTAGCTCTGTAATATTTGACTTGGAGTTGAGTTTATAAAAATTTTAGCCTAAGAGTAACTTCGGGCCACTGAGAGATGTATGTATTTTTGAAATGAAAAGACCTGGTTGACATACTGATTCCAAAGTCAACATCATTTCTTATGCGTCGCCATATTTTCAATTATGATAGATGATGAGCTGTGAATTTAAAGATGGCTTTCCTGGAAGCTCCTGCACAGGCACAGCCTGTGTGGAATAAGGAGAAAGCTTGGTGGGAGGGGTTCTCACACCCACCCTCCTGGTTTGACTTACTAAATACTTCCTTCTGAGGCTGCTCTCCCAACCCAAATCTGCCACATTGGTTCCTTCTTCAAGTCTTGGAGTATATTTAGAAAGGGGGGAATTTCCGTAATTTTCTGAAGTATTTACCTCTGGGTGCTCCAGAAATAGTTGAACGACCCAAACACACACACACACACACACACACACACACGGATTCATGACAGCAAAAGTGAGGGGTTATGAAATACCTGATAGCCAGACAAAAGTGCATCAGACAACAATTTTGAGAAGTAAGACAGATGGTTAGCGTGTGTTATTTTAGCATCTCTTTGGCATGTCAGCATATATGCAGGCCACTTTCCAACAGAAGATGCTCAAAGCAGACACTAAGCTCTCAATACGGCTATGGCGGTTTTAGGCAACAGTTAAGGTCAGAATCTCATTTGGGCAGGCCTAGACTTGTGGTAGTTTTGCGGGGTCCTAGGATTTTCCATTTTTCATGTAACTCTGAGTGTTTCTGTACCTCCCTATCCCACGAGGTGACCACAAGACTGGTCGGAAATGGCCTCCTACTTCAGGTGTATCCAGCTGAGGAATGGTTGGCCCTATCATCGCTCCACGCTGTGCTGAGCTGGGAGAGTGATGTGGTGTTGAGTTAGGGAGAGCCTACCCTCAGTGGCTTAGAAACAACCGGAAGTTTACAGAGGATGGGAGCTTCAGGATATGCTGTACATTTGTCTTGACTTCCTCTGAGGAATGGGTTTTCACCAGGTTCAATGAGGTACAGGTAGCTAGAAGCTAAAGGCGGATGTAGCTGTGTGTGTCTGGAGAGAATGACTCTGTGCTGTAAGAGGCACATGTATGAAGAGAGCAAGGTCTCTCCGTCTCTCCACAGAGGGTGGCTGTAACAGCTCCTATCAGTGCCTGACCACATCTCCTCTGTGTCTGCAGCCCGACTTCAAACAGATTCAAGCATTTTTCTTGTGGGGTTCTCCCTGGTCACTGACATCCTCTACTTGCAGGCATGGAAGATCACAAGTTCTAGGAAATTTGTACTCCCAGGACCTGTCTTTATCAGTGGCTGCCAAAGCTGGCATATTCTTACCCACCTAACACCCTACTCCCTTTCCCTGAAGGTAGAGGACATCTGAGAGACCCAGGGTTGCAGCTGCCAGTGGTGGTAGGTAGCTGGCTTCCTTCTCTTCCTTTATCACTGTTGTACCCCCCTTCTCATCATCTCTGAGAGCACCCCTCAGCACCTATATGGGAGCCTAGTCTCAGGGCCTGCTTTTGAGGGAACTCCGACCAGGAGGGGCTGAGCAAGGAAACCATTTCAGAAAAGTGTCCTTGCTGCACCTCTCTGAATCCCACGAGGCAAAGCCACCAAGACTGGAACACCCAGTGCCTTCAGACATTCGGCCAGACTTGTTTGGCATCTATGAGACTCTGTGGGACATTTGGAGGTCTGTATATGACTTCCGGGAACCCTCAGTGCTCATGTGCAGGACTTAGAACCCGCCTTCATACCATCTGGGCCTGGAAGACTTTGCTGGAACAAATAACGCTGTGCAGTGATCTGCAGCCGATGTAGAAATGGGCGCTCAGAGGTAGTAGAAACTGTTTCTCTACATCTAGGCTTCAGAAGGCTCCTTGAGGACAGGGCTGCCCAGTTCCTTCCACTCTGTCTGTGTTATGAAAGTCCCCTCGGCTGTGAAAAGAGTTGAACGAGGCCTGATGCCTGTAGCCCACATAATCCAAGAGTCTGGGGCCACAGTTGGAACCCCTGATCACAGCCAGATTTCTTGAGTATCTATCTTCAGTATTTTCTTGGGATACCTATAAGTGAATTGGTTTAAGCACTTAGCTCTGTCCTCAGCGTTTCCCTTTCCAGAATGGAACAGCCCCACAGAACTGAAATCCCTCCTATCCCCAGAGCCTCGAGTGCTCACAGGTCTGAATTACTATGGCCGTTCAAATATTCCAGGCAAGGCACCGAAACCCTCACTGATAAAATTTCTGCCCTTTCTCTGAAAGACTAGATACACTGATCCATTGTTGCAGGCAAAGCTTGATATGAATTAGCCCATCAGCTTAGCCCGCTATCATGGCTTGCTCACAGGGATTTAGTTTTTTTTTGACAGATAAATGACTTTATTTTCAGAGTGTTATCAGCACATAAAATATATGCAAACAGGGAATTGCTGGAACTGAGAATGGAGTCTGATTATCTGAAACCTTCTCTTAATTCTGGTTGACTGATGCGTGGTGTGTGAATTGTGTCTGGATCTTGATTATGTTACTTGTAAGCTGCTGCAGAACTGCTACAGACTCCTGCTCTCATCTTTTTTTTAAGCATTTTATTTATTTATTTTTTATTAATTGCAGTTTATTCACTTTGTATTTTCCCTGTACATCCCGCCCTCCCCCCAATCCCACCCTCCCTCTTCCCCACCCATGTCCCTCTCCGAGTCCACTGAAAAGGGAGATCCTCCTCCCCTTCCCTCTGATCCTAGTCAATCAGGTCTCATCAGGAGTGGCTGCATTGTCTTCTGTGGCCTGGTAAGGCTGCTCCCTCCTTGCGGAGGGGGTGATCAAAGAACAGGCCAATCAGTTCATGTCAGAGACAGTCCCTGTCCCCATTGCTATGGAGGCCACTTGGATACTGAACTGCCATAGGCTACCTCTGTGCAGGGTTTCCAGGCCATCTCCATGAGTGGTCCTTGGCTGGAGTGTCAGTTTCAGAAAAGACCCCGGGGCCCAGACTTTTAGGATCTGTCCTTGTGGAGCTCCTGTCCTCTCCAGGTCTTACTATCTCCCACTTCTTTCATGAGATTCCTTGTACTCTGCCCAGAGTTTGGCTATGAGTCTCAACATCTGCCTTGATACCCTGCAGGGTAGAGCTTTTCAGAGGCCCTCTGTGGTAGGTTCCTGTCCTGTTCCCTGTTTTCTCCCTCCTCTGATGTCCATCCTCTTTGCCTTTCTGAATGGAGATTGAACATCTTAACTAGAGTCCTCCTTCCTGATTAGCTTCCTTAGGTGTACAGATTTTACATCTTGAAAGTGGGCACAGTAAATCTTAGCCCAAGAGGTTGCTTTAAAGTGAGTTCAAAGTTCTAGAGCTGACCTATAAGAGGCTGGTGCTATGGTCATCTGCTTATAACTGACAGTCTTGAAGCTTTCTTAAGTCCATAGCTCCTGTGGCCTAGGGATTTAGAGGTGGGTTGGTGTTAATGGTTCACCTCTGCTCTGTGAAGTGTATAATATAATTTGATGTTTCTTCAGATGGTTGGGATAGCTATCTCAAGGGCTGGACCTTACTGCGGAAACTAACCAGGTGCTGTGATGGTCTCCACACTTGGTTTGGCTCCCTGAATGGATGAAAATAAAGGATGGGGAAACCCTCTTTCCTGGGAGTCCAGGGCACCTGCACACAAAGCATAGCTGGCAAGGTTTCTTGTGGACTTATCTTTTTTTTTTAAAAAAAAATTGATTTATTTATATATTTATTCACTTTGTATCCCTGATGCAGCCCACTTCTTGTCTCCTCCCAGTCCCACCCCCTCCCTCTTCTCCCCCTATGCCATTTCCATAGTCCCCTGATAGGGGCAGAACTCCTCCCCTTCTGTCTGACCCTAGCTATCAGGTCTCATCAAAGCTGGCTGCATCATCTTACTCTGTGGCCTGGCAAGGCTGTACCTCCCAAGGGGAGGTGATCAAAGAGCTGGCCACTGAGTTCATGTCAGAGACAGCCCCTGTACCCTGTACTTCCACTTGGAAACTGAGCAGCCAATGGGCTTCCTCTGAGCATGGGGTCTAGGTCCTCTCCATGCATGGCCCTTAGTTTGAGTATCAGTCTCTGCAGGGCCCCCTGGGTTTTGTCTCTTTTGTTCTCCTTGTGAAGTTCCTGTCCCTTCCAGGTCTTTCTATCTCCCTCTTCTTCCATAAAGATTCTGGCACTCTGCCCAAAGTTTGGCTAAGAGTCTCTGACCCTATTCTTAAAGCAGATGGAACAAAGACCTTTACACCTTCCGTATGGCTATCCCTAATGAATGGTTTGAATGGGCTGAAGCATGTCAGTATGTAGAACATTCGGGTCTATAGTACAAGGCTCCACAGCTCTTTGTTTTATTGTACCTGACCTAGAATGGCTTTGATGTCTCACAAAAGGACAGGCAGACAGGGGCACTCGTTTACTGGAGAATACATCCTGAATATTCCCTACGAGATAGTCATCGTCCATAAAGAAAACTCTGGAAAGACTGTGGTAAGTTAGAGCCTAGGGCTGAAGCATGATGTCACGGGTGTAAGAGTTGCATTCAACTTGCTCTGGAACTAACACTATGAGCACTGTCCTATGGACCTGCATGACACACATCAGCTCATGTCAACCCTATATGAACTCTGTGAGTGCATATCTTGATGCGGATGAGGAAACAGTAAGGGATCTTCAGTGAGTCAATAAACAATGTTTCTAGTGCTTGAATGCTGATTGCTGACATCGGAGCTCTTTCTTTTTGCCTTGCTGTTGTATGCAGCCTCTCATGAGGTAACGGGTTCATTTATTTTGTCCTTTGTGTGTGTGTGTGCGTGCATGCATGCATTAATCGTGTTCCCAGCCCTACTCTGTACTTATTGAGAACAAAAGTGTATCCTTTTTATGTTCCCCTCCTGCACAATTTGAGTGCTTTGGAAGTGAGGACTGGGACTTGACAGAGAGGCCTCCATCCCTTTGAAGTGGCTCTGTATGGTGATTGTCTTGTCAGAGGCACCTGCTGGCCCTGGGTGTCTTGGAGCACAGGGAAAGCATTGTCAAACCCATCCTACTCTCTGAAGGGGATTTTGTTCTGGTTTATTGTTGAAGTATTGGTTTTGAAATCACAACACAGAGTGTCTACTAAAGGGATGTCCCAGTTGGAACGGACTCTCCTTTGTCCTGTTTTCAGGTTGAAAGCAATAGCCAGGAAGCAAACAGAAGGAAAGCTCTCCCAAGAATGTTGTGACTGGCTGACAGGTGAAAGCTGATGTATAAATGCAACATTTACATGACAAAAACTCTGAGCACAATGCTGATTGTCATTCATCAGTAATAGGATTCCTTGCAATGCTAAAAGTCTTAATTAAATAAATACGTAACTTATTTTTGCTGGTAAATGCTTTTTGCCTCAGGAGCTGTTCAGGCTAGAATATCATTTCCTGAACTTAACCTCACCAAGGCTGTGTCTGTTTCATAATCTCCCTTTCTCCCTCCTTCTGGGTTTAGCAGAGTGCTTGGAGCATATGTTTCAGTGACGGTTGTCTATTTGAATGACAGTGCTTTGTCCTCAAGATGATCTGAGTTTTGATAGAGAAACTAACAAGATGAGAGATTAAAGTATTAGATGTTCATTCTGTGTAAGAGCACAATGCAGACTGTGAGTGAAGCTGGAGTAAAGGTTGGTGGAAGTGATGGCTGGTGACAGGGGTTTCCAGTCTGGGCAGGGCCCTCCAGAACCATGCATATCCCCATCCCTGGTTCTGCTACACTTGACACTGACCTTGGGACAGAAGCAGGTGTTCCCTTTTGCTAACAGGCCCCACTTCTGCTCTTGTAGGACCCTGGGTCCATCACCCCTCCACTGACTCTATTCTAGATTCCAACCACTGGGAAGAGAAGCCTCCCAACACTCACATCCTCAATAATATTTAAAACAAAGCATCTCATTCTCCCACAGTTATGCTCCAACTTAAACCTGAACATGCCTCAGGGAGAGTTCATACATTATTTTTTTAAAACCTAATTGGCCCACCAGACAGCAAGCTCTGAGTAGGAAGCAGGGCTGATTTCTTAATTCCTGATGATGCCCCAGAATCTGAACTGTCAACTGTGTGGATAGACAAAGGCTATGAAACAATTCAATGAGATGCCTTGGAACATGGGGAATTCTGAGGGATTATGAAGTGAGGGAGGGTTTCAGAGATAGGAAATTATCTTGGCTAAGGGTTCAAGGCCAGCAGAGGATTTATGGACACTGGGCACAAGTTGAGACCAGCCTTTTAATCAGAACTTCAATTTTAAGTCCTAGGGAAGAGAGGGATTCTATAATGTTGGACTTTTTTCCTTGAGTTAGAAGAGCTGGATCAGTGCCTGTTGCTGACCAGCAATATTCCCAGGTACTCAGTCTCATAGCAACTGTGAAAGAGTCCCTAGCTGCTTGCTTTTCTTCAGGAGGAGTGGCCAGGCTCCACTTGAGACTGGTCAGAACAAAGCCTAATTTGTACCTTGTCTGAACGGTTGCCCAATCACAGGGTTATGGCCACCGGAACACTTGCCCTGTAGTGATGTCTCCTAATAGCCCAAAGGTGAGAACTGCCAATGAGGACCAGGGATGTCTCTGGCCTGCAGGGCTTATCAGCATAGAGTGAGTTGGGTGTACTCTGTTTTCTTCCTAATCCAAGCTTTCTGCAGCCTGTACTTTCCCTTCCTCTGTTTTCTCTTGTGGCACAGCATGCGTTTATACATAAAAGATGGAAAAACAGTGCAGAACGTGGGGTGGTATCAATGGGTAAAGTAATACATTTGGTTTCTGTTCAGGATGACACGATGTACATGAAGGAATGGCTGACCCTGGCATACCTGATATATGTATCAGGCATAGAGAAGCAGCAAAAAGAGGACAATTAGGAACCCACAGAGATACACATTTACACACCTGGAAGCCCATTGCTGCTCTCAGGAGGCTAGTGTTTCTATGGAATCAGGATTAGACAAACTTCATGATATGCAATATATTGGGAAAATGGCTACACTTTGAAACACTGCACCATCTGATTCTATTTCCATATGTATACAACATTTCATCCTTCTGGGATGACAGTCTTTTCAGATGTTAACATCTCTGAAGTCAGGTTGAGTCATATAATGGTATCCTAGAGGAGAAGCACTGTGATAAAGGAATATGTTGTTTACCTGGTTTTTTGAGATCAATTCCTAATCCCCTGATGCTCTGCTGTTCGGTAAAGACCTATGTCCTCCAGATGTCTGGCCAGTTTGCATCTGGCTAGACGGAGCCAAGAGGAGGCCCAGATGAAAGACTAGAGGATAGTTCGAAGCTGTTGGCTGGTTCTCCATCTTTCTCTTGCCCTGGGTGACTTCAGTGATCTCTCCTCCCTGTAGCTCTGGCCTAACATCCTGCCTCTGTTGACTCCATCACTTAGTTCTCAGTTGGTGGAACTACTTGGGAAAGATTAGGATGTTTGGTCATAGTGAAAGTGGTGTGTCACTGGGAGCAGGTTTTGAGATTTTAAAAGACCTGTGCCTTTCTCTCTGGGCTCTCTGCCTCCTTATGGATTTAGATGTAAGCTCTCAGCTCTTCCTGCTGCCATGTTTTACTTTGAAATGATGGGTTCTAACCCTTTAGAACTCTTAAGTCCATTGAAATGCTTTCTTTTACAAATTGCATGGTGTTTTATCATATCAATAAAAGGCAGAAGAGAACTGACGCCAAACGTTAAACATGTCACTGCTTCAAGATATATGATGTGGGTTGTCTTACAGATCAGTCAAACAAAAATGCCCTTTGCTGTAGCTCAGTCTTGCCACCTTGCTTGTTCTCATCAGTTCTCTGTCTTAAAGAGTAGAGCCTCATTTATCACATGATCCAGACAGAAAACATGTTCTTCTGCAACCTGAACCATCTCACCCTAGCTTAGACCCTATCATCTTTGTCTTAGGCCATTAGAGTGAGATGCCCTCACTGTGGTCTTATCTTCTTCCTCTTTCCAGACACTCTTCACTCGATCTCAGCCCTTGAAAGCTTAAGTAGTTTCTTATGGTTTACAAAGGTACTGGACATTGAATCTTCTTGGTGTCATTCTGGAGGACATGGGTCACATGGTCTTTCTACTCTCACTTCTCCTCCAAGGACTGACAGATGACTTGCAGCCCCACTCACATAAACCTATCTGCTGACTCTTAGCCTGCTGTCCTTTCTTTCTGTGTGTCCATCCAGTGGCTTTCTGGAGCATTTAGCCATCTTAGAAGATTTGCTGATGAACTAAGTGAGGACAGGTGACCATGATAGAAGTTATAATGTGATTCAGTGCTACAATGGGGGTGGGAGGGGCAGGGAATAGGGCTGGCAGAGCCTTCAGCTGAGGGAGCAGGGTCACCATGAGGTATCAGCCACTTAGAACTACTGCAAAGATTCTCAGGAGACATGTTTATTTCAAGGGTCACACCTTATGCTTGCTAATTTTATGTCAACTTGACACAGACTAGAGTCATCTATTGTTGTTCATTTAATGATAGGGTCTAATGATGTTTATTATTAGCCCTGTAATTATTATGGTGGTATTATTCTTTTGTTGTTTTTGTTTTGTAAGACTAAGAAATTTATTTGGAAAATGACAGAAATGATTCTTGGTTCATTTCAGAGCATCTTGCTTTTTCTTCATAGACATTTGCTGCATTTCTGTACCACCAAAGCCTTCTTTGGAGTCAGATGACAGACAGGGTCTCCTAAGGGAGGCAATACACACACAGAAATGTCCAAATTAATTTCCCGCTGTCCAAGGTCTAGGTCCAAGTCAACTTCCTGGGTGCTCTTCATGGCCACCCAGGTTTGAATGGTCCTGAGGCTCTCACTGCCTCCTTTTATGGCGGTATTATTTAACATGCTATCACAACCAGTAAAGACACAGACACCCGATAGATTTTAGACTAGCCTTCCATCAACTGGGGCATGGCAGATATGGCTTTCTAGGCTATCTTTAGTGCCTAAAGCCCCGTCCCGTGTCATCTGCTCTAATAATTTCTATTCGGGCTACATCCCATCCATAATCTCAAAATACTTGCTGATATTCTTAATCTGGGCTGTTTTATTCCATGCATGCCAATCTGGCCATGTTTCTCTCCATGCTAACCCACTGTGGCCTCTCCTTTTCTCTTCCAGTCCCTCTATTTTACCCCTTCTCGTGATCCTCCTCTCCTCAAAGCTCAAGAACTTTGTCCACGCCTATCCCATTTTTCCCTGTCCAGGTTTAGGCCTTTTAATCAGCCAATGAGGAATAATTTCTTAGGCAAGGTTACAAGCATCATTTTGGGGTACATGAGTGTCTGCTTGTAAAACAGCAAGCAGACCTTGGAGAGCAAATTAATTAACAATCAAATACAAATCACCAGACCATGATGTTACAGTCATCCAAGAGGAGGGAACCCCAATCGAGGAACTGTTTCTATGAGATTGGGCTGTTGGTAAGCCTGTAGAGAATTTTCTTCATGAGTGACTGACCCAGGAGGGTCCAGCCCATTGTGGGTGGAGTCCTCCCTGGGCTGGTGGTCCTGACTTCTATAAAATAGCAGGCTAGTGAACAGCACACTTCCATGACCTCTGCATCAGCTCCTGTCTCCAGGTTCTCATCCTGTTTGAGTTCCTGTCCTGACCTCCTCCAGTGATAACCTATAGATTCGGAAATGTAAGCCTAATAAAGCCTTTCCTCCCCAGCTTGGTTTTGGTCACAATGTTTCATCATAGCAATAGTGACCCAAACTAAGACACACCTTTAACAGAATAGCAAGTCCTGAAAAGCTGGAAATTCTCTTGGATATATATTACAATAGAGAATGCAGAACAAGATTCATAGCCATTTCTCTAACAATTTCTTAGCTTTTTTTCCCCCCTTCTAGAAATCACTGAATAGAGATTTACAAATCGATGTCTTAGATCCCAGAGATAGAAAAATGAGGAGTACATGAAATAGGCTCATAGGCTATAGAGAGGGTATAGAACCCCAGTGTTTGCAACTGTTCAAACAGGTAAGTCAGGGAACCTCCTGGGATCAGTCTCAGCATGTCTGAGCTTTGATCTCTTCTTCTTAAAAAAAAATAGGGCCCCAAATCCACCAACCCAGGCACTCATCCACCACAGCTTCAGCTGTTATTTTGTTAAGGTCTTGGCAAAAGAAGAGAGGCGGGGTAGGCGTTCTACAATCACAGTATATCACATTGTTGTGTTGTCTGTTTACCCAGCCTGATGTCTTTCCTGGATCCCATGACAAGGTGGAACGGGAACTGAGAAGAAGCAAAGGAAAGAGCCATTCTTTGCGCTTAAGGCCTTGGCCTGAAATGTGGCTAGAATCTGATTTAAACAAAACATACAAAACAGTAAAATGATAATATGTGCTGTCAATCAGTTGAGTCTCTAGGTGGTTCGAAAGTAAAGGAGGGAATGGGGGTTCAAGTTACAGACTGGCAGCTTGTGTAGGTAGCGTGCCTACAATTTCACAGACAGGAGGATTACAGAAATGCAATCTGGTTTTTTGCCTTGTAAGAGCCTGCTTTTTCAAGGAACAAGAAAAATTAGAGTTTCTTGAAGGTAGCTTATTTATTTCACAATTTAAAAATATAGTCTTATTGTAGAAAATAAAGGAAATACATTTTAAATAGGATCATTTTAAAATTTGCATTAAGAGATTAAAAAATCACCCATACCCTCTATCACTCAGAACTAATCCTAAGGATATTTCAGAGATTTTTTTTAATGTGCATAATTTTACATAATTCAATTCATACCATATATACAATTTATATCATGGTGCTTTCTACTTGGCATTATCACATAAGTATTTTCCCAGGTTATTAAAAGCTTCTCACAAGCATGGCCTTTAATGGCTGCATAATATTTCAATATGTGAGATACCATGAATTATTGGTGCAGGTTTTTTTTTTCCATTCAAATATATTAATGTTTTCCCCACCATTATAAATGATCCAGGAGTGAAATGGTTGCATCTCATTTTATGTCTCTAGGATACAGATTTAAAAGTAGTATCAAAGAAAAGCCAAACTGCTTTCCAAGAGGAATCCATCAATTTATATTCCTGTATACAGCCTGGTAGAACAGTCTCCACGAACATTCTGCTAACAGGTATAGCTAGCACACAGCAAATAGCACTTATTTAAAGCGTACAGTTTTCTCACTTTTGACATCATACACACCCCTAAAGCCATAATCACAAAAAAAACAATGAGTGAATCCATCACTTTCCAAATCCCCACCTTCTTCTCTGTGATCCATCCGTTCTTGCTGTTTTCCTTCATGTTACTCTCTACCACACAGACAAACATTGATCTGCTGACTCTTGTTATGAATTAATTTAAACTCCTTAGGAAGAAATTTACACACACACACACACACACACACACACACACACACACACACCGAAATATACAGCATATGCTTCTTTTTGTTGGTCTTCTTTTACTTGGCATAATAATTTTGAGATTCACTCACCTGTGCCTGGGCTAACCATTCATTTTAAGCTGTGAATACAGACTCCTGACATTTGGTTGATGGACAGTTGCTTTGCTGCTAGGTTTTTTGTGGTTTTGTTTCGTAATTGTCCAAAATTAAAGTTGCTATAAATACGAAAGTTCAAGGCTTTAGTAGACATGTGCTTTATTCCCTCAGGCAAACACTTAGGAGTGGAATAGGTGTGCCAAATAGCAGCTGTGTGCAAATCTGACCGGAGTCTTTTGTTACTAGGGATCCCAGTGACCCCTGTGATCCTTTCTTACAGTGAAGCGGGGATGTCTTGGTGTCATTGTTGATGCATGTTAATAATTTTAAGTGAACACTCCACGAATTCTCTGTTCAAAGAGAAGAATTAGGAAGGGCGTGGAGACCGGCTCCTTGCCACACACGTACATTCTGCTTGGAGTCAGAGAAGGGCTCAACGGGGCTTCTTTAACTCATGCTCCACACAACAGATCTGCAGCCTGAACCCCAGCTCAGATATTTTCAGACCCCTTCTTGGTTTCCCTGAGAAGAGCAGATGTAGGTCTTTTTTTGGTCTTTGGTTGGATTCTACTTCCTAATTATAGTACTTCATAATGAATGGATCTGGCCTTCCTCTGCCACTCACCGTCACTCTCTCTATTCTTCCTGGCCTTTCTGACATGGAGAGGGGGAGTAGCGGTGGGCAGGAAAAAGTGAGAAAATCTCACCTATGATTTGTCTCGGGAGTCCTAGATCCCAGCATGTGGGGCTGCTTGGGGAAAGAAAGATGGGCAGAGATTAGAATTTGTCTCCATGCTAGTCTTTCTTTAACGTTCTCCGAGACTTGCGATTGGAGTTCCTCATCACGTTGATGCTGAGGTTTTCAAGAGGAAGATGCTTGTCTGTTGACAGTGAGTTTTACCTGTGGTGCTGTGGCCATGCTGAGGGACCGTGGACATGTTTCTGTACTTAACAGTCTGTGAAGATCATCAAAGAGGAAGTTTGAGGAAACTTTTTGTTCAGCTATTAGGCTAAGAACTGTGGTAGGACCTTTTCCGTGACACCCCCATCCCCACCCCTGAACACTGTACCTGGCAGACGGTAGATGTTAGCATGAATAAGTGGATAGACGACACAGCAGTACTGCAGGTAGGCTTGGATGATATCACTGGGGGAGGCCTGTGGGCTCACGTTCCTCATGCTTGCCCCACCCGAGGGCAGAGCTTCCCCAATTTTCTTGGCTCATAGCACCCCTGCGTATCTCAGTACAGTTTTTACCACGCCCCTTGACATACCCTCAAAATTGCTCAGCAATTCTGTTTATTAAATGGGTCATTTTAAGAAATGGAATAACATTTATGTTCTTACCTAAATCAAACTAACCCTGCTACAGTGCTGTGAAACACCTCCCACCACAGGGTCAGGGTGGCACCGTTTCTTTCAGCTCACTGCTCTCTCAGGGGTAGATCTCTTCCGGAAGTGCCCGTCAGGACCTGCGGTGTAGCGGGTCAATGGGATGTGCAAGAAATGGCCATCACATAATGTAGCTCGGGCATTGCAGGCATCTGGGAAGACACTCTAAGAGTCTGCACTCAAGAGAGTCTGAGGTGCGGAAAGGCAGGGGTGGGGCATGGCACAAACATATGTTGTCCAACGCACAGTCAGGCGAAGCTTCTGGCTGGAGGCGGCACAGCAGCAAGCTTGGTCTTTAGTGTGAGCTGGAAGGACATGGAGGAAAGGAAGTTAGTTAATGGGTGACCCCAACCTTGTGCCTCAGTATCCAGTGGGGAGTCACCCACTGCAGATGCTCAGGGGGAAGCTGTGGAGTTGGACAAGAATGAGAATGACACTTGGAAGGAATGAGATCCCTTGTGCTTTGGAGGGCTAATCATGTGCCTTCTAGAGACTGTGCCACCAAAACTATTTCAGTAACATTTTGTTTTTTTAGTCTTTGAAAGTCCCAAATGATATAACCATCTACACTACTCCTTCCAATTCCCCCCAGTGCCCTTCACTTCATCTCCCTCCCAGTTTCATGTCTTTTATTACTTATTGTTGTTATCAATAACCCACTGAGTCCAATTAGTACTGCCTGACATGCACGTGGGTATATGTATGGCCATCCACTTGGTCATGAACAATCTACTTGCAGCTATGTCCTCAAAGGAAAGTGACTCCACCCCCCTCCCTATCCTCGTCAGCAACCTTCACCTGCCAATGTCTCCCTATCCATGCCGGAATTTTGACCGGCCTTGTACAAATCTTGTTTAGGTAACCACAGCTACTGGGTATATTGTAAACTTGGTCCAAAGCCCTGCCTGTGAAGGAGATAGGTACTAATGTGTGTGTGAGTAGGGAGTCAGGGAGGGGGTGCTTGTTTTGCTAACATGCTGTCAAACTGCATTCTAAACATTTATGTTTAAATTCTTTTTTTTTTTTTCCTTTGCTTTCCACTTTGGTGAGAGAAGCAGCCTCTTTTTTTTTTTTTTCCAGTGGGTAGAGGTTAATGCAGAGACTCATAAGTTTCAAGTGCTGAGAATGAATAGCTCCAAGTGGCCAACTGCCAATGGATCATCTATATCAACCTCCTACCATCCAAGGTTCAGGAAAATTCGAGAGAAAGAGTGGCCGAGAAGAGTGTAAGGGACAGTGGATGTGAGGGAGGTGATGAAATGCTGACTTCTGGACCTGATATGGCTGTTAGATGGATCCACTCACGGCCCCTGTGACAACCCACAGAAGACCTCCTCAAGATCAAGATGCTTCAAAAATATTTTTTTTTGTAGGATGTGCGTGTGTGTAAGACGTGCGTGTATATGATGTGCGTGCAAGTGGCGTCATGCTAGGTGTCTAGAGATCAGAGACCAGTTTCTAGGAGCTGGCTCTTGCCTCCCACCTTGCTGAGGTAGGCTGCCTTTTGTTTCTGCTACTTTGCCCTGTGCTCTGCTCTAGCTGGCTGGCAGTCTTCAGGGCAGTTTTCTCATCTCTGCCTCCCGTCTTGCCTTGGGAATGGAGGGATTACAAATGCATGCTTCCACAGTTTTCTAGATAGGATTTCTCTATGTAGAGCTTGGCTCTCACTAAGCAGACCAGGCTGGCCTCAAATCAGAGATATGCCTGACTCTGCTGAGCTTAAAGGCACGGCCACCACTGCTCACCAGACATTCAATTTTTATTTATTTTTTATTATTTTTTAAACATAGATGCCAGGCTCCAAACTCAGGCCCTCAGGCTTCATAGTAAGCATTTTTACCCATAGAGTCATCGCCCTGGCCCTCAAACAGTTGCACGACGCTTTCGATTCCTTTCTCCTTTAACTTCTGTTTAAACAGTGGGGAAAGGCGTCTCCCCGGTGCTGCACGGTGCTGTTTCCACTGTTTCCACTGTTTCCAGGTCTTTTCAGTTTTACTCACAGCGCATACCGCTGGCTCATGGCAGCTCCTTGCCTCACTTCTCTTCGATGGAGAATGACCTGTTTTGTCCTTCAGAACGGCAAGTTGATAAATGCTGTCTGATGCCTCTCCCAGCCCCCATTCATCTTGGTGTCAGGCTTCAGACAACATCACCGTGGCTGATATTTTGTACGCTGGGAGCTTTTTTTTTTTTTTTCCTCCTGTGATTTCTTTAATGCGCCTTTGATTTTCGTGCCACCGTCTTGTGGTCCCAGAAAGTTTACAGCGTCATTTGGCAAAGAACATGCTTTCCTGCAATTCTGTTCAAAGGCTGTTTAAAAGAATTAATCAAGGGCTCTATCACTTCTCAAGACTGGTCGCAGGCAATGGTTCTGCAGGTAAAGGATTGGCATTGATTGATGCCTTGACAAGAGGCCTGTCAGAACCAACTTCCCTTCCCTATATACAAGGCAATCTCGCTTGCATTCTACTGTTGAGCAAGCTGTGGGTCCTGAGCAGTCTTGGAGACACATACCAAGCAGTTCTATCTCTGCTTCTGGGTGTTTCTTCTTCTATATGTGCTGGGGGGGAATGACATCTCTGTATCTTGGAGCTCGGGTCATAGGGCTTATCATCTGACAGGCAGAGGGAGATACCTGAGAGTGAATATCAGGGCCTTATTTGGAGGTGTAAGTGCAGCCACCTCTGTCAGGTGTTTTCCAAAAATCGCTGTGTTTTCTCAGAGGGCAGGGGACAGACCCACTACTCTGTCTGGGTACAGTCTTCAAGGATGACGAAGTGCTTTTGAATACTAGGTATCACACAGGGTCTTTGCTTCTTTCTATTAAGGGATCTGTCCCACAGTCATGCAAGTTTCCAGCATCTGCTACCTGAGAGGGCTCTGGAGTCCTCCTGAAGTCTGTGTGCTGCAGAAACTTTCAGAAGCACCCTCCACCCCCTGACCTATGCCTTTCTTACCCAATCCTCTCTTTCAAAATCAGTTTTTTCTTTATTCTTTTTTTGTCAACCTTTCTCACATGGTTTTATGATTTGTGCACTGAAGTCATGCACCTCTGTCTGTCACAGAGTGTGCTGGTCCCCATCAACACTGGATACTATGCTCCCAGAGTTCCATACTATCCACACTGGGAAACTGAAAGAGATATCAGAAAGGGACTGCCTAGGAATGTAGATTTGTGTAAATGTGTTGAGGTCAGAGGAAGCCCGCTGCTTGCTAAGGTTTGCTAGATAAATTGCTGCCATCGCTGGCACAGGGCTTCTCAGGGCTAGCTTCATGCTGATGTTCTTGAACAGCTGCCTAGATAATGGCAGAAATTCAGGGTCTACCTGAAAGCTATAGGAGTGACAGATGAAGGCTAGATCCTGAGATCAGGCCACTCATGGTGAATGGAGAATTCTTTCCATCTCCTGATTTCTTCCCTAGCCGGGGTGGCCTTATTTAAAAAAAAAAACAAAACAAAACATACCTTTTAAATACTGTATTTCAATTTGTGCATAAATACCTGTGTGAAATTCTCAAAAATATAAAATTTCAAGTACACCCCAACCTACTAGACCGTGGTCATTCCATTTGTTTGTGTCTCCATATTCCCTCCTGGGCATCGAGGTCAGTGTGAGGTCACCTGAGTAGTGGGTACTGCTGCTGTCTTCCAGCTGCTCTTCAGCCTGCTAAGAAAGGATGCCCACGGAATGTTTGAGGCTGTCCCCATGTTTGTCTTTGGGAAAAAGTCGTGGGCGTTCACCTTGTGGTTCACAAGGCAGCTATAGGACAACGCCCATGTATGCTGGGAGCTTCACTCTTCTCTGAATAGTTTGTTTCCATGGTGGTGTTTCCTTCCTCCCTTCCATCCTGCTCCCTAGAAAGGCTTTTTTTTTTGTTATTATATGTGGTTGCCAATTTATTTTTGTCCTGAAAATGAGAACTCCCAGTTTCCTAGAAGTAAAATATTCCAATTGTGTGCTGGGTGTTTGGAAGTCACTGCAAACAGTTATTTTAAAAGATGGAATCACTCTGTGTTTTTTACACATCCACACTAACATTACACATGATGGTGTGCAGACAAAAAGCCACCCACTTGTCAGGAGGCCAGTGCAGCAAATGGTCCTGTCAATTCTGCCCTAGAAAAGACAACAATATGATGGTACATAAGTCACATGGTCTCCTATGTAGCTTCTTTGAAAATGTAGAATGAAGGCAGGATTTTGGGTAGGATAGGTGTTTGGGGATATAAGATGTATACTGTGTGGCCCTTGAAATTCATATAATGTCCTCTCTTAAAAGCGGGCACTCATTCTACTTTGTTATGAGGACAAGCATAAGTGTGTATGTAGAATACATACATGATGTGTATGGGTAAGAGTAAGCATAAGTTGTATTTGACACAAGAAGAACAGTCACTGGGCATGTGGCTTCGAATTGGTTAAGACTCCTGAATGAGACTCTCCAGTTAGATGGTGGGTCTGCTCTCGGGTCTTGTGGAATCCCTGGCAATTTCAGTACTCAGAGGCTACAAAGTAAACTAGAAGGCAGGATTAACTAGAATCCTATAGTTCCAAGGACAGGGCTCTCCTACAATAGCCAATGAGGTTCTTGGGATAATTGAAGATGTCTTCAGATCTCGTCTTCAGTCTCTTTCATGTATCCCTATATTTTGAGACGTAATTGATGAGGGACCCTTGCCATTAATGTTACAAGTCTCGTGGCCTCCATCTTCTGACAGCCTTGATAGACAATTTATTTTCTCTGTTCTGTAAGATGAAGTCACACGGTAACTATTTTCATATCAAATGTCTCTCCTCACCCAATTTATTTGTTGGAAACAGATCTCATGAGGGACAGTACCAAATGGGAGATTTTGTTGTTGTTGTTGTTTATAATGAATTAATGCTGGTATCAAAAGGGCTTGTGGGAATGGGTTTCCTCTGTTCTTCTGTCATGGTCATGTTGACCTTCATTTATTAACAAACCTACTTTATTTAGGGTAATTAAGTGCTTCTACCTCCCTTCCAATCTCGCAACACCCAGTAGGAGGGAAAGGTTAGTGGGGACAAGGAGCAAAGTTCTCTCTGCTACTTGCCACTGGGTAGGATTCTTTTAGTGGCAATACCAATATCAGTTGTTTAAAAATCCAGACGTCCAGGTAACCAGCAAATCAGCAAACAGCAAACGCAGCAGCAGGATGAACCAGCAGCAAGCAGTCCTCCTCCAAGCAGCTGCACCCTCTTCCTCTGGGCTGTCATATTTATACCCCACAAAGGCCCCAGAATCCAACTAATTCTGCCTGGAAAAGACAACATTCCACAGGAGAAACTTAACGGGTGTGGACAAACTAAAATCCCCAACTTGAAATTTTAACAAAAACATGTTTGCGTTATCAGAAACCACAACATCCACAACACAGTGTCCATCATCTTTGTTTGCCTTTCTGTCTTCTTCTCTGTAAGGTTAGCTGCAAAGGCCACAGCAGATGCAAGATGCTACTGCTCTCATCGTGGACTCCTCAGTCTCCAGGACGGAGACAACAATCTCTCTTCCCAGAAACGACCCAGTCAGTCCATGGTGTTCTGTTGTAGTGGCACAAATGGAGCAAGACAACGACTTTGTGTTCTGGTTAGTTTTGGACCTTGACGCATTCCAGAAACTTAATACGTAGAATATATTGCTTCATAAAATAAGGGGGGGATGTAAAAAGAAATTAAATATACTTTAAGAAGCTCAAATAAAATTATTGACATTTTCATTTATATTCATGTTGGTGAGTCTGTTCTCCAGCAGCTGCAAAAGACATAAAGCCTTTTTATTTGTTCATAACTTTGATCCATAAAAGGCATCATTATTAACACCTTTTTCTCATATGGTTGCATAGACTTGAGGTTTAAGGGCTTGGGAATATAAAAGGCACATGTGGAGTATTGGTAACTCCGTGAACTGTGTAGGACATTCCAGATGATGTCTTTTTATTCCTCCATCTTCATGGGCATCATCAATTCACACAAGACTCAAAGCAAGCCTTGAACTGAATACTGAGGCATGAAACATTGTGTAACAGGCATTACCACCTCACTTGACAAGACTGATCCCCAGAGCAAAGGTCCTATATTGTCAGTCCCTGCTATCTTGTTCCTTGTGCCATCCCTCTTACTCCTAGTCTTACTGCCCCATCCTAGATTAGATCAGGTCTTAATTCCTGGGAGGGTTGTGTCTTTCCCCTATTTTGTTCTCTTCTTCAGTACCTCTATTCTTTCTAGTCTTCCATTTGTACAGCATGCCCAAGTGCTTTCGTTGGTCCATTGGTCCATGACACTTCCTTGCGTAGACCAAACCACTGCAAGATGCTGCCTTCCCAGGCTTTCTGTTACCAACTGCATGGGTTATCACCTCCTCCCTCTCTTGCTCAGGCCTCCTGGCTGATCTGAAAGTCTTTTTATCCCTAGGACTGTCAACCCCTTGGATGGCCTCTAAGCTCCAACCTGATTGTGGACCTTACCTGCTCTCCAGTGCTCTTGCTTTGTGAGTGCAGGCTGCAACACCCCCTTCACGCTTAGAGGTACATCTGGTCCTCTTTTAGAGTAGAATTTTCTAAAGAAACCATCATTGCTAGCCTCCCCTTCAGGGATGTCTCCTCCTCTGAATCCAGTAGAATTGACAGCACAGTATCAACATATTCTGTGGTACTGTAGACTGCTCCTTTCACCGTTATTGGTGGCTGTGAGCAACTTGAAGGTAGAGAGCATCCAGGAGAGTGACAGAAAGGATAGCTTTGGAGTCAGATCCTCTGGGCTCCAGTGTCTCTGTTTCCATTCTCACAAGTGGAGGAACTTGAGCCAGTCACTAATCATTGTGGAAATTATCTGGAGGACTTAAAAAGCAGTGCGGATGTCCTCCTCAGACAGCTCTGGGTGCTGTTTGCACTGTGGAGTGACCTGAGCATCAGCATTGTGAATGTTCTTTGGAGATTCTCATGTAGGGCAGCCTCTGAGCCATTTCGTTCCTGTGTCTGAGCAGATGGGTGAAATTCACTGTCTGATAAAATGCCTCCCACCCTGGGTTCCTATCACGTGTGGGCTGGTGTGCAATGCAGTTACCCCCATATGCTGCCAATAAATGCTATTTGGTATGATAATGATTCCGTTTTGTAACTGTCACAACATCTCCCATGATGTCCAGGACAGAAGAAGAGCCCACAGTCTAGTGCTAAGATATAAAACACAAAATGCTGGTGCTTTGGTGATAGAAATTGACCTGTCAGTAATCTCACAAAGGCTTGTGTATATTTCACAGGATTATCTTCAAACCTTTAGCATAGGCTTGGCTTTTCATTGAGGCCCCCTCTCTCCTGGGACTCTTGGTACAATTTCAACTTGTCATAAGGCTTCCAAACAGTTGAACTCACTTAACATTGGCTATGGAGGGCTTCCAGCCTTGGTGGGCTCCTGTGGAATTTCTACCTGGGGCTGCTACTTTCAATCCCACTTGGAAAGAGCTGACTAGGCGCTGATGCTGTTGTTTCTAAGAGCAACTATGGCCTATCTCAGGTCTCAAGTGATGATGGGCCAGTGGCCAGATGAGGATGTACCCTTCAGGAACAGCTCTTAAATGCAATTATGAGATTCCATTTCCAGAGATGAAACCCATTGTGCACCTGCCCTTTGCCCCATGTCAATGCATTGTCTAGTGTTATGGAGGGCTGATGGCCTCTGAAAAAGTTGGGTAGGCAACACTGCTTTTAATGGCCAGCTTTTGCCTTCAGGAAATCAATCAAAGGGAAGATTATGGTTTAGCATTACCAGGCTTTCTTCTTTGCATTCATCTCTCTTTCCAAGATGGAATAGCTATTAGTTGACATTCCTGGTGCCAGAGAAAAGGAATGACCACTGATGATGCGGGGTCTTGGTACTGTTAAGTGAAATGCTTATGGAATAAATACTACCTCTGATTATGGGGGATATTTAAAGAGCTCCAGTGCTCTGCAGGGCTGGAGAGAAATGAGATGAAAGGCCTCATAAAAGAGCAGTCAATTATTTTAAAGATGAGTTGGCATCTTTTAATTCCTCACCAGATAATGAAATATCTATCTGAGCCTGAGGCTGTTGTATCATTTCTGGTATATTCAACAAAATTTATTCAACGATCACTTACCAAGTGCCCTTGCATGCTAGGCCCTGAGCTGGGGGCTATAGGTTAAGGGAGGAGTGGGTGAAAGGCAAGGGTGGGAAACAGTGCAGACAGACTGGTGGAGGTGGGGCCCAAGCAAGGCTTCACAGGTGGGGAGAACTGTGATGATAGGGATTTATATCTGGGTGAACTGGGTTCACCAAGGATGGTAGAATTTTCTGCATGGCCAGTGGGATGACCTGGATTCTGAGCCCAGTTCTAAGCCACAACTACACAGGGCTGGACAAGACCAGCTTTTCTGGATCACCAGGCAACAAAGTGAGACAAAAGACACAAATTCTTGCTAAGGTGGAACATATGATGTATGACATCAGCAAGCTTGTCTCATTACAAAATGTAGTGTCTAATGGTCTCTGTATCCCTGGCCAGAGGTGCTAAAGGTCAGAAAGACTTCAGGTCTGCAGAGCTTCCTTGGAATAAAAGGTTTGAAGGGCCTTCGGAGATGAGGTCTGGTGATTTTGTAGTTTCCTATTTGCTTTTGCTTCGGCCCTCCTAGCAGCACTGGGTTTCACTGCCCTCCCCCTGGGTTGCAGGCAGAGATCGCCAATTTTAGTGAATAATGATGTTATTATGAGCATCTCTCTGAGGGCCGGAGTCCTCTGCACATTCAGAGTCTAGTAGAGAGAAGAGATTAGGGCCGCAGAAGCAGCTCTGCCACAGAGCCACCCTGATTCTTAATGTTTTTCTTTTCCTCGTCAACAATATGAGGGTATCCAAGATAGTGAAAAGCTTATTGGATTCCACAAAATTATCTAGAAAAGCCCTTCACAGAGGACCTAGCCTCCTGCCAACACTTAGTAGACAGTAATCAGTGACAGTGACTATTCCATAGTACTTCCCACACCTGCTGGTCTGCTGGTGAGGGATGCTGGAGCATGGAGACCAAAGACCCTACAGGTGGGTCTTGGTAGTTTTTGAATGGGTGACTGGATGAATGAAAAGTATCAGAATGGGCTGTCTAGTACTTTTCATTAGGGACTGGTAACATTTATTTTTCTGCCCATCTCTCTGTGTAGTTAGAAATTAATCGCTCTTTTACTCTATCTTGAAAAATAAAACAGAACAAAGAAAGGTTCCTGCAGAGTTTTGTGAATTGCTGTCTTGGATGACTAGGTTCTGCATCAGGCTAGTGAAAAGGGAAACTTACTCATTTTCACTGCTAACTATGAACTGTGTTCTGAAGGCTTCCTAGGGGAGGGATAGGGCAAGACCTAGAAGCCAAGCACTCTTGACTCCAAGGGCTTTAGCCCAGTGTGGACTATGACAGTGCGGATTCGGCCACATGCTAGCCCCAACACTGCTCCTCATTACTGAAGAACCCATCTCTGTAACTAGCTGGATGACAAGGGAATTACATGGCTGAAAAGCAAGGCGGGTGCCTGCTCTTTCCAAGGCCTGAGACCCAGCTACAGCTGAATTAGTGGCCAACTCAGGTTAGTTGTGGGAACCTAGAAACTCATCCAAGGTCAAGAGGCTCATCTCAGAATATTACTTTAAGAAGTGGATTTGTCTGATCTTAAAGCATAGGATACAGGACAAGGGTAAAGGAAAAAAAAAGATTTATACTCAGGAGGAAGGACCTTCTAGCTGGCTTGCCACCTGATGTTGGATATAAGGCAGAGATCAGCTAGGAAATAGGGTTCTGGACCCTGCCTGCATGAGCAAGAATGGTAATTTGGGAAGCTGGTATTGCTTAATCTGGAAGGAGCCTGAGAAATGATGGGTAGAGGCCATGGTTATGCCAAGAGAGTTGTTTTAACTTAGAACTTGTGAACTCAAGTCTTGGGACTTGGTACAGAAGCTCCTGGATTGCCTGTAATACCTGCGTCTTAGTTTTCTGTTCCAAGTTGATGATTTTGCCAATTTGTTTAAGGCTGGAGTGTTGTTTGGTCTGGCAGAAGTGACTTTCATTGAGACCCTCTGGAAAGATCTTGACATGGCAGGGCGAAGCCACAGGCTTTAAGACCTAGGGAATAGGAACCATGGGTGAAAATCTAAAATCTCCTGTTTCATGTGTCCAGCACACCTTCCTCTGGGACACCCTCTGTCTGTACCTCTGCCTACATCAGGATAGGGTCTGAGATATGCCACTGTTTGTCCTACACTAGGGAGTTTAGACCACCTCCCCTTCGTCAGGTTTACGTGCCAAAGCTCTGTCAAGTGGAAGAGAGGTGTCATGAAAGAGCAGCACTCTTCCTCAGGGAGCCTGGTCAGATTTACAGTGCTTTACAGCATACACCAAACCAAGGAAATTGAAACGGGGTAGGAAGGTTTTTTGTTTTTTGTTTTTTTTTTTTTAAAACAAATTCCTTAGTCTAAGTAAATCCCTGTTAAGAGGTAGGAGTGAGCTCTCATGGGGACAATAGCCACAGGAAAACATGGATAGTTGTATCTTCTCTTTCCAAATTATGTACAAAATCAACGTCTGGTTTCCTACTAAAAAGATATTCCTGCTGAATATCTTGTGTTATAATTTATTCTGGAGAATCAGGCCTAATGGGCATTGCCATAATGTAGCCTCTAGCCCTGTGCAGATATCTAGGATGTTCTTTGTAGTTAAAAAAAGATTTATTTTTATTCAAATATGAGAAAGAGAGAGAGAGAGAGAGTGTGTGTGTGTGTGTGTATGTCCCTGTGTGTTTGCTATGTGTGTGGGTTTTTTCAGACGCAAGAAGAGGCTATCAGGTCACCTGGAGCTGGGGTTAGAAGTAGTTGAAAGCTGATATGGGTTCTGGGACTTGAACTTGCGTCCTCAGGAAGAGCTGCGAGCACTCTTCACTGCTGAGCCATCTATCAGCTCTACAAATGCTCGTTGATAAGATGGGGGTGGGGGACAGCTGTAAGATGGGGCCCATAGTGCAGAGCTCACAGGAGAGGAAAGCTAGGGATGCTGCTTCATTCTGGGTAGCATATTCCTGTGCTTTATCCCATGTCATCATGAAGCATCCTTTGCATGCCCCTTTGCAGAAAGGAAGCCCATTCTCCAAAATGGAGAAATGCCTTACAGCTGTTTACATGGAGCTAGGCATAGAGATGTCCATCACGGCTCTTACTGTGAGGCCTGTAGCTTCCTGGGGTCCTGATGAGGGGGATGACTTGAGCAGGGACAACCTCAAAAAAGAGAGTGAGTGGTGGGCTGTGGGTATTGGCCAAACAGTACCATCAGGGACTGGGTGAGGCCCTAAGGCCCAGGACAGGGTTCAGGGACTGAAAGTGCTTTTGTCTGGGGTCTACTGTCTCCCTAGTGCAAGGTAGATAGGTACTTACAATAAAGGTGTGGATATTGTTATAGCTGATGGCAATGGCAAACATGGAATAGAACTGTGATAGAGGGTATTCAACTTAGTCAGGACTGAGCAGCCGACGGAGACATTGCAGAATAAATCCCGGTCCTCATGAAAGACCTGTGGTCCTGATCCTGATCCTCAGACACGTGTTAACATAGAAGTTAGACATTCTGGTCTTTTAAAATTAACTCCATGAAGACAGGGACCTGAACTCACTCATATGTGTGACGTAGCAGAGAGATCAAACTGGCACAGTAGGACTCCCAGATGCTTTTTCAGTGAGCAAGTGAGTGACTACATGAGCACCTTCCTGTGGCTTTTCTGCGGAGAATGTCCTGGTGTTCTTCCTGGAGACTCTTGAGCAGCTGTTGAATCTTGGCTACTATCATCACAACAGCTGCCTCAGTCTGAGGGCTCCCATGACCATAAGTGTCTGTGACTTCTCACGGCACCCCTGAGCTCTGTGGAGGGCTTCTGGCCCCTTACTTCCTGACATTCCTTTAAGTCATGGGATGGGTCCTAGGACCTGCTGGTGTTTTCAGGAAGGGCCTGATCTGCTGCCTTGGGAGATCTGTGGAGGGCAGGAGCATCCCCCATCACGCTGTGGTGTCTTAGTTCCCTGGTTAGTGCGCACAGCATCAAAGCTCTTCCACGATGGGTGGAGCTGTTTACATTTGCTATGCCTGGATATTAAGGCGAGAATCACTAACATCTGCCACTTAAGGAAACAGCTGCTATATGCAAGGCACCAGGCCAGGTGCCGCACATATGGGGTCTCCCAGAATCCTAAGATGACACAGGAAGTAGCAACCATTCTCCTGAATACACAGTGAGAGAAACTGAAGTGGGTGGGGCCTTAAACAACTGGCCCAGGGCCATTTTGTCTGCAAGTAGTAGATCAATCAAATGGAGTCTGCCTGAGGCTAAAGGGCCCATCATCCCTGCTATGCACAGAGTGTACTGTTATGGCTTGATGTCCCCAGCCTCTGGTGCTGCCTTGGGAGCTTGTGGGAACTTATGGACATGAGGCTTAGCTGGCAGATGCAGTTCCATAGTGGGCTTATCATTTGGCTTCCTTTGCAGTCTTCTCTCTGCTTCCGGGTCACGACCAGGTTGCAACAAGCTATGTACCTTCCTAACACCACAGGAGGATCTCTAGCCAGGTTGACCTCTCCATTGTGATGGAAATGTACCATCAGACCAGGAGCCAAGATAATCCTCTAATCTCCTGGGCTGCCCCGTCAGGTCTTGATGACAGGTCTTGTAAGAGTAACTAAGACGTGTACCTTACAAGGGACTACACCTGAAGAATGAAGAGTAGTGACATCTCCCGCTTAGCTTATATCTGGTACAGTGGTTGTAGGCGGATTGTGTCACATTGCTAAGTCTCCTCATCCTTAACCGCTACACAGGTGCTGCAGTCGCCAAGGGAGGTTTTCTGTGGATGTTTGTGTACTATTATGTGTATGTGTGTGTGAGTGTGTGTGAACGTGTGCGCATGAATGCATAATGGTAAACTAAAGACCTTTCACTCTTCCTGGCAATCATGCTTCCTAGAAACAAGTATCCATCTTGCTCCTTGGAAGACTTCCAGTAATGAAGCGCTGTCCTGTCATCTGCCTTCTTCTCCTGCTCCAGCAAGGTGACTCCTGGGCTTCACTTGGTGGTGGGGGAGGGGGGACAGCAGGCACTCCAGTTGCAAATGGGAGTCAGCGGATGTCTTAGCTAGGGTTACACCATGACCAAAACAACTTTGGGGAGCAAACAGTTTATTTCAGCTTGCATTTGCACATCCTCCTCCATTACTTTTGGAGTCAGGGAAGGAACTCAAACAGGGCAGGAATCTGGAGGCAGTAGCTGATGCAGAGGCCATGGTGAAGTGTTGCTTACTAGCTTGCTCCCTACGGTTTGCTCAGCCAGTTTTTTTAAGAGCCTAGGACCACCAGCTCCGGAGTGGCCCCATACACAATGGGCCGCACCATCCCCATTGATCGATAATTAAGAGAATGCCTTACAGCTGGATTTTTTGGAGGCATTTTCTTAATTGAGATTCGCTCCTTTCAGATAACCCTATCTTGTGTCAAGTTGACATCGAACTAGCCAGAAGCATTGGGAAGATAGTCCATAAGCTCGCGCCCGGCGGGTCTGTGTGGTAGCACTGATGCCTACCTGCAGGTGAGAATGTCCAGTATGATGTCTGCTATTTTACTCCTTTCTGATCTCTTGACCTCTCCATGCCTTTCCATCAAAGGGCCAGCAAGGCAGCATTTCAGAACACCAGAGGCAAGCTGACTGCCAGTGTGAATGGAGTAGAAGAGAGAGTAAAAGAGGAGTAGACAGAAGAAAGGAGAAGGAAAAAGCTTCAGGGATCTCTTTTGACTGGTCCCCTTAAATTGTGCCTTCACAAACTCCCCACTCCTTACCACTTTGCTCTCTTTTTTATTTATTTATTTATTTTTTCTGTCCTAGAATCTCAGACTGGCTTGGGTGATGTGTTGGCATTAGCCACAACAGAGTCAGGGTCAGCTTGTTGTTGTTTTTCTGAGGCAAGATGTCATATAACCCAGACCTCCAACTTGGTTTTTAGCTAAGGATGACCTTGACTCCTGGTCCTCGTGCCTCTGCCTCTGGAGTGCAGGAGTTGCGTAGATTTTATGTTAGTGTCTTTTGTGTCTTTTTATCCTTATCCGTGAATCTTCCAGGAAGCTCTGAGATGAAGTATCTTGGCGTCAGAATAACTGATTGTATGCCAGCACCTTTCTGGATCACATGATTTGAAACTTCTTTCCTGATGCTGGCTTTCTGCCACGCCCATGTAGCCTGGAGGTTCAGAGTAGTGGAGGGAGGGGATGCCTGGCCAGGTGCCCTGGGCATTACACAAAGCTGCTGGCTGGTACAGAGCAGACCATGCCTGCTTTCCACATGGGCCAGGGTGGGGATCAGCCACATTGTTTTGTCACCTTTCCTTGCTGAGATAAATATAGCTTTGGAATTGAGGTTATTTCTTCATCCTCTCTGCTCAGTGTGTTCTTAATAGTTCCCTTGCTGGCCTGTTTCCACGGCACATGGTGACATGGGAGGAATTGATATTTCTCATTTTGACAGTAGGAGGGGGTTGGCTCTAAGAAACCCCCAAATAGCAGCATCTGCTTCCAAGAAACTCTGTGTCAAGTACAAGCACCAGAGGACATCAGAGGAAGGCCTCTTGTAGCATACATAGAGGAACAGAAGGGACATTTTGTCTTAGCTGAACCAGGAATAGAAGGGGGAAAAAAAAGCAAGGAATCCTAGATTAATCACTTCAAGAGTTAAAAAAATTTGTTTGAATCCAACAAAACCAAGTGCCTTGTGGTGCTGAGTGCTGTGTTTTCCTCAGTCTTACTTCTGATGAAACCCTTTTCTCAAGGGATGTCTTGTTTTTGAAGCGTTGCCATGGGGATTGTATCTCCATCCTCACCAAGAACTCCCTGAGAGGGGGTGCATGGGGCAGAGGCAGGTAGGGGAACAAGTGTGGAAACTTCCTGTGAAGAGCTTCAGGCTTGGTTTCCCTATACTGTGTGCACAGGGAGTATCTAGGAAGCAGAAAAAACAAACTGAGATGAATATTAAGCTTTAATCATAACAAGTGTTGTTAGAAAAAGGGGAGCTGAAGCCGTCTCTGGGGCACAGCTCTGATTAATGTCCTGTTGTCACAGTCACATTCACTGAATGTTGAGCTAATTAAAGTGGAACATGGTTGACTTTGCTCTTTCGTGGGAGGTGGGAGATGATGACGATGATGGTGTGTGTGTGTGCATGAGTGTGTATGTATGCTAATCAGCTTTCTGTTACTGTGACAGAGTGCCTGAGCTCATCCACTTAGGAAGAAGAGGGATGCTTTGAGCTCATGGTTTCCAAGAGTGCACAATGAGGTTCTACTGTGGCCTGTGGCAAGGCAGGACACCCTGGTGTGGAGCATGTGTGGTGGTAACTGTCTCACCTCATAATGGCCAGGAAGCAGGAAGTGGGGCAGGAAGTGCCCAATATTTCTTCAAGCACATCCCCCCTCCCCATGGCCTAACTTCCTGCGACTGAAGGTCTTCGGATTTCATCATTTCCTAGTTTCACCACGGGCTGATGACCAAGCCTTAAACTTAGGAGCACTTAACATTTAAGAATGAATCATAATGCTGAAATGCTATTGTTAAAAACAAATCATAATGGAAGGAAAGAGAACATGAATTGAATCCCCATCTTTGCAAGCAGAAAATAGACAAGGCCAAGTGGTGAATACTGCTGCCTAGGATGTCATTCAGCGAGATGGAGGTCAGTATAGAACCATCTAAAATAGTTGTTCCTCTTGCTTCTGAGAAGTGGAAAATGCAACAGAGGAGATTCAAGGATGACTGGGTGATATTTTTGCTACAAACCCTCTAGAACCATTTGATTCTTCTGACAATATAAATGAAGAAACTTGATAAAAGGTGGCAACGACCAGCATAAAGAGTTGCCCTGGACAACACAAATAGACTCAGTAGGTAGAATTTATACATCAGTATATGCACACACGGACACACACACACACGGACATACAACAATAATAAACAAAAAGAGCTATACTGTGAGTGTGGGTGGGACATAAAAGGAGTTGGAGGGAGGAGACTTAGGAGGGGCTGAAGGGAGGAAAGGGAAAATGATGTAATTATACTTTAGCCAAAATGTGTAAAATATAAAAAACTATGAAAGCAATCACAAATGTCATAAAAAAGAAATATTAAAAGTGTCATTCCCAGTGAGTTTCCTTGCTCATGTTCTCATGCACGGTACGACAGGTCTAGGGAACCCTAAGCACCTGACCCTTTGCCATCTGAGGCCGCTGTACTAGAGACCTTTGATCTGCTAAAAAGAACCAGGACTCTGAGGAGTTTCTGTGGTGACTCTGGGATCCCTGCCTGACCATAGACACCTTGAGACTTCAGAAACCAGAGCCCTGAAGCTCTGTCACCTGTCCATGAAAATTGCTCAAGGCGATTTTGGGACAAGTCTGTTGTCATTTATTTGTATGTTTTCTTGTTCATGGAACTCAAAATAACCTTGGTTCAGTTTTTGTTGTTGTTGTTGTTTTGTTTGTTTTGTTTGTTTTCTGAATAGTGGGTTCCTATACACAACTCCAGGGCTTCTGCCTGGGTGTAAAGTCTTTTTGCTGTTAGAAAATCAAGCTGTACTTTCTAAACATCTCCACTACCCCCAGCACTGTCAGCCCACATTTGTGCTCCCAAACTAAGCTATCAGCTTTCTCTTTTCTGGCCTCCTTTCCCCTTGAACTCAGTGTTCCTGATCCCCGTAAGTGGCATTTTCATGAAATCAGTTGTTCAAACCATCATTATTCTTATTCTACATCATACCAAAGGGAATCCTGTGAATTCTGTTCCCAATTGCATCTGCTTTTCAACTTGTATTGTCAGCTCTCTGCTCAGACCACATAAATGACCACACTGGATTCCAGATAGCTTTCCTATTCCAACCTATATCTCCTCTCCTCCCCCCCCACTAGCAATGCAGGTCTTAAAACTCTAATACCATCCCAGTGAGCCCCAAGTTAACTCTGTCTTTGAGGGGCAGCCCTCTCTACATGACTGGCTTATTTCTTTGGTCCCACTTCCCATCATCCCTTCTTTAGCTTCCTCTGCTTCATGTATAATCTTCCTTCTTGCAGTTCTCTCACATCAAGCTTGTCTCTGTCTTGGGTCTTGCCCCTTTGTTTCACATGGGTCTCTGCTTAGATGTAAGCTCACCACAAAGGCCTTTCATGAGGATGCTACATAACAGGACCTTCCTCCTCTGTACGTCAGTGTCTGATCCCCTTTTTCTTTTATATCTCTTGTAGTACTTGCTTTTTTTTTTTTATCTTACCGTATGTGTCTGTCTACACATCCTCCTGAGATTATGATCTCAGGACAACCTCTGTCATTTGGAGTCTCTGATTTACCCACGGCCCCCAAGCAGTGACACCACCCAGCCCGGTAGTCACCTAGGAGATACTTGTTGGCACCACTGGATGCATTCTATACCCAGTGTGAGCAGAACCTTTCCAGGTATTAAAACAACACAGACTCGGGACTGGAGCCTTCTTCAGGTTTGTGATTGGTTGGAAATGCCACACTGGCTTCCATAATGGATTGTGGAGATAGGGTACGCCTTCTCAGTTTCCTCTTAGAATTCTCCTCTTGTTGGCTGTGTGTGCTATTATGGGATATGGGGCAGAGAATTCCCTGCAGTTGAGGATTTATGTGTAGGTCTGACTGGGCAAAGCAAAACTATCTCTCTCCATGGGTCATCTGCATATAGGTGGGTTTTACTGATGCGTCTCAAAGGTCCCATCTCTCTTCCCTCACCTTTTTTTGGAAAATGTCATTCTCTCAACTGAAAAGATTTAGCTACGCACTTGGGAAGTAATGCAGCCCCCATTCCCAAATTGCCCTCTTTGTGAAAGTGATATTTAACAAAACCTTGTTGAGTATTATTGCATTCTTAGCTCCATTTTAGGCTGTGGGGAACCAGGTGGAACCATTGGCCCTTGGTTTATGCCTCCTTATAGGGACTAGACTGAGCCAGACAAAAGAGCATATGTCTGCTTGGGGCAAAGGTGCCCTTTGGAAACACAGGCTCTGTGCAGCTTGTATCAGTCTGCATTTCAAGATGACTGTGCCAAGCCTTCATTACGTTGACTTTCTTCTTCACCAAATGGAAAGCCAGACATTAATTAAATGTCAATGACTATTCCTGCTAGTTCAATTTTCTGGTTCTATCTAATTAGAATTAAATGGTGAGAGAGGTTAGGCAGACTAAATCAAAGGAACAAAAAGGGTTCAGGCTCCCAAACTGTGTCCCTGCATTTGCTAAATCAATTTCAATTAGCTGCCGAAAGCCTTTCCTTTGGCTGCCTTTTGAAACAAGGAGGTTGCTTTGTGGAGAGAATCTTTGCTGCTCTCCCTCGCACACATTAGGGCCACCCATGGCCCTAAGAGTTCTTTCCTTTGGGCTCACCCTGGGAGGTAAGGCAGTGAAGAGGTAGGTTTGGAGCAGCTTTGGAAGCATGGATACCTAAGGCAATTCTGCTTTCAGACCGCTCCATCCTGCCCCTCGGTCTCTTGCTGACCTCAATCTCAGGTACAGCTGGTTTGGAGGACTGGTGTGATCTATGCACCCTCCCTCTTCTCTTTCTTGGCAAAGCAAAGCAGATGGCCCTGTGAGACGGGGAGCTTGCCAATTCAGCCAGTAAGATTCATTTGCTATTCACAAGAAGCCAATTTCACTGTGGGCAGAATCTCCTAACTGAATTAAGTATTCATCAGCAAATTAAGACATGCACAACTTGAAAATATTTAATCCCATGTGCGTCTAATCTAAAACTTCCTGGACTATAATGTGACACTATAAGTAGAAAGGTTTAGACCACCTGACTTCACTTTGTGGACTAAATTATTTTCAAAATGTTGTATGAAATTAGCGTCATGCTATGTGTATAAGGCGTATGTGGAACTTAAATGAAAGCCATGTTTAGACCTGTTTTTTCTACCTAAGATTCCTTATTATGTACATGCAGATACTGTCATCCAAAAGAACCTGCTTGTGGAACACATCTGGTCCCAAACATTTGCATAAGGAATACAGTGTATGACTCGTCACTTTGTTGACTTGTTTTTGGTTGAATTTTTATATTTTCAAATATTATCAATATTATTAATTATTTGTAGACAAGCTGGCCAAATAAATCTAATTCTGTTTTTAGTTACAATGTACTCATAAATTTCTAATTTCTAATTTTTTTTGCTCTTAAAGTGCTGTCAGGGGGTCTTCCATTCTACTGGCAATATTGTTGACAGTCGGGTGCTGTGACAACACCCAGAGACACCTTTTTTTTTTTTTTTTAATAGCATCTGAAAATGACCACTGTTCACAAATCTGGCAGGCCTTATACCAGAGCAAGTTCTCCATCCACTCTGGGATGGGCTTCAGAGACCACCTGTTCGAGAACAGCTCCCACCATAGTTTCACCAAATCACTGCTAAAAATCCCTGGATGGAAAGTCGCTTCATGGCAGAATCCAGCCCATGGGGCAGCCAGTCATATAACATAGATATCTGAGAAAAATCTCATCCCAAACTCTAAGCAGGCTCTAGACATGACCTGGGGATATCGAAATAAGTGGGCTAATGTTAATATTTGGCAAATGGCAGCCATTTGTTCAAACCTTGTGTGTGTGTGTGTGTATGTGTGTGTATCTGTGTGTGTGTACTTGTCAACCTGTCTCTGGTTTAGGGCTTTTTAATGAGCAATGCTCCAAAGAATTCACCAAGTAAGGAGCCAACCAGCAAATGAATACCTCAGAGATTCACTCTCTCTTATGCAAAATTAGCCCCAGAGTTAGTTTTTTTTTTTTTTCTTCCTTTACTGGAAATTATTGTAGTTGGTTTTGCTTTGGTCTATCCGTAGTTTTTATTGTACACTTGATTAGTTATTTTTCTCATACTTTTCATAAACAGCTGTTCATGTGGAAATCTGTTTATGGACACACTGCATTGCACGCTACATATTTTCTCTCATCCATGCGATCTATGAGGAGCTACAATAATGAGTTTTCTGGAAAGATATAACCATTGGTGCAATAGTGGCATGAATATTATGGGAGTAATTAACTACTTTCTGATAGGATTTAGGGTCCATTCCACAAAATGGAACTCAGCCTATTATTGTTAACTGAAATGAGAATCTGCGGATGTGTCGGTCATATGTACTATGGGAGAACCTACGACTATTATTTTGCTAAATTGACAAAATATTAAAGTGCCCTATTCTTATCTTTATACTCATATATTAGAATAGCTATTAACCCTCATCAGAGAAGACGTTCTTTGGACATTGGATGGTGATTAATGAAGAAACCCGAAACTGATTAAATAGAAAATATAAAAAGCATGGGGTCTTTAAATATCATATGATTTGAAGTTGTGTGGTGAAGCAAAATGTTACTTTCACTCTGCTACTGTATAGTAGTCAGCTATGTAATAATTATATCTATATATTAAAATAATCAAAATTTGACTTCTTAGGAATTGTGTCTGATGCTTCGGTTTTTATGAAGCCTTCGTCGTTCTGAATGGGGACTCCCCAGTCAGTAGTGTGCTATTCTCTTTGTGCATTTTTCATAACATGAGATTAAGTCCAGCCGTCAAATGCTTCTAAAATGCATACATCAAGTGATTCTCGTAGTTATTCATCTATAATTTGACTCAACCTCCTCAAAATGAACTTTCTTCATTACATTTCGTTTTTATCCCCTCTTGATTCTCTCACGGGACCAAGGGTAAAGTCCACAAACTGATCCCTCTCTCTAATCAGCCAAGCCATGGCTTATTATACCCGAAACAATGGCATTTGTGAAAACATTCATCATGCTACAGGGGACATGAGGAAGTTACTGGGTGTGTTTGGGAAGGCAGTGGACACAAAGAGTTGCAGGTACCAATCAACATTCACCAAAGGGATAGGGCAGTTCCAGTCTTAGCAGGAGCCTCGGTGCTGGCCTCAGGAACTCTTTTCTGGGGTGAATCAGCTGAGTGCTGAGGAGTGGGGGAGCCTGTGATTAGTGGGGGAGCCTGTGAGGAGTGGGGGAGCCTGTGAGGAGTGGGGGAGCCTGTGACACCTTGCTGTTCAGTGTAGCAGCCACATGCATGCATCACCATGGCCTGTGCAACCAAGAAGCGGCATGCTCAAGTTCTATTCAACAGCTTAAGTTGAAATAGCCATGCACCCTGTCTGGCTGCATTGTGCCGGTGTTTCTGCATGTAGCTGTTACTGGTGTTTTCAGCACTTGAAATCTTTCCAAGCTCCTTAAGCACCTCTCAGCTCAAGACAGCCTTCCCTTGGAGGCACATTGCTGTTTTTTTTTTTCTTTTTCTTTTTTTTTTTTTGCTTTTTCTTTTCTTTTTCCCTGTGATACAACTGATGAACAATGTTTCCTGTTTGCAGGATTTATTTGGGTTTCTGAGAATAGAGCTGTAATTTTATAGAGCAAGTTTCAGAATGTATTGACAAATTTAAGGTGAATTATTATGTGCACGTAAAGGCTTTTGTTGTAAATCATTGCTGTAATTATTAATAATAGCTGCTATCCCTTCCAGCACATCTCGTTTGGTAGCAGGCATTGTATTTGGTTTTGTTACTAAATTTTACATTAACCCTTGAATGTGACAAATTTAGCCTTCTGATTTGGGGGTGTCTGCACACATCTAGGCAAATCCCAGTTCCCTTTGTCCAGCTCAGGCCAGCATGTTAATCGGGATGTGGTGCTTGCACAACCGTGTCCTTGTCTCACAGTATAGCTTAGTATTCTTAGTACTAATATTTATTATTGAGGACTATGGTTTTCCTCTCTTCTAGCTCCTTAAAGGATAGAGTACCACTCAGAGCTTATATTAAGGTTTCTCTGATATTCTTGGTGGGATTTTTTTCTCAACCTTTATATATTTTTTTCATAAAGCTATGCATTCTGTAGTGCTTGGCCACACTCAGCCATGCTGAAAACTGGTATTCAAGAGTGTTTTTCTGTAGCATAAGTGTAGTAGGTCTCTTTTTTAAAAAAATGTAGCTATGATTATTTTCTTTTATAAATTTTAATTCATTACTTTATTTATTCACTTTACATTCTGATGGTAGTCCCTCTGTCTTCTCCTCCCTGTCCCACTCTACCTCCTCTGTTCCCCACTCCCCTATTCCTCAGATAAGAGGTACTGCCCCACACCCACCCCACCCAGCTCATTAAGTCTAATCAGGACTCTTCCCCCGTGGCCTGGCTGTGCAGCCCTGCCAGCGGGGAGTGATCTCTTGAGGGTTGGCTTTGTTCCAGGACCAGGGCTTGTGGGAAGATCACTACATACCCAGGGGCTGGTTGAGGGGTGGCCTTAAGGTACCACATTTGAAAGTGGGGAAAGAAGCCTGAAAGACAGGATTGGCAGGAAGGCAAATGAACCTTTTAAAAGGTAGGGCGTCTGTTGGACATAAACTTCTTGGTTGTGCCCAGCAGCTGCTCTTACACACCCTCTGTGGCTTACACATGATCGCACACATACACTATCTGGCTCGATGCCATTTAAAAATAGCCCCTCCCCCTTGGCATCTTAATCCTAAGAAGAGAACCTCCCCTGGTGGTGATGCAGTTCCGATGTCTGCTGCAAAGTCAGGTCTTTTTGAAAATCCACTTAATTCACACTGAAAGTGGAACTTCGCTTGTGTCATTTGGAAAGATAATGAATGATGATCTTGGCTGGTTCTAGGGCGCTTGCAAACTGCTGGTGGCAGTGTTCTTTGGACAGATGTAGAAAACGATTTCTACATGTTCATCTCCTGCATCTGTTAAGGGATGCCTTGGAAACCTAACACAAGGAAAGAATATTAAAATTTGGTCTGGGACATACTAAAAATATAAACTGTTTTATATCCACAACCGGTAAAATGTAGAGGGCAAATGAAGCCACCAGAAGTTGGCTGCCCTGTTCTCATATAACCTGTTTCTCTCACCATCAGGGTCTCTTTCCAAAAGCTGTCACATTTATGTCACTGGTTTGATGCTTATGTTTTATAAGCAAGGATATATTCAATTAGAGAGTAAATTTTTTTTATTAAATATTCTTTATTTTTCTCAATGCAAATAAAGTTGGGATATTGCAGTTGGCAGGGGAGCTTGTTCACCTGAGTGGGGCAGGGTCTTCAGGCATCCTGTCTCCACTGACCTTGACTGTCCTAGTGAGGACAGCTGAGGGCCTGACACATATGTCCTTTAGCATCTTTAATGACAGCAGTTTTGTCATCAACCTTCTAAGGAGTATGGACCATGAGCTTCAAGAGCCGAAATAACATTCGTAGGGTGATTTAGATTTCATTCTGGAAAGTTCATGTGTCCTGTGTGCTGGCATTGGTCCTCCAAACTACAGTGAAAAGTGAGGACAGGGGAGAGGGGACCAACTTGATTTTTTAGAAGCAGAAAAGCCAGGATCTTTATTTAGCATTGGGAGCCCAGTGCTAGGTGGATCCCCACTTTTCTGGTTGAGTTAGCATGATAAAAGTGACATACAATATAGGATAAACCTACTAAAATCTGTACACCTAAAGAGGGTAATCAAGAAGGAGGACTCTGGGTAAAATGCTCAATCCCCATTCAGAAAGGCAAAGAGGATGGACATCAGAAAAAGGAGAAAACATGGAACAGAACAGGAGCCTGCCACAGAAGGCCTCTGAAAGGCTCTACCCTGTAGGGTATCAAAGCAGATGCTGAGACTTATGGCCAACCTTTGGGCAGAATGCAGGGAATCTTATGGAAGAAGTGGGAAATATTAAGACCTGGAGAGGACAGGAGTTCCACAAGGAAAGCAACAGAACCAAAAAATCTGGGCACAGGGGTCTTTTCTGAGACTGATACTCCAACCAAGGACCATTCATGGAGATAACCTAAAATCCCTGCACAGATGTAGCCCATGGCAGCTCAATATCCAAGTGGGTTCCATAGTGATGAAAACAGGGACTGTTTCTGACATGAACTGGTTGGCCTGCTCTTTGATCACCTCCCCCTGAGGGAGGAGCAGCCTTATCAGTCCACAGAGGAAGACAATGCAGCCACTCCTGATGAGATCTGATAGGCTAGGGTCAGAAGGAAGGAGAGGAAGACCTCCTCTATCAGTGGACTTGGGGAGGGGCATGCATGGAGAATGGGGAGAGAGGGTGTGATTGGGAGGGGAAGAGAGAGGGGGCTATGGGGCTATACAAAGTGAATAAAGTGTAATTAATAAAAATTAAAATAAAAAATACTTAAAAAATAAATAAAAAATTTAAAAAGTGGCATTTTCTAATGGTGCTTTAATGGGAACTAGGGATTTGCCTAAGGAGCGACAGACAGAGCTGATGGAGGAGCCCTTACTGCCTTCAGCACACTACCAACCAGAGTTTCAAACACTTCCTATGCCTTATTGGGTCATCTAGACCCCCCTCCCCCTTTATATTTCAGGCATTGAAAGCAATCAAACAAAAAGATACAAGAAAAAAAATGATCCCAACTTCACAAACAAAGCCAATTTTTAGCTGGATGGAATTGTTAAGGGCAAATATAAAGAAAACCTTCAAATATGGTGACCCATGACCACACACCCCATGTATCTCCGAAGCATCGGCCATGTCATTTACTGCTTGGCTGGTATTTTCCTTAGCTGTGTTCAGCATTTGCAGTTGCAAATGAATAATGAATAAGATGGCAAGACCAAGAAAAGAACAGACATCTGCAGGCCACGTGCTCACTGGGAAAGGCACCTCGCTGCTCTGTGGAGTTAGACTCCCACTGGCTCCCCAGAGAGGCAGGGCAACACTGTGTTAGGGAATGATGGGTGGGAAGATGCTCTAGCAAAGCTCTGCATGGTTTGAGTGTTAGAAGGCCTGCTGCAGGCCTGCCCAAATTTGGAAATGTTTACATGAAAATTCTATTGGAGTCTCAGCTTCGATGCTCAAGGTGAGAAAGTAATCCGTGTGAGATATGGAATGAAGTTCAACCTCATTGTCCCCTCATCAGGGCCGGGGAAAGCTCTCTAGGCCAGGGAAGCCCCTCTTGCCTGTGCTATACCCTGATTTGGGTTGTTCAGTCAGTCTCTAGAGCAGCCAATGAGATAGGCTGAGAGCCAGCGTGGATGTCCCAGGTGAGGTGTGTTATAGGTGGGACCATTATTCCCTGGGGTTCTAGCTCTGATGTTGTAATGCCCATCAGAACATCCTCTTCTTTCCACGTTAGCCTCAGGTCAGTGGTGGGCCCCACAGGTACCTTTGTACCTACCCAGGGCCCTTTTCTTCCATGGCAGGGGTAAAGTGCCTATCAGAGGCCAGGTTTGTTTTCTCCTTTGCTCACCCCTATCTGGTGATTTTAGGCAGCTGTGGTCTGGTCCACCTGCCTTCCTGACTCCTTCTACTCACTCCTGTGTGATTTTCTTCTCTACTGATGGAAAAGCCACACTGCCCGTATAAAACTTTTACCCATTACTTTCATGCGGTAGTTCATCATGTTCTGTTATTCTCCTTACTGCTGGTTATGCTAAAGAACACATTAGCCTGCCTTCATCCACCCTCACCTCAAGTGAGGTCTCACTCCTGTCCCTGAAGAGCTGGGAACTCTCCCTATTCTTTATCTCTAATAGGGGAATGTGACAGGCATCTCTGTGCTTTCCCTAAGGTACCTGGGATACTGGCAGATCACAAACTCCCTCTGCCTTTCTGTGCTTGATACATCTAAACCTCCCTTCAGAGTAGCACGGGAGGCATCTGCATCTCATCCTGTCAGTCCATGGCACTTCTGGATTGCCTCCTTTGCGAAAGATCTTTGCCAGCCACGGTGTAATCCTCGTGAAATTGAAATAGTAGACTCAAAAGGTATGATGTGAAGGTTTTAGAAGTGTCCCTTCATGTGGACTCTTGGAAATAATCTGATCCTTCTGGTTTACTTTCTTAATAAACTACACGATTTCAAAGCTAAAGAGCTGAACCAGGAGCTACACTCACCCTTGAATGGATACCAGAAAAAGCAGTTAGTGTTCACATGCTGACGAGTCCCGTGTTGCTTACATGCATTCGAGGGCTCAAGTCAACCTCAGCAAACATTGCATTGCTGTTTTAATATTATTGTATTTATTTAACATATTTAACATCATTATCAATGTTATTGTGTTTTATTTACCATATCTAAGATTACTATGTCTTCCATTGTTATATTGGAGATATTTTTCATACCTCATAGCAATGTCATTGAAACGTTCACTAAGGAACAGTGCTGGTCTTCAAAATTGAACCCGAATGCCAATAAGTTGGGTCCAGAAGGTAAAGCTGATAATAACCACGGAGAAGGTCAGCTACCTGTTGTGAGCCCCTGCATGCAAATGTGGGCTGGAGGACTCCATGGGATATTAAGGCCAATGCTGATAAAATAAAAAGCAGCTGTCAAAGCAAATATGCAAAATAGCTTGCAGTTTCAGATGCTCCTGCAGTTCACCCAGAGTCCCGAGCGTATCTGTTTTAAGTTGTCTGCCACTCTCACAAACGCATCTTTTGCTTAAAATGTAATTTTTCTGCGAAGTCAAAGGGACCACCCAACATGCAAACGATTTTACTTATACCGCCAAAGTTCTTGGCCTATCCATACTCATTGCTTCACGAGGAGGCATAGACCCTCTACAGACAGACCCAGGGTGGAAGCCCCTGCTGGGGACATGCAGTGTGACACAGGTAGGTTAAAAAACCACGCCAAATGAGGTGCCCTTGATGGGTTGAATCCCGTGATTTTCCCAACATATCCGAGTTTCCTTGTTGAGATACAGCACTGGTTCTCAGCCTTCCCAATGCTGCAGCCCTTTAATACAGTTCCTTAGGTTGGGCTGACCCCAACCGTAAAATTCTCTTTGTTGCCACCTCACCAATACTGTTGTGAGTTGTAATGTAAATATCTGATATGCAGGCTCTCTGTGTAACATGTGATTCCCCCAAAGGGTTGGCAGCCCACAGGTTAAGAACCACTGGTATACAGGTTAACTTTAGAGCAGTAGAAGGCAAACTGCCTTTATGTTCATGATCACATATTTATTTTAATATACCTTAAAGCATAGCTAGCACATCCAATTCATGATACAAAGTTTCCCTTTAAAAAATCTGTTATTTAAATGAAGAAAATAGGTCTGTTTAAACAAACATTTTAAGTAAATATTAGTACGGGTGGCACATAGCCATAGCTGAATTTATGAAAGTATTATGTAAATTATGGAATTTTGGAAGCTTTTGGCTCTAAGTCATCTAGGTAAATATGGGCAGTGAGTTGATGGAAACTCTGCTGAGCACCCATTGTTCTTCTGGGGCATTATATTGCGTAATTGGATGTATTGCTACTTTATATGCAGCTAATTTCAGAGACTAAAACAACCGTATCTATTAAATGCTATTTTATTTGATTAATAAAAGTGCTAGATTGTTTTAGGATTGAATAAATATAAAATGTTAATTGGATATAAAATGCTTATTTATGTGATCATGGGCATTGCCATAAAATGAGAAGACAGTTATTACTGTTTAATATTGCTTTAATCAGAAGTACTCTTGGGAAAGCTAGAAGACAATAAGCATCTCCTCACAGTAGCTCCTGAGGAACTGGAGTGATAAGCAGTTGGACATTATGTTAAGCTGCACGTTGGAGGCCACAGAACTGCTGGATTCAACTGCTCGTTTGTTGAGTGTGCGCTCTGTGCCTTCTTCCCTTAGGTCTCGTGAGGAAGTCAGGTTAGATCACACAAATGACAGAAATCTGACTCAGCACTGGCTGGAACCATTCATAGGTTTGTGTGGCGAACTGAGGCTCATCAACCAGGTGGCTTTACATGACAATCTGGGCTGGGGATGTGGTCGTCTGGGTGTGGTGATGATAGAAGATGGTCTTCCACAGGAAAACAGCATCCCCGTTAGCAGCGGCTTGAGGATGCACCTTGGAGCAAGCTGTTTTGACAAGGGGGCAGTGTAGACAGGACGATTTTGAAGGGGATCACAGCATGGAGGTTCGTGTGAAAACAGGGCATATTGAGGAGCTGGAGACTGGAGCTTCAGGGTGCAGCAAATTGTAAGCATGGAGAGGCGAGGCAGAGTCGTATCAGGATCTTTCTAGAATTAAGAATGAATCCTTTTAGCGGGCAGCCTTGTGCTCTTCTCTCTGGAGAGATAATGGCTTTGAGGAATGGTGGTTGAGGCACACCAGAAGGAAGGACAAGTCTGCTGTGCAAAGTTCATTGTGCCAGAGCTCTCCTGGGGCACTGGCAGCTTCCATGCTCTTCTCCCTGTAGGCAAAACAGGCTCCTCAGCTGGCCACTCAGCAGGTATTTATTAGACATCTATTGTATGCATTGCTCATTAACGAAATCAAAGTTCAGATGCCTCTTAGATGGTACAATTATTTACTAAGTTTGGTTTAGAAACGAGTATTCCATGAGGAACCAAAGAAGGGCCAGCCAAGGGGTATATGTGTCTTGTTCAGTGTGAGAAGTCAGAGGGAAAGATGCACAGGAGTCCATGAGCTTCAAAGAGGAGAGGACTCCTGAGATGCAGAGATTCAGGGTGCAAAGCCTGGGAAGTGGAAAGATGTCCTTTAAACTCACCTTTCTGTCTCTCATTTTTTGCTTCTTGTCTTCCTTAACTCCACTGAAGGAGGGTAGGTTTCACTGGAGAGGTTTTTACGGCATATCAGCTTCTACCGGTGCTCAGAGGACTAGAGGCAGCTGGGGAAAGTTTCTCCAATACGGTATCCCAATGCAGTATCTCAGGTGCTTGTGTGCTGTTTGAGGTCCTCTTTCTGCTTCCTATTGGGGTAAAAAAAGAATTCATCAAGCTCATTTTATAGTTCTACTTTTCTTTCTAAGCCTATTTTCAAGTTTTCTATAAGGGGAAGGGTGGTACAGTATCTATGATGGAAGCATTATAGATGTCTGGGACATAAGCCTTCCTTCCTTCCTTCCTTCCTTCCTTCCTTCCTTCCTTCCTTCCTTCCTTCCTTCCTTCTCCCTCTCATGGGAAGGTCCAGCCTGGCCTTTCCTCCGGCTCTTCTACTTGGAAAGGACTGCTGGATGGGTAATTTAGGTCAAACTCTTTTGTCCTTTGACCTGCTAGTCTTTCTCGTTTGCTTTCTGCCTGCGGAGGTTCTAGTGTATATACGTAGCCTGTGCCTGTATACCAACCCAGCTTGCGTCAGTAGACCTCCACACTCAGGAATGCTGGGTAACCCATTTTTACCCCATCAGCCTGCTCCTTCCTTCTCTAGAAACTATATGGTAGAAGAGGGGCAGACTCCTAATCATGGGTCTATAGTCTCAAAACCTTATCTTAATTCCTTGCATGCCTTTTTCTTGAAAGGATTTTTGCTTGGAAAGTGTAACCCTTGAGTTATACACACAAGGAAAAAACTCATAAGCCACGCTTGCCTTTCTTGACTGTTGGTTTGATTAATGGGCACAATGGTGGGCTTTATGAACAGTCACACACTGAACAAACGAGTTATGTTGCTTTGGGCTAGTTTGCATCTCTGTTTCCTCATCTGCCCAATGGAACTAAAAATTCTGACTTAGGCAGTGGAGTTGGAAGAAATCAGAGGAAGCTCATGAGCTGTAAGTAAGAGGGGGCTCCGCACGGAGACTTGTGAGTAGTGCAGTGCACTTGTGGAATTAGGGCCAGCCCAGTCCTTCAGGGTGCTTGCTTGGCTTGTGAGTGCTTCACCTGCAGGGCACCTGGGATGGGATCATCACAGCGTCTCAGGGACAGTGTCCCAGGTGCTTTCTGCATCTGCCAGATTTGGGGGTGGAGGGCAAAGCTCACTCACAGGTCTTGGGCCAGGTCATTGTGCCTTCCCGGATGGACATGGATTTATCCGTAAGCAAAGGCAGAGCGCTTACGTGTCTCCACTTCTTTGAGTTGGCTCAGTGCCTGCAAACAGCTTTCCCTTATTCCTAGAATGTTTCATGCTTTGCATCTCATACTGTCTTGGTAGGCATGACACCTGTTTGGCAGATGAGGAAACTGAGTCCTGATGCCTTCTTTTGATCTAGTTTATGACATCGTGCTCACTCTAGAGCCTTGGACAATTGGTGTGAGGTATTAATGCATGTATTAATTTTACCTTATGTGAGATTCTAGGATGCAAGCAAACACCTCAGAGGTGTGCATCCCCTTGTCTTCCCCTTGCTCACCTCTACCCAGCCCCTGTGCCTGCTCAGTGCTTACATGACACTTGACCTCAGATGCATTCTTCTCCCCCTTGTTTTATATTACCTGTGGCTTAAATGGGCCTCTGAAACTGGCAAACCTCCTGAAGAAATCAATAACACCTACGGGGAAGACAAGGTGGCTCTAGCAAGATGGCTCAAAGAAACATCTCTTTTCATGGACGTTATCTCTCTTCATGGTGAGTAAAGAGGAATTGTCCCTGGGATGCATGTGGACAATGAGAGAACCGATAAGCTGTCTTTCTGACCTCTGCTCGTCCTTTACACAAACGTCACGACACCCTCCCCGCAAATGAACACACACATGCAATATATAAATAAACGTTAAGATGTAAAGGAAAAATAATTGCAAGGGAACAACCCCTCCCTCCCTCTTCCACTACCTCACCCCATTTAAAGCCCTGGTGCTCCTCTTAAATGACTCAGGTCTGAGACTTTGAAGCAAAAGCATGAGCAATGTGTCTCTGGTGTTATGCTTTCTCTCCCCAGCCTTTGCAGGATGCTTATTCTGAGCTGTAGCACTGCCTTATGCAAGCCTTGGGAGCTAGCTGAGGCCTGAAGGATGCTGATTTTGGCCACGCCCTCCAGCTTGCTCTGAAGTCATCTGTTAGGCAAGGCCTGTCTGCTGGGGGCATTCTGGGAAGCACCAGAGGAATCACATTTCCTCCTGAGCTCTCAACATCCAATTTTCCCTCAGGGACCTCAGATGACCCCGTCATCCATGAAGAGAGATATTTCTTTGGGAAATTGGTTTCCATTTCCAGCCTCCACACCTCATGGCATAGCATATTTCCCACATGTCAACTTAAATACGCATTGTCTGTCCTCATCTTCTCTTTCTTTTAAGAACCAGTGCAGCCAGACAGGGAACCCCACATGGCAGGGAGTGCCCAGGGCTCTCTCAAGCAGGAGCCATATGGTGGCCTCAGTGTATCCTATATCCTCAGCCCACTTGCCTCCTCTTCCTTTGCCTGTCATCCCTAAGTTTGTCGTTTCAAGCTTGCCTGCATTCTTGGAAATCACAGCCCAGCCTCTGTGTGTAGGATTCACTCATGCTCCAGAGTGACTGCAGGAGAGCTGGGGAGGAGTTTGATTTTGACATATCCACCGTGTCTATCACGCTGCTGGGGTCATGGCGATGTAATGGGGTGGCAGTGTTAACAGGGCTGTGCATGTACCTCCTGTGTTTAAGTCTGAAGGGGGATGGAGACCCTCTGACTGTAGTCCCAGCCTGAAGCTGTGTGGATAGTATGCAGGAACTTGGTGTAGGAGGTGTTGATGTACCAGCCTTTTAGACATTTTATTGAAACTTAGAGGAATGTGGGTCCATAACAGTTCCTCGTATGATATGCTACCCTCATTAACTCGTTGTTACTTATCAGCTAAACTTTTTTGGACGCACAAACTCGAGCCAGTAGTACTAGCAGGAAGCTTTTTCCTACTCATATGTACCTCTACATCCTGTGTTTTATGGCTATGACTGATTCTGAAGGTTATAGCTATGGTATCCCCTTGTTTTAAAAAAAGCTTTTAGCACACACAGTGCCCTAGCCCCCAGATGCTTATTTTTCTTTGAATTAAACTTTATAGGAAGTGTCTTGTTGGCTATTGTCTTCTGGCTGTGTTTGTAGGAAGTGTTGAGATGCTTCTGTGTACAACTGTATAATACTCCAGTGTGTAAAATGGCCACGCTGCTGCTCTTGTCTATTCTGCTGCTGATGGGCCTTCAGCAGCGATAGCACATACTTACGGACAATGCCACTGTTTCTCAAAGCAGTTGCATCACTTTATTCTCTATCTGGCAGTGTGTTAAGTATGCATGGTAAGCTGCATTCTCCCCAAAACTGGGTGTGGTCAGACTTCGTATTTTCTCAACTGAGTGAATCCATCACGAAGCCTAGGATTGTGGCCTTTCAGCTTCCTAGTTGCTGCGGCAGCCTAGCATTTATTTATATGTTGTTACTGGCGTATCTTCCTGTGCTGTATAACTGCTTGGTCATGTCTGTTGTTAGTTTTCTATTGCGGAGTTTATATTTTTCTGTGACACACACACACACACACACACTACTAATTCTTTGCTCATTTCTGCTGAGCTACATCCTTCCATGTAGCGGCTTGTAGCTTCTCTTTTCTTCAAATCCTCATTTGATGAAGAAAAATGTTTTAACTTTAATGAAGTGCAGCACATGGCTTCTGGGGGTGAGGGGTGTTAGGTGCATAGTTTAGCATTGGGTATAAGCTACAAGGCCAAAGCTTAGTAAGGGCCGAATCAGGTCCAGGCCAAGACATTGAGGATCTAACAGCATGTCCCTCTTCACTAGGGTCCAGGTGCCTGCTCTGGCTTCGCTCTGAGTGTACTTAGAAGCTGACAGCATCATTTGTTCTGGTGATATCCTTGCATTCTTGTCAAATGCAGGGGCTACACAAAACCTCAACAGGTTTCTCGAAATCTTGAGGCCAAGTTTAAAATGAGATTACTTCTCATAGTGAGACCATCCGACCTAGCTTCCCTCTTCTGTCTGGACATTATGATGTGTGTGAGTGTGTGTGTGTGCGTGTGCGTGTGTATGTGTGTGTGTATATATGTCTCTCTGTGAGTATCTGTCTGTCTGTCCCCTGGATCTTCCAGTAACCCAATATATCTGCTGCCTGTGAGATCTGCCTAGTCTAGGGACAGACAAATTGCTTTTGTCACCAGACCTTAGTAAGAGTACTGTTTCCAGGCAACCAGCTATGTGGTCAGCCTCTGGGTGATGGCCTGAGGAGTCTGAAGTTTCTGACTCTAGGAGAACCTGGCGATGGGAACAAGCATCCTGAGCTTGGATGCCCCAGTCCCGTAAAGCTGCATCTATCTAGCTTCAGGTGGGCCCTATGGGTTTCTGCATGTCCAGTGATGGTGAAGATGGCTTGAAGGTCCCAGATTTGTGAGAGGGCAGGAACTGATTAAGATAACATTTGAGGCACACCCCAATAAGCTCTGATACTCTCTTTTATGACCAGAGTCACTAATTGGAGGAAAACACTTTAATTAACTCTTTTAAATTCCATTCAGTACACAAATAGTTTAGCAAAAGTAGATGTTCCTGTTTCACTCTCTATGTGATTTTAAATATGTAGAATATTTAATTCCAGACCCCAGGTCCACACATCTTCCCACTTCCCTCCTTGTCCTCCCTCCTTCTCTTTCTCTCTTCCCCTCTTCCATCTTTCCTCTCTCCTCTCTCTTCTTTTCTCCTGATTCTCCCCCTCCCCTTCTTACTCCTTTTCTAGAGATTTGCGTTGTCATGTAAATTAATAGAAGATTTTGACAGTTGCTGGTCTCTGGGATAGGCACTTCCTACAAGAGCTCTGTGAGCCTCACAGCAGGGGCTGCTTTTGTTCCCTGGTCTTCTGCTAGCCAACAGCAGAACTATATTTGTTGATGAGGAGTCTGAACTTCTGGTTGCTGTTTGGTTCCAACTGAGGCTGATACATGGTTCTTGGTGTCTGCTGACCCTCAGCAGACATTCACATCCCTTGAATAGCACTTTGGGCTTGTCAGAGACCCTTGTTATCAGTGACTCAAAGTAGATATTTAGGTAACACTTTTCATGGAATGTTGTGATACATGAGACAATATACAGGTGAAATGTACACCATGTAAGTTTACCAAATATTCACTAGCAGTCAAAAACGAGTACAATCAAAATTTAGATAGAAAGCACAACCCCCAGGAGAGTGTTCCTCAGGGAGTTCCTTCTTGGATCATCATCAGAAAAATGGCATGGAGAAGGCTCGCTCAGCACTGCGCTACTGTCAGGTGGCATCAGGGGTTGAGAAGCAGGCTGACACTCACTCTAGTTAGTAGCCATCTTGCTCTTCCTCAGCCTTGATTATCTTCTTTACCCACTGTGCCAGTTTGCACCATCTCTTGTATTGAGCATAAGACAGGAAAAACTGCTCCGTGGCTCTTACTGTCTGTGTAGCTTTTGTACTGACAGAGCCGGCGAGTCCAGCTGAAGTCTGTCTGAACTCCAAACTTTAGCTCTAATAACATGCAGTTTTCTGTGTCCCACATACCTGCCATGCTCTTTACTCTTTCAACCTTTCTTTTCGCTCTCTTCCCTTTAAGACTTTCATAGCTATGATCTGACCTTTCTCAGTTTGCTGGTAAACCATCCTGGTAAATTCTTCACTTCATATAGAGCACCTTTCAGTTCCCAAATGCTTTCTTTTAGCCTGACATGGTGTCACAGGCCTACGATGCCAGCACGCGCAAGGTGGAGGCAGGAGAACTGGGACTTTAAACTACATAAGGAGTTAGAAGCTAGCCTGGGCTATGAGACACTGTTTCAAACAAAAATGAAACAAAACAAAACAAAAAACAAAAAAAAAACTTAGTTATGAAACATTTTTATAAGTTCTAGTGTCTATTGTCCATTGCCTTCCTTCATCTTTGTTTTCTGTTGCTTGTCAATCACAACTGTTTGAAGTTTTTATCTGGCAACTTCAATAATCAAGTCATCTGTGGGTCTATTTCTGTGGTTTCTGCCTTTGATAGTTGATCAAATTATCCTGACGTTTTATATGTCCACCATATTTTTATAATATGCTAGTCAATGCATATTAAAAAAAGAACATTCCAGAAAATGCCTTCCATTCCCTCTTATATGGAACAAGAAAGGATCTCATTTCTGTGAAAAATACACTTATATTTAACACACCAGTCAGTACTGTGATCTTGCTGAAGTTTCATAGGCAGCCCATTAAATAAGCACCTTCACTGATATGGACTCTCCTGGCTTATTCACAAAATTGAAGTGAGAGAGAGAAAGAGAGAGAGAGAGGAGAGGGAAAGAAGAAAGAGAGAGAAAGAGAAATGGACACTGGTGATGTTGAAGGTGACTTCCTTAATGTAAACACATCACTAATCTGACCTTGGTTTCCATTTATGACAATTGCCATCTGGAGATCACTCCAGGCGGTGCAGACCTTGATGAGGCGAAATGAGGAAGAAGACTATGCCATTCCACCTCTGACCAGCTGGATCCCAGCAGGAAAACTCCATAAATCACCACTAGTAGCCATTTCAGGGCTGGCAGGGAAGATGAACCTCTGGGGGTACTTGAAAGGTGTGGATGGTAGACTTCTCTGGGCGCTAACTCCTTGCTGGTCATGGGCTGTAGTAATCCACTAACACACTGAAGTTCTGAATTAGAAAGCACGGGGTAGGAGAAGTTGTGTAAACCAGAAACGGGGATTTCTAGCCAAAAAGATCTGGTTTCTAACCCTCCAGTCAATAGGGGGAAAATCTGATATACGGAATTGTTGTGATCATTTACTCATTGCTCCTGGACATTTTGTAACAGTCTGGTGAATTGCTTCGTTTGATATTCACTGGCTCCTGAGTAAAGTATAAAAATTGCAAGTGAGATGGGGGTTGTTTCCAAGGTAGATTGTTTACCTGGACACATGAAGCCTTGGATTGAGCACCAACACCGTCAAAGTGAAACCACCCCCACCCCTACCCCACAAGGAGCTTATTCTCTGCTCCTGGGCCAGAGCTGTTGTGTCATTCTCTATGTGTCAGCCACATAACTCTCTTTCACTGGTAAGTTGGAACCTAATTCTCTGCATCACAAACAAGTACAGTTGTATCAGGAATCCTGTTTTTTTCATGGCCGATGGCAGGCAAGGGAGAATGTGTCTAGCCCTGGATACCAACATATCCAGGGAACAAGGAGCTTAAGCGAAGCCTTGAGAACCCAGTGTAAAGGAATAGAGCACCGCTGATATTGGCCTAGAGATGGAGGAAGTTTATAGTATGCAGCTCTGGAAGGACAGTCCCGTGATTCCGTGATCATCACAGTCAATGGTAGGCATGATCTCAGTCCTTAAGCACATACTGGCCTGATTGTTGTCCATCTACTCACTACAGAACCTTCAAATGTATGTTGCTTCCGGCTCTTGGTCTCTCCTCATTTGTACTTGCTCTCTAATGACCTTGGCTTTTCACTACTTTGATGTTGATTCACCATCTGGATACATTTTCATAGACTATCCCAAGTAGTCCTCCCTGGACCCAAGTCTTCTCAGATCCTCCGTGCATTAGAACATACACACAGAGCCTCATCTGCCTTTCTTTGTCTCCCTTTGGTCCTAATAAGTCATTTACCTGCTAGCCTACTTTGTGCTTGTCTCTTAGATGTGTGTGTGGGAGCAAGTAAAACACAGCTCCTGTTGTTGAGCAGCCAACACTACGGGAGGAGAGGAAAACCTCAGTTCTGACTGAGACAGGACAACATTTAATTAAGCATTGAATGGTGCGGTGCTCTCAGGTGCTGGTGGCACACTGGTGAAGGGAAAGTTTGTGTGGACTGAAGTGAGAGAAGCATCAGAGCTTGATCTGGGATCTGCCTTCTGTCCATCCTGGACTTTGGCTAATGCTGTTGTCGACTGTAAATGGAGTGCCACCACCACAGATGAGACAGTCAACAGAGTTGTGAAAAGGTGCCAGCCCACGCACAGCAGAATGTTGATAACCAACAATTTCCACTGTTGACAGCTTATTCTGATCAACATTGCATATTTAATGGAGCCCAACAGTTAACAGCATTGCAAGTCATTCATAATAATGCTAATATTAGCAGAATTATCATTCGAGAGCCAGCGTTAATGTATTGATATTCGATATAACATAACATTCTTCGAGAAAAAATAAAAACAGCTCTCAGTTCAATCCACGTGGAAGCTCTGCAGTTTCTCAGTGGGGTTTCCATGGATCCCTGGGAGTTAATGAGAATGTGATATTCATGACAGATGAAGACGCTGACCCACGGCTTTAATTCAAATTAGACATTTTGTGTGCATGTGTGAAATACTTTGTTTTCTCCTTTGTGAAAACTTAAATTGCTACAAAAACGCGTTTGGTCACAGATTTTATAAAAATTTCCTCCCACAAATCTAAGATAATCTTATAAAAAATGCAAACCTCATTTTTCTTTTCTTTCTTTTTCTTTTTTTTAACACCTACTAGTATGAGAACCCTCGGGAAGGAAGCTTTCCTTAGTCCATATGTGAGTGCTGAAGGAAGCTGTTGTCTTCAAAGCCCCCTCCAAATCCCTCAGAGCTTGTGCAGATACCCCAGAGCCCACCTTGAATCAAGGGCTGCATCATGCCTCCTCATGCATTCCCCACAATCCCCAGAGGGCTGTCCTAGACCTTGCTCCTCTTCATGGCATCCTGAGTATCCCTGTTACCTCTTAATAGCTGTCAGGATCCTTGCTTATAACTTTTGGGTCTCTATTTCTCTATGTGCAAAACAAGACCATTCCTCACTGTTAACAAGAGTATTGTGAGGGCCTTGTGTAATTTTTTAAAATGCAGTGTCTGATGTATTATTAGAACTCAACAGACGGTAACTCTGCAGAGACGAGAATGAAGTGAGTGAGGCAATTCAGCTATAAAAATCCAAGGAGACAGTAACATATCACAAAAATCAAGATAATGTTTAATGAAATATTTTAGAACATCATTATACATATCAATATCATGCTGAACAAAATATAAAAAGTTTTAATCAAGATCAAAGTTTCTAACTTTCCTTTCTTTTTTTCTTTCTTTTTTTTTCTTTCAGGGATGGTGCTGGTATTAATGTATGCTTATTCCTACACCTTTATTTTTATTTGGCTCTCCAAGTTCTCTTTGGAGACTCATTAGTCAAGGTCATCTGTCTTAGGCTCACGTTCACCATGCTCTTGGGCTTGGTGAAGCAATAGGACTCAAAAATTGTGAATGTGCTTGGGAGTCAGTAGACTGAATAATAGTGTAAGCTTAAAGCAAGGCCTGCTTGGGTGGGGTGGAGGCCCTGGGGAAGTGGGTACAGAGCAGGGAAGGCAGGACATCAGCCACTGGTCTGGTGAGCACAGGTCTGAGAAACACCAGTGGAGACTACTGACTAGGCTATGATCTGAAGGGTCAGCCCCCTTCCACTTCCCCAGCCTACCCCTCTTTCCTGTTGAGTTTTCAGTCGTCCAATTACAGAAACACAGCTGAGTCCCATGAAATAGAAATTTAACTCGCTGGATTTTTTATGGTATTTTGAAGAGGAAGGAATGAGAATAGTTTGATGCTGGAGTTTATAAGCCACATGGCGTGAGTGTGCAGGGGGAGGTGGGAGGCTTACCTGGCACTCCACTCAATGGGTCTCAGCTTCCATGTACCTATGACAGGATGCTCGTGATGTTTATTAATTCGAGGTGCATGTGTGAGACTGCAGTAGGTTGCGTAACTCCTGACAGGCACCTGCTTCCTCTAGCTTTCGACAGCAGTTCCAATGGCCCTTCCCAGTGTGTGGCGGGGAGAAGGCTAGGTGGTGGTGTATACCTTCCAAGAATTATAAGGTTTTCCTTTTGGTACCATGGGTTATATGTGACTGTCACAGCATGTGCTGATTTTGAAGCTAGCCCTTGCAACTCTAATTCTGCTAGTTTAGAACTCTGCCATGCAGTTGGATTATCTGGTAATAGTTACTAACTGAACATCGCATCGGAGATTGTGCCAGATGTAATGATAAGCCTAGGAAGATGTAGTGCAAGGATTCAAGGGTCAGTTTCATTCAAGTTAACTTTGTGCCAACAGCTGATTCCTGCATTGGAGGAGTAGAGCTGGGAGGGTGGTAATTGTGGTGATGGCCCCCCTTTTTAACTCAATTCTTTGAGTTTTTCAAGTGCTTGTCCAATGCTTTTTCAAGGGAACAACTGAGAACTGTCTGAATTTCCTTGTGAGCTAGGACCATGCAGCCTTATCCCATCATCCTTTTGTGTGCATGCGTGTTGCTGGTGATTGAACCTAGGCCCTAGTGCATGTAAGATAATCTATCCCTGAGCTGTATCTTCTGCCCTTTTTCTTTTTATCAGCCACCTTCTTCTCTTGTAGTCTGCTTCACTGACCTCTTCACCTCTTGTGTATGCTTTCTGTGAGTAAAGAGGCTGCACCCTGGTTCACAAGGTGCCTCAGAAAGGTGGGAGCCACTGTTCATGCAGGATACAGCAGCTGCTCTTGAAGTCTATAGAGGTCCCTCTAGACACAGTTAACACCATTTGGCTATTTTCCGTAGCACCTGCTGTCTGCTCTCTTCAGATTTGCGTGGACCAGAGCCAGCGCTTTCCTCCATCAAGGTTTCCAGAGTTTCAAAGTTAACAGAATTTTCTTAATGACATGAACAATCAGAAGATTACAATTTGGCTGTGAAAGGACATCAGAGAATCAGTTGTGTTATTTGCCCAGCACATGCTTTTAGTGATGACAGTCACAGAGTTGGCTGTGTTCGTGTCCAGCCAGTGACTTGATTGGAGGCCATAGTTGCTATTATGTTAAACCATCAGAGAAACATGGGCAGTGCAATCAGTCACCTCAGAAATTGATCCAAATGGCATTTGCTTTGCAGATTTTCCCAGATATTTAGATGTTTGGCACACAAGAATCTTTATTCAGTTAAAAATTTTGGCACCATATAGCCATAAGCCTTATTGGCTTCATTTCTTGCCTGAATGCAAATGTTTTTCTTTGCTAATATTTAACTAATGTGTTGTGTTACAGATAACTGAATAAATAATAAATGTAGGATGGACTTGTGTTAAGCTTTCTTTTTTTTCCTATGACATTGTGGACAGGTCTATCTACCCACAATGCTCACAGGAAGACCATTTTCTGTCCATCATGCCCACATTATTTCCTGCTCTCTTCCAAAGTCCTATTTTCTAATTACAAGTGTTGATCTTTAAAATTGACCTTGCTAAGTCCTTGCTTACCTTGGATAGATCCTAAAAAATTCATTCTCTTTTATTGTGCAAGTAATTCATGTGTATTATCTAAAAAATAATGCCAGACAGTTGAGATAGGCAGATACAAAAAAGAATTTCAAATCACCAATAATCCCATCACCCAAGAATAATGCATGTGAACATCTTGTTGGTGTTTATCTGCTCAGACATCTTTATTTGCCATTCAATCAGCTAATATTTATTGAATTCCTATTTTGTACTCAGCATGGAGTCATCCTATATATATTCTTTGAGACTTGCTTATTTGTTCTGAAAATGTGCACTTTTTTCCACATCAGTAAATGTGTTTACAGTATCTTTTACAACGGTTTTCAATTGTTAGAGCCTATTGACATATCTTGTCATTATTTTTCTGTTCCACTTATTATTAACTATTGCTATTATAAACATCCTCCCTGCAAAAGTCCTTGTAAGTGTCTCTCTGCATGCTTATCCAATCAGATTGGAAGGTTTATATATATATATATACAATTTACTTCCCAGGTACAAAACATGATACAGAGTCCACAAATAGCCCTCCTCAGAAAATGTTCCATTACTCTGAATCACTGGTATTGAAATTGCTGTCTCAGCAGGGTTTTTGACCAGTTGCACAGCCCAGAACTGTCTCTTGGGGCTTGGTTTAGGTTGACCATCAGTTTCAGTTTGAATGTGGTGTTCTGAAGAAGCCTTTCTTGACAACCCCCATTCCCAAATCTGGGTTTGCGTTCCTGTCCCAGCAGTCCCAGACTTCTGAGAATCCTATTATGATTACCAAACACAGAAAACTGGTCTCTTCAGAGCATTCCTGTCTTTACCACTGAGCTAATCAGGCATTTATATTTTGTTGAGTGAAAGTGAAAGTGACTGTGTGTCTCTGGAAAATGCCCTAGTTAGCTTGTTTGACACAGCCTAGAGTCCCTGGAGAAGAAAGCCTCTACTGAGGAATTATCTAGATCGGATTAGCTTGTGCATGCATCTGTAGAGGATTGTCCTGAATAATTGATGTAGGAGATACCAGCCCACTGTGGGTGGCATCATTCCTTAGGCAGGTCCTCCTGGCTTATATGAAAAAGCTAGCTGAGCATGAGCCAAGAGTGAATCAGAAGAGTATGTTAGCCAACATCTTTTCCCTGTGATTTCTGCTTGAGTTCTTACCCTGACTTTCTTCACTGATAGTCTCTGATGTGGCAGTGTAAGATGAAATAAACCCTTTCTTCTTCTCAGTTGCTTTTGGTCATGACATTTATCACAGCAACAGGAAGCAAACTGGAACAGAAATCATGCTCCTCCTCCTTTATTGAAAATAGCTTTTTTCCCCCTCTCAGACAATATATCCTGATTAAGGATTTCCCTCCCTGTACTCCTCCCACTCTCCCATCCCCAACCTCCCATCCCATCTGGATCCATCCCCTTTCTCTCATTCGAAAACAACCAGGACAGGCTTCTAAGGGATTATAATAGAATAAAGCATAATAAAATAAAACAAACACTCATACATTGGAATAGGATAAAACAAACAGAAGGAAAAGAGCCCAAGAAAAGGCACAAGAACCAATTATAGATGTAGAGACCTACTCGTTCACCCACTCAGGAATCCCATAAAAACACTAAACTTGAAGCCATAATATATACACAAAGGACTTGTAAAGTGGAGAAAGGGAGGAGAGAGAGACAGAGAGAAAGGTACATAAAGTATTTTATTTTACATAAAGTAAAATAAAAATTAGACTAGGTTAAACCAAACCAAACCAATCGAACAAACAAATAAACAAAACCAAGTTAACTTTATGGGATAAAGAACATGTGATGATGTTGAATGTGTTGGCTCTCTACCACTGGGCATGCAGCCTTCCCTTAAGAGTAGTTTGTTTCCTAGTGAAACTTCCTGGAAGAAAGCCAATTTTTCATTTACATTGACTACTAGCCAGAGATAGCATCTTGGTGAGGGATGGGAGCATGGTGTCTGCTTCTCCTTTCAGCTGTAGAACCCCACCTTGTACAGACCTGTGCAGGCCCTGTGCATGCTGTAAGTTCATATATGCATTGATCCTGTCTATTTAGAGGGCCTTTTATTTTTGGTGTCCTTCACACGCTTTTCCCACATCATCTTTTATAGGGTTCCCTGAGCCCTGAGGGGTCAGATTGGAAGAGATATCCTGTTTAGGGCTGAATATTCCAAGGTCTCTCACCCTCTGCATAATATCTAGCTGTGGGTCTCTGTATTTGTTCCTTTCTGCTATAGGGGGAAACTTCTCTGATGATGGCTGAGTAAGCCTCTGATCTATAAATATAGTAGAATGTCATTAGGAGTCATTTTATTGCTATATTATTTTATGTTTTAGAGCAATAGTATCTGGTTTTACTCTAGGTCCCTCAGATATCTAGTCTTAGGTTCTTGGTCATGTAAACCATGTTGGGTTTGGGTTCCATCTTGCAGAGTGGGCCTTAAGTCAAATCAGATGTTGGTTGCTTAATCCCACAAGATTTGTGCTATCATTGCACTAGTGTATCTTGCAGGCAGAACACCATTGCAGATCAGAGGGTCTGTAGCTACCTTACTGAAAGTGTTTATCAGCTGTAGGAGTTCCCAGGTAGAATGTTTAGGGTTACTTACACATACTATTTTCACCTTCTGTCCTTAGGGGAGAAGGCCTTGGTCACTCCTCCCCCGATTGTGACTCTGCCCAAAATAATATGAGGAAAATCCCTACTCCTATTTCTGAAGAGTTCAGAGGAAGAGCTGGCTTCAGGCATGGCTAGAGTTGTGAGTTCAGTGATCTTCCCAGATGTTCCTGGGGTGCCTCCGCTTGTGAAAGGCTTGTCTCTGGGGTAACAAGGATGCCCTCCTTCTCCCTAGTTGACATAATTTTCTCTCTTGACTACTTCACCAGGTTTCCTGGGGAATATGCTTCTCTTAACATCCTCCTGTTTGAAATGAAGGGTTTGCCTGGGTATTGTGTCCTACAGGGAACTAGAAGGATGCGGAAGACAAAATCCATCACTACCCAAATCTTCCTAAGCTTGGGCCTTGGCTTACCAGAACTCTCAACCCCTTGCTTTGGTGTCTATGGTTAGTTTGAAAATTGTCTAAATGACACTGACTTTATTGCTATCATCACCCAACCTCGAACATTTTTCCAGTTTCACGAATAGTTGAAAAGAGAAGGGTTCTTCATAGCCGAGGTTTTTCAATGCCTTTGTTCCAGGTCCCAAGTGGCCTAAGACTTGAAGTGTTTACAGTGGTTACCAGCTTCAAGGGCAGAGTCTGACCTCTGCAGAAGGCACTCCCACACCTGTCCAGGATAGGTTGTTGCTCTACGTGAAGGCTGCTTCTGCAGATACCCTTCAGGGACCTGTCCCACTGAGGTCTCTGGCCCTGAGCTAAGGTGCTGTTAACCTGGCTGCTGACTAGAAAGCATCATTTCCAGGGCTGCATATTCCCTTGACTTGTATTTTGTTTACTTAGTGACAAGCACTGCAAATTAACAGCCAGATTTGTTACAAGTGGCATGCCAGGATGTCTGCCTATGCTTTGAATGGGTGGCTGGTTCCTGCTTTTTCTCTACCATGTAGTACCAAGCCCGCCCAGGTTGGATGCTCAAAAGCACTTGCCGAAAGGATGAGGAAGCAAAAAGGCAAAGACAAGTAAGCAGTTAAAACAGAGGGTCTGTGTGCAAGTGAGGGCAGGGAATGGAGGAAAGAGATGACCCTCGTTGCCCCTCAGGTCAGGCAATGGAAGGCAATGAAAAAGCTCCCTTCCAAAGATGAGAACTTTGTAGCAAAGGCACTAAAGTCCTCAATAATTCCTTTATCCAACATCCAGCCTATGGCCTGCAGATAGCATTTCTGTGTCGGGAGAGAAAGCGAAGAGAGTAGATAGCCCCTCCAACTGCTCATATAATCCAGCAACCATCACATACTTTTGAGCAGGCTTATGTTCTGGGTAACTGGCTGCAGCTGTGCCTCATGTCCACTCCCAGCCACAAGAAGGAAGCTTCCATAGCAATCCAGCAAATAGGCAGAGTTGGAAATGGTTGTCCAGAGGACTAGAGAAAGCTCTCTGGATCCTCTGGTGGATTAGCTGGGTGGCTGAGGGGTGGAAGGTTGAATCAAAACAATGAGAGGTGGAGGACAAGGGACACTGGGAAGAAGTGGAGGAGTCTGGGATCCCCAGGACATCTGAACAGCATGAGATGCAGTGAGCAAAGAGTCAGGAAGTGGAGTTGTGGCCTTAGGAAGGAGGAGTGGAGGGGAGGACTGTGCTGGCCTAGTTCAGGCAGCAGCAGGAGGATGCTGTCTGCGGTGATGGATCCAAGCCAGGAGGTCTGCCAGCAGGTGGACGAGCTAAGGACAAATGGAGGGAGGGAAAGGAGCTTCCTCAGGGGTATCAACATAGAAGGTCAACAGAGCAGAGCAGGAAAAGTCCCTCCCTTTCAGCAGATATTTATCACGTAACGCCTTCGCCTTCATGCCAGGAATTGACTACAGACACATCGCAAAGTTATCCCCACTGAAACTTGATGAATCTCACTGTGAGAAAGGAAAGCCTGGAAGGTTCCATAGCTCTGAGCTGGGGCCAGATCCGCAGGTGCAGTGGAGATGATGATGATGGGCAGGGAAAAGGCATCTGCTGAGCAGGCTTTGGGATTGAGCCTTGCTGCATCCCTTTGCTCTTTGTTTTGGCTTCGTGGGATTTGAAGGTTGTTTCCAAAGGAAGGTGGGGACAAAAAGCAGCGCATGGAGACATGGAGACGTGTTGGTGACGCGGAAACGTGCTGTTCAGTGCCAAGTACCAAAATATCTTTCCTGAGGCTTCTGAGGTCCAAATATATAAAACGCATCTATGAACACAGCATGGTACTTTACAGACAACACTGTGCTTAGATCTCAAGTTTTAATTTAAGAAAATCTCATTGCAAAATACTAAAAATATTCTTAACATAAATAGCAGAGAGGGCCTGTCAGAGTTAGCGAACTCAAAATGAAAAGGGTGGAAGATGCAGTGGAAAATGAACCCGTTGAATAAGCATGCCTACTCTTCCAGGGGTCACCAACCTGTGTAACAGGCAGGGACAGCTTCTGTGTGTGCCTCGAATGCCTTCTTCCAAGTGGCTGGCTGGAGCAGCCATGCTTTCTTGTCTAAGCTCTGCAGGCCCCATGTGAGATTGACATTTATACCAGCTGGTGCCAGCCACCACTTGATCCCTTGGTCGTGGCTTCCTTTCCTCTTGAAAGGAAAGCTGCTGCTGTGACCCTGATGCTCTTCTCTCACTGCACAGATGAGACCTCAGCCTGTGCTGGCCCATCTGTCCTTCATGTCAGATGGCTGACAGGCATGAGGAGCACCCACATAGGTGGAAAACAAGTGGTCCTTAGGAATCTGATGTGGAGGGAGGTGGTATTATTGGAGGATAGAATGGATAAGGGTAGGACTTTACTTTGGAGACTATGGGCAGTCTCAAAGAGTTGATGTTAAATGAGAGCTAAGAGTGTGGAGGGGAGAATGCTGTGGGTATGGGGGACAAAGTGTGTCAAGGTCACAGGACTTCAGGAGAGCATGGGCTTACAGGTCTGAGAACAACAAGGAGACTGTAGGCTGGGTCAGAATGAGGGATGGAGGGAGGAACTGGCAAAAGGGCATGTCCTGAAAGATGGAGTGGGGAGGGTCAGGTAGGGTCTTAGGCCATTGTAATGAGTCTGGGTTTTGGTCTGAGTGAGATAGCGGTTCCTGGTAGGATTTTGAGCAGAGGAGTGACCTGACCTGGTTTTGACATTAAAGCAGCGCTCTGGCTGCCATCCAGAAGTGTGAAGGGTCTGTTTGTAATAAATTAGCTTGTTGCACATTGACAGGTGCCTCTGGACACTCGGCCTGCTCCTCAGAGAAGGCTTTTGTACTCATGATACAGCACCCAGCTTGGGCCTCCTGTCTGCATTTCTCCTGCTCATGTCTCATGGGTCCAGTTTACGGCAGCCCGAGAATTGGGGAACCTAGAAACCCCCTAATCCTGTAGGAGGCTATTGGAGAATCTGTCTGAACTTTGCCCGGAGAAAGACAGTGCCTTTATGACTCTGTTCAAAGAATACACTCCCCTCTGTATAGAAAGGATATCCTACTCTTACTCTGTCTACCACGGATGCTTATTCATAAAGGCTTATTACACAGGAAGGACCGACCTTATACTGTAATATCTAAACAGGAAGAAGATGGGAGAGCAGGAGGTAGGATGAAGAAGTAGAGGCAGTCACCTGAGACGTAGGTGGTACGGTCTCAGTGTGGGCCATGGAAGAACCAAAACCAAATTCTAGGTGCACAGTGAAGTCAGTGATATTTCCCAACAGACTGTTCAGAAGGCATGAGAGAAGACAGAGGCAGGAGGACTGCAAGGCTTAGCCCGAGCAATGGTCAGCAGGGTGGAGTTTCTGTCAGTGTACCTGGGAAGCATAATAGGAAGAATGGTGTGTGGCGGAAGCATGTGCATTGTTCAAAATTGAGGCTTGAAACAGAGCCCAGGGGCTGTCAATCATACCTGTGTGCTTCAGGCACATGCTGGTATGATGATGATGGTGACTGCCGTGCTTAGGGATAGAGGAACTCCTGGCAGAAGCATGCTGCCAGCCCCCTTACTCACCACTTGTCCTTCTGGCCAGAGTTACTGACTTTGAGATCCCTAAATTGACGCTTGCTCAGTAACACTGTCCAGCCTATGCCCCAGGCCAGGTCCTTCTGGACATAGCTGAGAAGGACACACACCAGCTGCCAAGGGTCCTCAGCTCAGGGGATCAGTCTGGTCAAATCAGTAGGCACTCTACTGGGGATTTGGGCTTTGACTCAGGCACAAAAGCAGATCTGGCTGTTGAACAAGAAGTAGCTTGTGCAGTGGTTTGAATGGGTGAGGACTTGGAGCTTTTTAAGAGCTTAGGACATGAAATTACTGGAGAGAAGGAAGTTGGCAAGAAATGAGAAGAGCAGGGCTGGCCTTGAAATCTTTCCATATGCCAACCCAAGAATGCTGGCAGCCTTTCAAACTGGCTCAAGACCCACTGGCTGGCTATATACAATCTAATAGGAAACAGCCAGGGTTTCTCAGTGGGAAAGATGGATGGAGATAGTATGGGAATAGATTATAGTGAGGGTGCTCTTTATGGATGTTTCCTTTTAGCTTTGTGCCTGGCTTGTATCCTGGCCCTGTACCTTTGTGTGCCTCCCTGTAATCCTGTTAAATGTTTAGAAGCTCCAGTTATGTGTTCTCAGCTGATAAATTATGGGTTGCTTTGGCACCTCATCCCTGGAAGTGGTCTGAGTCTGACTAAATGGCCCCAAAACTGTGACAGCCTCTTGCTTAACTGGCTGCCCAGTACAGAGGTCAGAGAGCTCAGTGTGTATTGTGATGGGGAAAGCTGGAAAGGGCTGGCAAGAAAGGCATGCACATGGACAGAGAAACACACACACACACACACACACACACACACACACACACACACAGAGTGACCGTTACTGAAGTTTTGAGAGCAAGGAGTTTGAGTTGGAGAGATACCACTGAGGACAGAAAGACTTGGAAAAGGCTAGACCTGTGAAAGTGATGACATGATAGATGGCTGGGTGGGTAAAATTTTTGTTGCACAGATGTGAAGACCTGCATTCAAATCCCCAGAAGTCATCTGAAATCAGGCACAGTGGTGTGCATCAATAACCCCAGTACTCCCGCATTGCGAGTGGGAGGCAGAGACAAGAGAATCGGGCCAGCTTGTCTGCTCTTCGTAGCAGTGAACCACAAAAGAAAGACCCCGTCTCAGATAAGCTGGAAGAGGAGGCCTGACACCAGAGCTTATCTTTTGACCTCCACATGCATGCACGAATGCATGTATGCACACACACACACTCACAGGCATGCACATATAACACACCTTTCTCTGATCTTCTAGTGGCACTAGCCACGTGGTTCCATTTCTGTTTCCTATCCGGTCTGCAGAGCACCTTAAGAATCCTTAGCAGGCACTGGGCTTACTCTTCACTTACAGTGTCTATGTAGAGGTGGGCAGGCAGCAGGGCTCAGACAGACCAAATGCACCGGGCAGGGTAGGGTCATACTCATCAAACTCCCCATGCCCAGGATGCCATGACGCCTTCCAGCACAAGGGGAGAGGTAGCTCTTCAAATGCAACCCACATGAGGGAGGCATGGAGCAATGGACTTCATTGTTTCAACCTCCTTTATAAGCAAAGGTGGGCTGCGGGTCTTACCTGGTTTTTCCTTCTTGTTTTAGGACACTAGGTAGACCAGTGTGCTAAGGCTGAAGCACACTCCAGGGCCTGGGAACTATTGAGGTGACTTGTCCTGAGGTAGTTGTGAGCACATGGCTTCTGCCAGAGATAGCCTTTCCTAAATAACTCCAACAAGAATGGGAGATGACGTCATGGTAGCTGTGCAGGCCAGTCCTAGTACAGTTTATTTTTGTGCTCTTTTTGTTTATTTTAAGGACGGAAGCAGTAGCGTGGTATGTTCTTTGAGGCTGGGAAACGAATCTAAAATTACGAAGTATTACTTCAGGGTTTCCCTTTTCTCCACAGTGTTTCAGAAAAGAAGTCACCATGTCATCCTTCTTTCCTTATAGCGGGTGGTAGCAGCTGGCTCGGCTTGCTGTGTGTGTTGTCTAGAAGATGTGTTAAAGCTGTAGAATGCTTCTGCTCAGTTGCCTAATCACAGATGGAATCCCCTTGTGGCTACAATGCGACGCTTCTCTAAGCCAGTCCTCAGATTTGAGGGGACGCATTTAGCCTAACTCAAGGAGCAGCAATATTTTCAGCTGTCTTTCCTGACATGCAGGGTACCCTCCTGCATGTCAGGGGACTGCTAAAATGCTATGCAATCTGAGACAAAAGCTGGAATACATTTGAGCTAAGTGAGTTGTAGGCTATCCCTCCTCTAGGTAGATAGAATGTTCTCTAAGGCACAGTGTTAGACCTTGTCTCCCTGGAGGAGCTGAGGATGTAGAGATCTTCCATGTATTGATGCTTCTCTGAAGAGGAAGGTAGGAGGGTGATGGGTAGAAGGAAGAGAGTAGCCTGGGGATTGTTACAGCGCCTACATCCTGTTGTATGACCCTGACCATATTATAGCATAGATATAGTACTTTATATCTACAGAGAAAGACTCAGGCTCTCAGCAAAAAACGGTACATCCAGCTTGGGAAGGTGATAGAGGATTGTCCTGTTCATCTTCACTCTTTGTTTCAAAATTTCTCTGGATAAGACGACAAGGTTAGTAATTGTATGCTAGCTATGAAAATGTAACCTCACAGCATGCTCCAGCTATCCCACGTCATCTTTGTCCCTCTAGACTTCTACTCTATGGGACTCTCCAGCCTTCTCAACCTCATACATCTCCCATGAATCACATGTACAGCCTATGAGTCATGTGTACAGCACAATAACTCTTGGTCTCCTTAATAATAGATACAGTTGTTCCTCACCTTACAACAGGGTTGGGTCTCAGGAACACCCCATACATGGAAAATATCCTAACTTGCAGGTGCATGGAGAACACCTAGCCTACTGAGCACCATAGCTCAGTGACATCACACTGCAGTGTATTATATATTTTCCTTACTGACCACAGGCAGCTGCAGTCGTGGCTGGTCTCACTACCTAGCACCACAAGCAAGTGTCACACCTCATATCGCTAGGCTGGGAAGCAGCCAAACTTTAAAATTAGAGGTCTAGTGTGGCTGCTGAGTTATTATTGCTTTCCTGCCATTATAAGGGCAAAAGTCATAAATTAGAACCACTGCAAGTTGAGGACTATCTGTGCTCATTGATACATGTCACATTACAGGAGAAACCCAACTTCCATATTCTTTAGTGCTGTTGATATTGGAAGTATTCCCTGAATTGAGACATAAAATGCCTTTCTTTTCTCGATGATTGGCATCTCTATAGGATTCTGGCCTTCTTTGAGGTTCTCTTCCCATTGTTTCAATACAGGCTCCAATAGCATGATCCTAGGGTCTCCCCAACCCTGAAGTTTTGGAGTCCTCTGCCCAGTCTGTGTCAGACTGAGGAGGAAGATAAGACCTGCTTACGTGTCAGGCCTCATCCTTGTTACCACAGAAGACAGAAGGGGTGATGTGATAGTCAGCTTTATGAGCCTCATTGCCAAAGGTCAGCTGCTTAGAATTTCTATGAGGTATCTTTTCACATATGTTTAACTTTTAACTTGCTAGACAGCATACAGGGGGTTGTTTGTGTGCATTCTGAGTATTTCTTTTTGAACTGAACCCTGAGCAAGAAGAATTTCTGATCCTAAGCACCATTGAAATTGAGCGGCAAAATCAACACTTTTTGGGGTGCCCCTAAGTCACATAGCCAATTCTCTAAAATATCTTGGTTCCCTCAATTCTCTCTTCATACACACACATGCACAAACTTTCATATGTACACACACACACACACACACACACACACACACTGTTGAATTTGTTTCTCTGGAGAACCTAGAGTATGCAGACAGGATAGTAGGGTCTCTTAAAGAAATGTTTGCCAGACACAGTCCCAGGATCAGCTCTCTGGCCCAGCTTCGGATGCCCCTTTGATGAATGTAAAGTGAAAGAAAGCCATTGACTGAATTTGTGTTCTAGGAAAATGCTGCAGAGAGTCAGATGGAGCCTGGTATTAGGAGTAGGTGGAGAATGATGGATTGGTGGCAGCAGTGGGAATGGAGGGGACAGGGGTAGTGTAGGTTGGCACTAAAGCAGACAGACCTGGAGGAAGCCAGCCCCAGTGCACGGATGAAGGAGAGTGCCAAGGTGGCCAAGGTCTTAGCTTAAATGAATACACATGTGAGGATGACAGTAATCGGAGATGATGAAGACTGGGGTAGCAGTTTAGGGGAGAAAGTGGCTTTTCCAAGTGGCATGTCACATTGGGAGGAGCTTCCGGGACATTCTGTGGGAGCTCCCAGGAAACAAATTGGAGATGAGAACACTTGGGTGTGGGTAGGAGGTTTGAACCAAAACGAGTGTGCAGAGTTCACCCCTGTCTTCACTGAGCTGGTTTTCCACAGGACAAAATCTGTAGTGCCCTCCTGAGGCCTGGCATCCAGGAGCCTGCAGACACAAAGTCTAAATTGGCAATGCTAGGCACATCAGTGCCTGTTGCCAGGACTAGGAAAAGGCATTAAACCCCATCTTCTCCCAGCCAAGAACAAAGAAGAGAAAAACAAAAGACCCTGTTAGAACACCCCATACTGACGAGAAGAGGCTTGTTGCTAATACCAGAGGCAATCATCTCTGGGCATGTGTACAGACACATACGTGCATGCTTCGGAGAACCCACATGTACAGTATGAGCGTGGCGTTTCTCTAGGTCCATTCTCATGCTCTCAGTTTAACTTACAAAGCGTTTTCCTTCCACCTCTGTGACAGCGGGTCATATCCATTGATAGATAAGGACAGTGATGGGAGCATTCCTGCAGACGGGATGCTGGGCAGGCAGGCTGCAACTCTGCCCCATGCCTTCTTTTTGGTTCTCTTTGGTTCTTCTTCAGGATGGCAGACCCAAGACCCAAAGAGCTCCAGGCTCTCGGCCCTGTCCGGGATCGATGTTGCCTCTTCCCTTCTTCAGACCGGCCGCCCTGAAGGCAGGGCTTTGACACCAGTTTGCGAATGCATCTGTCTAAGTACATTATCTAAATTGTTATGGATCACCCCGGGTAATGGCAAAAGTAAAAACCGCTGTTCACCCAGTGAATAAATCCTTGCTGTTGATCAATCATTGCACGGCGTAGATTCTTTTAATAGGCACAATTTACACAGCAGCTTGGCAGACTGCTCTGTCTACTAATTGCAGTTGGAAAGTGGATGCTGATCTCTGCTGTGCTGTAAAAATGTAAACTATAAATGACTTAAATGCCCGTGTGTGCCCTTCTCCACCCGGCACTCATTTTACCTAATATTTAGAGACAAATCAGAGGAAAAAAAACTGCTCCCCTATGAGACGATAACTTTTATGATATGAGCCTCAGTGTCTCTCCCTGGTGCTGCCTGGTGCTTCTTGTAGTCATGGCTTCCCTAGGTCTCCACCCTTGAGGGCAGCATCCTTGTTAGCTCTGTGGACCATCGCGGCCTCCTGAGGATGTCATTGCACGCTCTTGAGTACCCTGAGTGATTGCCCCTTGTGGCGTACTCATGCTCCTGTGAGCTGATGGGATCTGGAGCTTTCTAAAAGGCTTGACCCTAGCGTAGGATGCTATAGAAGGAGATTCTAGTGGCAGATGCTTGCCAGTGAGAGGGAAAAAGCAGTCTATGACCACTGAGTCAGCATACGTGACTTCATGACTTGGCTTGCCTTAAGCCCTGTAATGAGATAGGTGAGCAGGGCTCTGCATTTAGCCCTCAGACACCTGGCTGCTCTGTAAGAATGTTCCTTCATTGTGGGGACAGCTGTGCATGTGTGCGTGATACTGCAGTGTGGTCCCTGGTAGAATGTGTGAGGAGGAGTGTGTCTGTAAGTTGGGGCTGGATTTGAACTTGTGCCTAGGTTACACTAATTGTATTACCATATCTACTTGGTGATTTGAGGGGCCCTCTTTATTCAAGTCAGAAGTTTTGCTCTCATCCACTGTGCCTGATAATTCACTCATGAGCTGTGCATTTTTTTTTTTTTTTGAAGTTCAAGGAGAATGGTGCTAACATCCAGATGAGAGGGATCTTATACAACTTTCTCATGTTAATATTTTTCTCTTTCTTTCTTTCTTTCTTTCTTTCTTTCTTTCTTTCTTTCTTTCTTTCTTTCTTTCTTTCTTTCTTCCTTCCTTCCTTCCTTCCTTCCTCCTTCCTTCCTTCCTTCCTTCCTTCCTTCCTTCCTTCCTTCCTTCCTTCCTTCCTTCCTTCCTTTCTTTCTTCTTTCTTCTTTCTTTCCTCTTTCTTTCTTTCTTTCTTTCTTTCTTTCTTTCTTTCTTTCTTTCTATTTGTCAATTAGAGTGTAGAGTGATAACATGTCAAAAGGGGGACAATGGCATCTTGTAAACTCTTTTTTGCATTGAGATCACCGCAGACTGGAAGTATAGGATTCTACAGGTTGTTTGGTGGGTACATTGAAACCTGCATACAGATCTTCCCATGTTGGAAAGATATGACACCCCTCAGGGTGTTCTGACCAGAGTAGAAGCTTATGTTGTAGTCTCCTCATCACTGGGATATGTGTATCCTAGAAGGTCCTGATCTCTGGACTCTTGATGCTGTTACTCACTGAAGTTCAATGGAGCAGTGAACACAGACACAAAGTCTATACTGGCGATGCTAGGCACATTAGTGCCTGTTTCCTGAGTCCATTGATACTTGGTCTTGGATGACCCTTGCTCCTTCCGAATCTCCCTCTCCAAGACCAGGTCATGTGACAAGGGTGGAGCTTTTCCATCTATCCACTTGACAAGGCCAGGGAAGAGGAGCCTGCTGGTAGCAATGGGTGCTGGAGCTGACTCTACTGACCAAAAAGGAACTCTGGCTAGCACCAGGTGCCTTAATACTAGAACCACAGGAGCACAGTGCAGACTCCTTGTTTACCGGGAGGCTCTCCCTAGAGGCTTCGTCTCTGCCTGCTCCCTACCTCGCTTACCTCAGTGTGCTGCTGCTTAGCAGAAGGCTGGTCCCAAAGGAAGTGGTGCTTTAAGTTGAAAGCATTGGTCCAGAGTGTGGTCTCACGAGGCACCAGACCTGTGATTCTAGGCCCCGTCTTAAGTCTCAGTACTACCCTTCTCCCTGTCTGCAGCCCAGGGAATTTTTGGGGAGGTAGAGACACAGCTGCTTTGAGTGAAACAGCCTTTCTCAAAGGTTAGTTGTTTATCTAAAGCCAGATTACCTGGTTTTGAATCCCAGCTGTCTTAGTTACTTTTCTATAGCCACGACAAAACACCATGACCAAGGCAACTTGTATAAGAAAGAGTTTATTTGGGTTTACATTTTCGAAGGGTCAGAGCCCATGAACATCACAGTAGGTAGCATTGCAGCGTATAGGCAGGCACTGGAACAGCAGCTCTGAGTTTTTATCCAAGTAGGAGCAGGGCCGATTAGGAGTGGCATGGGCTTTTGAAACCTCAAACCCCACCCCAGTAACACACCTCTTCCAGCAAGGCTACACCTTCTAATCCTTCCCAATCAGTTCTATCAATGGGACATTGAGCATTTAAATATATGAGCCTATTCTGATCACCACACCAGCTCTGTAACTGTATAGCAGTGACAGTCTGATTTCTGTTTTAACTGAGTGCTGAAAACTGGGTAATGTGTGAAGAATAGAAGTTTGTTGGCACATGTTTCTAGTGGGTGGAATTTCCCAGAAGCCAGCAGCAAAACATTTAACAAGCGATTTCTCCTTGCGTCCTAACATAGGTGGTTGGCATCCATCATGGGAGTGTCACAGCAGAAACTCAGCTCCCCTTTTCTTTTCTAGAATGATTCCTGGAAAATCCATTTAGAAGACTTTATTTAATCCAAATTCCCTCCCAAAGCTTGCTTTTGAAATACTATTAACATAGAGATTTGGGGATTCAAATATCAGTCAACAAAATTTAGGGGACATGTTTAATTAATAGCATGTGGCCAGTCTTGGTTTCCGTCTTCTCATCTGCAAAATGAGGATCCACAATGATTTACTTCAAAGAATAGGGAAGGTTGTATAAGAGCATGCATATAGAAAGCCCTTACCGGATTTTCTGACCCTTCCTTAGGCCTCCTCATAAGCTGACTACTTTGCTATTACTAGCAGGATGCTGCAATATATCACTGAACTAGGAACGTTCCCTAGTGAGGATGACCCACAACATTGGGGCACCCTTGGTCTTTGGCTTTTCCTGAAAAGATGTGAACAAATGCCTATTCCCTTCTTATGGGCACGGAAGACCAACCAAAGAAATTATTTCCCACAAGCCCTCGGTGAACCAGTAAGTTTGTTTGGGTGACAGTAGTATGGGTTAGTTTCTGGAGCATGGTGTCTCAAAATCAGATGCCTCATTAAAAGGTCTACCTTTAGTATGGATGTTAACTCACAAAAGCTGTATGGTGGATAGCTAAGCTGGTCAGTCTCCTCTCTCTACTGTTTATATACCCTTGGAGAGGGATGTGTGAATCCTCAGTTTTGGCAACATCCTGAGACTTGTGAGCTATTTCTTATTGAGCCTTGCAAATTCATTTTACTTCTTGTGGCTTAAGGAATGTCGCCTAGGATGGACTGTTTCAGTGCTCAGGACTTTTCTTTATCATATCTACTGAGACAGTCTACTTGCTATGTTCACTTTGTCCCTCATAAACATTAACAGCCTGGACAATGTGCCATCTTCCTTCAAGGCTCCTAAACTGAGCCACAGTTATGACCCCAACACAGGATGGGTTTCTCCTCCCTGAATAACAGGAGGGTGTTAGATGAACCTGCTCTTCCTACAAGCAACCTCAGCTTGGCCTGTGGAAGGTTCCTCTTTAGCAAGTTCCCTGCATCTCAGGCTTCAGCCTGGATCTGGGTGGCTCCTATGACAGCCTATCAGAATAGAAAAGTTAGTTTAGGACTTGTGGGATGCTTGTCGGTAAGGCAATAGAAGCTATGAGGTTACAGTGGTTCAGGCTTAAACCTCAACTCAGCCATGTACTTTGAGTCTCAGTTTTGTTACTGTTATATGGTGGGGGTAATGATTCTAACCTTACAGATTCTCTTAAACCTCAAGACACCATCAGTTAAATGCACAGCATAGGTTTGATGCTCACTAACTAGTAGTTGCTGCCATTTTATTTAACAAGTGTGCCCAATGCCAAGGATCTGATATGTTAAGATAAACAGTGAGTATGTACACAATTATTTGAACTAGACTAGGAATTTTAGAGGTGGGAAAAAACAGTCAGTTTCTACCATTGTAGATGGGACATTGAGGCTCATAGAGCAGGCTGGGAATGAGCCTGTCTACGGTTTCCCTACTTGGGAAACTTGACCACGTTTCTCAATGCTTTTTCTTTTGGCTTTTTTGTTTTTGTTTGCAAATAGCAAATTTGAAAGTCACCCCAATCTTGTATCTTTAAGTGGGTTTGTTTCTGTTTACTGCCTTGGGAATGTTGGAAATTAGAAATTTTCTCAGCAACATGCATTTCTTTGACATGCTGACTCACGAGTTAGGGCTGTGAACTCACAGTGGTTCAGGCAGGAGTCATTGTTCCACAGTAGAGGGATGGAGGCAGTGAGCTTGGATTCTGTTTTGCTCTGTGACCTTCAACCATGTATGTACCCCAAGCTTCAGCTTCTTCATCTGAAAAAAATGAAAATGCATGGTGTTTCTTACTGTCAGTGTAAAGCTGGTTGCTTTCAAACATTCTTCTTCCTCCCCATGGATGCTCTTATTCATACTATTATAGGTGGTATTTTAGTTTTCTTTCTATTACTGTGATGAAGCACCATGACCAAAAGCAACTTTGGGAGGAAAGGGTTTACTTGTCTTGCATATTAAGTACAGTCCATCATCAGAGGAAGCCCAACCAGGAACCGAGGGGCAGGAACTCAAGCCGAGACTGTGGAAGAGTGCTGCTTGCTGGCTTGCTCCCCTTGGCCTCTTTGTTCTGATCTCTTATACATCCTAGGTCCTCCTGCCCAGAGGGGGCACCATTCCCACATCAGTTATCAACTGAGAAAATGCCCCAATGGCTTGCCTATAGGTCAATATGATGGAGGCATTTTTCTCAGTTGAGTTTCTCTCTTCTCAGATAACTTCAACCTGTCTCAAATTGACAAAACAACAGCAACAACCCACTTCCCCAAATTAGCCAACAGAGGTGGAAGGAGCTAATGCGTCTCTTATGAGGAGACAGAAGTGAGGTTGTTCATGGCTAGGAAAATATCAATATTTAAAGAAGTTGTGGGTATGCTTGATACTATCAGTCCAAAGTCTGTAGTCGTATCTGCCACTTGATGCTCCACATGACTCTGGGATTCATGGGGGTAAGGGCATAGTTCAAACTGCAGAGCTGGGTATGGGATGGGATAGAAGGGTTCTTGGAAGCCATGGGAGAAAATGGTGACCTGATCTGGGCTATGGGAACTGATAGGTCTCCTGTCCTCAGGGGCTTGGGACCCTCTACATCAGTCAACAATCAATTAAATGCCCCACAGTTTTGCCTACAGTGAATTTGAAATCATTTTCTCAATTGAAGTTTCAGTTCCCAGATAACTTTGGCTTATGTCAAGGTGACAAAAACAAAAACAAAACAAAACAAAAAACAACTAACTAACAGACAAAAACTAAACAGGATAGCTTCTAAACATGTCATACCTACACATATTCCTAAGCCCATAACCTTGATCAAATTCTTCATTCATTAAGTCAAATAGTTATGGGAGGACTTCTAGGGAGTTCATTGTGTTTTCTAGAAAATAATTTCTAATTTTAAACACTGAAGTTGAAAACTCACATAAGGAGCTCAGGTCCTGAGTGCATAGGCCAGCGCTCCTGTGAGTGGCTCTTTTTCTTCTCCAAACCTTTTACATATCTAAATTTAAATGTTAAGAATACTGTCATACCATATGTATACCAGACTTTTCGTAAAAAAAAAAATCATTACTTTTCTCCCATTAAGATGTAATAAAAAACAAAGTAAAATCAAAAAGGATAAAATTGATTTTTCCCCAAAATGTTCTCTGCTTATTCCTGATCATCCCTACTTTTATTCTATACAACTTGATAGACATTTAGAAGAATATGCTGGATTCTCGTCTTGTCTAGATAAAGGATGTCCTCTTCAGTCTCCATGGTCCCTGCTACTAGGAGTTTCGGCTAGAGTCCACCTCATATCTCCTAGAGGCCTAGTCTGACTTAGCTCTGCAGCTTGTTGCAGAGATGCCCCCACCTACCGTTTCTCTATTCCCTGCAACCCTTTTGCTCTCCAGTCTCTGTTCTCCTCAGGTCTGAGCTCCACCTTTATTTTTCCCCACGCTCTCTTCTACCTGGGTGTATATCCAAAAGATGCTCCAACATACAACAAGGACATTTGCTCAACCGTGTTCATAGCAGCTTTATTTGTAATAGCCAGAAACTGGAAACAACCTAGATGTCCCTCAACTGAAGAATGGATAAAGAAACTGGTACATTTACACAATGGAGTACGACTCAGCTTTTAAAAACTAGGAATCATAAAATTTTCAGGCAAATGGGTGGAACTAGAAAAGACCATCCTGAATGAGGTAAAACAGACCCAGAAAGACACACATAGTGTGTATTAACTTATAAGCTGATTTTAGTCATATAGTACAGGATATACATACTACAATGCACAGAAAGAAGTAAGAAGGAGGACCCAAGGGAGGACATGTAGCTCTCCTTCCCTCAGAAAGGGAGATAAAATAGATAAAGGTAGTGGTTGAAGAGTGGGAGCATTTATAGTTTTAATAGAGAAGAAACATTATTTTTTTAAGGGTGGGTAGGATTCAGGGTTACTTTGACACCCTGACACTCAGTGATTTTTCTGAGAAAGAAAAACAGTTCCATCACTTTTTGGAGCTAATTTAACTGAAATCAAAAAAATTTTAATATACCTTTGACATTGTTAATTAAAAAAAGTGCATGCCCAGCAATGTTTTTTACTACCTACCCGAAATGGCAGATAAATTGCTTCTTACACCTTGAATTCCCTTCAGTGGGATGCATTATTAAAGTCTCAGAAACTGAACAGTTCTGCAGCCTAAATTAGGCTGAAGGAACAGACAAATGGACACCTCTTTCCCTCTCACATTTGCTCTATGATGGAGATAAGCTGCCTTGTATACTGTTGCTTCTTGCTGTCCTTGCTGGGCCGTCCAGAAGGTGCCATATCAGAAAGCTGAGATGACCTTCTGCCAAGGACATTAGTACATGTTCCCACTTTTGGAAGGCACTTAAACAAACTCAGTTAAAAGGCAGGCAGCAACCTTTATAAGATGCCTACATGAGGTCAACCCTTTCCTCTGAGGGTCATGATCAAAATGAAGCTGGGCTTGCCTGTACCATGAGGTCAGGAAACAGCGTGTTCTGTCATCCCTGGTTCTTTGTGAACGAGGAGCAAAATAAGGTTCTCTGGTAGTGGTGAGAACAAAGCCATGGTGTCCTTTGATTGGGTGAGCTCTAGTGTCTGTGTGGACAGGGTTCAAGGATAGGAAGCCTCTTGGACTGAACTCAAATGTAGGAGATTAATGGGTCTAAGGAGGCACTTGAGGTAGGCATGGCAATCTAAGGTTATGATGCTCTACTATATCACTCACAGGAACTGCATAGCTTTAGATGACATAGCTTTCTCTATTGAGAGATATATACAGTTTGTCCTCTTCCAACGCCATAGGTTTGAATAGAGAGAAAAATAAAACATAGTTTTCTTATTCTAGGCGTTTGTTCTTGACAACCTAGATAACACACACGCCTTGAATGTGGAACAATGGAGAGAGCACAGACTTAGAAGCTTTTAGAGGTGGGTCCTCACTGGCTAGCACTCAGTGAGCTGGGTCTATCCAGCCTCACTTTGGGAAGATATCAGGTAGGTAGCAGCTCACATGAGATGACTCCTGAGTCTGAAGATCTCTGAGATGTTTTTGCACTAATCTGTTCAAAGTCACATTTTTTTAAATTTAATTTTATTTATATATTTATTTATTACAGTTTATTCACTTTGTAACCCCACTGCAGTCCCCCCTTGTCTCCTCCCAGTCCCACCCACCCTCCTTCTTCTCCCCTATGCCCTTTTTCTAGTCCCCTGAAAGAGGATGACCTCCTCCCCTTCTATCTGAACTTAGCTTATCAGGTCATATCAAGGCTTCATCTTCCTCTGTGGCCTGGCAAGTCACATTTTTAACAAGGGGCAAAGCTAGGACTCTAACCAGGCAGTCTGACTCTAGTTTCTGTGCCTTTAGCCTCTGTATAATTGACTGTATGATCTCCAGCAAGTCCTTACTCTTGTGAACCTCATGGCCCTCGTGGAACCCCAGATTTCCAAACTGCACACTAGCCTTAACCCTCGGTAGTTCTGGATCTGCACTGAGCACAGTCCCCCTGAACTCCTCTCTCTCTTTCTCTTTCTCTCTCTTTGCAACAATGAAGACTAGACTCTAGGGCCAGTCAGTCATTTTCTGAGTGGTCCAGATATGGCCCAGGGCTGCAGAGGTGAGCTTACCTTTCTTGCCAGTTGTGCATCATGCATGAGGGTAGGATGTCAAATAACTACTAGCCATATAACTATTGTGTGACCTTGAACAAATAATTTGGTCACACCGCCCCTCAAGTTTCTACTTCTAGAATGGCAATTGAGAGTAACAAAATACTCCTCTGGGCTTTGTGAGAAATGAGTTGATGTGTGAGCAAAGTAAAAAGCGCTTTGAATATAGCAGAAGCAGCGTGGCCACTGGGGAAGAATAAGGTCATTGGAATGAGATAGTCTTTCTTGAATCTGACTACCCATTGCTAGACCATAAGTCAGTGAGCCCTTCGGCCTTTGTAATTTCAGTTTTCTTATTTTAAAATTGGAATATGATATCTACTTTAGCAAGTTGTTTCAATACTTAAGAAAGAAATGGGACCAACACATCATAGATGCTACATAAAGACAGCAACATGCTTTGGGACATCTGAGGAGAGCATCAGTGAGGCTCAGTCCTCCTGCATAGGCAGAAGGGACACAGTACTGTGGCAGGGTTGACCCTGCTCATCCCTGGATTAGGAAGAAAGTGGTTTCTGCACCCGTGAAGACAGGAGATTCACAATAAGTCATAAACAATTACCAAACAGCATGCGCTGACAGCTTGCCCCTGGTTAGATGGTACTTTACTCCTCTTCCGCTCTAGCTATCATCTGATGGTGTTTTCTTTGGACCCATTTCAATGGCGTATTTAGTAACTTTCTCCTGCAGGGTCATTTAGCACATTTTAAAATTAATTATAAAAAGTATTTTTTTTTTCATAGTCACCCCAAACTCCTCAAAGATCAATCTCTCCTCCTCTCCCCACCTAACCTTGTGTCCTCATTAAAAAGAGATTTTGTACAGTTTGTGCTGCCCATATACTCCTGGGTGTGTGGGTAGCCACTGGAGTGGTCGACCTAACCAGGGGCCACAGCCTTATAGAAAACTGACTCTACCACTCTGAGCAGCAATCATTTGCCAACAGCTCCTCTGCTAGGGGTGGGGCTCCATGCCCACCTCCTCTCTCCATGGTTGAATGGTTTCTGGCTTCTCACAGGTCTTTGTGCATGGTATCATAACCACTGTTGACATGTGCAAATTCTCTCTGTTATGTATGGAAAACACTATTAGGTTTCATTGTGGTCATTGGCTGTCTCTTGTCCTTATGACCTTTCTGTCTCATCCAAGCCTTTGGAAGAGAAGATGTGATAGATTTAGGGTTAGTCATTCTGCAGTCCCACATTCTCTTCACCTTGACTAATTGTGTGTCTCTGTTATTCACTATCTACTGTAATAAGATGTTTCTCTGATAGTTGTTGAGGGAAGTACCAATTGTTGGCTATAATGATAAGTCCTTAGGAGCTGATTAGTACTGTATCCATTTAACAGAGTAAGAGTAGTTAGTTATTCTATATTGTCTATCACTTGTCTAGCAACAAGTTCATGACACTGATAATGATGCCAAGTATTTGTTTCTTCTTGTGGAGAGGGCCTAAATCTAATCAGAAATTGGTTGGTTACTTCAATGACATTCATGCCACTGCACTGGGGGCATGTCTCACCAGACAAGTGGTTATTGTAGCTTGTGGAGTTCACAGTTGGGTAAAGTTGATAATTAATTTTTTCTTCTGATATAGTGTCCACAGCACATTCTAGAAGCTTGTGGGAGATGAAGCTTTAGATTGGCATCAGCGTGACACCTGTTCTATGACTCAAGTATGCGTTATCTTTAGCAATAGGGTCTTGTCAAGTTCTGGAGGGTAACCAACAGCATTGATAATAGTCTATAGATTTTTTTTTGGGGGGGGGAGGAGTCTATAGTACCTCATTGGCCAACAGCTCCAAAAGAGGTAAACCATTCCTCAAACATACTTTAAATGCATATCCAAAATTCTGACAATTGTGCTTGGAAGCAGAAAAATAAACATAAATGCTGTTTTCAATACCTCCTGTCAGTACCAGTACTACTTTTGAACCAGGCAGTTACCAGTTTAATACATAAATTGATGGATTGGAAAAAGAAGAAAAAGAGCTATCCTTCAGGCTTTCCACATTCTCAGAAGAGCTGGGAAATAGCTCAAATTGTTACATATATGCAAAATGATCTTTGTGTGTATACAAGGGAAGCAAGGATAACACTATAGATTTTCAAGGGAGACTGTAATGGCTAGTCTTGGTTATTAACTTGACTGTATCTGGAATTAACCAAAACACAAGCAGTTATATACACCTCTGAGGGATTTTTTTTCTTAATTAAATCATTTGAAGTGGGAAGACCAACTTTAATCCTCGTATTTTGAGAAGGGACAATCTACCTTTAATCTGGGTCACACCTTCTGGTGGCAGGCTATATAAAGGACATGGAAGAGGAAGCTTTTGTTCTTTGTCTGTTTGTTCTTGCTCTCACTGGCGAGTTCACACCTTTATTGGCACCAGAGCCTACTTCTTTGCAATTCCGGTATATAGTGAAGAACAGCTGAGACATCAGCCTTGTGGACAAAAACTACTGGTTTCTTGGACTTGCTGTTGTTAGAGAACCATTGTTGGCTTAGTAGAACCACAGACTGTAAGCCATTCTAAATAAATACCACATATATGTGTTTATATATGTGATATTTGTTAGAATGAATATATTTATTAGAAATATATATATATTCATTCTCTCAGTTTTTTTCCTCTGTAGAACGCTGACTAATACAAAGATGACTGTAATGGAAGTTTTGGTTTCATTGTAAGCTCAGTTATATTATGTAAATATGCTTTTGTTTTAATCCCATGTGTGGGATTTTAGTCTGGGCTTTAGTTTTTCCACAGCTGATAATTTTCTCCTTTGGGGCATGGCCTTTGCCAGCTGGTGACAGCACAAAGTGGGGCGTGACCTAGGACTCTGAGGGATATAAATAAGGGAGCCTGGAGAGAGAAGATGTAGCATGTGGCCTGTAGCAGTTTGGAGTGATCAGAGACTGACAGTATGGCAGATGGAGAGGAGAAAACGTTTCAATGCAAGGGCTTGAAAGAGACTGCCTGCTGCATTTGCTGTTGATGAAGAGTGGTATAACCCCAGGGGAGCCCATCCTCCCTATGCAGCCAGAAGTAAAAAAGATCTGTGTTCTCTCTGTCCACTAACCTTCTCTCTCCTACCTAGGGTTGGGGGGGTTGGAAGGGAGAGACTTTAAGGAACCCCAAATAACATAGAGTTTAAAAACAAGTGCTACAGATGATCTCTATTACTCTTGTATTTCTAAGGGGATAAGGATTAGAGGTTATTGCTCACTAATCTATTGAGATTTATTATTTTATAAGCAGGGAGAGATTGAAATAATTAGCTTTACCAAGATACATGGAAAAAACAACTCATTTAATAGTTTTAAAGGTGCAACTTTCTATACTTTACTCATGAACATTTTCAATCACCATTGAACAAATTTTCATTTTGTAAATGTGGTCAGACGTATGTGACTCCATGTTAGAAACATTTCTAACTCTGGTAGAAAGCTCACTACTAGTGCGTGGAGTCAAAACTGTCAATCCCCAATCAACTCGCTATCTGTTCTACCTATATCTCTTCTGTGCATAGAAATTGATAATACCTTTCTCGGTGATAGTCTGAGACAACTGAATGAATGCCTAAATTGAAGTCATATGCACTGTAGAGAGGGAAAATAATGGTTAGAGTAGAGGGTGTCCATGGTTGTGTCATAGTGGGGTATCTAAAGAGACATCTCATATTCCAATCATTAACACAGAACATGGAATCATCCTCCTGCCCTTGAAAGAGGGGGTAAGAATCTCACAAGCTACAGGAATCTTGAAGGCTGAATTAGAATCAAAGTTTGAAATTAGAGTCTTCAACTTGGGTTATTTCCTTGGAACCAGTCTCATTCCACCATAAACATTTCATATGAGCATTCTTTTAACTTCTTTAGAGTGGGGCCCCAAGCATAAGGATCCTGTCCCGCCTCCTCCTCTGCAGCTGGAATTTCAGCCTCCAAAATCGAGTAAAGTGAGGGAGCTAGTGAGGGCAGAGAGATGGTTTGTTTGATGTGCTTTCCTCTGACCACCTCCTTCAACAGTGTGAGGTTGAAACAGAGTCAAGTAGATCTAGATCCAAATGCATTTCTCACTCAGAGAGATCATAAAGCCCACCTCTCAGTGTAGCAGAAACGTATGTTACTGATGAAATTTTGGGAGGAGGAATAGCTGGTACATAATAAAATTTAGAATTGTTATCTCATTCTGAGTGAGAGGTACATTCACATGCAAATTCTTCCTTGAGCTTTGGACATTCGTTCATGATGTTTCTGGCTCTCTTACAACCGTCCTAGACAGCATCGGACTTTCTGGAAGCCTACCTCTAGTTGACTTAAGGGTGATTGGCATTCTAAGAATGTCACTTCCTGCCTAACTGTACATAGAAGAGCTTTCCCAAAGTAAATGTTTTTCTTTTAGACTTTTGGAGTCTGACTAATAATAGTCTGACTAATAGATTATCAGTCTCAATAATCTAAAAAGCTATGGAACTCTGGTTGAATCTCTGCATCTTTAAGATTTTTTAACTGGTTAAGGACTTGGAATCCTTACGTCACTTTGTCAAGAGACTCAGTAATTATATCATGACCAATGGCTTGGAATGTCTTTCCTCTCCATGCTGTAGTAATTGTTATAAGGTGCATGGAGCAACAGGAAGCAAACAACTTGGGTAGCCTGCTGGATTGTCTTCCTTCTCATCTCATCCCTGCCATCCATTTCCAACATGGCCGCTGACATGATCACAAAGAGGCAAGAGAACACCATAGATTATTAGAACAAAAATCTCCACTTTAAATCTTACTAGCCAAGGCAACTTATATATGTTAATTAACTTTGCTCTGCCTTCATCTCTCTATCTAGGGTAGTGACAATGCCAGTCTCATGGTCTGGCTTTGTAGACTAGATAACTGACTCCATGTAAATCCTAGAGTTCATGTGATTTATATAAGTGCTCCATGATATTAGTAGTTACTGTTTTGTCAGCCGTTTGCCTAAAATATATCATTGGCTTAGGACTAAACATTTTAAAATGACCTTTAAGACATGTAATACCTACACTCTGTCTTCCACTAAAACATTGCACTGAATCCCTAGCCTATGGCCCAGCTCCATTGTTGTTATTATTGTTTCTAGAACATACCCTCTCAGAAAGCCTCTTTGCTGCCTGCTCTATTCCTCTCACTTCCTCAGTTCCTGGGGTGACGTGAACACCCCTCTAAGCTAACACATTTCAGCTTAGAAAGTCTAGCTTTGGACACCAGCATGGGGTTGCCAGGTAGCTCTTCTCTCCATCCATGAGTTATCCTCACTTGTAATGATTCATCAGTTCTTTCCCCGTCACTCTCTACCTCTTGGACAGCAGGGTCATGTTCATTTGCCCAGCCATCCTGGTTTCTCATTGCCTGGCCTGGTATTCAACAGTGGTCTGATGATAGATGGATGGGTTTTGGTGAATGAGTGGTTGAACACTTACCTCCCAAAGCTTAAACAATTCCATACATTCTACTTATATTCTGTTTCATTCTTAGAACTGTTTCCATTCCATTAACTAAAACAATTACAGCCCACCCTGAAATCCATGGAGTGATGTATGCTGATTTTAATTAGGAGTAGCACTGAGACAGCTAAGCCCAGGCTTAGGAGAAACCCACGGCCTGGTCAAATGTTTGTCCTAAAGAATAAGATGGCATTGCTCTTCACTATTTTTCTAGTTGTTACTTTGAATATTGGGAACATTATCTTGTCATAAAGATGTGGAAGTAAAAGGCCCCATATCCACTCAAACTTCACTCTTTCAGGAGCATTTAGATTTTTCAGTAAAGAAGCCCCCTCTTCTCCCTGGTTATACACAGAATGAATGGAATAAAACATCCTATGGAGTACCTGGCCATTCCCAGTATTCAGAACACAGAAGTCAGGATACTCCGCATGGTTTTACAGGAAGCTGAGCAACAGGTAAAAGGCAAGACATCTGTCAACCACTGGAAAGGCGCCAATATGTAGCATGTTGTCATTAACTTCTCACCATGTCTTAGTTACTGACCATGTTGTAGTTATTCAGTTCTTTAGTTACTGACCATGTTGTAGTTGTTCAGGGTGGGCAGAGTTTGTTTGATCCATAAATGTATGCCAACCAATGTAAAACATAATATTTGTCCCAAACACAGGTGATGATTATAAAGAAGGTATAAAATAAAGTAAGGAATGAAGAAGAAAAAAATGATAAGCAGTACCCGCAGCTCTGGGATAATTAGTCCCCACTCTGAGCACAGACCTTCACTCTCTTTTCTTGTGATACACCTACGACTGTATCTTTGTATGAAATTGGAGTTGTACTGCTGTCTGCAGTTTTGTGGCATCTAAGCTGAAAACGAGCAATGAGGGTGTTGCTCATTGTAACATCCTTAACTGTTGTTTTCACCTTTTAAAACTCCAAGTTTTCCTCGGGTGTTTGTCAGAGATGAAAGACACAAATTGCGATAAGCTGTGATAATTCATGCAGACTGTAAACTCGTAAAAATCACCACAAGGAAAGAGAGATTTATGTTTGCTCCTGGTTTCAGAGGTTTCACTCTCCATGAGGTGACACCCAGAGGAGAACGTTAGTAGCCTTTCCTGTGCCTCACAACCCAGTCTATGAGCAACTTAGATGAGTCAACTTTATACAAGGATTGATTTGTTTTAACAAATGATCTTACACTTCAATCCATGTTGTTAAAATAAAGCTTCGTTGCAGTTAAAAACAAAAACAAAAACAAAAACAAACAAAAAACCTCAAAGGTTTCTCTTAAAGCCTGGAAAAGTTTTTTTTTTTTTTTTTTTTTGAGAGTGGAAATGTTCCAACATGGATGAACAGAAACAGAACTCCACTCAGTCTATCACTCAGTCTCAACAGTCTTGACTTGTCTGTCACTCTCTTATCTGCTACTAAGCTATTTGGAAACAACTTTCAGCACCATGTTGTTCCTATAAACATGTCAGCATGGATCTCCAAACGACAAGGAAGGACCTCTTCAGGTAACTACCTACCCACCCAGGATGCTATCGCCACACCTCAAAGATGATGCCTTAAACTCAGGAAAACAGTCACTCTGTAATTTTCCCAGGTTGGCTTATAAAATTGTTTACAATTTGAATTAGGATCCAAGAAAAATCCATAAGTTATGACTGGCTTCTAGGGGTATTTTAACATAACCTTTCTTCTGCTTAGCATGTGTTTTTCCTATTGTAATCCATCTGTTAATTTGCTTTTGGGCTTTGCCACAGTCTGAAATTGCAACTGTGTGTGTGGTCTCACTTGAGCATATGTCCCATATGTCCTCTATTTTTTTTTTTTTTTGGTTGATTGACAAGTGGCTCCAGACTTGCTGGGTTCTGGCTTGAATTTTGGTGAGATAGGTTCATGTATAGTATGATATATTTCAATTCGGCAGTATATAATGTCTAATCATCTTGATTTTTGTGAAGTTGGTAGACAGTGAGAATTATTTTTTAATTCATTACTTTCTGGGAGCAATGATAGTCCAATCTTTTTGTTCTTCTCACTTATTAGTTGAAAGATTTTTGTTAAGATAAACTTCCTTTCCTGATCTTAGATGCCTGTCAGTTTTCAGAACAATTTTTTTCATCTTTCTTCCTCAAAGGTGGCTAATGTTTTTTAAATTATCTGTTTATTTGTGAGTTTATGAATTTCACACTATTTGATGTGTTTCAGTTTATTGCCATCAACAATAGTATTAATCTCCAAATCACTTCATTTTTGGTCAGTTAGAAGCCTGTGAAGGCTGGCACCTGTGTTCTCTGAGACATAACTCTATCATTTTTTTCCACATTCTTGTTTTCTCCCATGGTGAGATATTCTGGGCTCATTGTGATCATCTTATGACCCAGCCCTGGAACTAGACATTTCTCTGAGGACTCTTCTTTCTTTCCTTTTTATTAGAAAATGCATTTTTAGACACTAGAGGCGATAGTTCATTGCTGCTGGGGCTTTCACTGTTTGTGGTCTCTACTTTGGTTAGGTCTAGGAAAATTGGATCAGCTTAAATTATACAAAACTGATGTGTTATTAAAGTTGTATTTTATTAAAAATGTCACACCACTGAACTCATTTTTAAGAGACAACATACTGATGTAGCCGAATGAATTTATCTTTATTTGATTTCAGTGATCCTGAGAGCCTGAGCCACTTATCCCTAGACACCTGATGCTGTTCTTATTCACCGTTGAGATTGCTTGGGTTATTCTAATCTCCTTCCTTCCTTCCTTCCTTCCTTCCTTCCTTCCTTCCTTCCTTCCTTCCTTCCTTCCTTCCTTCCTTCCTTCCCCCCCCCCCATGCCTAGCCCATTTTTTCTCAGCTCTGTGTCTTAAATAATAATTCCTTGCATATGGCTGAGGCAGTACCTCTGCCCCAGATGTTGCTACTTCATCTATATTCTAACTCATCTTTGCCATTTATTATGGAAACACATCAAGCAAGTTTCACTCAATACACTCAATAGGGTGTTCATATGTAAATGAGGAAACATGGAAACCAAACTACACATCCCCTACATTAAAAAATAGCCAGTTTGAGATTGAGGGAACCCAGTGATCAGTGACACAGTGTTCTCTCTCTCTCTCTCTCTCTCTCTCTCTCTCTCTCTCTCTCTCTCTCTCTCTCCCTCTCCCTCTCTTTCTTTCTCTGTGTGTATTACGTTTACAAAGTGTGCTTCTCATCACAATCAGGTTCCCACCCTCTGGATCATTCTTATATTCTATTTCCATGCCTTGGGGGTAAAAAGAGGAAGATCAATGATGAATGGTCCACATGTACAGCTGTGAACATCCCTCACAGACAGCCTAAACTTACTTCATCCTGATTCCACCAGAAGCTCAAGTATTTTGTTCAGCACTGGTGGCTTTTCCAACTTGTGAAAAGAAAGTTCGAGTAGCTAAGCAATTTGAAGAGATTAAAGAAAATGGAACACTCCTTTAGAAATGTGCCTTACTTCTTACTTAGCTTGAATCCAGTGGCAGAAGAAAAAAAAATAAAGCCTTGGCTTGGAGGCTGTTGATAATGCAGAACAAGTGACAGCCCTCTTGGAGAGGAGAGAGTATTTTTCACTATTATGGGGTGGAGTGTGTGCATTTGGCTGTTAGGGAGACTCAGCAGTGAATCAGTCATGTCTGGCATGATGGGAGGATGAGGAAAGAAAATAGAGCTTTGACATCAAGCTCGTGCTGCAGACAGCCGTGATAAATGAAAGAAATAAGCACCCTCCAAATCAGGCACCCAAGTGGAGCCGAGAGGCACGGTCATAAAGATCTGAGATATCTCTCACCAGAGTGTCTGGGTTTTCTCCACAGTGTTTCACCTCTTCCATTCATCACACTGAATCAGGAGAGCAGTGGACACCCATAGCTGCTCATTTTTATCATCTTGAGATACGCAGTCTGTGATCTTGACTTTAATTAACTGGCTCGAAGCTAGTTCATTGAGATTCACTTCCCAAGACTATCTAAGGATTCTAGGAAGACCACTTGGCCATGCCCAGGCAGCACATGACTGAGATAACTGCCTCCACTCTACTTCAGAGCTTTTGATTTCCACAGATAGTCCTTAAGTTTTCAGAAAGCAGAGAGGCAGGATCTCTCCAGATCTGCCAAGTTGGGGCAACAAGAGAATCCAGCCTTGCTTTAGGAACAGTTTTTCAGAAAACAGTTCCTTGGAAATTTTTTTCCCTTTGTATGCTATAGGAAGGGGTATATGTGAGGAAGGATCTGGGTCTCAGCAGAGGCTTCATTATGGAGAGCCCTTCCCGACTGTCTTTTCCAGCTCATCTGACTCCGGCACTTACAGCCTGCACAGATCACTGCAATCGCTGATGTCTCCTCCTCTTCTGCCTTCCAGCTTTCTTTTTTCTCCATTCTTCCAGCCTGAAATGTCATTTCCCACTTTCTGGGTTTGACCAATTCCTGTGAATCTTTCAGACATATATGCATTAAAGTCAACAGTTTCATTGCTTCTCCCAACACCCAGGCAAAGATCTGCCCAGAGCCAAGGGTTCTCCACTGTGCCTGCTCAATCCCCTGCCATAGTATATGCAGAGTAGGTGAAACTCAGTTTTCCCTGGATAGGAGAAGGGGCAGAGCAGCTCTAATAAGTAATAACCCTTCTCCCCTGCTCCTTACACACCCTACCCTCAAATCTGTATTTAATTTAATACACAAATAATTTAATGTACATCGACAATTGAGATAGAATCAATATGCATGTAATTCTATCATCTAGAGTAGTTATGGCTTTCAGAACAAACACAAGAGTTGTGTGAACATCAGCATAATTTTAAAACAGGTTTACTGATGAAACTCCACACACATGAACAGCCAGTCCCGTTAAGTTTATTTCATGCATTGTGCTTCTGAAACCCCAAAGAAGTTCATTACTTATTATCAACTCTTCTTTCCACATTCTCCAATCCACAGCAACCATTCATGTTTTTTTTGTTTTGTTTTGTTTTGTTTTGTTTGCTTTTTGTGGCTGGTCTTCCCTGCATTAGCAGAATGTTGTCAAGATTTACCATGGTGTAACAGGGATTGATGCTTTAGTACTCCTCACGGTTCAGTAAGGATCATTTTAGGCATCTGAATATCTTAAAATTTATCATCTATGTTGAGAGGTTTAAAAAATAAAGTGAAAGGCAAGAATAGTTAGTAAACATCTACATTGTTTTTTATCTAGATCACTAACACTGTGTCCTATTTCCTTGAAGTAATTTTTTTTTCTTTAAAATAATTTGTGAAAAGAATCAAAGCCTTCAGGATGTTTATGTCCATTTTGATCATCAGTCTTATCTCTTTTGATGTTCGCCGAGACGCACCAGCTTTCTAAGTTAATGTTGTATATCATTGTAGATAAACATGTTCAGAAATGAACATTATCAGTTAGTACTATTTTGTATATATTTGAAGTTTTCTGCAACTGTCACAAATTATATGCTGTTCCATAACTCTCTTATTCTTTTTTCTGGGAGCCTAAGCTTTATGTGTTGATATATAAGCCTAGTTTCCTTTTTCTAGCTGTTGTATAATATTTAAGCACTTAAAAAATTTAAACAGGCAAAGTTGTCTGGAGCAAAAAGAACAAAGCTGGAGGCCATAAGAGCTGACCTCAAAATATACCATAAAGCTATGGTAGCCAGAACAGCATGGTATCGACATAAATTTTGACACATAGGACAATGGAATAGAAAGCAAACACTAGTGTATATGCATTATCTCACTAATTTTAATAAACTCAGCAAGAATGTACTTTGGATAAAAAAAAGGACAGTCTCTCCCAAGAAATGGTGCTGGATAGACCAGACATCTATATACAAAAGCCAACTCAAAGCAGATCATTGACTTAAACCTGAAATTCCTCCTTACCAAATGACTAGAATTAAACATAAGAAAAATACTTCAGGGATCTGGTTTGGGCAAAGGTTTATTCTGGTTATGAAAGCCAAAGCATACCACCAAACAAAACTTGACAAACGGGAGGAAAGTTAACAAAAAAATACTTCTCAGCTTTGCAGTTAGCATTTTTTTTCCCCCGGGAACTTTCTTCATTAAGCATATATTAGTTAAATGAAACAACAGGTATTATTAAAATGCGACCATAAACAGTCATTTAGAAAGTAATGTGATGGGTACATGATGTATGCTTGGAAAACAAACAAACAAACAAACAAGCAAACAAACACTAGCCTACCCTCCCATCTAAGAATTCCTTTATGTGTCCTCGGTAGAGCTGCATTAGTGCTCTCAATTCTTTAGCCTGATTTTATCATGATTACTTTTCTTTCTTCATCAACCCTGGCAGATGGTATTAGTGATATAGTAGTTGGGGCTTGGCAGGTTATTCCCAGGTGTTGCTGGGTATAGTAGTCTGGTTTAGCAGATGTGGTCTTCCAGAACTTCAGATACAAAAGTTTTCTGCCTCTTGGGCTGTAGAGTTGCTGCTGAGTAATCAGCTGTTGTTACGATGGACCTGCTTTAATACGTGATTTGCTGCTTGTGTCTCAGTCCTCAAGACAGTTTCTTTGTTCTTTATATTTAGCATTATGCTACACTGTAATGTGGGAATTTTCTTTTTCAGGTCTTGTCTACTTAGTGTTCTATATGCTTCTCGTATTTGGATATGCTTCTGCTTTCTTAGATTTGGGGAATTTTTCTGGGTTGATTGCAGTGAAAATATTTTCTTTTGACATAGAGTTCTTCTCCTTTGTACCCACAATGCCTAGCTTTGGTTTTGTGATGGCGTACCACAGATTGTGCATACTCACAGATTGTGCGTACCACAGATTCTGCACAATTTAATTTTAATTTAAGTCATCCTTGATGAATGTACCAATTCTACTTTGTCTTCCCTATGATCCATTAAATCAGTGAGACTTTTTTTTTTCAGGAAAAAACATTTTATTTGGACATACTGAATTTTTTTTAGTTTTTAATTTTTTAATATTAGTTACAGTTTATTAACTTTGTATCCCAGCTGTATCCTACTCCCTCATTCCCTTCCAATCCCGCCCTCCCTCCCTCATGTCCTCCCTGCCCTTCTCTAAGTCCACTGATAGGGGAGGACCTCCTCCCCTTCCATCTGATGCTGGTTTATCAGGTATCTTCAGGACTGGCTGCAAAGTCCTCCTCTGTGGCCTAGCATTTATTTCCAGAGTATTTCAGTTGTTTTGCTTCCGTGTTTTTATCTTTGTATTGAAGCCCGTCTCTATATCATGCATTGGTGTCTTCATTTAACTTCATTGTTTATTTCTGTTCCCTTGGCATTCATTCAGGAGTTTATTCACATCCTCTTTCACGTATTTGAACGTATTTGTTTCCAGTCTTTTGAATCCTCTTTTTTAACTTCATCTGAGTCACTCTCATGGGTACCATTACTCTTATATTGGTAGTTTCTGTAGGAGATATGTTGTTTTGGCCTTTTATGCTCTTGTGTTTTTTTTTTTTTTTCCTCTAGGTCTTGTGCATCAGGTGTGCTGTTTCATTGTTTGAATTTAAATCAAAGGTTACTTCTCTTGTTCCAGTGTAAGTTTTTGTGGCTTACAGGAGGGACTAGATTAGTCAAGTCACCACGTCATTTCCCTCTGTTAGACTGGTGTTCTAACAGAGGGAAATGAAACTTTATTCTCAGTCTTTTTTACAAGTAGAACATTCTCTGTATCAACAGTCACTGTTCAGGGTTAGACCCACTGTAATAGTCATGTGTTAAGCAATAATCATTTTAGAAAGTAAAGGAACATTTCCAGTACTGCGTGTCCCAATATATCAGTACGTATTAGTGAAAAAAAAAAGGAAAAAAAAAAAGAACACAGTAAGACTAGTTATTGCTATTGTGTAACAAACAGTAATATTTGTAATAAAAAGGAGGGGAGTCTCAATAAAAAGAGGAATTCTGGGAGAAAATGTGAAGGGGAAGATGAAGGCATTTTCACTAAATGTAGACTGGAGAGAGAACAAAACGTTATTAAATTATGTCAAGCAGTTCTGTTTCTTGGGAGGTTGAGCCACAAAGATCCTGAAAAACCAGGGAAAACTGTGTTCTTTGTGAGAGGAAAACAGTAAATGAGAGAGTAAAGCTAGAGAGAGAGAAAAGAAAAAGCAATATAAGACAAGAACAGAGATGGGCCAAGCTAGCCTCCTAAAACACATTGACATTAAACAAAGATGGTTAGATATAAAAGGAGAGAGAGCTGGACAGAGCTGTAGGCTATGACTTGCTTGTTGGCCGTTGTCTGGGCTCTTTGTGCTCCTTCCCTGGCTCCTGAATGCTCTCATCTCTGCATGTTCCTCTGTGATAGGCATCTAGTTCTCTCTGGAAGTTCCTTTAAATGATGAGATATTTTGGTGCTATTCTGGTCTCTGGGCAGTCCTTCACTGGAGGAGTCTCAGATCTGCATCCAGGTCCCTGAATTTCATCAGGATTCCAGTTGCAAATGCTGGCCCCTCGGTGCAGTTTTTGCCAACGTTCTGTGGGCCTCTTGGTGTCTGTGTGAAAGATCACATCTAGACTTTAGTTCCCACTGTGTTTTCAGCTCAGTGAATAGTGTGCAGATCTGATTTAAAATTTCATTTCTCCAATCTCACAGTACTCTATTTCTGAGGTTTCGGCACACAGGCCTGAGAGATTTTGTCTGAGTCCCCTAAGAGTGTGGCTTAATGCGGTCTCGGGCTGTCTAGCTGCCCCATCAGCAGAAGTCTTTCTGAAATGTCATCTCGCATCTGCTCTTTTGGTTGTGCCCAGCTCCAAGGCCAGGGTTGTTTTTTCTTCTCTTTTCTTTTCTTTTCTTTTCTTTTCTTTTTAAACCTGGATTTTCCTTCTGCTGTTTCAGCTGCCACCCAGAGGAATGGCATTCTATCCAGATGTTCAGAGTGTATGTTGCTTTTGGGAGAGTTTTTCAGCTTTCTCCAGATTATTCCCCAGGGACTCTGACATTTCTCCATCTTGGGGAAACCAACAGCATCACTTAGCACTTTCTTTTAACTCACTCCTGATGTCAATTAATTAAAAAAGAAAGCTGTGTGTCGCCACCATGAATGTAAAATGATTGTTAAGCTACCTAAAATAATGACACAATAAAATAATAATTTTGTGGCTATAAAAATCAAAATGTGATGTATAGAAAATGATCAGTATATTGTTCCCATGGAGATAGATAGAAGAGAGGAGAAAGGAATCTGGCTAGGGCTTGTGACCAAAAGGAAAGAAACCCTTATATGATGTGGGATCATCATTTAGATGGAAATCTGATGGTTTTGCCTTAGATACTGAGATAAAAATGTTTTAAGATGCGTGATTATTAAACGAATATAAAACTTTATATTTTGAGATGTGCAGCATACTCACATTGAACAGATAGCTGCGTAACTGAAAAGGGATCTGCAGTGGTACTTCAGACACCATGACAATATCAGGGGTGAACTGCTATGAGAATAAAATCTTTGTTTGTTTCCTGCCCACACGTGGGATGACGCTCAGAGATTGAAGGCTTTGCTAACAGTAAAGGCAGCTAGTCTAAGTCAGTGCTCACATACATACATATATATGTATACATATATAATATATTATATGAATCATCTGAAGGAATGGGCAGGCATGGGAGCGTTAGCAGGCCTTCTGGTGTTGGTCTCCTTGGTTTGCCTGTGATATATATGCAAGATTAGAGTCTCACAACAGTGTGATGCAGCCATGATCATTCAGGCCTTTACAGCCATTGAAGCAGGACATTCTCCCCAAGCATGGTTGGATACCATAAAAAGCTAAAATGATACGCTCAGGATGTGAGGCTAAGCACTGCACTCAGGGTCCGCCGCTTTGGACCCAGAGAAGAGCATGTCTGATTGCATGCGGGTTGATGCCCCAGGTCCCGCCTCTGAGAAAAAGGTATCGGACGGGTCTGATGCTCTTTGGGTGGATGACACCTAAATGAACATCTGTACAAAGTCCCAATTTATTTCTAATATCAGAGATCAGACCTCTACTCTTGCCTGATGCGTCTAAAACAAAAAGGGGGAACTGTAGAGAGCTGCGGAATGCTATGCCTTAAAGATGGAGCTGGTTTCCGCCTTCCACCTTCCCGATGGTGAGTGCTCTCTGTCACGAACAACTCCACATTTGGCTAAGGCCGAGGATCTGGCTTGCTTCCATGTATGTGGACCTATCTGCATTGCCCCCGTGGCACGCCTGGGTTGGCTACCCAGAGGCTATTTAAGCTGTGGGCTGGCTTTCCCCGGGGTCCGAGGAGGATTGTTCAATGTTCCTGAATAAACTTCATTGGAAAAAAAAATAATAATAATTATATAATATATATCTCATATATATGATTAGTCTCCAGACAGCCCAACTGAGTAGACATGCTTATGATTTCCACTTCACAAATAAGGAATCTGAGACCAAAAAAAAAAAAAAAAAAAAAAAAGTAGATGGATTACCTGGGCTTACACAGTTACACAGCTATTGAGTGAAAGCTGGCTGTGAATTCCCCCTGCATTCCTTTGTTTCAAAGTCTCCTGCCCGTCAACTGGTGAGGATGCAGAGCCTCTTTCTGGCTGTTTATCCAGTGATAGAGACCTCAGCAGGCTGAACGAGGAGCCAGCACATGGGAGCTCTTTTGAGCTGAGGTTGTAACTCTAACAGCTGCATTGGACTGCCCACACCTAGAGGAAAAGACAAGTCCCTAGTCCCTCATGGACTGTAGACCGCCCAGGTCCCCACCCTGCATCGCTAACTCCTGCCTGTTCTATTGTCTCTTTTTCCTCCATCTCCACAATTCTGTTTGGCTCCTGTTTGTGCTAGTCCTTGCCCACCAGACCCTGTCTCTTAAGGAAGACCAAGAAGTTGGCAGTCTGTGGAACTTAAGTACCAGCCAAAGGATCAGGCAGAAGGACATAGCATCATGGGGGGGCGTAACCAGTAGGAGGTGAATTAAGTCCATCTGAGGCAGCCAGATCATCTCCACTGAGATCATGCTGGCCATACATCCTGCAGAGGACCAGCTCCAAAGAGGAATAAATTGCTTTCAGCTGCTTTCCCCCGCCCCCTTAGGGTGGCCTTTGACTGAATCCCTTGTCTTCCTGAAGGCTGTTGCCAAGGAAATCCTGGAACTTAATAGTAAAATCAAGAAAAACCATCTTTTAAGGTGAGATTTCTAATCCCAGGTGCAGAAAATCAATGTGTGATAAACAGTTTTAACCTTCCTTCTTAAACCTCCAATTATAGTCTCCAGATTAGAAAATATTATTTCTAGAATAAGGGAACAGACTCAGCCATTTTTTAAATGCTTATTAGAATCTACACATTTTGTTCATATTATCTTTATTGCTTCTACCCATCATGGTCGTTTCTTGGACGGCAGCCCCTGATATGCAGAGAGGCAGGCCAGGTGTCTGAGGTGTGGACCATAATTCTTCATGAGAAGTTTATCGGGTTCTAGTGGCCACTCAGGAACTTTGTGGGGCCATGGGAAGAAGCAGCATAAATCTCATGACACTGATGATTCCATTGACCCCTTCAAAATACCCAGACACAAGCCTTTAAACACCCCTTACTTCAACTGGAAACATGGATCGTAGTATCCCACTCTTGTTCCTCCAGATCTCTTCTCCATCTTCAGCATTCTGGTTTGCACTGGCACTGGACTTCTGCAAGACTGCCTTGGTTCAGGTCACTTGCCTTCTTACCTTTGGCAGAGTCTGACCAAAGGAGGCCCATGGATTAGGCACCAGCTTCAGTTTCTTCCCTTATACAATGTGTATAACAGCCTCCAACCTTAGAGTTCAGATGAAATAACCATAGGACTTGTCACACAGAAGACTATCAGCTGATCATATCATTGTGTAGCATTCCCCTAGGCTCTCTGAAACCCTGTTGTGGAACCCATATGGAAGGCAGAATCTCTCCAAGCCCGCTGAGAAAACAGGGGCCACTCAGAGAAGGCACCTACAGGGCATTGTAGGATAGCACTGTTTGACTAATACATGCAGAAACTCCATATGGCTCAAAGATGTGGGCAATATTAAAAGCTACCAGTAAGGAAAGGCAAAGCATTTGAGGATGCCAAGGTAGAGACTGTTAGCATCTTCATGCTGTAGTAAAAGGGGATAAGGGAAGTAGCCAGGAACAAAGGCTGGGCTCCTGGAGAGCTCTGGTTGAGCACGAAGCTAGCCCAAAGAGCCATGACTGATTTTCTGTAGAACAGGAGCTGCTCTCATGGGGTTGGGAAAGAGATGTTAGAGGCAGACATGGAGGGCGATGGTACAGTAATGAACTCCAGACTATGACAAAAGAATGGACAAAAGTCCAGCTGTTGGTCCCCTTCTAAGCAGACAGTGTCTTTCTATTTTTACTTTTATTTTGAATTTTTGAAAGGCATGTGTGGGTGACCAGGGAAGCAGAGCTTTATCAATAATTCAGGGAAAGCGAAACGCATGGCACTTGAGTAGCCACGACAAAGCACATACCTTTTAGGTTATCCCAGACTCAACACGGCCTCTAACTTCCCATTGAGGCTATCCTGCTCAGGCCTGTCTTCTCCTTGCTTGTCTTTAGGGTCTCCTTCAGCTCCATGGAACAGGAAACAATCTTCAATGCCTGTTCAAAGGCCTGGCCTGGCGGATGGTATGAACCGCTTCAAGGTCTTTGGGAGAGCTGGGGTTTAAATAGCAAATTGCATCAGGGAGAAGCTGCCGGGAGAAGCCATCAATCTTGTGGCATGTGCAATTTGCTCAAGTTTGCAGACCTTCAGGACTTTTCCTGATGAATGTGAAACAATTGGACTTGGATGAAATATCACAGACTTTTATGGAGCCCATTAAAATCAGAGTTGAAACCCGTCCTGCCTTCAGTTTGTTCCCGATCCATCCTCAGCATGGCCATTGTGTATCTCCTAAGCAGCTCTCTCATTACATCCTCCTTCCCTGCCTGCAGCCTGTAGGGCTCCGCTGAGCAAGGGAATAGGGCCTACTGCTGGCTGCCAGTGCTATGAGAAAGGGATACTCCCAATCATGTTTCTCCTTTCCTGGTCTTACTCCTGTCTCTCCTGGTTCTCATCATCCACGCATCTTCTGTGAAGATACGTATGAAAATACATACATACATACATACATACATACATACATACATACATACACGGGTTGCCTCATTTCCATCAGGAGTGATGATATTGTTGATCTGGAATGTGACCCAGACTCCTAGGTCATTAATCTTGCAGGTAGTTTGAATGTAGTCCCACCTGGGCATAGAGCATCTATACCCGCTACAGGATGCTGGAGCTTAAGCTGCATCAGAACAGAGCTCTAGCCATCTAGGACTAGGGAAGCATACACCACTGGGTCTCAGCCTTAGGGTTGCTGATGCCTGGAATGGAGCTCAATAATGTGCATGTTTATCAAATTCTCAGGCTATGTTGCTGCTTGGTGGTGTAGAGTCTATGCTTTGAGAACTACTGCCTTCATGGAATCAGGAGCTTTGAGAGTTTAGCATTCAAATGCCCTCAGTGGATGGAGAACCGAAGTCTGTTGATATCACCAGGCTTAGCTGGCTGAATTCATATACAAAGATGATGTTTCTTCAAATATTTCTGTATCAAAATATTAACAGATCCTCCTCTATATTTACATTTGTTCCAGGTTTCTTCTGGCTCTGTCTTACTAAACTTTCAAGACCCTAAGCATCCTTGGTAGATGGGATCATGAGGACCATTTGCTTTTAAAATATTTATTTATAGCCAGTGGTGAGTAGGTTTGGAAATGGACCTTGAGATATGTTGGCCTTTCTACACTTTATCTTTGAAGGGTAGATCTTCTAAGCAAACGTTTTTGCCCAGCTGGTCATTATGAGAAGATTCATTGCTTTGTTGGGCTCTGAAACACAACTCAATTGAATACCAAATGTACCAAATGTGTAGTCTTGGGCATGTAACGTGACCTCTCAGAGCCTTCTGTTATTTTCTGGAAGCCCCTTATCTACATATAAGTATTCTGAGACTATTTAAACAAGATATTTCAGGCATAAACAGACCTCTTGGTTTTCCTGATCCTATATGTAGCAGAGGTAAGTTGACTTTAAAAAAAAAATCCAAGGCAGCTGAGGACCTACCGGGGCACACATCCCACTGTCATGGTGGGGCTGACAGTCAAGAACCCTGGTTCTGCCTGCCAACTTCCTGTTATTCTGAATGCTGGGAGGACAAGGTCTAGATACAAGCTTTTTTTTTTTTTTTTTTTTTGCTTTGAGGATATTCCTTTCAGTCAGTAGCTTTAACTCTGCCCTGCTATCCTCTTAGCTCAGCTCTGGGTCAGAGGGAATTTCACGCCCCTAGCACTCTGTGCCCTGGTGATGGATGTGTGCAAGTGACCTTGTGTCTCCAGCTTCCTCGCACACTCTGGATGATGTAATTGAATTTGTATACATCATAAATTTTATTAGATGAAAGCAATCTAGTTCCAATGCTGATTCTCTGGAGTTACTGGCTTGTGTCTGAGTATACACTCACTGGTCAGCTGGGTATGGGTGGTGGTCAAGGTCATGCCTACTGTCTTGCTAGCATTCACTAAGCATGATAAGTAAAAAGTATCAGAGAGTCCCAAAGCTGTCACTTGCCTCAGCATGGTGGTGAGTATGAAGAGCAGGGATGTGGGTATAGTCTGCCTAAGGCTAGCTTACAAAAGAAATGTAACATAGATGGAGAAAACAAGATGTTCCAAGACAAAAAAAAATTAAACAATATCTATCCATACATACAGCTTTACAGAAGATGCTAAAAGAAAAACTTCAACCCAAGGAAGCTAACTACACCCAGGAAAACACGGGAAATAAATAATCACACACCAGTAAAACCAAAAGAAGGGAAGACACACACATCACATGCATACACTCTACCACCACCAACATCAAAATAACAGAAAGTAACAATCATTTGTCATTAATATCACTCAACATCAATGAACTTAGTTCCCCAATAAAAAGACACAGGCTAGCAGAATGGAAGCAAAGACAGGAACAATTAATCTGTTGCCTAGAAGAAACACACTTCAACAATAAAGATAGAGATTATCTCAGGGTAAAGGGCTGGAAAAAGATTTCTTAATCAAACAGACTCAAGAAGGAAGCTGGAGTAGCCATTCTAGTATCTAATAAAATAGACTTTTAACCAAAATTAACCAAAAGAGATGGGGAAGGACACTTTATACTCATCAAAGGAAAAATCCACCAAGATGACATCTTAACTCTGAATATCTATGTCCCAAATGCAAGGGCACCCACATTTGTAAAAGAATCACTACTAAAACTTAAACCTCACATCGAACCCCACGCATTGATAGTGGGAGACTTAAACACCACACTCTTGTCAAGGGACAGATCACTGAGACAGAAACTAAGCAGAGAAATAATGAAACTGGCAGACATCATGAACCAAAAGGACTTAACAGATATCTTTCATTCAAACGTTTTACTCAAACACAAAAGAATATACATTCTTGTCAGCACCTAGCAAACCTTCTCCAAAATTGAGCATGTATTTAGTCACAAACCAAGCCTCAACAGATACAAGAAAATCAAATAACTCCTTGTATCTTATCAGACCACCATGGATTAAAGCCAGATATCAACAATAACAGAAACGAGAAAATATAGAAACTCATGGAAACTGAACAACTCTCAATGGCTATTGGGTCAGGGAATAAATAAATAAATAAATAAATAAATAAATAAATAAATAAATAAATGTCTCTCTAGAATCTAATGAAAATCAAGGCATAACATACTCAAGTTTATTGGACACAGTGAAAGTAGTGCTAAGGGAAATGTTCAGAGCACTAAGTGCCTTCATAAAGAAATTGGAGTGTTCTCATACCAGCAATTTAAAAGCATATCAAAAAGCCCTAGAACAAAAAGAAGCAAAAGCACCCAAGAGTAGACAGCTAAAAATAATCAAATTCAGGGCAGAAATCAATAACGAAGAAACAAAGAGAACAATACAAAGAATCAGTGAAACCAAGAGCTGGTTCTTTGAGAAAATCAACAAGATAGACAAACTCCTAGCCAAACTAACTAAAGGCAGATAGACAGTATCCAAATTAACAAAATCAGAAATGAAAAGGGGTACATAATAACAGACCTTGAGGAAATCCAAAGAGTATTTAGGTCTTACTTCAAAAATCCATATTCCACAAAATTGTAAAATCTAAAGGAAATGGATGATTTTCTTGATAGATTTCATTTGCCAAACTCAAATCAAGATCAAGTAAATATAAACATCCCTATAACTCCTAAGGAAACAGAAGCAGCTATCAAAAGTCCCCCAACTTAAAAAAAAAGCCACCACTACCACCACCACCAACAACAACAAAAAAGAAAATGATGGGCCTGATAGCTTTAGCACAGAATGCTACCAGACTTTCAAAGAAGAGCTAATAACAATACTCCTCAAACTATTCCACAAAATAGAAACTGAAGGAACATTGCCAAATTCATTCTATGGGGCCCCAGTCACCCTGATACCTGAACCACATAAAGACTCAACAAGTACAGAAAATTTCAGACCAATTTCTGTCATGAACATTGACTCAAAAATTCTCAATAAAATACTAGCAAATCAAACCCAAGAGCATATCACAAATACATCATCCACCATGATCAAGCAGGCTTCATCCCAGGGGTGCAGGGTTGATTGAACATAAGAAAACTCATCAAAATAATCCACCGTATAAACAATTGAAAGAAAAAAAACCCCGCATGATGATTTCTTTAGATGCTGAAAAAGCCTTTGACAAAACCCAACACCCTTTAACGATAAAAGTCTTGGAGAGATCAGGGATACAAGGCCCATACCTAAACATAATAAAAGCAATATACAACAAGCCAATAACTAACATCAAATTGAATGGAGAGAAACTCAAAGCAATTTCAGGGGCAAGACAAAGCTGCCCACTCTCTTCATACCTCCTCAATATAGTACTTGAAATTCTAGTTATGGCAATAAGACAGCTAAAAAAAAATCAAGGAGATACAAATTAGAAAGGAAGAAGTCAAAGTATCTCTCTTTGCAGATGATCTGATAGTATACATAAGTGACCACCAAAATTCTACCAGAGAACTCCTACAGCTGATAAGCAATATAAGCAAAGTAGCTTGATACAAAATTACGCTCCCCCCCAAAAAAGCAGCCCTCCTGTACACAAAGGGCAAACAGGCTGAGAAAGAAATAAGGGAAACAACACCCTTCACAACAGCCACAAGTAATATAAAGTATCTTGATGTAACTCTAATGAAGCAAGTGAAAGACCTGTATGACTACAATTTCAAGTCTCTGAAAAAATGAAATTGAAGAAGATATCAGTAAATGGAAAGATCTCCCATGCTCATGGCTTGGCAGGATTAACATAGTAAAAATGCCCATCTTGACAAAAGCAATCTATAGATTCAATGCAATTCTCATCAAAATACCAACACAATTCTTTACAGACCTTGAAAGAACAATTCTCAAATTCATATGAAAAAACAATGAACAAACAAACAAAAAAAAAAAACAGAATAGCTCAAACAATCCTATACAATGAAAGAACTTCTGGAGGTATTTCCATCCCTAAGTTCAAGCTCCATTACAGAGCAATGGTAATAAAAACTGCATGGTACTGGCATAGAAACTGTTGGATCAATGGAATTGAATCGAACACCCGGCCATAAACCCACACACCTATGGACACCTGATTTTTGACAAAGAAACCAAAAGCATACAATGGAAAAATGACAGCATCTTCAACAAATTGTGCTGGTCTAACTGGATGTCCACTTGTAAAAAGATGCAAATAGATCCATACATGTCATTCTTCACAAAACTCAAGTCCAGGTGGATCAAAGATCTCAACATAAAACCAGAAACACTAAATCTATTTTAAAAGAAAGTGGGGAAGAGCCTTGAACTCACTCTTGAGTGAGGCAACTTCCTGAATAGACTCACCAACAGTGAGTGTGATCGGGGTATGTTATGTGAAATACCCAAGTACTCAACAAAAATATTATGTTGAAAAAAATGTAACACATGGATGATGAGTTTTCTCTCCCATGCTTGACTTTTCTGCTCTCTTGTCCTCTTTCTATATTTATTCTTCTCCTGTGGTTTGCTTCCATTCCTACTGTTCTTGGAGTTCTGAGGAAGCTTCTAGTTCACCTTTTATTTTAATAGATAAGTTCATCTAAGATGGAGTAAGATTGGTCACAGAATGGTTTTGACATGACTAGGAGGCTCTGCACATGAAGGAGCTGTTTGTCACTGAAGTTCCTTTGGATGTTGACCTGCTTCATCTATAGGTTCACAGAGGCTACCTTATCTCAGTTAGCTTCAGTCCCAGTACAAGCAGATTCCACGGTCAGTCCTCAAGCATTATAGATACACAGATGCACGGGGTAAGCCAGTGAGTGATAAAAGCTCAGGGAGAGTAGTGACTAGTAGTGACATGGAGCCTATGGAGACAGAGTTGCTCCATGGGTTCTGGGAGGGCTTCCTAGAGGACTTCATATTGGGCTGGGTCTTGATGGGTAGACCAGATGTCAGGAGAGCAAGCAGCCAGGCAAGTGGGAAGTGCCTTCCCAAATAATACCCAATGCCCAGCACTTTTCATTGTCCTTTTTTTTTTTTTTTTTTTTTTTTTTTTTTTTTTTTTTACAGCAGTGTTTTCTGTGTTTTCAAGGCCAGGCTTAAACTCCTGGTAGAAGAAATCATTCTAGGATTACTAGGATGGCAGTTCAATGACACCATATCTGAATATTTAATCATAATCTTAACCCTATGTAATAGCCATCCTTTCTTTCCACTGAGAGATGCTCAGCTGCCAGGGATAATGAGGTGGATTTGTTCGAGGGTAAAGAGCCAGCAAAAGTTGGAGATAGCTTCCCAACCTAGATCTATCTGGCTACACAAACATTTACTCACAGTCACCAGATACACCCACCCATCTTCCCAGTCACCTGCTCACCATCTCTGCAAGGCAATAGGACAATGTCCCCCACCTATTAAGTAATATGCAGAATGCATTTGAGTCTGTCATCAGGAAATGCCGCTGTTCCAGAGCAAGATGTGTGTGTGTGTGTGTGTGTGTGTGTGTGTGTGTGTGTGTGTGGTGTGAAAGGGCAAATTTGTTAGCTCCTACACTGATTGCTCTCTTGTCAAATTATGATATTGGTTGACTGAGTAATTGTCTATTGGGTGTGACTTTGCTTGAGGACAGGAAGAGGGGAGCAGAGTAGTTCAGGAGAAGGACCCAAAGCTGATGTCATAAAAGGCAGCTTTCACTCATCTGTGTCATAGTGCCAAGTTCACCCCAAATTTTATTTCCACTTAACTTCTCAGAAATGTGGTTATTTCTGGAACTCACATGGGATATGCCTGTAGGTTTATATATTGTTTCTGAGCCTGACAGAAAAATGGGCTTTGATTTTGTTGAAGTTTTTTTTTTTTTTGCCTTATTAATGTTGGGCTTTCCTTCTAGATAGAAATGCAGTTCAGTGATGTGTAAAGCTCCCATTTTCATCTTTTCCCCCCTCAGAATTTTATTCCATTTCATCACCTGCTGCTCCCTATCTAAGCCTTCCCAGAGATGGATGACAGTCCAGAGGCCATTTTCCTATGCAGCTTATCTTGTTTGCTTAAGCCCAGGCGCTAAGGGGCCCGCCTCTCCCTTGAGGGAGCCCTGGGTTGTCACCTAATTTTGAGCCACAACTGCACAGCAAATAGTTCTGTTTATCTTTGCAGATTGCAGCATTTAAGTATGTCATTGGAGGTGGAAGAGGACGTGTGCTCTCAGAATAAACATGGTGGAGGAGAAGAACTAAGATTTCAGAATCTTCTCGCTACGTTGAAAGCCCTATGCCTCCATTTATAGGCTGAGCCCTTGTGAACCTGCCTCTTTAAGCCTTGATTTTTGCACGTGCAGAATAAATAGCAGTGGCTGTGTGCAGAACTGTGTTAGGATAAAGAGCAGGGATAAGGTTAAAGCATCCAGCATGGCCTTGTGTGGAGCAGGGGCTCCGTGTTCCTCTTCATTTCTCGCCTCCTTGAATCAAACAAAACATACCCTGCTCAGCTCCCCTCGAGGAAGGTGGTATCAAGCAGGAGGAAGCATCTCATTATCAGAACCTAGTTTACTCCTCAGTCTGCTCAGTGTCTAGAGCTGCCCTTGTCATAAAAAGGCATTAAGGATGAAGCAGAGCCCAGATCAAAGCTTTATGGACCCTGTGTGACAATGTAGGATGTCATGGGGGGAGAGAGAGAGAGAGAGAGAGAGAGAGAGAGAGAGAGAGAGAGAGAGAGGATATGCTAGTATTATTACTCGAGGCCCACCAATGGCGGTGTGCATAGAGGAAGAGATAAGAGGCTAGGAAACCACTAGAGTACCAAGGGCTCTGGGCCAAGGTGAGTAGGGAAAGTGCCTCCCGTGCTGGTGACATTTGGAAAGATACAGTATATTCACTGGGAAGGCTAGGCCACATGGGACAAGTCATGCCAGGGAAGCAGATGAGCAGAGGTGGAAATTGGTGTCTGATGCTGCATAGTATCGTTCAGTGTTGTCAGGTTCCTCATAGGTGCCTAGGAAATAGCTGCTGAGTGCTTCTGGATGAATTGTTGGAAAGCCAAGTCTCAGCTCCGTAGGAAGCATTTGCTGTGCCTCTGTTTATCCATACTGTGAGGGAGGTGACTCCACCTTCCAGCTGCACGTGCTCCTCTCTGCACACCTGTGGGTTCACCTTGTTGGTCTTTCATCTCTTCCCTTCGGTGGACTCTCCAGTCTTTCTGAGAACACGACTATCCCATATTCTTAGCCTGGGAGGGAAACTTGGCTCAAGGGGCACATGCCTGGATAAATGGCTATGGCCGTGGTGAAAGGATAGGGTACAGCATCTAGGCAGAAACCAAGAGAGCTGAGAAGAGGTTTGTTCTTGCGTGCAGGCTGTGGATGCATAATTGCTATGTAACTATGAGCAGCATCTCCAGGTGTGCACTTAAACCTGACTCAGTTGATACTACGTCATGTTTGAAGAAATTCAGGCTAATTAGTATTAAAATAGTCACCAAAATGTGAATAGTTTGTGGCATTGAGTAGTCCTGGGTTCCCAGGAGAGCCTTAGGGATTGATTAGTACAATGTTGTCATTTTACAGATAGTGCAGATGTGACGCTAGTGTCCAGGAGCACATGGCTTGACCTTGGAAGGCAGGTGGAGCCTAAGCTCCTGACAACTGGATCTCTTTTGCTGGAGCCCTGCACTTTGTGCTAGAGTCTTTTTGTTTTTTTAATGAGTCTTTTGGGTTTTTTGTTGTTGTTGTTTTGTTTTTTGTTGTTGTTGTTGCATTGCAGCTTCAGATGTAATTTCTCCATGACACAGAGTTTTCTCTGCACCAGGCACTTACCATGTGCTGCTCCCCATGATCCTTACTCCTTGGATCAGGGGTCATGATCCCAATTTACAAAAGAAGCTGAGAAATGGTTGATCTAAATCCACTCCATTTCAAATGGAGGGGTGACAATGGGCCCAGCAATCTTGATTCCTGAATTAATGCCATTCTGGGGGTGGCATGTTGGAAGGAATCACTGGAAGGAACATACATATGCAAGCCTATACTGGGAGCATTTGTGACAGTGAATGTTTTATAGCTGAGCAAATCAGACTGGAAAAAAAAGGCTCTTTTCATGGGCCTCACTGTCCCCAGCCTTCTCTAGTAGTAGCAATGCCCTTTCTTTCCAGATCTCTTTGGTCACTAAAACTACAAAACTGAAATTCTTAGCAGGGAAATGTTACAAGCCAGGGATTGATTTCCCCGCACAATATTTCCAGAAAAGCTAATCGCCTCATTAGTCATATTTACATTCTGTTTTAATTGCATCCTCGAGAGCAAATGCATTCATTTTTCTCCTAGGTTGTAGTTCTCACTTTAACAACCTCTTAACAAAGCAGAGACAAGATCAGAGCACATGAAGAGTACCTTGCTTGCTTAAAATATGCCTCCTCCCTAAAAGGTAGAGGCCAATTATCACCATGGCTATGCACCAATTATCAGATACAAAATATAGATCACAACTAATTATCAGGATTTGACCTTATTTCGCAGCCACACATTCCTGTAAACTAGGTTAACGTTACTAGTGAAATGGGGATTTAGATGGGAACCAAATACCAGTGGTATCAGGGAATGAATGTTCAGTTTTTAACAAATGACCAAGGATCATGTCTGGTGAGCTTTTTCAGAAGCTTTCCCTCTGGAAACAAACAAACAAACAAACATATTAGTGAGATGTAGAAGGCGAGAAGTCCATCTGCTTAGCATCCGAGCATTCTTTATTTGACATTAGTGATGGCTTCTGTTTTTCAATTTCTCAACAACGGAACCTTATGTAACTGTTATCTATGAGCCCTACCTGTGCTTAGTGGAGGGAAATGTAGCCAGCTGACTAAGTCAATGGAGGGGTTGACTTGGCTGGGGAAATGAGATATGGTCCCAAGTTTCAGGCAGGGAAGTGCTAGAATCATAAGCAGGTAACAGTGGGAGAAAAGTTTAAGGGAATATTATTGTCTAGATTTGTGACTAGGGGACTGAGTTTTGGCCAGTTAATATGATATCATTAGGATTTCATTATGAGAATGAAGGGAATGTTTTTAGTGGAAGAAATGGCATGATCAGTGTTGAGAAGGAGATAGAGAAATGTGTCGTGTATGAGGGATTAAGAGCCATCATGGGATGTGCAGGCTGAGGCAGAATCCTCAGGGTGACAGCTTAAACTAGAAAGCCCAGTGGTGAAGAGCTGGCTTTGGGAAGCGCTAATGTAAATTTGTTGTCCTTCAGGGGAATGGTTTCTACTTTTGCTAGCTACTCAAAGGAGGCAGCAATTCGCTCAAAGTTTAGAGCCAGTGTTTTAGAGAATGGAGTTTGTGGGTTGGGCACTGGGGAACAGGGAGATACACAGAAGCATGTGCAGCAATGACAATGAGGGTCTTGCTGTTTGGTAGGCAGCTGCGAAGGCATGTGTGGAGTACAGTGGAGGTAAAAGGGACTAGGTGGGATCTGAGCAGTCCACATAGGAAGGCCAGAAAGCCAGGGTTAGGCTGCTGCATTTTGAGTTTGTTTGAAAACCTTAGCGGGCAGGGAGCTATAAGAATGTTAATCCTGAAGAAGCTAGGACACATTGTAGACAGTCAGGGGAAATGGCTTGGCATGTCATCAGCAGGTAAGACAGAGTAAAGGATAGGCTAGTGAGTATGAGTTCTGGTGTCAGACTCCCTGGTTCAAAACCCAGCTCGACTTCTTCCTGCCTGAACACCTTGGGCCATACACCAAACATTCATATGCCTGTTTCCTTGGCTTGTGATATTACCTTCTGTCTCAAATGATTTAAGGGAAGAGAACTGAGGGAGAAAATACACCCAAAGGATGTGGAGCAGCCCATGGGGATTTCTGGTGCTCGTCTCAGCCCCAAGGGTTGAAGGCAGCTCTGGTTTTCAAGAGTGAGGCTGAGGTTTGGGCAACAAAGATGTTCCTCTGAGATGCTCAAGCCCCCTGAGGAGGTCCTTGTCCTTGGTACCTTACCATTCCCTTCTGCATTCCTTCCTGCATCCCAGCATCCTTAACATTTCACTTTTCCAAATTATACTGAAAGGGACTCATTTATTTTATAAATGAAAGTGTTCAAAGAAAAAAATTAATCAACAAAAATTGGGGACCTAGTAGCATAGAAAGAGCTCCTTTGGGATGAACTTCTGCCCAGTGACAGGGCTGAGAATAACATCCTAGTACAGATTCTGGGAGGAACCAGAGCCATGGCCCAGCTCTTCCACTGTGGTCCAGCTCTGTGGCCATGAATGATTTAGTTAACACATCTGAGCCTCAGATTCCTTATCTATAAAATAAGAATGATGAGCCCTGTTCCTGAGCTACTGGAAGCATGTTTATAACTGGCTCTGCAGGGCCCCTAGTACATGGGGTGAATGCATCAGCATGTTGCCATCATTCTTTGCCTCCTTTTGTATTACTGAATACCCATCATCAAGGGTTTTATTATGACATTTCCGTCTAACTGTATCATTCACATTGACCATACACACTCTCTCTGTTACCTTCTTTGTCACCCATTCCCAGTGTCCCCCTTTCTTTCCCCAAACAGTCCTCCTCCTATTTTCATATCATATGTGCTTTTGAATCTCAGGTCCACATGTAAGAGAAACTATGATGTCTTTCTTACTGAGTCTGGCTTATTTTGCTGAACAGGATAATCTCTAGTCCCATCGATTTTCCTGCATACGACATGAGTTTATTCTTTACAGCTGAATACAACTCCACACACCACATTTTCTTATCCATCCCATCCTCTGTGATGTGAATGGACATCTAGGCTTGTGGTTCCGAGTGTGCAGCAACAAGCACGAATGTGCGAGTATCTCAGCAGTAGGCTGTGCTGGAGCCCTCTGTGTGCCTTCCCAGGAAGAGTATACATGTATCTTATGGCAGTTCTATTTTTACTTTGTTGAGGAGTCTCTAGATGAATTTCCATGGTAACAAGTGAGTTATACGCCTAACAATGTGTATAAGATTTCCTTTGGTGCTGGAGAAATGACTCAGTGATTAAGACTGAGTACTTTTTCGACAGAGGACCCTGGTTTGTTCCCAGCATCTGTGTTAAATGGCTCACAAACTCCTGCGCCTTCAGCTCTTTGTTACCCCAGTTCCCTCTCCCGGATGGCAAGGGTCTATTCAAGTTCACATCCATACACACCCACACCCCCCCCACACACACACCTAAAATCTTTAAAAATAAGAGCTCCATTCCCCACAATCCTTCCTAGTATTTGTCATTTGTTTTTTGATGGTATCCTTTCCAACTGGCTAAGATAAAATTGGAAGGCAGCTTTGCTTTGCGTTCTACCAGTTGCTGTGCATCCTGTACAACTTGGTCCTAGAAACCTGACTGAGGCGATGCGGGAATGAAGACAGGGCAGATATATAGACACACACGCAGAAAAGCTGTGATCAGATGGGTTGGGATCATTCTGACTGAGCAGTAGCAACCTGGAAACCCAGAGCTTTTATTACACACAGCACAGAAGGAGGGGTCTTGAGGGGTGGTCTCTGTGAGGGAGCAGCCTCAGGTTGCAGTCATCCTGAGGAGGAGGAAGCTCTGCCTGCTGTTCACACATACTGCCAACCTCTGCAGAAAAAGCAGAGAGATGCTTTGACAGTCCCCTGAGCCTGAACTGGGGAAGCCTTTGCTAGTTCCTATGGGTTTGAGGCATTAGGGTTCTTGACATGATTGTGCTCATGTCAATAAAAGGCATTCACCCAGGACTTCATCTTCTCCTTGTGTGTTCACTTGAGGCTTCCCTGAAGCTGCTGGTTAAGAATGTTGAACATCTTTCATTGTTTTATTGAATAGTTGTAGTTCACATTGTATTTAATTAGCCCATTTATTGATTAGATTATTTGGGTTTTAGCATTTAATAGTTTTAGTTCTTTATGGTACACTGCTTGTACATATTGTGTGACCACAAAGTTTTAAAGTACATATTGTTATGGCAGCTGTAAGGCAAGTCTTCCAGACGGTCTTTGCACTGAGGGTCAGCATGGATCTCCTGTCACTAACAGGAGATGAGGAATAGGCAACATGGACAGAGAGAGACTATACATGACCATAACCATGGCTACCACTGTCACTTTGCCAAAATGGAAGGAGATACTTTAATCCACCCCACAAGAAAGTACATGAACTACATACAGGCAAAGACAGCCTTTTCTATGCATCCAGGATGTGTAGATTCTAGGAAGAGCCCTGAGTCAAGAGGGCAGTCCTGGGCTGAATATGGTTTAGCATCTTAAGATTCAGTATGGGAGGGCAATAATGGCACAGCTGAGCCATGCGCCCTGATGGGGGTCTGGTCAGAGAAGCTCTTTTGTCTTACAGTGACTACTCTGCCTCTGGGTCTCTGACGCAGGAGGGCAGCCTGGTAAAGGATCCTGAGTAGCATAGTTGTGGGTGAGCCATAAATGACTGCTGTCAATCACAGTAGTAAGAAGTCACTAGAGCTTAATAGACAGAGCAGTTTTTCCTAGACCCAGGATTTCCTAACGTGCTGTTTCATTCATTCATTCATTCATCCATTCATCCAAACATTCATCATCTCTGATCATCTCTTAGTGCCAGATCTTGTGCCAAGCCAGGGGTACCTGGGGAAGCAGGGTTGGTACTTCCTGCAGTCAGTGGAAGCTGGAGAGACTGGAAATAAACAGGGCCGTGAGCAGAGATGGCCTTAACCCTGTGGTAGAGGGGAGTCCATAGCCAAGGGCTATGGAAGGAGACGCTACCTACCCACTCTGGAACCCCAGAAACAAGACTCTCCAAGGCTTTTCTGATTTCTCTTCAGCCTTAAAGTCCCCAGCCTCCTCAGTTCATATGAAAATATGAGCAATGATCCTTGTCTCACGGTAAGCTTTTCTGAATCATCCAATAAAGAAGGGAAAGATTCAAAGGAGAGGGGTTGAAAGTAGGAGGAGAAGTTTTCTTCTACAGCTTTCTTCATCAGTCATGCACTTGCACATATCCATGAAGTCTGAATGGACTCATGCTTCACAAAAGGATTTTGTGAGAAGTGCTGACTGCCCATCATAGAAGAGACAGTGGTTTACCCACCCACCTTGCAGTCCTGACTTTCAGGTAGGAGACCTCCTCAGTGTGTGCTCGGAGTGCTCATGCCTAAGGACAGTTCTGGGTTCCACTGCACCTGCCAAACTTGCTCCTTCCCAAGCAAGTTTGATAAGATGTCCTGCAGCTGGAGGCAGGAAGTCCCCTGCACCATTCTTTCTAGGCTGGAGTCCATCTAACAGTAAACTCACCATATCAGAATACCCCTTGTGCTCTAATAATGGAACCTGTTACACCCCTGAGAAACCCTAGGTGTTCTGCGGTGACCTCTCCTGCACAGGCCATGGCATTCTTGTAGTCTGCAGCAGACAAGTCAAAAGTCCTCCGTGATCTGCGTGGGTCACACTATTTTTTGCTACCATGCCCTACACATGGTGTGCTCTCTTCTTGGAATGCTTCTGCTCCTATACCTCTTCATGGCTAGCTAAAATCTGTGGTCCTTCAGGTGCCTCAGAAGCCTGGAGTCACCTCCTGCAACATCTGTCATCTTGTGTTTAACAGGGTTCCCTATAAACACTGAGTAGTCCTTCCTGCCAGCCGTTTTCAAACTATCTGACTTGATCCCTAATTATTATTGTTGTGGTAGTTCCTGGTGGTGTCAGTGAAGGAACGGAGAGAAAGAATTCCAGGTAAGAGCTCAGCAAATCTAGAGGTTTGGGGAGTCTGCCCTGGATGCTAAGTGTGTACCTTGCAAAATGCATCATGCCAGTCCTCCCTAAATATGAGCATGCCCTCCTCTGCTGAGCACCTTTCTTCTGATTCCAACTCTCTTGGTCTCAGGTAACAAAAGAAAAAGACCATGCTATGATTTTAGGGGTTCCTATCCTACAGGCAGCGGCATGCCCATCATTATGAGATACAATAATGAGGTGTGCACTGTCTCTGGAAATTGATCCGATGCAATTATAAAGAATGTGGATGCAAGCTGTGGGTTTTAAATACACAGCCAAACCAATGCACCCCTCCCCAGGCCGCAGGAGGATCACTTAATCTATTACTTGGTTCCACGTGAGCAGACCTCAGGAAAACAAATAATAAATACCTGTAATTGCTGTGCCTCCCTGGCTGAGCTGGCAGGGCTGGGGATTGCACAGGCCAGCTTTTCATCTTCCCTCACCCACCCTGGCTGAGCATCACTGCTCGACTGTGCTGAGAGCTGCCCCATTCACTCTGCATCCTACGCTTTTACTTAGCCCATTATATGCAACTCATATTGATAAACTGGGGCTTTTGTCCTAACCCTACTGTGTGACTTTGGGCAGGTGTTTTCTCCTCTCTGGACCTATTTTCTTGCCTCTATCCAAAGTTCTTGACATGTTTTTGTGCCAGGATCTTCTGGAGAAGTGTGGTGAAGTCTATGGGATCCTTCTGAGTAATGCTTTCTAATAGTTAAAGTGCAATATGTTGGATTCTAAAGGAAACTATATTGAGTTTAAAAATATTAAAAACTGTGATTCTGTGATATACATGCATTTGTTTATCAGCACATCAAGTTAACAAAATCCATTTATCTAAATTGTGAAGTGGTGGTAGATATAAATGCTATTTTGAGATGCCTGGGACAGTTCTAAGAGCTGCACAAATGAATGTGATTTCTGTCAGTCACAAAGTCCTAAGCCCATAGTTAGAACTGCTATTGTCTGTGGCCTTCATACATAATGAAGCTGAGCTTCCCCACTAAAGTATAAGACCTTCCCTGAAACCTACTCATAAATACTGTGATAAATGGGGTCTCTGCTCTTATCTAGCTTGGCACATGTGTGCTTCTGCTGGAGACAGGCCCAGCTGATCCCATATGGTGGTGCCCAGGACTTAGAGGCTCCCGTTCACTGAGAGGACATACAGTCATCCTTCACCTTAGGGAACAAGAAACATAAGTGAAGAGTGGGAGATAAATCATTCCGATGTTGACTGTGTAAATAGTGGTTCAGGACCCCAACAGAACCTATGGGTCCATTGTTAACAAAGTTCTTTAAATGTAATTCAGAACAAGGGATGTCTAAATCTCTACCACAAATGCTAATATAATCCTCTCTCCTGTTTTTAGGAGAGTCTACCTGTATCATGAACCCTGACCTAGGAAGTTTCATCTCTCTGAGCTTCACTTTCTCTCCATGAGGGGCCTGGTAACTTCCTCAACAAACCCATGGGATAAGGTGACATGATTATGAAGTGACAGTCACCCTAAGAAAAGTTTGGTTGGTGGGTTTCCCTCTGGGCATACCTGGCAAGGACATCTAGGTGTTGTCTTACACCTGGGTGGCCCATGCTCAATATTAGAGGATACTGTAGAGCCTGTGGTCTTGGTGTTTCCGACCTGGTCTCAAAGATGCAACAGTGACTTCTGGCTTCTTTGTATCATGCCCAGGGAATGAGTGTGAGAGTACAGCATTCTGGGATAGTGCATCTCAGCTAGCCAGAGGGACAGTCTGGCTATTCTTTTCTTTTCTAGTCCTGGCCTCTACTGCTAAATACCTTCCAGAAAATCCATTTGATTCCCTAACCAGACTTAGAAGAAGCCACTGGCAACTGAGAAGTGCCCTTTTCTCAGAACGATATTGGATGAGGTGTTTGTTTTTAGGAATGTTTTTATTATTGCTTTTCTCTGCCTTGTTGCTAATTGCTCTGAAATTCCAGGCTGCCCCCTCATGTTTCACATTCTTTCTCACCCAGTGGTAGTCTATATTCCACACCTGTGGAGGATCATGGCTTAACTAATCATTAAAATAAATGCTAGATAAAAACCTAATAACTTGAAAAAAATAGAGCTTCTGTAATGACTTTTGGATACAAATGAAAATCAAAATCAGAATGACAAGCTATTAATAGAGCAAAGTTATATAGCAGAACTTATGAAATGTAACCAAAGCTATATGAGAAGCAAATCCATAGTCTTAAGTGTTTTATAAGCAATAAGAAAAAATTAAAACACATAAAGCAGTCAACAGTAGGCATTAGGAAAAGAGAAATGTGAATAAATTAGAAACAAGTGAAAAATACAGTGGTAATTAATGTATTAGAAAATATGATTTGAATTTAGTCATGAATATAAAGCTATCTTTTCAAAAGAACCTATGAGATGAACATGCTTGTCTTTGGTACATCAAGAAACCAAGAATGAAAACACAAGCTTAAAATGAAGGAAGGTGGGATACGTGAAATAAATTTGCAAGAAGGAGACTCATGCTGTGTTAAGTTGAGACACTGAAAGGTCCCTGAGGTGTGTGGAATTCTGAAAAAACACATTTTCAGGTTTTACTCAAAGGTGTATGTGATGAACTTTCAAGAACCAGAAGGAAATTGATTTCAGATGAGGAAGGAAACAAACTTGGAGTTTTCGAATAGGGGAGATGATGAGGCGAGACAGCCACTAGGGCAAGTTCCAGGGCGCAGGGAGGTCAGAATGAGATGGGATGGCCGGTGCCATGGCAGGGGCTTAGGCCAGTGGGATGTCAGAGCACACTGAGTTTGGAGACAAAGCCATGAGGTACTTTTGCTTGAAGTAAACCATTTGTATCCCGTTTGTCATCCAGAGAGAGAGAGAGAGCCAGTCACTTCATATTGCCTCATCACCATATTTGTGACTTCCCAGAAGAAAGGTACAAAGGAACTGATACAATGATGTTAACAGTAACTTGAGGGCAAGAACTTTTCTCATATCAGCTAGAGAGTTTATTCCTATAAAGTTATTATGCCGGGAACTTCAAAACTGCAGGTGAATGCGTTATACTGAAAGGAGGGACCGAGAGAGCTAGAGATAGGGTAAGATGCTCTAGGATGAAAATTCACCTATTCTCCAAGTCAATACCTGATCTTCACTTTCCTCCATAAGCTCCTTGAACTCTCTCTGTTCTAGAAGGTCAGAGAGTGCTAAAATTTAAAAGGGCCATATAGACATGGTGAAATGCATCGTTTTGCTTTGCTTTGCTTTGTTTAATGGATGATGTTGGCAGCCCCTTGAGAATAAGGTGCACCTTCCCAAAGGGCAATATAATGGGGAACTTTAGTCTTCAGCTGACTACTTTTACTATCCCTTGGAATCCTTAATATTACTTGATCTACTCAACCATGGAGGGAGACAAAGGAATCAATGGATCTCCGGCTCTTGCAATTGGCCATCCATATTGAATCCTGCCTCACATAATAGTCATCTAAGCAGATTCCCCTAGGCAGCAGAATGAGGATATGAAGTTTTAAGTAACTAAATAATTTGCCAGTGGCCTTTCAGCTAGAAAGTGGTAGTATAAGATTTAGACTTTTATCTTTGATTCTTTTTAAAAAATATTTATTTATTTATTATGAATACAATGTCTGTTTGCATGTACACCTTCACACCAGAAGAGAGCACCAGATCTCATTGTAGATGGTTGTGAGCCACCCTGTGGTTGCTGGGAACTGAACTCAGCACCTTTGGAAGGAGCAGCCAGTGCTCTTAAACTCTGAGCCATCTCTCCAGCCCTATCCTAGATTCTTGTCTTTTCAATTTTATCACCTTGTTATATCCCACATAGGCAGGGTAAAGATAATATTCTGGTTAAGTCTTATCCTGTCTCCACAATGCCAGTACTAGTGACAACATGTGTGTGTGTGTGTCAGAGAGAGAGAGAGAGAGGGAGAGAGAGAGAGAGAGAGAGAGAGGTCCACTATAGCTTCTACTGTAGTGTTTCCCTCAATCCCTCTCTGACACCTAAATTTTTGCTGCAGGTACCAAAAGTTTTGCTACCATAAAGAAAAAAGAGGTCCCAGAGGCAAATGACCCTCTGAAAGAAATCAGGAAGCCTTATATCAACATCCTAATGTGACTGATTTCTAGGCTGTGCTCCTCAGGAGAAAGTCTAAAAGGGAAGAAGGTTAGGATGAAACACCAACTTTTTGTGCAGGGATGTTTCCATCAGAGAGGAAGAGGCACAAATAGGAGGAGCTGGTGTCTTTCAGGGCACTTGAGCCATTTGACAGCTTTGCTACCTTGGGACCTATTAAGCTCCTGACATCGAACAAACATGCAGGTTGTCAGCTGAGATCGGGCATGAGCTCTCGGGTCTCCAGATCCTCTTCTAATGCATCAGCTGTGTGGTGTGTTCCTTACCTGCAGATGTTTAGATGGAGAGATGGTGGGGAAGCAGGGTGAGGACATCACTGTTCTTCCTTTTCTCCATGACCTCCCTGATCTTGTGCCTGGTGATTTTGTTACTTGCATCTTCGTGGCAAGGAATTTGATTACTTCTCACCAGTGCAACTGAGTCAGAGGAGGTGACACCTGGGGTAGATTTTTATCAATGCTGAGGGAGCTGATGTTTGACCTCATACTGTCCTAGTTGTGTGGCTCTCTGGGAGATAATGCACAGTAGTGCTGGGCAACAAGGAAGGAGCCACACAGTTTCTCTGGCCTCAGGTTCCTCTTTGCCAAGCAGAGGGCCATTCGGATGACTATATGTACAAAGCTCTACAAAGCAGCGCATGATCAGGGCTGAATAGCTTTTGGTTCCTTATCAATCCCTACAGTTTTGTTTTGGTTATTTTAGAAATAACAGTTATTGCTATAATTTTCTGAACTATAGCATTCATATTTAATTACTCAGATTTACTGATGGGACAACACACAATCTTCTCTGTCCCCACAATTTCCAGCTATTTACCTTCATGCAGCTGGAACTCTGTCAGCTCTATGGAAAGGCCATCACATTGAACAGTCATCTGTCCTGAGCATGCGATCTCATTCACTAAGTCTAGTTACAGGCTGGGTATGGTGGCACATGCCTTTAACCCCTGCACTCAAGAGGTAGAGGTAGGCTGATCTCTGAGTTCAAGGCTAGCCTGGTCCACCTATCGAGTACCAGGCCGTCTAGAGCTACATAGTAAGATGTAGAAGATGGTACTGTGGAAATATAGTCACTGTTTTCATGTGAGGGAGAAAGCAGTTTTAGAAGATCCGACAAATTTGCCAGAGCACACATGGTACAGAGGTGATGTTGGGATATAAATTTGAGTGTGTCTGATGATTATGTTCTAGATGGCAGATGCTGCCACCCCTCTGACCATAAGGGCTCCCCTGTGAGTGGTTATTTGAGGAAGGGCAGGTTCCTGAGAGAAATATGGCAACTTCCATCATTTTGATGTCATATCTTTGCCTTACTGCCTTCAGTTAATGGGGTTGTTGAAACAGCAAGTCTCCTCATTGCGTTTCTGCCCTGTTGAAATGATTAAATCACAGCACTGTGCACTTAGGTACTGTTTCTTTGGCTGGCATGAAGTGCTGCCATCTTGGCAGGAGTTGTGTTGGCATAGTATTTGTTTGTGATTCTGTTGACTCTATTTTAGCTCTGTGCTGGCGGTATGGACATACCTCTGTTATTCTAGGACGCTCAAGCCAAGGGCTATAGCAGACATGTAAATTCAGAAAGCCCTTCAGGAGATGCTTCAAAAAGACTGGTGTAGACTGGTGCCAAATTCATTTCTGGTGGAGGCACAATTTGTCCTTGGCATCTGCCAGTCTTTCTGGGACATGCTATGGCCAGGTGAAGAATGACACTGACATTTGGGGGAAAGGACCTGTAGCCTTGAGCATACTTATTCACTATCTCCATGACTCTTTCTCTCTTTGTGTGTCACTCCGTCTGTCTCTCTTCTACTCTCACCCTCCTTTCTCCCTTTCTCTCTCTCTCTATCTCTCTCTGTGTGTATTTATATGTGTGTAGTTAATGTGTAGAGACCAAGACTTCTTGTTGTTGTGACAAATATCTGCCATAAGCAACTAAATAGAGAAAGGATTTGTTTTGACTCACATTTTCAGTCCAGAAACTGGATCCATTGTGTTGGGTCCAGGGTCAAGCAGAAAGATGATCACCAAAGGGAACTTGTAGCTTACTTCATGATAGACAAGAGGCAGAGGGAAAGGCAGAATAGAGCCTAGGGCAAGATGTAACCCCCAAAGCTTTCCTCCAGTGGCTTTTGTCCTCCAGCTAAGCACTATGCCCTACATATTTCAGAACCTCCTAATAGTACCACCAATGGGGAGATTTAAACTTCAATCAGTGAATGATTGTGCAGAACACTTTATATCCAATCCCAACACATGAACCAACTTTGAGAAATGTATAAACTTTATTTTTAAAGTGCACCAGAAGATAAGTGTGTAAAAGAATGATTCAAAGCTAGGGAAGGCATTAGCCTCATCTCTTCACGAAGTTCCAACATAATGCTATCTGGGTCAGGTTTTATTTTTGCTGTTTCAAGTGTATGACTTATCTGCTGTGTTCTCTTTAATGATAACAGCATTTCCTGTATAGTTCTGAGAAGAATTGTCTCCTGCCATTTAGGGGTTCAATAACTTTATTTTCCTTCCTTTTTTAAAAGTCCACATCTTGCAGATAAACTACCAGGGCTGGAACAGGAGAATGAGAAGGTTCTCTCCTTCCAGAGGAAAATCTCAAGTTTAAATCTGGCCTAAGATCCAACTGTGGATCTCAGAATTATCCCATATTCACTCTTATTTAAATTTTGAAGTCACCATCTTCCTGTTCAGAATGTAACAAACCAGTCTGGTGCACTGCTGGCTGACATAGGACATACAGATGGACTGAGTCTCTGACCACATGGAGTATCCTGACTACAGAATGGCATCATGATACCAGATGAATGGCAAGACCAGAATAGACTTTTCCTAAGTATAGACTTCTGAGATGCAGCCCCACAGAAATGGGGCTGATGGGCAGAGCAGGATGCAGCCTCCACAGGTCTCGCAAGAAGAGACTTCTTGCCAATGACAGTACATTGTATATTAGGTAAGTTGTGATCACCACCATTCCATTGCTGAGTGACAAATTCCAAATCTTACTATTATCTATTTCAGCCTCACAGCCATATAAAGAGATTCCTATTATCTGTTTACTGTAAGAAAGCGGAGGCCAGAAAAATTCAAATCTTGCCTCCACAGCACAATGTTGACAAGATAGGATTTAAAGGTGGATTTATTGAACCCCATAATCGGTGCTATTTTGATCTGTCTAATGCTGCTCCTTTCCATGAGGATAGAACTACATGACAGATACTGAGCCAGGACAGTGTCCAGGCAAGGGGTAAGGTCAGTATTACTACCCCTAGTAACCTGGCAGGGCCAGGCACCAGGGGGGAGGGAAGAGATGAGAAGATACATAGGCTAGAAAGTCAGGTGACCCAGTCTCTCAAGGATGCTTCAAGCCTCAGAGAGCTCTGCTCACGTGCACAGCAGTAGGAAGCCCTCCTAATACCTGTACAACTCTCCTGTTTGGAGATAGCAGGAGCCAGCCTCACTCTCCTTTTCCCTGCTGTTGTTTTATTCATTACTACCTAGTTGCACATTCTAGTTCAATGCTAAAACTGTTGCTTTTACCCATCCTAGCCTAAGAGCTGAGATTTGGGGAAGGTGAATGAATAGTGGTCTTGAACTTCTGAGGAAAAAAAAAATCTAGAATTTCTTCCCATAGAAGTACACATCTTTACAAGTGTTTCATTATAATGCCAGGGTGCACATGGGGTCACAATATCTCCCCATCCACCTCAAGAAAGGCTGTACACATAGCCATAAACCATATGTGAAACTACTGTATTGAACACTGATCCCTGGGAGCCAGGAACAAAAGTCAATGGAAACAAACTCAGAAAGAGGTAAGACACTTCACACTAAATTTAACACGAAATGTGTGGAAGCTTTTAGAAGAGAAACTAAAAATCTCAGTGAAAAACAAATATGGTTGCCAGTAAGCAGAAAGAATACGTTCTTAGTACAATTCAACATACGACAATGGTAACTCTCACAGTATTCACCATTAAAAGTCTAAAAAATTCTCAAACATTCATCCCAAATAATTTTTGTTAAGATGGAAGGAATTTCACAAAACTCAGTCTAGGGTTCACCAGACACAAAGCTCGGCAGTCTGTGGTTTGACCATATGTAGTGTATGGCCTTGATTGTCAATAAAGTTTTATCGGCATGCAGACACACTCATTTGGTTACTGGCTGTCCACCGATGATTTTCTGCTACAAAGGCAGAGCTGAATAGTTACTATGAAGGCCATATATCTAACAAAATCTAAAATATTTTCGTCAGCCCCTTGAGGAAGAGTTTGCAGACCTCTGATCCAGAAAATTAAATCCACGAGAATATCTATGAAAACATGACAAAGAATGGATGTAAACTATCCTTACTAAATTACAAACCACTTTGTAAGTACACAAAACTTAAATAGGTTTTGTATTGGTGCAGGACCAAAAGACTAATTCAATATAATAGATGAATGAAGAAATAGGCCAAATTCTGGGAAATTTTACGTCTAATACATGATAACTTAAAAATTCAAATCAGTAGGAAAGGATTACTGAGGCAATTAGGTTGATGTTTGGAAAGAGGAAGTATCTCTTAATACTTTTGTTATGTTTTCTATAAGAAGTTCTGGTTGAGTATCAGGTGCAATAATGATCAATGAAACCATGGAAAGAAACAAAGGATTGATGGATCTAACTCCAAAAGAAGCATCTCCAGGCAAATTTACACCACAATAGCCAAATTAGCATCACCATTGATGATGATCATGGTGATGATGATGAAGAAGAAAGTAAAAAAAAATCCTCTATAGGTAGATGATACACAAATTTCCCCAAGAAACAAATGAGAAACAATCCAGCAAGAAACCAGCGAAGATGGTTAGCATGCAGTCCATCCATGCACAGTAAAGGAATGAAAAGATGGAATGAACAACTTGTTCATTCTCCTATTGCTTCAAGAAATATAAATAAAATAACTATGATTCATTTTGATTTATCTGTCAGATCAGCGTATTGGCAAGGATGTAAAAAGTGTCAAGGGTATTTGGGAGTAGTTGCTCCTGTGCCTAGTTTAGAAAGTGTAATTGCAGTCTTGTTGGGTGGTAATTGAACAGGATCTGTGAACACTGTAAATTTGTCTACAGTTTGGGCCTGCATTGCCATGTTTAGAGTTTCACCCTACAGGCATGTTCAGCCAGAGAAAGATTCTAGAATAAATTAATTGTGCATTGTTTGCTTTGGGGAGCTAATGGGCAGCAGTTTACATGTCATCAGTGTTGGTCATGTCTGAGGCATTTATGGATTCCACTTACTAAAAGAAGGAAGTTCTCAGAAATCCTTACTTTTGAACTTAAATAGTCTAAGTCTGGTGTTTCTTAACTATGTTAAACTATTAGACTAAGTATGACCATCGGAAGATATGATCCTTGTGATTAAATAAAAAGAAAATGTATTAACTACGTGCAAAAGACCTAATGCAAATAAAATTCAAATCAAGCATATAATTTGGTGCAGTATGTGGCATATTCTGCAGAAACTATAAGGTTAATAGTGGACTTAAATAGAAACAGACTTGGTTTTATATAAAATCTATCATTTTAGTTCAATAATGCAAATGAAAAGAAGGACTACATTTAGAAATGGGTTTTAAAATTATATTAATATATTTATAATTTTCTTGTTAGCTTAAGATACTAAGATCCATGATGAATCAAAAATCTTCAAAAGCCAGTTTTAATGAGCTGTCACTGATAATTCTCTGAAGCTACCCAGTTCATTTGAAGATAAGGTTGGCACTGTGACTCATTGGAATGTGAGTTTAATAGTATTTAATCTAATTATCCCTGGAATGGAGAAGACTAACATGCTTCCTGGAGTATTTACTGCTGTGCTTATTGCTAATGATCCAAAGCATGTTGTCACCCAGGCCCAGGCTGCTGGCAAGGGTGTTCAAATTCCATTTCTTTCTTATTCTACCCGGAGGATTCAATTTCTCTTTTTACTTTGCTCTTTCCAAATTACACTGAAACTCTCTTCTCCACAGGCTGCCATGATGTCTTTGATCATGGTTTGCAGTTCCTCTTGGGTGTACACAAAAATGTAGGCAGCCCTGGGTTAGAAGACAGCCCTCTTGATGTCCCCTGTTTCTTCTCTCTTAATTCCTTTGGTCCTGAGATAATCAGTCTGACCAGGCAGAACCAAGTCTTAGCTACCAGCATGCTCTGTAGTATGGTGAACATTTAAAGTTGCAGAGAATGAACAGGAAAAGTGGGAGAAGAGGTGAGAATTTTCCCTACTTTAAACACAATCACATTTGCAACCCTGATATATTTCTTGAGTCAGGTGTGATGTGTGCTGTGCTTCAAGCTTTGGAACTGGACCTACAGGTTCTAATCTAGGCTCAGTCAGGTATTCTCCCACTGACTGCTAGGGTGGGGGGGGCGGTTACAGGATAATGAGAATAAGAAATGGCATTGAGGGTATCTGGGTCTCAGCTAAAGGCCCAATTCATTCAGGATGGCATTCAGGAGTAAAGCTCAATGAAACCTTTTCTAAATGGACCAGAGGCATGAGCAGGGGGAGAGAAGGGAGCAGGTGTGCCGGGTTCTCTTTAAACCAGAAGACTTAAGCTCTGGAAGGTGAGGTCGATCTGGGGGAGAAAACACTTAAAATCTTCCCATCAGATGCTTCATGTACTTTCCTACCGAAAAGTGCAAAGGCTGCCTGGTTTAACTGTGGTTATTTACAACCAAGAGAAAGTGGCTGGCAGTTCACAGGAAGCTAAGGGTTTTATTTTTCGCTCTTGTTTTTCCATTTCTGTGATTTATGAGCCTGGTGGCTGGCGATCCCTCCTAGAAAACTCTGAGCTCTGTCTACTCAGACTCTGCCCTGGTGGGAGGCAGGCTCTTTCTGCTGGGCCAAGGAAAGTGTGGCTCCACCTTCTTCTTAGAAAGGCCTACTCTCTTGGTGGCTGGTCAGCCAGGCTTGTCCCCTTCTATTTCTGTTCATTGGCTACTGGGGCTCTTGGCAGGAAAACTGAGGTTAAAGTTGAAACTAACTTCCTAATTCAGTTATTGTATATTGTTGGTTTTCCAACCTATTGCTTTGACCTTTGGTTTTGCTTAGGTAAAGGGGTGATTTCAGATAAGTTCCCACTGCTGCTGCTTTAGGGACATTTGCACCCATTTTTATCTTATGTTTTCAACACTTTAGTGTCCGAGACAGTTCCTTATGAGGTTATCTTCCACATGGAATGAGAAGAGTGCATAAAGGGGTGGGGTCCAGTGACCTGAACATTGAGCAAAATTCTCCTTCCTTTTGGGAGGCACCTGGGTAGCCTAGTAGAAGAGCAGTCATCTTAGCACATAGGCGGTGCTTAAGAAATGATCCTGAGTGGATGGAGGGATGAGGGATGCTCTATAACTTGGTCTGTTTGCAGAGGTGTGGTACTGCCTTCATGCCTGAATTAGTAGAGTAGACTATAATAACAAACACACATAATGATGATATTGAATTAGTAGATTAGACTATAATAATAAGTACACAAAATGATGATATTCAATTGGTAGATTAGACTATAATAATAAGCACACAAAATGATGATATTCAGCAATGCTGCTCTGGAGCATAAGATTGAGTCCAGTCTCTCTTAGCGCTTATGATGACTTTCTGTGGGAGACACTACATAGAGGCACAGAGAGATTCACAGTTTGTGTAAGTTCGTGAATCTAGTTAGCTGTTGAGATGGGATGTCCATTTAGTTCCCCCTGGTTCTGCATCCTGATTGTGGGGACACTGTGATCTACAGTCCCCTTTCAAATTACCTGGGCCCACATGCCCTTACAGACGCCCATCCTAGCACCTGTAGGGTCCTTGCCTGTCCACTCTGGCCTTCTCAGTCAAGGCCTGCACTTTTATTATCCTCTAACTGAAATTACTCTCCTAAATTGCTTTCCAATGCCTTCCATGGCTTCATGGACTGTCTCTACCCGACATTCTCGAGACTCTGCAGTAGGGGCCACGGCCTTGTCTCTTGAGTGCTCCAGCCATGCCTAGCAACTGTCTTCATTAACACTCCTTGATAGTGACCATTTGTTTCTCCATTCTCATCAACCTCACCAGATATTTGTTTGATGACTCCCCTCTAAGAACCTTCTATTGGTTGTTTTTTACTCTTTCAAAATTACATTTTTTTAAATTAGAAATAGCATATTAAACTTCCTCTTTTTTTCTTTGGCTTCATCTTGCTCTCCTTTTTTTCAGTTGAGGGAGATGGAGGTTTGAGCTCATTCATGTCTGTCCTTTTTTACACTAAGATTCTGCATTGCCTTCTCACTGCTGCTCTATCCAGTGTGTTTCGGTATGTATATTTTTATAAAACCAAACCCAAGTGGTTCCTACTTGTCTCAAAACCACTCTTTGACTTATGTTTTATGGAGAGATATGCTTTTAACTTCCAAACATTCTTGGTGGTAGATTTTTTTTTCTAGTTTGTTTGTATTATTGATTATTCTTTAAACATTAATGTTCTTGTATCAAAAACAGAATCACTTCTCTTTTATCACTTCCTAGTCTTGGCAGGACCCGGCCCTCATCACGGCAGCTTCTTATACAGCCCTTGCTCAGGAGGTGCCGGTTTCCTCAAATCATGAGGAAGCTGAGGTTAAAGGCATGACCTTGTGTGGCCTTCTGAGAGGATGATAGCTGTTTCCAGTGCTTTGCTGTTGCTGCTGTCCCCTCCCCATGCCACAGACACTGGGGACGTTAAGACTTGAGATCAGCAGTGTTGGTGGGGCAGTAGGAGACCACATTATCCCCATCCATATGGATGCCAGCATATCTCCCCTTCCAGTTTCCTCTGTCTCTGGGATCATTTCCCATTAGAACTTGAAGGAAGAACGTTGACTGTGAGCTCTTCCTTATTAGCAAGTTACGTGTGTGGCACAGTATTGCTAACTGTAGGCCCCAGGTTGTAAGAAGGGCTCTAGAAGTTAATAACCCTGCATTTCAGAAACCATGTACATGTTGATGGGTAATGACCTATTTCTTTCTTCCCCCAGTTCCTGGCAGACACCTGCCTCCTGTGTTTAGTAATTGGGTGGTTTTAAAACACATCATGTAAATATTTGTCCTGTGACTGGCTCATTTCGCTTAACGTAGATTCCCCAAGGTTCGTCCATATGTTACATACGGCTGGCTTTCTCATCTAAGGCTGGATAATGTGTACCTTTATGAGTGTGCACCATGCTTTCTTTACCCATTTATCCACCGGTGAACAAATTGAGTTGGTTTCCACTCGCGCTCTGCTCATTGTCAAACTATGCAAAAAGCTTTTCTCTACATTTTCAGGGTGATTTTGAGAAACCCTAGGCCTTATCACATATTCTTCTTGTTAAGGCAGAAACATGAGAGTGGGGCGGGGTGACAGAAAGGAAAGGGGAGGGAGAGGGAGGAGAGGTAGAGAAGGGAGGAGAGAGCACGCACACCTAGTGAAAAAGGCCTTCCTGAGGGGTGAATGACATGTCTTTTGAGCCTATGGATGTCTGTGCCATCCTCCCACTCTTCGGCTGACCCACAGACCTGTCAGTAAGAAGCACCTTGACAACTCCCATTCAGGAGGTTACTACTTAGCAAAATATTAAGGAGCGAAATGAGGCATCTGGTCATTTCTTTTGGTGCACAGGTTTTCGTTGTTCTATTGTCTCCCAGCATGTTTTCATTGCTCTCCTGGCATAATGTCTTTGCTGTTAAATTACCCAAGGAAGCTGGGGAATTTGTTCCTGCACACTCCTTTCAGAGATCATCAATAAATAACAATAAACTTGGGGGTTTATTATAAAGGCTTCTGCTTTATAATGAGGCCATTCAAGCTTGGAGTAGCATCAGTATGTGTTCACGGAGAGAGGAAGAGAGGATGTGTCTAGATCAGGTGAGCACTAGAGATCCAGCCTGCCTGGATAGGATCACTCAGGGTTGATTAATGCTGAATCTATAAATGGCCCAAGGCTTGGAAGAACATGGAACCAGAATCTGGCAGCAGACCTACCTAGACAGACAGCCCTTAATGCCCTGTGCTCTCCAGACCCTTCATAGTTTGACTCTTGGGGGCCAGAGGGGAAAAACAAACCTATGATTAAAATGGCTTTTTTTTTCTTTAGAAAAATAATGTATGTTCATTTTTGGATAAGAACAAATAAAGAAATAAAGAAAAGAAAAAAGAAAGGAGAAGGAAATTAAAATAATGTTTTTCCTATAAATAATGCAAATAATAACTTTAATATTTACAAATTATTTGTATTACTTATAATAAGAAGTATGATTATTCCTGTGAGTAAATCTTTTTCTACTTTGAATAAGGATTTTTTTTATTTTTTTACCAAAATGAATCATACAGCATTCATTTGTTTTGAATCTTACATTTCAAGTAACTATATATTGGAGACATAATTCTGTGTCAATAAACATTCTGGCAGAGTGTGTTAACGATTGTATTGTACTTTGGTACGTGAGTACAGCATAATGTATTTAACTGAAATTACACTGTCGCTGTTTTCTCTTTCTTTTATAAACCATGCTGCAGCAAGCAGGCTTATAGCTAATTTGATCCAAATTGGCTGCATGCTACACTAGCACCACCCAGCCCCCTCCCTGCCCCTTTCCTGGACTCATATGGTTTGAATATGAAAGAGTGTCTATGTCTCAATAAATGATTTGACAAACTGGACAAATGTTCCCAGGCCCGCTGGCCATACACACCCTGGGCACAGCTTCCCGACAGCTGCTTTTTACCACACTAGTTGATAATCATCTGCTCTTCGTTCGTCCTTCTCCTAGGACCCAGAGCAGTTTCAGCTAACAATTCCTATTATCTTTATAACTCCAAGGCCTGTTGCAGAACTCAGTAAGGTTGCGACCGGCATTCATGTAATAAACGCCTGTCCAGTACCAATGTGCTGGGCCCTTTCCCAGGAACTGGGGATACTTCAGTGGACACAGTAGGGTAAAATGCCTGCTCTTGTGTAGAGGAGTTCTAGAGCCATTGTTTGGCCTCTTGCGGGAAGTTGTTTATGTCCTCCTCAAGGTCCAACTTCCTTTGATGTCTTCCTAGGCCACTCTGAGCCATACTGCACACCCGAAAGCCGTGAATTCACTCTAAAATGTGGATCCCTGAATGATTTATTTGGCATTTAATTAGGTGGTGTGTGAATTACTTTCTATATTTTATAGCTCTCTCTGACCTCCCTAGCTAGATTTAGGACACTTGGAAGGGTCATGGTAGATACAAACACAATGCTTTCTATGTCCAAGTACTCACAGCTCCAATGCTGCTTCACATGCAGGCTGCTCCATGCACACTTCCAGGTCCAGGCGGGAATCAAGCTTCCTAGCCATTGGTTACCCATCTTCTCTAATGTGCCTCCCTGGATTTTAATGGTTGCAGTACATCATTTAGCTCTAAATTTACATGAGCAACTGAGTCTGAGATGAGAGGGTAAAGAACCCATTCTTTCAATGAGATGCAATGCGTATAGTAGCTATCAGAAGCAAATTCAAGTGAAAATGCATTCTAACCAATGAATGACATCTTAGATAGCCTAACTGTGGATGGGACCTCTTTTAAGCATCTGTAGCTCGATCTGGATTCCCAGTTCTAGCTCTATTTGTGGCCTTTCTCTATGGTTCGTAGCTATTATGGCCACCTATGCCTCTCCACCTCTCTGACCCTGTCTTCGATACCACGCTAGACAGATGGGTTTCTTACCAAAATGGCTCTCAGACGCACTATAAGGTTCCCAATATGGCACTCCAGTTTCTCAGCAAAGTCAAGGCTTTTAGAGAATCTGAGAGTCCTGGTGGGCTTTCCCTTGCTCCCACTCTTTGTTTCTATGGATGTCACATGTGAATTTGAAGGCAGAAGAGATGTAATAGGCACCATCTTCCCAGTGTGAGGGCCTCTCCCAATGCTTTTCTCTGGCAAGGCATCCCACAAAGTCCATCGTATTGTATCTACATGGGAAAAAATATTGGTTACTTCCCTTTCATTTAGAGGATAGGGAACGCATGGGGAAAGCATTCTTAAGACTTAAGTTTGAAAATACCCAAACCTAGAAGATCCTTCCATGTACTCTAAGTTGTTTCTCTTTGTATTCTTTCGTTCAGCCACAAATGGTCACCTTCCAGGAGCTAGAAGCACTTGGAATATGTTTGTTCCTTTGCAGTGTTGAAATGTCAGTTCTCCTGGACTCTGATCTGAGCTTTAATATGATTATTAAAGACTAGTTCCATCTCAGAGAAAGAGGTGGGAACGGGACAAAAGGGAATCCACTGTGTAGTTGCTGAGATGGTAGTGAGAACAGTAAGTTGAGAGACTTTTAGGTAAGAAGGATGGAAGGGAAGGAGGTGTCGGGGGAAGCATGAATCGCCATGTGTGCTGGTGGCACCTGGGAGTTCCCTCCAGCCCAGCTGAGCTACATCTTCTAGCTCCACAGACAGCCTGGCCTCTGTCTTCCTGTGGACCAATGTTAGAAAATGCTTGCATCAGTTCCCCACCAGCAGCTGATCACGCTCATCTTCAACCTTGTATGTGATCTTGACTTACATCTCAAGGAGGTAGTAAGCCCGGAGACATTGATTAACCTCTGCTGGGTGGTTGGTGATTAAATAGGAAAGTAGAATTTGGAATTGTCCAATGAACAGTGTGTGGACACTGTGGTTTGGGGCAGAATTGAACCATGTCACTTTTTAGCCAATGTGTGATATAACATATTACTGGAAGCATTACAAAGTTAAAGTGACTTTTTAATCGGGGATTGAAAAGCTGACGGCAGCCTGTCTCTAGAGCTTCCTGTAATGAGTGTGTTGTCTATGATAGGAGGCTCCAATGACTGATAGGCAAAAAGCTGTGCCATGGCCTGGAATTATTATGCTCGCACACAAAGGAGGGTGAGAGTGACAGCTTGGTGATCTATTAGCACTGTCTGTGGGGTTAATGGTGAGCTCTCTCCCTGCTAGTGGTCTGTAAAGAGAGCAAAGAAAAGGGAAATGGAGCAGGGGAAAATCAATAGTATTAACAGAGTTGTGGTAATAAATGCAATCATTTATTTCTGGGATGTTTTTTATCGAACTGGTTTTGAACTTGATCCTTTTCTTTTTAGGTTATAAGTTGGAAGGAATAAGATTTGGAGGGAAAAATACAACTATTTGATAGACACAGCAGCCACATTGGCGAAAGCCAGAGTTTTCATAGTCTTTTGAAAGGAACACAGAGGTGAGCATGAATCCATGAACAGGAGACTACAGTAATGCTACCCCAAAGGATGTGAGGGTTTTTTGTTGTTGTTATTTGTTTTTTATTTTTTGCTTTCTGTGAGAAGCTTTGAAGTCTGGTTCTGCTTGTTATGAGCTGCATGGTCATTGACAAATTTCTTCATCTTTGCAACAGGCTCTCAACACCCAGTATTACTGAGACTCTAACAGCATTACACATACCTATAACAGCATCCAGCATGGTGCCTGGTGAAAAGCTACTCATCAACATTTTGTTGAGACTTACCATAATCTTGGCATTTCAGGGACCTCCTGGCCAAAAGACAAGAAAGAACTGTATCGTGTACATGCCTTATTCAATCTTCTAATTAATAGGAGTCATGTGAGAGTTAACCTTTTAGGAGATGGACTAATTATCTAAAAGATGACCTAGTATACGTGAGTTTAGTTACTTTTTTTAAATTTTTTATCATGGGTTGTTAAATATACTGGTTTTAAGCTAGGTATACTTTTAGGTGTTATTTCCATAATTCAGCATTATGAGATGTTCCATATATAGCTTACAGAACTTGTAGGGGCTATTAGAAGGAAACTTGGGCAAAGTAGCAAGTTATGACCAACTACAGACGATTCCTAAGAAATTCTCATGGTGAACCTGAAATTCTTATAAACTTTCACAGCTGGCTCTGGATTCCTGGTCTCACCTCCAATCTGGGCCCTCTCCTCCCCAGTGTATGCCTGCCAACCGTTGTCTCTTCCTTCCTTGAGAATGAGATTAATACATTTCATGTAGACTCAAGTTACACAGCTGAAGTGAGTCAGAGTGCACATTCCAATCTTGTGTCCTTGCTACGTCATGGTAGAAAGAGGATGTTGGCATCTGGAAAGCCATCATTTTTTCTCCTCCCTCTTAAGGGTTAGTTATAGCCCTTCTTCTAAACCAGTGGTTCTCAACCTTCCTAATGCTGGGACCCTTTAATACAGTCCCCCATGTTATGGTAACACCCAAGTATAAAGTTATTTTTGTTGCTTCTTTGTAACTCTAATTCTGCTACTGTTAAGAATCATAATGTAAATATATGTGTTTTCCAATTATCTTAGGTGACCCCTGTGGAAAGGTTGGGGTCACGACCCAGAGGTTGAGAATAACTGCTCTAGACTCTGACAGTAGGTAGACTTTTACTGTTGCCATGTAACTCGCTATACCATGCTTATGTAGTTTAATGGTCTTTAAATCAACTTTAAAGTTACATAAACAGTATCTACTTCTCAGAACCTCCAGACCTTAGTAGGGGTGGCTGACACATAGCAGGTACTTGGGGAAGGTTGAATGAGTGTTGGGAGTTGGTAGTCAATTCCCCAGCCTTTCTTTTGGGCCACAGTGGGTCTTAGCTTCATCTGTACAAGGCCTTGTTAGGATAATTCCGGGACCCATGCATCTCTTTTCACTAAAACTGTTGTTCTCCTAGCCCACTATCTCTGTTGTCTCTCAGGGTCAATTACCTCCCTCTGGTGTTCTTGCTTTGTCCAAGGTGCTCCCAGCTTCATGGGCTTCATCGTTGTGCCTGTGTCTACTGTTTTCCTTTTATTGAGAATTCCAGGAAGCCACTGCCACAAGTACCCTTCAATCACTTCTCTCACCAGGCTGGTGCTCTGTAACCACCCCAAGAGTAGGTAGCATCAGTGGTTTGCTGAGTACACAGAGTGTTACAAGAATAGAAAGATGGCGATTTCTATCACACTTCAACCATTTAACAGCTGTGGGACATGTAATGTTCTAAGCTTCCTTTTCCTCATCTCCATGCGAGACCAAAAGATCTATATCATGAGATAGGTTTCCCAAGGCACACATTTGATTCAGAGAGTGTGAGAATACTTATACAGAGGGAAGTTCTAAAGATGGTATTGTTGGCTAGCTGGCCTCCCCAAATCCTCAAACCCACCTCTTGTAGTGTCTCCATCTCTCTCTCTCTCTCTCTCTCTCTCTCTCTCTCTCTCTCATACACACACACACACACACACACACACACACACACACACACACACTTTCTGTAAAGTGGGCCTTCAAGAAAAGGGAAGCTGCTTCTGTTGATAGGATGGTGGTAGGGGGTGAAAATGTTGGAGAAGGCAAGAAAACAGTGGGTAAAACTTTGTATGGTAGCAGAATTTGTCAATTTAGTTTTTTTACCCTCCTGGGGGCAAATCCATCTCAACTGTCAAGAAGCCACTAACAGTGAATAATGGCGGAAAGACAGAGAATACAAAAGTATTGAAAGCATTGGGAAGTTTCATTTATTCTTTGTGTTGAAAGATTGATTTCTTGGTGCCAAGGTTGATATTTCTCCTCTTTTGCATGTTTGCATTTGTATTCCCCGTGAAAAGTTAAACACTTGAAATGGATAGAGATTACCTGCCAATGCTCTCTCCATGAATCAGATTCAAAATGCAAACTGTGACATGAGGCAAAGACATTTATTTTATTTAGTAGGGAGTTGGGAGCAGAAATTTCTGGGATTCTGGGTGGAGACCAGAGAGTGCTCGGCCACACTAGTATATCCTCTTCTGCTGCCTCTATTTCACTCCAATACTCCCTCCCCTCATCTTTTCTCTCTTCTCCCTTCTAGACTGTACCCAGATACCCAATCACCCCAATCTGACCTCCTTAACACATCTGTGTTGGAGTAGAGGGTAGAGCTATACTCATTCAGGTGACTGCAATCTGCTTTTATTCTTCGCTCGGAGACCGCAGAAAGTTTGGAGGTCACATGATCAAGTTCTTTAATTTGATAGTTATTTGACCTCCAGTAGATTGTTACCCTCCTCCATGTATCTGAAATATGTTTATTAGTATGTATATACTGCAGCTGTAACTTCCCATTGATTGATTGATTTAAATGGCTAGAATCTCATGTGTTGCTTTAACCCTTCACCTACCTGGAGTTAGTGGAAAGTAGGACATTTCTTCCCAGCTTGGAGATGGAAAGCTTCTTAGTATGCTCCAAAAATGGTTAAGTGGAGAGGACCTTCGTAGAACCTGACAGAGATGGGTGAACTGAGGCAGCAATCCTGACTTGAATCTCTTACTCTATGTCCTTGGGCAGGAGAGCTTGCAGAAATGTATTCTAATCTGTTCTTTTTCTGCAGACCTTCCCTGAAAATGGTCTAACCTAGGCTCCTCTCTATAGCTGGTGTTGTCTTCTATTTCATTACTTGACCTCCAAGGAGTATGGTTGCCTTGGAAGGCCTGGCAGGGAGTGGGATGGACATGTGCCCTGCTTTGTGGATTGGTGTTTGGCTGTGGAGAGACTTAGGAATGGGTCATGGTTCTGGGTTTGGCTTTCCAGCTGGTAATCAGAAGAGTTGGGAGTGCATCCTTGAGACACCTCATTTCTGGGGCCAGAATGAGTTGGGTCCACATTGATATTAAGAGCCTTTATGCTTTGGTTACTATTTATCTTCTACAAGCCTAACCACAATATAATACTCCCATAGAATCCTCTTTGTTAGAAGACTTGCTTTCTAGTTCTTCATACACTTTGTTCATATGACTGCCTTCAAGCCATGTTCTACCACTGTCCCCTTTCTGGAGTTACCTGGCCACTCTGATGACCCAATTTAGATCTCCTGGCAGGATCCATAATCTACACTGTCTCCCACTTATCTGTTAGTCTGAGGTGTAACCTCTGCCAGTAGTAAATCGGGTACTGAAAGATGAGGAAGAACTGTTTGTTAAGAAAAGAAGAGACTTTCCGGATGGGGATTGGACATTTTAGTTAGGGTCCTCTCTCTTGCTTAGTTTCTTTAGATGCACAGGTTATAGTGGGTTTGTCCTATGTTGTATGTCTATATGAGTGAGTATATACCATGTGTGTCTTTTTGCTTCTGGGACAACTCACTCAGGATGATCCTTTCTAGATCCCACCATTTACCTGTAAATTTCATGATTTCCTTATTTTTTCATTGCTGAGTAATATTCCATTGTGTAGATGTACCACAATTTCTGCATCCATTCTTCAGTTGAGGGGGCATCTGGGTTGTTTCCAGCTTCTGGCTATTACAAATAAAGCTGCTACAAACATGATTGAGCAAATGTCCTTTTTGTGTACTTGAGCCTCTTTTGGATATATGCCTAGGAGTGGTATGGCTGGATCATGGGGAAGCACTATTCCTAGTTGTCTGAGAAAGTGCCAGATTGATTTCCAGAGTGGTTGTACAAGTTTACATTCCCACCAGCAGTGGAGAAGGGTTCCCCTTTCTCCACAACCTCTCCAGCATGTGTTGTCACTTGAGTTTTAATGTTATGCTCAGGATGCGAGGCTAAGCACTGCACTCAGGGTCAGCTGCTTTCGACCCAGAGAAGAGCATGTCTGATTGCATGCGGGTTGATGCCCCAGGTCCCGTCTCTGAGAAAAAGGTATCGGACGGGTCTGATGCTCTTTGGGTGGATGACACCTAAATGAACATCAGTACAAAGTCCCAATTTATTTCTAATATCAGAGATCAGACCTCTACTCTTGCCTGATGCGTCCAAAACAAAAAGGGGGAACTGTAGAGAGCTGCGTAATGCCGCGCCTGAAAGATGGAGCTGGTTTCTGCCTTCCACCTTCCGGATGGTGAGTGCTCTCTGTCACAAACAACTCCACATTTGGCTAAGGCTGAGGATCTGGCTTGCTTCCATGTATGTGGACCTATCTGCATTGCCCACGTGGCATGCTGGGGTTGGCTACCCAGAGGCTATTTAAGCTGTGGGCTGGCTTTCCCCAGGGTCCGAGGATTGTTCAAGGTTCCTGAATAAACTGCATTGAAGAAAAAAAAAAAAGAAAACAAATAAGGGCTTGGGAAAGCACCTCCGTGGTTAAAGTACTTGCTGCACAAGCAGCAAGAATGAGGTTTGGAATTTGAATCCCCAGAATCCATATCATGCCAGATGAGCATAGCAGCCTACCAGAAATTCTAGCATTTGGAGGGTGAAGATGCCTGGAGCAAGCTGGCAAAATAGACCAACAATATCAGCAGACCTTAGGTTTGACTGAGATGGTGCAAAAACAAACAAAACAAAACAAAACAAAACAGAGAAAAACTCATAAGTTAAACCTTAGGCCTCCACATGCACAGATACACTCTCATCTGTACACACATGTGTGCCCACACACATTCATACAAGCACACATTACATACACACTAATGAAAAAGGAAAAAAATAATAATAAAAAGCGGGTATATTGTCTTGCTACAGTAGCATAGCTGGATATTCATCTTTGTCTTTCTTAGAAACACATACCTAAAGGAGCATGGAGGAAATACATTATTTCTGCATGATTGTATCCATGTACACACTCTCCTTCTGCTCCAATAGCATCCTTCTATTTCCTCTGATGGAATAAATAAATAAATCTTTCCCTTCTTTTTGCCAGGTAAACCATGTTATGTCTTTGCTGAAGTGTTAATATCCTCATGGTAAACTTTTTGACTGTTGACTGTTGAAGAGGGTTATTTTTTGAAGCACTAAAGCATCTTTTCCTCCTCAACCTTAGCATTATTACATGTTCATCTAATTTTCTTGATGATTTCAATATTTTATGACCCCTTTCTCAAGTTTGTAATTACAGTTCAGAGCAATCTAATGTGGGCACCGCTCCGTACTTAGTCTTTTTGCATAGACAGGGTCAACCATGGTACCACATGATGAATTTGTGTCAAACCAATGGCAGGATATAGCTGAATGAATTAAGGTATACATTCATGGATGGTGGGATGAAGAGATGTTAGCATAGAGCTAGGCCTTCCCAGGTAGTGACTTCTGACCATTCATAAATATCCAGATGTTTGCTGTGTGCCTGTATTTTCTTCTTCAAATCATCTCTGCGTGTTCTTTCTACCTCTAGTCTTTCATAACCCTGGCATACTTCACTCATGAGTGTATGCACTTTCAGAAGGTGAACCTGCTGTTTGTGCTGAGTGGTACATGTGCAGTTTTTCATGAAGGGTTTCTGTCTACTGGCTTGTCTCTTTTAGCATAGGAATGTCACATGGTTCTGGTGGTCACACTGCCTGTAAGGTATTTGTGAACCGGACACAGTCATGGACAACAAATGGGAAGGAAAACATTGTGACCAGGTATCCTATTCTTAGCAAAAAGAAAATTTCTTTTCTAGCATCTTCTCTGTCTTTTCTTCTTTCTTTAAGTAATTTGCTCTGATCTCCCTCCATTCAATAAGCATCAAGGATGAATTCTTGATACTTGTATTTTTATGTGACACATAACTTGGATATCAATGAGAATCATTCTTCATCGCCTCCAGCAGGCTCTTACCATAGAAGGGTAATAAATTCTCTTGATCTTGGAATGTAGATACTTCATGACACTATGCAACCCTAGATGAATAAGAGGCCACATTTAAGTGAATCAGCATGCCAGCTTTCTCTTTGCCTTTCTTGATGTTAACACATGCTCATCTCTTACCTGCACTCCTCAGATGCAGCATCGGATACTACCTCTTAACAGAGAAGATACTACCTCTTAACAGGATACAAGGGAGCAGTATTGAAGTTGTGACCATCCTAAATGAGTGCATAAAGAAGTAGACAAAGTGCAGGGAAGGGTCTGGGGTTATTGGGTTGGTTTTTGGCAGAGATCTTAGCTAGCTTTATGAGTTCTGATAAATCATTTAATATATAGGTTTGACCAAAGTGAGATATAGGGTTATATAGAGAAATATATGGATTCATATACCTTGCAGCTACCTGACAAAATTCTAATATATATATATATATCTATTTATATTTATACAAATATAATGAGTATATAATATGTACTTCTTATAATAGCTATGTGTGACAAAAACCAAGTCCTCTGGTGTAATGTTTGGTACTAGACATACTGTTGCAAGATACAACCTACTATTTGAGCAAATTCTAAGATCATAAGTTCTAAAAGCTTGGCATTGGGGAGGGGGAGGTAAAGATACCTTTCTGAGGATCATCTTGAAACTGCTTTTCAGCATGTGCAACAGGCACTTTTTACTCTTCTGTCTCAGCTTCAGTAACAAGGAATGCAACACCCCTGAGAATTCTCACTCTGAACGGGGACTCAACCAACCTGTGTGAGTGTGTATGTAAGTGTGGATGTGTGCACCTGAATGCAAGTGCGCGCATAGAGAAATGAATGGAGTGTATACGATCCATGAATTTTGCTCTCCGCATGCTCGGCTGAATCTCTCGTTTGCCACTGCAACATTTCCAAAGAGAAGAACTCTTCTTGGCTTGTCAGGCACTTTGAATTCTTGCTGTTTCTCTTCACTGGTACAGTTGAGGGTTGGTTCTGTTTGCAGATGCATGCATTATTCATCTGGGGTCTCTGTACAGACTTATTTCCTGCCTTACAAGAGACATCAACAAGCATATGGGTATCATTGCCACTGTGTTGTTGTCCTGAAAGATGTTGGGTTGGACCATTTTGTTCTCTTTGCAGCAAGGAGTCCTTCCAACTGGAAAGCCTTAGTTCCTCTCAGAGACACTCGCTGGTCAGACTTAAACGTGCTCGCTTCTTCCTTCCATTGGACATGTGTGCACAGAGCTGTGGGTATAAGCTGATATTTTTAACACACAAAGGCTACTGTTCCAGATATTCTACTCTCAAGCCTACCCTCCTGGGGAAGCAGAGAGGGGGCCCTTCGCACAGTGCATGCTTCTCTTGACAATACAGCTTATCTGTAGGCAACTTCATACATCCAGAGAGCAGACAAAACTTGCTATCTAGAGCACGGTTCTGGAGTTCGTTGTGAGATTCAGTGTCTTCTTTTATCCACCCGTTCCATCAGGGACTCTGTTCCCTCTCATGTCTCTCTCCCCGTGGCTGCCCCCAGGAATAGCATACAGCCTCAGTCACGGTATGCTTAGTCATGGTATGCCTAGAGACTGAAACTTGGACCTTGAAGTCTCCCGGGGACGACTAGCTTGGCAAAGCTTTGAACTGCCATCTCATGTGCGATGGAATTCTATGTTTTGGAATTGTGTTTTGGCTCTTCATGCTAGTGCGTGGTCAACTTCGTTGCATATCACCAGCTAAAGTACAGATCAGAGACAAGTCATTGAGACCCCCCTCCAGATGGAGGTGTGTCTCATTACTGACAAGTGTAAAGCTTTTACAGATTTACCTTGAGGCTTCTTATCCACCTAGTTCATAGGTATATCACAATGCATTACTGACTATCTTATGGATATTTGGACATATTGTGCTGATACAGACAGCAAAGAGATTCTCTCAGGTGTGATAATGCCAAAAGATAAGCGTGGGATGTGCAGCCTCTTAGTTTATACCCTGCAAAACATGTTGAGAGTATGTCTTTGTTCAGTGCTGTGTTAATCCACAATACCTATGATGGGTAGCAAAGTGATAGTGGTAAATGGTGTTGTACATGGACCATAGGCTTTGCAGCTAGACCTCATCAAGTCAAGTCTCGGTCTTATACTTTTTGTGGTGGTCTCAGAAAAATTACTTCAGCCTTCTGTGTCTATCTAAGTATCTTCACCTATAAATTGATAGTGTGTACCCAGAGTGCTCTGTATTTTGTGTATTAAATTGTTTAATGGATGCAATCCACGTGGACGGTACCCCATGTGTAAGACTGAAATATGAATACTCATTGCTACTGTAATTAATCATTAACACATAGTTCTGGCTTTCAAGCCAACAAAGCTGTTAAAACTCATACATTTGTCAGTGATGAATTCACTTGGGATTCAAGGGCTTACCGCTTTTTCTCTAGGTGCCTACAAAACATCTCTTTAAGGTGTTTGCTATAGTTTCCCTGGGTGCCCCTAAAATTTAATGGATGTGTGTTCTGGGAGCCATGCTTTTTAAAGGCTCCAAAATTAATGTTTCTTCTGCTGACCAATCACAAGACGTTGCACTCATTCCATAATTCCACAGCCTTCGTTGACAAATCTCGGGACCTCATTTAAATAGGTCCTTAACATCCCACACACTCCTAAGAGCTTCTAATTCATTGCCTCATTTCCGCCTTGTAATGGCCTTTTCTTTCAGATTAGCACTGTGGTCCTCTGGATCTTACAAACAAGAGAACTTTTTTGTTAAATTCTTTATTAATTACACTTTATTTACTTTGTATCCCCCTGTGGTTCCCTCCCGCCTCCTGTCCCAATCCCTCCCTTCCTCCACCCTCTGCATGCATGCCCCTCCCCAAGTCCATTGATAGGGGAGGTCTTCTTTTCCTTCAGATCCTAGTCAATTGTGTCTCATCAGGAGTGGCTGCATCTAGGCATATACACAAAAGAGTTTCAAGTACACAATAAGGACATTTGCTCAACCATGTTTATAGCAGTCTTATTTGTAATAGCCAGAAGCTAGAAACAGCCCAGATGCCCCTCAGTGGAGGAATGGATGCACATATTGTGGTATAGCTACACAATGGAATATTACTCAGCAATAAAAAACAAGAAAATCATGAAATTTGCAGGCAAACAGATAATTTTAAGTTAGAAGTTAGTTAAATCTCTTGCTAGAGGTTGCTCAGCTGCCAAATGGGGGAGCCTGAATTTGAACTCAGGACATAGCTTACCTGAAAGGTGATTCAAAGTCCATAAACAGGAAGGAGGATAATAATAGCTTCTGTCTAAGACATAATATAGAGCTGGAAGGGTGGTGTCTCGTTTAAAAATTAGCATCTTAAGAGTCACATAGAGTGACTGGGTCATGTGTCTATTTAGCTTATGTAGAATTTAAGGATGGAAGCAGGACGGGCCTGGTGGTGCACACCTGTAATCTCAGCTACGGATCCGAGATAAGGCACATTAGCTGATTAAAAGTTTATGTAGGTTTCACATTGCATTTGTATTTTTTAAAGTTCCTAGGCAAGGATCCTGGGAAGATAGTTCAGTTGCTAAATGCTTGCTGTACAAGTGTGAAGACAGAATTTGATCTAAAGAACTCACATAAAGCTGTTCCCCCTTAGGGGAAGGTGATCAAAGAGCCAGCCACTGAGTTCATGTCAGAGACAAGCCCCTGTTCCCATTACTAGAGAACCCTCTCGGACACTGAGCTGTCATGGGCTACATTTTTGCAGGGGTTCTAGGTTATCTCCACAAATGGTCCTTATTTGGAGTATCAGTCTCAGAAAAGACTCCTGGACCCAGATTTTTTTGTTCTGTTGCTCTCCTTGTGGAGCTCCTATCCCCTTCAGGTCTTTCTATCTCCCCCATTTTTCATAAGATTCCCTGCACTCTGCCCAAAGTTTGGCTGAGTCTCAGCATCTGCTTTGATACCCTACTGGGTAGAGTCTTTCAGAGGCCCTCTGTGGTAGGCTCCTGTGCTGTTCCCTGTTTTTTCCCTGATGTCTATCCCATTTGCCTTTCTGAGTGAGGGTTGAGCATCTTACCCAGGATCCTCCTTCTTGTTTAGCTTCTTTAGGTGTACAGATTTTAGTATGTTTATCCTATACTATATATCTAATAACCACATACAAGTGAGTATAAAACATGTGTGTCTTTCTGCTGCTGGGTTACCACACATTGGATGATCTTTTCTAGTTACCACCATTTGCCTGCAAATAAGTAGTATTCCACTGTGTAAATGTACCACAATTTCTGTATCCATTCCTCCATGGAGGGACATCTGGGTTGTTTCCAGATTCTGGCTATTATGAATAAAGCTGCTACGAACATGATTCTGTAGTTTCTTGGGTGTAGTTGTAATTCCAATGCTGTGAAATTAGCCAGATGGGTCAGTGGGCTTCACTGGCCTTCTGCCTACCCTCTCCTGAGAGTTCCAGGTCAATGAAAGACACTGCCTCAAAAAACAAGGTGGAGAATACCTGAGAAACAACAAACTTGATGTTGAGCTCTGGCCTTCTCTCTCTCTCTCTCTCTCTCTCTCTCTCTCTCTCTCTCTCTCTCTCACACACACACACACACACACACACAGAGAGAGAGAGACAGAGACAGAGAGAGTAAAATAAAAATATTCTCTACCTGGTTAGTTACTTTTGAGCATTCAGCATAGAAAGGTCTATCTCTTAGTTCTCAGTGAATTTCTCTAGAGATGATTCTATTCTTAGGTTGAAATAGAAAACGAATGGCATTGAAGGCTTCTCAGAGGAGGTGAGCTTGACATCATCAAATAAGGTAATTTGTGAACTAGGAGAGAATTTGGACCAGAGGAAGCAGTGAGTAACAAAGCAAGGGGAGATGGAAGTATCTGGGATGGCCAGGCTATGTCAAGACGTTAGCATGGTTATAATATAAATTACTACGGAACCTGTTGGATGGAGACAGGAGTTCTATCTGCATAGGTCCCATCATACATGGCCAGGAGTGAAGACACCAAAGAGTTGGGGCATTTATTCCTATGGCTGGACAGAAGCCCAATGGCAGGGAAATTTCCCTCATTATGCCATGACATCTCTAACACAGTAGATTCTTTTGAGGCCCATTATCCTTTCCCCGTTAAAAAAGCAGATGCAAACATGGTAGCTTGGTTAAAATAAGATTTAGAACACTTTTTATCACAGAAGAGATGGCACTGTCATAAAAGCCTCTGTCCCATAGGCAACATTTTCTATTAACAGTGGAAGATTTAACAGATGTCCATTATCTGGGAATGGGATTTGTTCTGATAATGGCTATACAATGGGTTCCAGACACAGTTTGTAATCCAGCGTCTCCTTTATACTTGGGCAGAGCATATAAATCAAGGTTGACTTTTATGTGACACCTGGACACACCATAACTTGTTAGCAGAGTCAGTTTTTTTTTTTTTTTATTTCTGTAAGTCTTTTATTTTCAATATGGAATTCAGCTGAGCCAAAGTTGTAACATGCCCGCCATGTTACAATGACATTTAAGGTCATGGGATCTAACCTTCACAGAATTTCAGAAAGACAAAGGAAGCCTGCTCTTCGTGGCAGCTTTCCAGTACCACCTTTCCCCCTCCTATCGCTCCTTCCAGTCTGAAGTCCCTTATCCCGGTGTATCTGATCTTCCTGGGTGATCTCTAGGCCTAAGGTGACAGGACCTGCACACAGATGTGGTGATGGCCAGCACTTTCCCAGTCTCCTCTTGGACCCTCTGGAGGGAACTCCCTTCATAGCAGTTATTGTGTTAACTTAGAATACTGAGTTAACATCTGCCTATAAGATTTCATGTGCTTGTCCCATTCTCTTGCTTTCTTATTTGTTCAAGCATCCTGAAAACCAGTGTGCTTGCTTGCAGCACTTCTTAACCTTGTGGGTCATGACCCCTTAGGGGTCACATATCACATATTCTGCATATCAGATATTCCTAACAGTAGCAAAATTACAGTTATGAAGTAGCAACAAAATAATTTATGGTTAGAGGTCACCGTAATACGAGGAACTATATTAAAGGGCCTCAGCATTAGGAAGGTTGAGAGCCACTGGCTTAGTGATTTCTCATGCTGGACACAGCCACAGCTCATATCATCTAAGGCTGCTGAGCTCTGGTCTTAGCCCATCATTCTTAACCTCCTGTTTCATCTGCTCATATCATCTGGGATTCTTAACTGGATTTGTTTTCCTATGTCTGGACAGATAGATCTACAGAAATCAAATGTGTTTGGATGGTTTTTAGGATTAATTTCTGACTTCCTTCTTTGTCTAGGGTTCAAGTTCTTCCTTGGATGCTGTAGTTCATATGTGATCTGATCGGTTCTCCTCAGTCTAGGCTTTTATGTCTGTGCCCAAATCTGCCTTCTCTGAAAGGGCATTGTTCCAGGACAATCCCTCTATCTACACAGTGCAGAAGGGAACTCATTAGTTTCTTAGGCTCCAGTCACCCAAGAAGAGCTGCAACTTGCATTTTCGAGAGGGCATTAAATGAAGCCTTTTTTTGTTCTGCCTTTTTATACAGCCAGTCTACTCCCAAATCAATGAGATAAAGACATTATCAATCGATTGACAAACTCTAGCACATGTCAAGAAGACTCAAGATGAAGTCTTCATACCTCTACTCTGGAAACTTAAATCATGCAGATGAGACAGTAACTCATGGAAAATACTAATAGGCCATCCTCATGGGATAATCAGGCTTTATCAGTCAGACAAGGCCTCCTGAAGCAGGTAAGGGGGCAGTCGACAAGGCAAATGATAAGTAGCACATTAAGAGTGTAGCCTTATCAGGCCATAGAAGAAGATAATGCAGCCAGTCCTGATGAGAACTGATAGACTAGGATCAGAGGGAAGGGAAGGAGGACCTCTCCTTCAGTGGTCTTGGGGAGGACCATGGGAGAAGCTGAGGGAGGGAGGGTGTGATTGGGAGGGGACTAGTGAGGGGGCTAAAGCTCAGGTACAAAGTGAATAAACTGTAATTAATAAAACAATAAATAATTTTTTAAAAGACCTAGAAGTTGCTAGACATAAATCAGGGCAAGCAATAGGAAAAGAGGTGAGAGAAGGTAGTCAGTGTCATGGAGATAAACATGTATAAAGTTGAAGACCTTCGTATGTTAGGTTAGAAGAGGGATCCTGAACCTAATAGTGGAAAACATCAATTTGTGGAGTCAATGGGAATATTCCAAGGAATGCAAATGTTAGACTGTTTTCTTTCAAAATAGTTGAGGAAACAATTTAAAGGAGAAAAGATTTTTCATGACTGATAGCTTTGGAGGTGTCACTCCAAGGGCAGACTGATCAATCACATTGATCCCTCTAAGAGACAGAATATCATAGTGGCTGAAGCATGTACCTCATGATGGCCAAGCAGCAGGAAATAAGACAGGGCAGGCAAGACATACTCCTTACCTCATCCTGGTTAGCATTAATTGGCAGCTTGACACAGCCTAGAGTCATCTTAGAGGAAAGCCTCTATTGAGAAATTTCCTTGATTAGATTGACCCACAAGCATGGCTGTGGGGAATTGTCTTGATTATTAATTGACCCTAGAAGGCCCAAAACTCTATGGGTAACACCATCCCTACCTAGCCAGGTTGTCTTGGTTTATATAAGTCGGTTAGCTAAGCATGAACCTGTGAGTGAGCTACCTAGAGATCAAGATAGCAACCTGCTTCAGGTTCTTACCTTGGGTTGGTCCTTCCCTGACTTCCCTCAATGATGGACTGTGACTTGGAAGTGTAAGCCAAATAAATGTTTTCCTTTCCTACATTGCTTTTGGTCATGTTGCCTTATCACAGCAGCAAATGGAAACTAGAATGCCACCCTAGCCACTTCCTCAGTGACAAAGATCCTCCAGCTAAACCACAGCTCTTGAACTACCAGAACCTCCCTGCACAGGAAGCCCTGGCTATCTGCTTGGCATCTCCTTGTTGTTTGTGTATACCTTCAAGACAGCTTGACAGAGGTCATGGTCACTGTCTCACAAAGTCAAGACAGGGGGACTGGCTCTCAGAAGTTCAAGCCTTTTGTTACAGCTAGCACAGCTGGGGACCAAGTTCTACAGGGCCTATTCTCATACCATGAAAAGCCATACTGTTGTCTGAAATGACACTCCCCTCCATAGGCTCATGTATTGAATAGGCACACACCATTGGACAGCCGTCCCCCTTTCTTGACTTTGTGAGACAGTGACCAAGAGGATAGCCAAGGCTTCCTGTGCATGTGGCTGGCTCATGGTGGAGACAGTTCAGAGTGGCTGAGCAGGGAGCCTGGACTCATGGTCATGATACCAGTTTGAAGAGCATGAGGCCAGGATGGTAAGAGGACCTGAACTCTCTTCAACTTTGAAAACTTGGTGAGAATTCAGAGACAAAATCAGATGTCTTCCTGGGAGTCCACCCTACAACTGTACCCATCCCACCACTTCCAAGAGGCTGCACCAGTGAAGGGCTACATATTTTTAATCCACTACCTCCCAGAGTTTGTTGGGGGAGAGATTTCTTAGAAAACATGGGTGAACGCCCAGGTGGCATGAAAAGCTGGAGAAGCTGAGAACATTTCACTCTCCAAACCTGATTCCAGGTCGGAGATATGTTAAAAGTGTTTTTCTGTGTTCTCTTGAAATCACTCTGGGAAGGAAAATCATTTCTTCACAGTTTGATGCTGAAATGTTCAGCGCATGGGCCATGCACCACTCCAGGCTCTTCACAGCTCCACAGAGCCAAGCACAAAGCCGCAGAAACCAACACAAAAGGAACAATGTCCCATTGGGGAAACTATTGATGATGTGCTTAAAAGTTATGTTGTGTTTTAAAGTTTTATTATGAATGGGGACATTGGGGACAATTACCTTACCACATAATATTGCAATTTCCATTTGTTGTGCCTAATTCCCTCCATTCATCTTAGAATTCCCAGGCCCTAGCCAATGCACAGAGTACAGTAGGTATATAGTCAATATTTGTTGCATAAACAAAGATGCTTCTAAGATCAGCTATACCTCAAAAAAATCACCCAGGGAACTTTAAAGACAGCCCTGGGCTTCCCCTGAAGTGATTGTGTTTGATAGCACCCTTAAGTTTGACCACAAAGCTGTCTTCCAAGATTCAGATGTGGATCAGATGGGCTATAGTTCTTGAGAGCACAGAGTGTATGACTCAAACCTTCTGAGCCTGTTTGGAGAAGTTTAGAGCTCAGATGCTGTGCCTGGCTGTTCAGTTGACTGGGAGTCCTCCAAATCATCACTTGGAAGCACACTTTGACAAGCTGGTGGTCGTTCCAGGACATCTGAGCTTCTTGATGGTACACTTGGTATTCAGTGGAATAGTGGAATGTGTCTGGGTTACGGGGCACAGTCCTTCCTGGTGAGTGTCAGTATATTTCCCCCCCTGGAAAATAGGTTACCAATCATAGGATCTTGGGCCCCTTTCATCCTTTACATGTTCTGCTTCCACTTGATTTTCAATTTCTAAAATGAGCTGAAAGAGCAAGATATTATCACAACAAAGTATGTAGATACTGGTGTCAGAACTTTCAGACCAAGAACAAAAATGAACCTCTGTTCTTCATAAATCATCTACTCTCAGGTATTCTATTATATCAATAAAGGAGAAAAGGCAGAAGACGAAAATAATGTACCCATTTTGCTTTAGGCATAACATACAGCACTGCCCCATTTATGACGGGGAGCTGGTGCTCAGTTGCTGCATAAATGCCATTTCCAACCCTGATATTTTGTCTTCCAACAGTGGCCATACAGGGAGGCATTGTCATGCCTAGGGAGGAAGCTGAGAACAATGCCCTGTGCTCTGGGATAACAGGATTTGTAAAGCTATCAGCAGAAATGACCTCACAGGCAGCGGTGACCCAGGAGCCAGAGGACCTTTGTGTATAATTGCTGCTTTCTAGGCTGATTCCTGTGGCGGCATATAAGCTTATAAGCTAAGAGGTGGTGTGCAGTTTGTAGGTGGGGAAACTTCATGCAGTGTACACTCCCCCCCCACACACATACTAAAGTAGTACTGCAGGGAGCCGTTGATCCCCATCATAGCCCTTCTAGCCAGTGTGTCACACCTTGTCAAGGGATTGGACACTGGCACCAGCACTGCTTGGATGATAGATACTCTGGGAGGCATGGGATCTTTTCTCCTAAAATCCCTGGATAGGAATGGAAGCTGGATGGGAGGACACTGCCTGACTCTTCTATAGGCAACCGGATCTATACTTTTCTGCAGTATCTGTAGGCTATTTGGACTCTAGTAAGGTTAGGACCCCTTAGTACCTAAAAAAAAAAAAAAAAAAAATTCAAATGGAAGCCACAGAGCAAGTGATCCAGCCAGAGAATGAGAGAACGGGTTGGTGGGGGGTGGGGGATGGAGCGATCTTGAAAGAGAGAGACAGATCTTGAGAGAGGTGTTGTCTACCTGACAACATCTGTCTGTCTGTCTATCTGGCTTTCCAGGCCCTTCTCAGGCGAAGGCTGAGCCAATGTCCCCCTCTCTGCTCTTCCCAGCTGGATTTCATGGGTAGTACTAATTGAAACTACACATAAAACTATGAGTCTGTTTTAATTTGAGTAAATAAATATTGAAGCAGTACGTTATGGCACCAGATAGGCCAGCTGAAAGAGCCAACCTCCATGTCCACCATGGTCTGAAGGTATCGCGCTGCTGTTGCCACTTAGCCTAGCCCCACCCCTTGCTTTGCTCTGCTTCCTCTATCATCAAATAGTGAAGTCGGACCCCTATGATCCATTTGAGTCTTACATCTTTTCTTCTTTACTGTTGACCCTCACTGCCTCCAAACACCAGTGACCAGGCTGGCTGAGGAACATGGTTCTGCCTCAGTTCCCTCTTCTAGCCATAGATCTCATCATGTTGGTGGGGTGGGAGGAAAGCATGGTGCCCTTCCACTCTAGCTCCTCCTAGAGAAGCACCTTCCAGCAAGCAGTGAGCATGGTGATTCTGAGTGGCATGGGCGGATATGGCTCATTTGCAGTTGTGTGTTTATTTCACTGTATGACAAGATGAATGTGATGGTTATATCCAACCATTCAGATAAAAACAATTCTACCTCTTAAGGATAAGCCAGTAAGGTGAGCTCATTCATATGAAATAAACAATAAAAACCAGGACTAGATAATATAATATACCAGCAGGCTAAGGACTTGAGAATATAATCGTAAGTGAAAGAATTGCTGGGGGCCCTACCTTGTGGAACCTAAAATAGAAATATCTCAGGTCTCCGAGGATGTCGTTTCTTCTGAAACTAATGAGAAAGGAAGAATTCACCTGTCTTAGTTAGGGTTTCATTGCTGTGAAGAGACACTGTGACCAAGGCAACTCTTATAGAGGGAAACAACTCTTATAAAGGCTGGCCTACAGTTTCAGAGATTCGGTCCATTATCATCATGATGGGAAGCAGGGTAGCATCCATGAAGACACGGTGCTGGAGAAGGAGCTGAGAGTTCCACATCTTGATCCACAGGCAGCAGAAGAGGACTGTCTTCCACACTGGGCGGACTTTGAGCACATAGGACCCAAAACCCACCTCCACGGTGAGGCCACACCTCCTAATAGTGCCACTCCCTATGGGTCAAGCATTCACACACTTGAGTCTATGGGGGCCATGCCTAGTTAAACCACCACATCCTCTCATGGATAGATCTTCAATTGCAGTTTTGTCCACCAATATTCCTATTTTAAGAGCAACACCAAATCCAAGTCCCATGCCAAGTTAAAGCATGTGCTAAGTGAACTTTGCTGTCAGGTCCTCCTTCTACACCCCCTTATTTCAGAGCCCATACTGTGATGATTTGGGTAACTGTCCTTGCCTGAGGTAACAGACCCAGGAAGAGGCAGGGCCACACATCAGGCCCATCTGCTTGCCTTCAGAGACGATGCTTTTTTTCTTATTTTCCTAGAGGGACTGCAGAGTATCTTCAAACTACAAAATCTATGACTTGAACTAAGGGTATTTTAATTTCTGTCCATGCCCTTTGAAATATAAAATTGACCTTCTATTTTCCTGGGGCTGGCAGATTCCTTTAACTCTCACGGGCATTTTAATTAGCATCAACACTGTGTATTCAAGAAAATGAAATTTTTTTTTTTAATTTCAAACAGTTTGGAAGCCTCTGTGAGAAAGAAAAGAAAATTAGCAAATGAAATGTTCGGCATTCAAAACTCTTTTAAACTTAAAATTACAACATCGTAAATGGCTAAATTAAGCAGCTGGAACCTTATACAGTGGTAATACTGTGTCCTTTCGTCCAGCAAGGCAGACAAATGCTGGGGGAGGGAAGAGTCCTTCTGGGTGTCTATGCCCCTGAGTTACACTGTCAGGCAGCTCCCTTTAATATGGAAATTGTCAGTTTTCTAAGGTCTTAGATTGCCCTGTTTTCACCCACTTTGTGACAGGTGTCATCTATAGCAAAATAACTTTCCTGAGTGACTCTGCTGTACAACGACTGTCTGGTGACAGTTAGGGCCTCCCAGTCTTTCCCAGAAGCAGCAGAAACAGCACTGTGCACTTGAGATCTTGAACTCACAATGTTAATACTCAGGCAGCCCGTAAAACCTTAAGCAGATTTCATGGACTGCATTATGAGAGGTCACCAGTACCCTTAACCCTACTGATAGATATGTTCAAGCAAAACTTCTCAGTCCCTCCTTGACTCCTTTGGTTGCCCTCTCCATTACCAGAATGGAATTGGTGCATTATGGGTAGTTAGGGTTGGGGACAGTCAGAATGGGCAGACTAGTAAGTGTATTTAGCAAATGTGGAGTGTGGACTTTCATTCTGAAATGTCTTCTTGAATTCTGACCGTGTTGGTATGTCGTCTCTGAAGCTGTCAGTGTCATGCTCCTACTTTGATGCTTGAGATTGTTTGGCCATATTCCTTGATGTTCTCATGCCAACCATGCAAAATCAAAAGTTTCTTAGCCACGTGCATATTCCTAGTTAACAGAGACGTTGTCTGTGGATGTCTAGCACAAGAGAAAAGGATGCTGTTAGTGGGGAACTGGATGATCCCCATTATTCTGTCATTATTCTACCACTAATAAAGTCAGCTAATAGCGGAAGACCTCCAGCTCTCAGATTGTGTGGAGATTCTAGTCTCTGTCCTGACTAGCATGTTGGTCAGTGCACCAAGAGAGAAAATTGGTGATTAGAAGTGACTGTCCAGCCGAAAGGAGCATGCTAGTGATCAGTGACAAACATCTGTGTCCCTTTAGCGCTGTGTTTTTCAAGGACAGTGACAGCCATTCCAAAATCAGTAAATGAGCTTCAGGACTTGAATGCAATTGAGTGACAAGCTGGCCCCCACCCTGTTGGAGAGTGAGCTGTTTGCAGTGGGCTCTTGCATCTAACAGTTGTGCAATTGTGTTGAGCTGCTCTCCTAGGAGATAAAGCAAAATGGGTAGGAGAGGAAATTTAAGGACACTGGGTGATGATTTAGTCAGCCTCTTGGAAGACAAAAGAGCCTTTCTCAGAGAAAAGATTTTCAGAAAGTAATCTGATTTCACCATATGACTGCAAAGCTCAGGCTCCTGCTTCTCTGCTTCATCATCCTTATGCCTTCTGCTCCTGAAATCTAATTTTCTCCCCAGTGTCCAGTGGTTTCACGAGGTCCCCAGCTCCCTAAACAACCCAGAACATAACGAATGCTACTTCTTTTCCTTCCTTGTGCAAGCCAACACTGTCTGGTGAAAGTTCGTTCTGCTAAGATGCTTCTGATAATACAGTTGATGGTAATGGCTTGTAATACTTCCCATGTCCCAAGAGGCTCTTTGACATATGAGGACAAATGCCATGCATGGAGGGAAAGGATGAAGCTCTGGTGGTAGGTTCTGTGTCACTAGTGGTAGGAGGTGGCGGAGAGCCTTGGGCAGAACTCTCCTGCTACTCTGTACCTTAATTGTCTGGCTGACTCCATTCCTGTGGTTAATGCTCATCATTGATGTCCAGAGGCAGTTTCTAGGTGATCAGTTAAGACTAAATCAGCTAGAAGCATTTTCTGGCCAGGGGCATAGACGTATAAACATCCTTTTGGCCCCCATTTTATTTATTTTTTATTTTTTCTTACAATTTATTCATTATATATGTGGATTGAAGCCTATTCCCTCAACTCCTCCCAGTCCCACCCTCCCTCCCTCTTTTCCCCTGTTTCCTTCCCCTAAGCCACTGAAAGGAGAAGTTCTCCTCCTCTGCCATCTGCCCATAGTTTATAAAGTCTTACCAGGACTGCCTGGATGCTCTTCTTTTCTGTGGCCTGGCAAGGCTACATCACTAGGGGCAAGTGATGAAAGAGCTGGCAATTGAGTTCACGACAGAGGCAGTTCCTGTTCCTCTTACTCAGGAGCCCACATGGAGACTGAGATGCCAATCTGCTACATCTGAGCAGGGGTCTAGGTCCTCTCCATGCATAGTCCTTGGTTGGTACATCAGTCTCTGCAGGACCCCTAGGCTCAGGTTTTTTAGCTTTGTTGGTCTCCTTGTGGGGCTCCGGCCCCCTCCATGTCCCTCTATAGCTGCCTGCTTCCATAAGACTCCCTTTGCTCTGCCCAAAGTTTGGCTGGGAGTCTCAGCATCTCCTTTGATCCCCTGTTGGGTAGAGCCGTACAGAGGATCCTCTATAGTAGGCTTCCATCCTGTTCTCACTCTTCCACTGCTTCTGGTGTTGCTAAACAACGAGGAGGACCCTAGGGAGGATGCTTAAATCTCATTCAGGATAGAGATCCTTTACAGTCTCCTTTGAAAAGACCCAAAGCTAGGAAGCCTGGCCATAGCCCCAGGCTCTGGATTCAGACTTGGTTATGTTCTAGCTCATATCAAATCCGGGTCTGGGTTCTTAGTATGGACTAGGAGGCTCTCCTTGGAAAATAGAAGGAAAGAGGGGTATTTTCTTATCCTCTCAGCCTTGAGATTCTATTTAGAAAAGCGTGCAATGGGAAAGTTTGTGGGAGGGTGGGAATCCCATAGTCATAGTAGAATTTTAGTCCCTATAGGCCCTTTAACTCTGACTCAGATAGTTCCTGGTAGATAAGTTCAGATCAGCTCCCCTCACTGAGCGTGGATTTCTCATCTGAGGAGGAGTCATGGATTCATTGGCCTCTCAAACTTCTCCCAACTTCAACTTTATGTACAACATTATGAGGTTATTGCTTCAAGTGAGTGGATAGTTTCTGAGGTCTTAAATGCACCCAGACATTACCTATATTTTCTAAAATAATATCAGTTTAGTGTTACTTTTAATAAATGATGATAATAAGCTCTTGGAGGATTTATTTGGGTGCCTTATCCAAGATCAAGGAGAAGAAGTCTCTGGGTCTGTCTCTAACTCAGTAGTCCCAGATCCTTCATCTCTCTGTCCATCTTTGGTCTGGAGGAACACAGTGGCTTTGGGCTTTTTTTATTCTTTAATGAAGCATCAACAACCTTACTTAGAGGCTACTCTTTCTCTTAGGGTCACTTTCCTCTTCCTCCTTCTCCTTTTCACCATCATCATTATCATCATCATCATGGCCATCACCATAATATTTTTCAGCTGTTACCATTTATCCTTGATACCTTATAGTCCAATTGAGGGGGCAGGGATCTGGGAAGGAGGCTCAGTGAGTAAAAACACTTGCTGTACAGGTGTCAAAATCTGCCATGACTCTCACAGCTTAGGTCAGGAAATTTGATTGGGGCAGCATCGAGGGACTGAAGACAAAACAGCCACACAGGCACACACGCAGAAAATCTGGGGTCAGCACACACAATGTTCAGATAAGACATAGTAAGATGCATAATTACGTAACACCATATAAACTATTTGGCTGTGTACATAGTTATGTGTTAAGCTTTAACCACTCTGTGTGCTTTCACAATCTAGAAACTACGCAGAGAGAGAGAGAGAGAGACAGAGAACTCACATACATTCCCTTTCTCTCAGTTGTCCTTGGCTACAGTACAATTATAGGGCTGGGGGTGCTGACGTTAAAATGTACAGATGGGATTCATTAGATAATTTGTGTAGTTGTACGTTTTTATCATCACAGGTGGTTGAGGCTTTCAGGAAATGATTTAAGATCAGGAGATAAAGAAGGCCATTATTTCCCCAAAATGAAAATCTGCAGCTTTGATTACATTGGATGTGGGTCCTCGTGTTTTGCCTCTCTGTCAAAAACACAATGAAACTTTATTTCCTGGTGTTTCTCTCAGAGAAATGAATCTCCTAAATGCTTAGCACGGTGCAGTGATACAAGTTATTGGAGAGAAAACTTCTGAACGAAGCGTTGGGGAGATAATATAAGCTGAATATATTTGTCTGTTCAGCATCCTGGCCAAAAATGGTGAGAGTGTTGAGGCAGGAAACAGAGACCGAGGAGGTTTTATTGTGTGTGAGGGTGGAGCTAACCAGAAGTGTCAGAAGTATTTCAGAGCAGACCACACTATGCACCGAAGCTCAGGTGCACACTCACTCCTGTGCACCTGTGCGCACCTACTTCTACTGGATTGTGTCAGTTTTACAACCATGCCAGGCCTGCCACAATTCAGTTGTTATTTTCTTACAACTTCTGAGTAGATGGTACAATCTGCAAAGTTAGAATAAGCCTTTCCACACCATTAAATTTTAACATTTCACATTTCCAAGTATTTGGCTACTAACACAGCATTACTTTTAATGAGAAATCTCAAAGCTGATTTCTCACCAGCTGTCACTGTTGAATTGTTTGACGTTAAATCCTTCAGCAAGACTGAGGGAGAGGGAGAAAGAGCAATAAAGTGACATTAATGACTTAATCAAAATATGTTTGCTTGGAAATGTATAGACACTGAATATTTACTATTTTGAAGGAAGTAAGACTTTTCTTTTTGCCACAGACTTTATTTATTCCCCTGACTTTAGAGGCAATTACTAAATACTCTAAACGTGTAATTCTCCCAGAATATAGTTCACAGTTTTATAATACACATGAAATCTCTCATCTCCCTCCCATCTGGATGCCAAAACTGTTTTTTGTTTGTCTGTTTGTTTTGATGACCCTGAATTACTGATTTATAAACTTTGTGCTCCTAGAAGTATTGATAACTAGTCTTATTTTATATGAGCGCCTTAATAGTTTGAACACCCCTTGCAACAGATGTAAGAGTTACAATTTGCTGGACTGTCATCAAGAGGAACAGGAGAGATCCATCTTAAGTCCTCAAGGAAGAAACCACGGGGCCACCCAGACAGTCTTACCCAGTTGCAACTTTTTCTCCTGGAGTTGATTTTAAAATAATAAAATTGACAAAGAGTGGTTGGTGTCTCTTACAGGATTCCCCTGAGAATCTAGCTGCCTTAAATTTTAGGGTTAATTACCATAGATAAGATGGCTTAAACAGAAGAAAGTTATTCTGGAAACCAAAGAGTCCAAAATCAAAACTTCAACATGACTAGAGTCTCCGTGAAAGCTCTGAGGGACAATCTTTCCTTTCCTTTCTTACCTGCTAGCTGCAGGCATTCCTTGTCTTGTGCCCATGCTACTCCAGTCTCTGCCTCTTTCTTAGTATGCCTCATTCCTTTACCCTCCATCTTTCTTGCTAATGTCTCTCCTGTAAGGACACTGCTATTAGATTCAGGGTCCATCTGGATGATAAGGAGTGAATTCATTTTTAGATGCTTTCTTTACACACATCTAAACAGATCCCTTTCCAAATAAGATCATATTCATTAAGGCATGGATATGAACATATTTTTGGAAGAGTCACCATTCAAGTCACTACATGCCCCAAACCACTGCTGCCATCTCCTTGTCATAAACTGGGTCACACCGCCATCACCATTTTAAAATGGATGCATGTCTGTCTGCAGCAGAATTCCTCTGTGCAGAGTGCTACAGGCTCAACTAGAGCTGGCATACCACAGGAATGCTGGGTGACCACTCAGAGAAAAATGGTCACTATGGGTCTGATGAGCACTGGAGCCAGAGGTAGACATAAGAGACTATGTTAGTTTCTCTCACTCAGCTTCTGGACCACCCTGTCAGGACATGGTTCTGAAGCAGTAGTGTACTGCTCTTATGACCTTGTTCCTTTGACAAAGGATGATCAGAACTTACAACGACATCTTTACAGGATGCCGTGCTGGCTTGTGGACCGTGCTGCTGCTGCTCTCCTTTGAAATAAGACTGTTTTTCCTACTTCTGACACAAATGGATCACTCTCTCCCAAATCTCTCACCACCATCTTTCTTTGTTCCCATTTCCTCCCTTGTCTCCATTCAGCCTCCTTTTTCCTGCCTCCTTTCCATCCTTCTGGAAGGCACAACTTACAGTGTGTTTTCTGTGAGTGATTTTGGAAAGTCCATTCCTCCTTTATGAATTCTAACACTGCCCCTGTCCTTTGCTGTGAGCATACTTACTTCTTGGACTCCCAGGAAAATGTCTGTATTTCCTCTTTCCCCACCCTGGTCTGTGATGTGCAGGGTCCCCTCTCCCAATCCTCTTGGGATAACTTGCACTGCGCCAAAGTCCTACAGTTACCACCTGATCCTCTGTTGACATGCTATGTCCTCACCCACTGTTAACATCAGTCAGTGTTCACAATGGAAGTCTTTTCCTTTAAGCAAAGACACTTATTTAAAACACGATTCTCAAAACCGTATAGAAATTTAAAGATATAAGGAAAGGAATGGACGCTGCCTTGCTTTTAACCTCCTTTCAGAGCATGACCTTAGAGATAAGAAAATATAAATTTGAAGTCATTGAAAGGTTTCATTTCCTCTTACACGTACCTCTGATTGGCCTTCTTACCACACAGCCTACGAAGGGGCCAGGATGAACGTGGGGACGCGCAGCTTTGCCTGTGGTGGAAGGTAATGTTACCTCCATATAGCAGATGTCGGAGTGTGGGGGGGCGGTGAAGGTTGAGTTCTATTGTAGTAGGAACATAGTAAGCAGGGAGGCTGCTCTGGAGCTACGCCATACCACAAAGCCTGGTGACGTCTAATGGTACCAGTGCTCATGTGTGATTACATCATCACCCTTCTACTCTCCGACTCCCTGTCATGATCCTAAACAGGAGGCTTATATAGCCTTGGTTGGCAGAATTATGATGCCCTTGCTGGTCATCATGTGGACAGGGAAAAGTGAGGTTGCGGGGAGCTTGTTGGGGAAGGAGCAGCTGGTGCACTCAGGTCAAGTGCAGCTTCACTAATGATATCCAGGACTATTAATTATTGTCTTATAACCGTGCTGTTACTGGGGCTTTATAAGAATCACATGAGGTCCCATTTCTGGTGTGCAGTAGCCACCCATTCAGTTATTTTGGGTTCCTGTTCATTCCTTCCCTTTGTGATTCCCTTCCACCCCAGAGGACTACGCTGCCTTATGCTGGCCACGGACTTACCCTGACTTGCTATTTTATCAATTAGTCACCAGACAACAACACTCATGATAATGGTGGACATCACTGCATGTGATAAGCTCTGCCAATGCTCCAGTGTGCATTCCCTCTGGGAGTTTTATATGCATCCCATAGGAATTCAGAAAGAGTTGAACACAAGCAGCCATAAGGCTGGTCTGACCCTGTTCCAGGTTAGATAATCTTAGATGCCTATCAAGTTACAATATTTTAGTTGTGTGTCAGAGCCTTCTTTCTTTCTGCTAGATTCACCCCTTGAATATTTATGCAGAGTAGACTAAGTAGCCCTGCATAACATCCACCCTCCAAAATCAAAGGTAGAACAGTAGTTTGTTACTCTTGCAAAGTTTACTGTGGCCCATTCATTTCTGCAGCAGCTCTCTCTGAAGGTGTGGCTTGGAGACTGAAGCAGATTCTGTCTTATAAGTATGCCCTCTTCTGCTGTTGACCAAAGAAGGTGTCAGAGTAATAGGAAAGAAATATGTGTCTTTAGCTGTACCAGGCTACAGGTGAAAAACAAAAAGTCATTTTTTTCTCATAGTTTATTGGCTCGAATTGTTCCTGCAGCTCAACTCAGATGCAAAGGTGGCTGAGCAGGGAAAACATGTGGATGGAGGATAAATAAAGAGTATGTACACCACACTTTGGGTGTGTAAACCATCTAGTGTCAGTAGCTCTCCAGTGACTTGCCTGGTGGCTATTTAATTCAGCTTAATTAAAGGCCATTTTCCAGCGTCGTACTTCAAACCAGATGCCACATGTCAGATAGAAGTTGCTATCCAGCCAATAGGCTTCCCATAAACAGCTGTCTATGTCAGGCCAGTCTTCTGTTACTGCTGCCTCCATAGAGGAGATGATTTAGAAACTTTCCCTCTACTGAGACTTGTGGATGAAACTGGAATCCTCACATAAAAGAGTAGCTGTCCATGGTTTGGGATCAAAATTACATGCTCAACAATTCTTTCAGCCCTTCAAAAGCTCAATGTAACGGTCATGGCTCTTCATAGTGAGTCACCAGGCCATTTCAGGCCTTTAGAGCACAGGGGATAGGGGAAGACTGAAGAGCTGTGTTGCAGAGAAGTGTGCCTCTAATTTCATGTAGAAACTTTAAATGTCTTAATGAGCATTACCTATCAAGACTTCTCACAAGAAGGAGATGATTTCTTGATTGGACAATTAAAAAACAAACATTCAACTGAAGGTCAATGTTGTCATATGGCTCAGATGTGAATGCCTTTGTTATTTCACATTATCGAACATGTTGATATTAAGCGGTAGGGAACAGATATCTCTCAGCATCATCCAGGTCATAGTGGAAGTAATTTGGAAAGAAAATGCTGACCGTAGAATTAGAATGTCATTTGAAAAGGTTGAGTAGCCACAGTTGAAGGAGCTTTGGATCCACATACATTGGAATCTAGTATCCTAAGTCTAAAGTGTATTTTGTAATGGGCAGTCTACTCAGCCCCTTTCATGCTCTGTTCCCTCATCCAACAAATATGAAGATTAATATTAGCTTTTACTGTAAAAGTTTGCAACAGTAAGAAGATTGTGTAGTTCCTCAACTGTAGAAGAACAACCACTTTCTCAATATAAGGTGGCAGTCAGCTTTCTTGCTAAAATAGTCCCTTTAAGGCTGGCCTCTCCTGATCTAGCTGGCCATGCTCACAGTTTCTGAGAAACACTTGTAGCCTCTTAGTATGTGGGGCTCTAGTAGCTAGAGGGAACCATGGGAGAGGCAGTGCTAAGAGGTGAATCTCTAATCTAGGTAACCCAAGGAAGAAATGTTGTTCAAGTGTTCACTGTTAAAAGCCTAGTCCTCAGTCCATGGTGTTACCTAGGCAAGATGAAGCCTTTAAGAAGGGGAGCCCTTTTGAGAGAAAAAAAATAAAAGAGAGAGCGGGAGCCTAAAGGGTAATATTTAAATAGCTGAGATTATGGGTGGTGGGTCCCAGGCTCTGTCTTTTCTTCCCAAGCTCTCCACCATAAAGTGAGCTATTTGCTTCTTCCCAGTGTTCCCACTATGGTGTGTTTTCACTGCTCTCACCAGGAAGCCTTAAAATAATAGGTCTGGCCTGTCACAGATCAGAACTTCTGAAAAGCTGAGCTCAAACAAGTCTTTTCTCTCCATAAGATTCTCTCTATACCTCAGGAATTTGTTACAGCAGCAGCATGGCGACCAGTCCACTTTCACATTCTCTGCCACAGAACAGAATGGATGGTACAGAGCTGCCCTGGTGTGAGGAGAGAAGAGGCCTCAACACCTCACAGCATGCTTCCTGGGGTGCCAGGTAGCTGCTGTCCACAGTTTTCCCTCAGCCACCTCCATGTTGCTACAATGACTCTAGTTCTGCCATCAGACACTTCCTGTGTTTTTATTTGGAGATGGCATGTGTGTCTTTCCACCACGTTGAGATAGGCCTTCGTGGATTTTAGTGTGCGTTTGAAGGCAGCATTTTAGCTGAGCACTCATCATCTACTCACATCACATGAAGTTTGTTTAAGCTGTCTCAGATCCTCAGCTGCACCTAGATTAGCAATGCTAAAGGAAAGCAGATTTCCAATGCTGATATTTAATATTTGATTTTCTTTCATTTCTCATGGAATCTTGGGTGACCATACCCAATGTGAATTCCATTTACTATATACCCATTCCCAGTGAGTTTCTTAAGGGGTTTCTTTTCTGGATGAGTTAGAGGAAGTCAATAAACACACAAAGAGAGGATACAGGATGTTAAGAGTAGAAAAAAAAGAGTAGAGAGCAGTGCCTAAGAGTAATTGAAACAGTATGCCGTCCTGGTCTACAGAGAGTGGGACATGATTGATGGAGGAGGTGGAGGGAAGGACACAGCTGATTAGAACTTTATCTTCACCTTGTTCTTATCAGGGAACAAGAATGTATCTGCTCACATTAAAAGCTGGTGAATGTAGCCAGCATGGAAGGACGGTACGACTTTAATCAACTATTGCCAACTTGTGCAATTCCCTGTCATGTGGTTAGTAAGGATGTCTTTCTCCCTGCTGAACTTCATGGTGATAAGGGTCAAAGGGCATCTTCCAAAGGATAACTTGAAATCTCTCAAAGACAACCCTCCGCCTTGTCCTGAGAGCCAGCATCAGGCTGGAGTCTGGGGAAAAAGAGAAGCCTCTCAGTGTACCATCTGTACATGGAGGGTCACTGTTTGCTTCAAACAAGAGGGGACAGCAGTGGAAACTGGTTCTACCTTCTAAACAAGTGTCCCAAAAGTTCCTTCTCTATTTCCCAAGTAACAACCACACAGCAAGAAGGAATCCTCCCTTCCTCTTATGCCCCAGCTTCACAGACCAATGAGATGATGGCAACCTTGAAACTGGTTTACAGTTGGGCCAAGCATCGCAAAACCAACCTGTTCTAAGTGTCTACAGGGTTCCCCCAAGACAAAGAGCTATTTTTAATGGAGGAAAATCCCGAAACCATATGAGATAGAGAGACACAATTACTGAGAGGTAAAATAGAAAACAGCAAAAATCTCAGTTTCTAGTGATAGGATAGAAGAAATTTCATCCCCAGGCAGGGGTCAGAATGGCTTGGGAAGAAGTGTTCTGTTCAAGTCTTGTGATGTTTCTTCACTTCAGTCAAGAGTCACAAGTAGAAAGTAAGCCTGAGTGAGGTCAGAACCAAGTTTGTATCTGGAGATTTATGTCTGTCAATAAGCCCTCTGAAGATGTATTGCATTTAGATGCTACTTTCTCTTCCTTGCCTCCATTACCAAACTTTCTGACAATACATAGCATGTCATACAATTCCCAGGGACAAACCTATCCTATGCTGTCCTCAGACGCCTGCCCCCAATCGCTAAAAGACCATTGGAAGACACACATCTTAGCGTTTTGTTGTGGTTATTACTGTAATCTTATAACCGCATTTCCCTGTTGCTGAGCTGCAGACCCTCCTGCATGTACCAAGTGCTCAGCTTTGTTATCTTCAACACTCTTTGTAAAAGGCCTGACTGCCCACTGATAGGCCCTAAGCACCTACATTAGCATACTTCTTTAGAGTTATTCATTAGTTAAATATTTACTGTGCATCCAGGTCTATCCATGATATTAACATAGTGCTCAAGATTGCAGGGGTGGGTAGGCCAATGCTTTTTTTTTTTAGACTTCAAGCCTAAAAAGTACATTGGGTCTCAGAGACACTTGGCACCATGCCCTTGGGTTCAGGGTCTGCCTTTCCTAGATCCCTGGCATCTCCGATGTTTAAAGAGAGACCTCTGAGAGAGGGCTACCACAGTATAGATGCCACCCTCCGCCCCCCACACTCATTGAACAGAAGTAAGGCTCAGGTACCTAAGTTATGGCGCAACCTGAATCCCTTGTCTGTGTGGGAATCTCCCCTTTGGCAGTCTGCAGGACCTGGAATGATTGGAGGCCTGGTTTTACCTGCAGAGCATTGTAACTTCTGTGGCATAGACAGATGGTGGCCAGTCCTCTTTTCCAAGCATCCATGCTCATGGCAGGCATTGAGGTCTATAAAAATCATCTCTGTTCTTCCTTCCTTTATCCACATTCTAACCTAAGTGATGCATTTCTCAGATACACCGGCTCTCTGAGTAGCTGCTGATGAGGGTCCTGTTTTGTCCTAGAGAAAGACTCTCCTAAGTGGCCTGCATCTTTCTTAGCATTTGCTTTCTCCATGAGCCATCTCAGGAAATTGGCACAGGAAATTCTCTGAGGTGAGGAGAAACTAGACTTAAAAGGGTGTTTTTCTCACTGGCTAGTTGAGTCCAGCCTTATATCTGAGCCTTTTCTTGATGCTGGAGATGAGATATCTATCTCTTCATCCTCTCATGTGAGATCTTCCAGGCCCAAAAGACAGAGTATAACTAGAGCTGGATGTAGCGTCCCTCCCAATACTCTAGGGGCAAGTGTTGCACACAGATCACAATGACCATTTCTGCCTGGAAACCTAGACAGTGACATTCAAGAAGTCATGGTTCCAGGATGTCATGAAAAGAGGTGACAGGGTCAGTTATGTCACGCAAACCACTGTTCCAGGCTGGAAGTGTAAGACTCCAGTTTTTTGAGCATAATTTATACAGAAGTAAGGCCACTTACAAAATAAATCTTCATAAAAACAAGATGGCAAATTTTCTTGATAAGTCTTTAGAATTCTGTTGTGAAAACCATAATTAAAATCATGAAAGCATGTTAATTTTATCTTATAGTATTTAACAAAATGGTAATTGCATCTATGTTCTACTTCTGCTGCTTCAAGTGCTACAAGCATTCTCCAGCATGAGGGTAAAGCAGCAGGAGGAATGTGTGAGGGAGAACTTGCCTTATCAGTGATCCTTCAGTAAATGACATGTCAACTTGTCTATCTTTACACACTCTCACAACTTTGGGGCACTGATTATAAAGCTTTTATGTACAAGGGTCACAAAAGCTGTGTGAAGTCTTTGGCTGAACACTTGGACAGCCAAAAAAATGCACTTAAGAATAACCTAAAAGTTCTTTCTGTGTTAGAATCTGTGTGGGGACCCAGGCGGCTTCCCCAGTAGCATAGTCTTTTGTAATGGCATCATTTTAACAAGCCCTCCATCCGTTCCTAGTTCCCTTGATTTCTCCATCAAGGATAACCTGTCACTTGGGCTCTTTGGGTCTCCATCAAGCTCTCACAGTCTTCCCTTCCCTGTTCTAATTCAGGGTATCTCTCTTCCCATGTCTGCCTTTCCAGCTCTTCCCAAGCTTTCCTCCTTGCAAGAGCAGAGCCTGGTGTCCCTGCTGCTCTTCAATGCCCAGAAAGAGCTCTTGGGATGTCTTAATAGGGTGGCTTTTCACAGGCTGGATTCTTGCCATATTATACCTAGCTGAATTCAAACTTACCTGATCATTTCAGCATAGGACCTATGGATCCTACATCTGTATATTAATTTATCAGGAGTAGCAATAATCTTCTGAGTACAGCCCTATCTTTATAATAGAAAGAAGCATCCCTGCTTGTCTCATTAGCCAGTGGTGCCTTGTTCCCATGAGATCAATGAAGTTTGTAAGCACAGTAGGGTTTGGCTTCTCATCTCTCTAACTGTAGCTGAACGGTAGGATATACGATGCATCATTCTCTGAGGCTACTCCCTCTGTTACTCTGAAAGAAATGGACTCGTCATTTTGTCTGGAGAATAATTAATATATATATATATATTTCTTTCTCTCTTCAATCTTTCAATTTTCACAGTACTGCAAGAACATAGGCATCTATTTCGCAGTTTGATGGCTGAGAAAATGGAGTTTCAGCAAAGTCAAGGGCTGTCTTTGAGGCAGCAAGCAGGCAACACACGAGGTCAGGCTGGGTAATTTCTACTGTTGCCATGCCTTTGCTGGAGCATGGAAGACTTGATGTAAGAGTCCCTCAAGGAAGATGGCCTGTTGTGTTGCAAACAGTACACACCCCTCTTCTACTCACAGAAAATGCAGTAATTAAGTTTCCAGGCAGCTTCTTCTTTTGAAATTTTAATGTCTACTCTTCTAATAGTTATGCAAATGTAGGCAGAGCTACCTTATCATCCAACTCAGAAGCTGACACCAGCCATTTCCAACATTCAATGAGAACTTGTGTGGGGAAATTGAAGTGCTTGCCATCAAATATGCATGCTCTTTGGAGTCTTGGATCTCAGCATTTAATACTGTGCAATGTGAAACTATGTACTTAGAAATAAGTCTCCATTTTACCTACCCTAGCCATGGAGAGAAAGCTCCTTAGTGATTCCTGGGTCAAATGGATCCTTAGGGGTGGAGGTGGAGTTGAATCTGCTTTCCTACGTCAGCCTTACTTTACATATTCTTTGCCTTTCCTATCTATCTCCTTCTCTTTCTGTATTTAACATTCCCATTTCTTCTGGTAAGAAGCATGCATCTTAATGCAACCAATACTTTTCTTCTTTATCCATAGTCTCTCTAGAAGTTGAATCTCAAGAGGACAGCAGTTCTGACAAAGAGGAAGGACTAGCTCAGGCTTTGTTATACCCTTGCTGAGTGACAGACAGTGGGAGAGTTTCATTTATACCCTCCCAACCTGAGGACAGCTCTCAGAGTTGGGCGCCAGGATTTGTTTGTAAAGGTACAGAAAATATGAGCCTGAGAGATAAAGAATCCTGTTCAAGTCCAGCAGCTCTGATAAAGTTAAGATCATATTTAGACACAGGGACTGGTATGTGTAGAACTCAAGTGGTTGATGCCTAGCGACCTTGAATTGTGGCTTAGGGAGATATTCCTGGCACTGAGTTTTTCATTAGTCATCCATGTAGCATATGAAGATGACTTCTGTCTCTTCCTTGCTCAAAGATAAAAAGAGATCACCTCAACCATTGCTCTTCTACTGCTCAGAGGCTACTGGCCTCGGGAGGGAGCTCTCTGCTCTCCAAAATCTAACTGTTGCTGTGGAGCATAGAAATGACCTCCTGGCAGAGTCAGGAGACTCTACACAGTCTGTTTTCAGAGTTTGCACAGCTTGCTGGGAAGGAGTTATGTGTGGAGTAAGCATTTTTGGATCAAGCTCAGAGTCTGTGATCTGCTGCCATGAGGAAAGGTGCTTCTGTCTGACTAGAAGAAAATCCAGAATTCCTTTTCCTGGTGGTGGCTCTGGATGCCAACGGTAGGGAGGGGAGAGGAGAGGACTAAAATATCATGAAAACACCCTCTGATCTTTGCAAAGCTCATTTGACTTTAGGGAATTCTCCATAGTGTCTATGCTCTGTTAAGGCACTGTCCAGAGCTTGAGAAGGAAAATCTTTAGGGAACTGGAGAAGGTTACCTATGATACAGAAAAGATATATTATATTGTTCCCAACCCAAGAATTTTAAGTCAGCAAATAGGTGCGGTCAAAGAATTAACTTGTGGCCAGGTTAGAAGATGGACCACTAGTATGATGCTGTGCTCCTGGTTCAGCCTTGCATCCTAGTGACCAAATGGGAGTCTTGATTCTCTAGTAATGAGGAGAAAGGAATCTGTTAAGGTTCACTTGTGTTTCTTCCAAGTTCAGCCACTGATCAGTCATTTCTCCCACAGACATCATGGGAATCCTCATTAGTTTCTCCAGATCCCATGGTTTATTAATGCTAAAGTTTCATCAGTTCTTAAATTTTTAAATTATATTTATGTATGTATGTATGTGTTTATGTGCATCGTGAGTGTGTGTGTGTGTGTGTGTGTGTATGAATGTCACAGAGTATTATGGAAGTAAGAGGAAAATTTACAGAAGTCCATTTTTTCCTCTACCATATGGGCCCCAGGAGTCAAACACAGTTGTCAGGTTCAATGGTACTAGCTTTTTCCCAATGAGCCATCTAATCATCCCTGGATTTAATCAAATATTTCTTTTACTTTAAAGACCTAGCAATTTCAAGTCATATCCTTATGCACTGTAGAATACATAAATAGGCAATATTTTTACTTTAATATTCAGAGTCATGGGGGTGGGGATGTAGTTCAGTTCATAGAGTACTTTCGTTGTGTGGTGCTTTGAATGAAAATGGTGCCCATAGGTTCATATATTTGAATGCTTAGTCTGCAGGCAATGGAACTGATTGAGAAGGACGAGGAAGTGTGGCCTTTTTGGAGTAGCTGTGGCTCTTTTGGAAAAGGTGTGTCATTGAGAATGGGCTTTAAAGTTTCAAAAGCCCACATCAGGCTCAGTCTCCACTGTTTCTCTCTGTCTCTGTCTGTCTATCTGGATAAGGACTGCAAAGAGCTCTCAGCTACTGTTCCAGAACACATTTCAACTCTCTGAAAATATAAGCGAGCCTCCTATTAAATACTTTGTTTTGTAAGAGTTGCCTAAATCATGAGGCCTCTTCATAGCAAGAGAACAATAACTAAGACACCTAGGATGCATGAAATCCTGTGTTGGATCCCCATCCCTGCAAAAATATGAGAGCATGGCTTGTAATCCTAGCACTTGAGAGGTAGAGGCAGGAGGACCAGAAGTTCAAAGTTTGAGACAAGCTTTGTCTATATGCACCTCTCCAGATATATATATATCTAGAGAGAGAGAGAGAGAGAGAGAGAGAGAGAGAGAGAGAAGTCATACTGAAATTTTTATTTATTTATTTATTTTAATTTTAAGGCTCATGCCTGTTTTGGTGGGTCAAGGCTTTCTTAGGCTTCCTAACTTTTAATCCTATGTTAAATTTTACAGTAAGAGCTGAAACTCTGTTAAAATGTGAATAAAGTTTTTGTTGCATGGTTAAGAAAAAAAAAAACAGAACAAAATAAACAAAAAGTTAGAGCAATCCTTAGAGAGCTATCCATGATCCTTAGCAAGGAAATTTTCAAGATTCTCCAATAGAAAAAGCTCAGTGTTATTTGTTCAGTAGTGTTTTGACAAAAGCAAGGAGGAAAATGTAAACATTAAACACCATGGGACATCATTATAGCATTAAGAAATTAATTTCAATGCTTTTACAGTGAGGATAAAACTTTAATTCTGAGGTCGAGACTTTGCACTTATTTTTTTCCTTTTCACTTGTTCTATTTTATCTGAGGAAAACCAAATAAACTAGGAGAGATTTTTCTGAAACAATTTCCTTGGAGAGTAGACAGGTTGCCGAAAGTATTGGGATCATTATAATTCTTGGTCTAGATCAGGGAGATCCCAGTCCCTGAAGTTTAAGGCCTTATGGTCATGCTGGGAGTGAGACTTTAACTTTCTAACTCCCAGTCATGCCTGTTGTCTGCTGCATCTCCACCTGGGAGTGACCCAGCCAGATGCTAAACATCTGGAAATTTGGAATACTGACTTCTTTCTCTGTTTCCCTTGCAATTGATTTCTAGAAAAGAAAAGAAAGCTAGTTGATATTCAGAGCCATTGTATGACTTCCAGACTAGAGACAAGAATTCTTAGCAAGTATTGTGTACTGTGTCCCAAGAGGGATTTGGGGCTCCTTGACCTTTGTACTGGCTAGTTTTATGTGTCAACTTGACCCAAGTTAGAGTCATCAAAGAAGAAGGAGCCTCACTTGAGGAAATGCCTCCAGGAGATCCAGCTGTAAGGTATTTTCTCAATTAGTATTAAATGGGGAAGGGCCCAGCCCATGGTGGAGGGACCTTACCTGGGCTGGTATTCCTGGTTTCTATAAGAAAGCAGGCTGAGCAATCCAGGAGGAACAAGTTAGCAGTACCCCTTCATGGCCTCTGTATCAGCCCCTCCCTCCAGGCTCCAGCCCTGCTTGAGTTCCTGTCCTGACTTGCTCCAAGGACTATGATCTGGAAGTGTGAGACGAATAAGCGCTTTCCTCCCCAACTTGCTCTTTGGACATGATGTTTCATCAGAGCAATAAAAACCCTAACTGGGACAACCCTTTTCTCCTGTTTTCTAGAGATATGTACTGGGCTTAGCTGGCATCACACCATGCTCCCCACATTGTGGGCTTTTCTGTTTGAGGTGGTTTTTAATCCTAGAAGGGACACTGACTCTCAGAAATATAAAAAGTCAGTTGTTTCCCCGAGCACCATAAAATCTTTTTTATGCTTTGAATTTTCTCCTGCCTCCGTAGGTATTGCCCCATTTCCTGCCCCACCTGTCCATTCTTGTCCTGCCCTCTCCATATGAGGTGCTATGTCATTTTTCATCTCCTTTGTCCGTGCCAAAGAGCTCTTACCACCGGAGTCAGAAAGTCTACACTGCAGGGGAAAAGTGAGCCACCAGGGCAAGGCAGCTGGGGAGATCATTCATGATGAACTGCTTCAGAGAGCAAATTTGTGATGAGGCCAGAGACAGTCTGTGTCAGCTAAGGAAAGTGCCATCCTTTCCCCAGAGGGTGCAGCCCTCTGTGGGACAGTCCTTATGAGAGGCCCTTTCTTTGTGGAGCCTTCTTCTGATTCTCTAGCACATCAACCATAGAACCTTGATTCCCCTCTGTATGTCACATGTTCCTGAGACCCATGAGAGGAAAAGAATGAGGTCCGTCATTTCGTGAAGTCTTATGAAAAGTCTCATGAAGTCTTCATGAGTCTCACTGAAAAGAGAAGATGCAAATGCACCTCAATTTCTGTATCCATTCTTCATTTGAGGGAGATCTAGGTTGTTTCCAGATTCTGGCTATTGCAAATAAAGATGCCATAAACATAGTTCAGCAAATGTCCCTGTATGATGGAGCATCTTTTGGGTATATGCCCAGGAGTGGTATAGCTGGGTCTTGAGGTAGCACTATTCCAAATTTTCTGAGAAAGCACCAGATTGATTTCCAAAGTGGTTGTACAAGTTTGCATTCACCAGCAATGGAGGAGGGTTTCCCTTTTTTCATATTGTCTCCAGCATGTGTTTTCACTTGAGTTTTTGATCTTAGCCATTCTGATGGGTGTAAGATGGAATTGTTGTTTTGATTTGCATTTCCCTGAAAAATAAGGGCATTGAGCATTTCTGTAAGTGTTTTTCTGCCATTCTGTTGAGAATTCTCTGTTTAGCTCTGTACCACACTTTTAATTGGATTATTTGGTTTATGTTTAATTTCTTGAGTTCTTTAATTGTGATACATATACGTGATGAAATACTACTCAGCTATTAGGAACAAGGAAATCATGACATTTTCAGGCAAAGGGATGGAACTAGAAAACATCAACCTGAGTGAGGTAACCCAGACCCAGAAAGACAGTCATGGTATATACTCGCTTATAGGCAGATATTAGTCATATAATGTAGGATAAACATACTAAAATCTACAAACCTAAAGAAGCTAAACAACAAGATAGACCCTGGGGAGGATGCTTAATTCTCATTCAGAAGGCAAACAGGATAGACACAGGATGGAAGACTACCATAGATGTCCTCTGAAAGACTCCACCCAGCAGGAGATCAAAGCAGATGCAAAGACTCATATCCAAACTTTGGGCAGAGTGCAGGGAGTCTTATGGAATAGGTGGGTGGTGGGCAGAGAGAAGGACCCCAGGGAGGGGACAGGTACTCCACAAGAAGACCAACAAAGCCAAAAAATCTGGGCCCAAGTAGGCCTTGCAGAGATTAATGCATCAACCAAGGACCATGCATGGAGAGGACTTAGACCTCTGCTCAGATATAACCCATAGGCAGCTCAGTCTCCACAAGGATGACCTAGTAAGGGTAGCAGGGGCTGTCTCTGACATGAACTCAGTTGCCTGCTCTTTAATCACTTCCTTCTTGAGGGGCAACCTTTCCATCCCACAGAGGAAGAAGATCCAGGCAGTCCTGATGAGACTTGATAGTATAGGGTCAGATAGTATGGGAAGAGGACTCCCTTTCAGTGGACTAGGGGAGAGGGATAGGGGGAAAGAGGGAGAAGATGAAGAAGGGGCTCCATTGGGGTATAAAGTGAATAAATTGTAATAAATAAACAAATAAGCAACTTTTAAACAAAGATACTCTGCTAAGCTTACAGAGTTGTCCTCTGAGAGGTGCTACCCAGCAGCACCTCAAAACAGATTCTGAGACTTGCAGCCACAATTGGGCAATGGATAGGGAGTTTTATGGAAAAGTGGGAGGAAAGAGAAAAGGACCTGGAAGGGACAGAAGCGCCACAAGACCACCAACAGAGCCAACTAACCAGGGCCCAGAGGAGCTTGCTGAGACTGAAGCCTTGACCCAGGACCATGAATCAACTGGTCAGAGGCCCCCTACAGAGATATAGCAGATAGGCAGCATAAGCCTTATGTGGGCCCTCTATAACGGAGCTGGAAACTGCTTTGGTCAGGGATTCACTTGCCAGCTTTTTGATCACTTTCCCCTGGTGGGACTGCCTTGCCAGGTCACAGGGGAAGAAGACATTTTTAGTCCTAATGCAACTTGTTGAACTGGGCTGTATGGGAAAGGGAGGTCCCCTTTTCTGCAGGAAACCAGAGGTGGAGGGGACTAGGAGGGAAGGAGGGATGGGCTACAACAATGATGTAATGTGAATTTTAAAAAAATGAAATTTAAAGAAGAAAGAAAAAAAAGAAAAGAGAAGATGCATGTGTTCAGACCAGGACCAGCTAGAGAGTGCTAGTCCTGACTGATTAATTGAGTCACCATGCTTTACCTAGATTCTTTTGTGCCTGGAGCTTCCATTCCTTAACTCATCTTATGCTTAGCGTGTCTGAGGAAGGTGCGGTCACTACAGATGAGGAAGCTGAGGTATACAGAGCACAGAGAACCAACCAAAACCTATAAGGAGGATTGCATGCTAACCTCTGGGTGTGTGCTCTAACGTTCAAACAGTGCAAAAGAACAGTCTAAACTTTACTCCGGTATCCAACTGAAAACCCAGTAAAAGTACTAAAAGGTACTAAAAGAAATTTCTCGTTTGACTCTAGCTAGCATCTTCAGAATAAAATGGCTCCTGCCTTCAAAAGAAGAGACAGTTTCATTATGACAGAATGCTGTTTACTGAGGGGGTAACAGAAAGAAAGAAAAGCCCTTGTCTTCTAAGAGATTTCAGGAGCACAGTATTTTCAGAGCTTATTTGCTTTTGAAATCACAGATGAAGTGAGGACCCAGACAAAGGGTGCTAATACTAAAGTGTTTTTTTCACTTCAGACCCAAATATTTAACATTTCCTCCAGATTTCTAAGAATAGCTGATGCACCTATAAATTCTTCAGCAATAAAGAGCCTTCTAATCCATGGGAGTGTGTCTTCATTGGCAAATCTCTGGGCCAATGGTGTCATCGCGGTTAACCACTCCGTGCTTTGTGGCGGATGCTGTAATGTCCTCATGAGCTCAGTGTGTCCACTTTGGATGAATATGAATTCTTCTTGCCTCTGGCCTCCTGTAGATTGCACGGTTCTTTGGAAAGGCTTAGACATAGGAGCCTGTGGGCTGCAGCCCACCTGAGCAAGCAAGCATCCTGGTGGAGGAAAGCAGGCAGGCAAGTCTGCCCTTTAGTGCTCCTGGCAAATCCTGTCTGTCCACACAGTGAAAGAGCGAATTTGAAAGTGTCTTTCTGCTTTGCAAACATGCCATTAGAGACAGAGAGCATGAGAAAAAACACACCATAGAAATCCCTTTGCAGCTGATTTTCATTTAACCAAACTGAAGTATGAATGCTTATTACAGAAAATGGCTGGTAATCTGTTTGTAGTAATTTCCTGGAGAGGCTCTAAGATGCTAAAGCCATCCTTCCAATGGCTGGCTTCCTCCTCCGTATTCTGTGGGAGCAGCTCCTGCCAGCTTCCAGGAACCAATTGTTATATATTCTGATTATTTTTTTTACTCTATTGCTAAGCTGTTGGTGCCTTGAAGTTGGTCATTTTTACACCAGCGAAATCAACAAACACTACAAATTGAGGTCTCTGCCCCATGACTCCCCAAAGCCAGTTCACTAACATACTATTGTGCCAGGTGTTTGATAAATCAGAACATCTGGCAGCAGTCCTGACTGTGCATCCCATAGGTCTAGGAAGCTCTTATAAACTATGGAGAAGTCTAGAGTGTGGGAGGCTACTGACCCCAGTGGTTACAAGGCTCTGGAGTCTTTCCTTTGGTTTCCAGATAACAGTCACTTCCAAATTTCCCAACTAAGGTTTCAGGTATGACCCTCTCCTGGGTTCCTATCTTATGGTCATGCCTTCTGAGAACCTCTCCTAGGAGCATACTTCTCTCCTGTCCAGGTTTTATGTCTTGTGTCCTGTCTTATTGGCATAAGCCATGGTCCTTCCACCTCATTTCTTACTCCTTATCTATGGCAGTCACACACGTGGGGATTAGAGCTATGGAGTAGGATTTCAGTAGCACCATTCTGACTTCCGTCAGATGTCCCAAATCTTTGAAGGAGACACTTTCACTACATTTGCATTAAACTTGAAGTCAACTGGGTATGATCATTCCCATTTCACCAACAAAATTTCAGATACCGCAAAACAATGGAACTGGTTTATGCAGGACTCTCAGATTGAGCAATGGGATTTATTTTCACAACAAAGTGAATGAAACAATTGTGTACAACTCAGAGATAGATAGATAGATAGATAGATAGATAGACCTACAGAGAGAAAAATGTGTATTTATAATGATAAGATGTAGTAATTCTACCATTTTTCTTCATGGTGCCTGATGCACAGGAGGTATGCCATCTATTGAATGATGTTGTGGCTTGAATGTAAAATGTCCCCCATAGGCTTCTATATTGAACACTTGGTCTTCAAATGCTAGCACTGTCTTGGAATGTTACAGAACTTTTAGGAGGTAGAGTCACACTAGAGAAAATAGATCACTTGGAGTAGGCTCAAAGTTTGACAGACTGGTGTCTCTTCCTGTTTGATCTCTACTTCCTGACTGGTCACAGCTGTGAACAGTTGCTTCATGCTCTGCTGCCATACCTTCCCTACCATGATGAATTATATCCGCAAACTGTGAACCAGAATAACCTTTCATCCCTTCAGTTTCTTCTTTTCAGGTGTTGGTCATGGCAACAAGAAACTAACACAGATGAACAATGTCCATAAATGGCAAGGAGCTTGATACAGTTAGTACCATCCATCCATCCATCCATCCATCCACCCATCCTTCACCATCCATCCCCTATCTATGTTTCATTATCATGGACATTGTTCTCCAGGACCTGGTGGCAGCTTCTCTGGGAGGCTTCCCTGGAACCCTGCCAATGATACTGGCTACAATATCTCTTCTTCTGCTTTTGTTTGGCCAACACTTTGTTGCCTATTTGCTTAATGGCACTGTGGGAGTTATTTTTTGAAGGGAAGAAGGCCCACACTCATTTTATAATCAAGGAAACTGAGGCTCCAAGAGAGCCGGAAGGACTGCTGGAAAGCACATACTGTGAGCAAGTGGGAGAGGCACTCTATGACTGCTCCTTTCACTCTGCCTTTGTCTCCCAGGTGACAGGACACTATAGGGTGGTACATTTCATATCCTAAAGCATCCATAGATTTTTTTTCCATACATATGACTTCAGTGTTCAGAGGTATAAAATCATGAGATACAGGAAAGTCTGTTTGCTTAAGATATGGCTGTGTGTATGGAAGGTCACATACTTACTGCCCTTCTGTTAACTCCTCTGGCTAACCTCCCCTCCACCTCACTGGCATGGGGCTGAAGAAGTAAACATGAGCAGATATCTTTGAGAGGGCAGGCAGGAACAGAGTGTACTTATAATTAAATCTCCCCAAGCCAATTTGTCCCCTCTGATCCCCATTTTCCATGCCTAAAGCTCCCTGCACCAAAAGTTTCTGCCCCCAAATTTCTGTATTTGAGATTCTTTTCAAACAAAAGCATCTGAACTAGGCCCCCATCCATCCCTACTGTGTCCTGTGCAGAGATGACTGAAATGTTAGCTTTTAAATGGGGGAAAAGAAGACTTTCTGGAGAAATTTCCCCCAAACTATCATCTTCTCTGAAAAGTGACCTGTCAGCAGTTCTCATCTGTCACAGAATGAAAAGTGCTCCCTGGAACCAATGAGAACCTCGGCAGAGAAATGGGCTGAAAGGGAAGGAACATAGGTAGTCCCAGAGCATGTTGGTTGTATGGAGCTGTCCTGAGCATTGGTAAGCTCTCTGGAAGTTCATAAGAATAGAGACCCCAACCCTGGGCTTTGGCTGGAGATGAGAGGCTGCGTCCTCTGATTCTGGGACAAGAGTGGCTTCTGGGTTCAGTGCTGGTGAACTGACATTGCACGTCAAGGAGACGCCATTCCCAGGTGTTGAGACCAACCTCAGTCCTTTCACAGAAGCTCTGACATGGGAAGATCTAGTGTCTCCCAACCTCTATCACGTGCATCCCACTTCCCCCGATTTTTCTCCATCTCTGTGTCTTTTGGTCAATTCTCAGTAACATTTTCCTTCAAAGAAATCTAACTTTCTGAATTTGTGTGTGAGTGTATGCGAGTGCATATGAAATGTGAAAGTGTTAGCACAGGGCTGGATAGGTATGCATGGATGCATATACATATGGAAATAAGGGATTAATCCTTGTGGGTCATTCCTCAGAAGCTGTTCACCTCATATGTCCCCTGCTGTTGTGTTTGTGTTTGTGTGTGTATTGTGCTTGTTCTCTGGTGATTTCAAATACATATATACTGAGTTTGGGGCTTTTTCCCCCCCTCACTTTTGTTTTTGAGACAGGATCTCTCATTAGCTTGGAGCCCACTCATTAGGTTATGCTGGCTGGGCAACCAGCCACCCCCACAGATCTGTCTGTCTCTGCCACGCCAATACTGCCCCTACTTGTGTTGTGATTAAATGTGGGTACCTGGCTTCATATGTGAATCACAGAGACTAAACTCACGTCCTCACAATTCACAACAAGATCTGCCAACAATGCTATCTCTCCAATTCCCATCTTCAGGCAAACTTAGTGTTTAAAACAACTTTTATTTTGAAAGGAAGCATCATGTTTTAGTACAAATGTAAAACTAATAGCACTTGCTAGGAATCTGTAGAAGTAAATATGGTAAAATGAAAGCAATTCTGTGAATTAAAGGTAGAAAGTGTCAAAGCCTGGCTGGTATCTTCTCAGAAATCAGAGAGAAGCCAGGTTAGAAGACATAGGTGCTTTTACTGTGAGCTGAAAGAGGGGGATATTCTCCCTCTGGAACTGAAAGGAAGGAGGGGTGGTGGCCATACTTATGGAATACTTCACTCACTATGTTCCTCCAGTATCGTTCTTGCCTTGCTCAACACAGAGCAAGGAGCAAAGGTAGGGAAGAAGCCTAAAAGGTGCTCTCAAACAGTAGACAGGCAGGTAGAGCCAGGAGGGCATGGAAGACAAGAAGGAAGATGTATGCCTTGTTCTGGACTCCTAGAAGAGGTAAGAGGGTGGGACCTCTGTTCTTTTCTGGACCCAGTGAACTGGCAGACAGGACATAGTGAAGGCAAGTACCTAATAAAGAGAGATGCTCAGTTACTAGAAGCCATCGATGAGAAAAGAGTTAATTGCAGAATGTTTGGAAGGCAGAGGTTTCTATACTTAGAGAGCACCAACCTGGCAGTCCATAGACATGAGATGAAATCCTTAACTACCATATAAGCTTGGTGTAGGATCTCCAAGCACAGATTTTTCCCTCACATACCTTAGTCATCAGGGAAATGCAGAAATGCAAATCAAAACAACTCTGAGATTCCATCTTATACCTGTCAGAATGGCTAAGATAAAAAACTCAAGTGACAACACATGCTGGAGAGGATGTGGAGAAAGGGGAGCACTCCTCCATTGCTGGTGGGAGTGCAAACTTGCACAACCACTTTGGAAACCAATCTGGCAGTTTCTCAGAAAACTGGGAATAGCCGTATGTCAAGACCCAGCTATACCACTCCTGGGCATATACCCTAAAGATGCTCCACCATACAAGGACATTTGCTCAACCATGTTCATAGCAGCTTTATTCATAATAGCCAGAAACAGGAAACCGGAAACCTGGATGTCCCTGGGCTGAAGAATGGGTAAAGAAACTGGTATATTTACACAATGGAATACTACTCGGTCATTAAAAACAAGGAAATCATGAAATTTGTAGGCTAATATCATCCTGGGTGAGATAACACAGACTGAGAAAACACACGTGGTATACACTCACTTATGAGTAGATTTTAGTACAAGATAGAGACGTACTACAATGCACAGACCCCAAGAAGTCCCATGGGCATCTTAGGCTTTATGTCAGCCACTAGTTAGGGGACTGGAGGATATCTCTGACATGAACTATGTTGCCTGCTTTAGTCCACTTTAGATCACTTCTCCCTGACTGGACTTTCTAGCAGGCCACACAGAATGAAGACAAACTCAGTGCTCATATGAATAGATGAGCTGGGATGTCTGGGTAGGCATTAGAATGTCCTCAGAATAGGGGAGCCTTCCTTAGAATAGGGGAGAGGGAATGTGGGAAGAAGAGACTGGGAGGAGAGGAGGGAGAAGCCTATGACAGAGATGTAAATTGAATTAATTATTAAAAAAAAATTAAAAATTAAGAATTCCTGTCTTTAGGATATTGTGTCTAGGATGCTATTTGTTGCCAGTGGGGGTGACATTCACCTTCTTCGGTGGAGATTACTTCCATGTACTAAGATATGTCCCCTGCTCTGCAGGGCTTTGGGAATGCCTAGCTACCAGATGCTTACACAGTGTCCCTTAAGCTTTAATTTTTTTTTTTTTTCATACAAGGTGTTTGTTCTCTATATAGCATAGGACAGCCTCAAGCTTGTATGGCTTCCTTGAGTGATGGAATTACAGATGTGAGCCTGAGAGGTTTTGGGGATCACCCACTAGTTGGAAGTGAAGACAAAGCATTGAGTCAGAGTGTCTGTGGCAAATGGGTTATAGAGTCAACTGGATAAACCTGAAGAGACTAACTAGTTCAATAAACTAGTCCTTAAGGATAGGGACCAGCTAAGTCAGGTAGTGTCTCAGGGACAGTAGCAATGCAATGTTCCTGCCTCTGGACAAAAAGTACCCCAGGGATGGAGAGGCTCCAGGAAGCTGAAGGCTGAGAGGGCTCCTGAGAGAGCTGTGGCCTTCACTGGAGAAATGCAACTGGCTCAAAAGACAACTCAGGCTGGGGTCCTAGTCCCCCTACTATTTCTTGATGGGATGGTCAGGCCTAAAGCAGGAGGCAAGGGAGTTTGCCAATGCAGGCCAAGCAATACAGTCTCCTTTACCCAGATGCATAGGACAGGACAGAAGTGTATCTATAGGGACAGGATCACCGCACACATTGCACAAAGGTTCACAGTATGGAGTCCATACAGCAAACCTCTCCCTAAGCATAGCACGGGGCAGGGATGATGAGATAAGGGATGGGGTGGTCCTAAGAGCAAGAGAAGTTTAAGAACTAATCTAATCTGAGCCTCAGGGTCCAAGGAGCAAGATCCATGAAGCCCTGTGGTCCAGATTCCCCACTCCCTCAGCTTCTTTCACCCTTCACATTTGTATGAATACAGGGTGAAACAAGATAGTTTATTCTCGGATCAGGGGGAAAAACACAGGAGTGGCTAGGACACTGTTCCACTATTGGGTGGGCTGAACGGAAGAGTGTCACTTGCCATTGGGAATGTCCACACGAAGAACAGTCCAGCTGTGCAGATATCCTTTCTTCTGAGGTCCAGAGAAGACTTCGGCCTGGTTGTACTTTTCCCTTTTGAGAAAACCAGTTTTACCAATCCTTGAGTAAAGGGAGGAGTCAGTAGGTGCTAATGATAGGGGTGGGGCTTGATTATGAGATCCAAACAGGAGCTGAGTGGAGCCATTCTCTGGCTCTTTTCTTCTGACGGCCTGCTTTGCACATTTCTGCTGTCCTTAGGAGGCACACATGGACCTGCAATGGAGCTTCTGCAGGCTACCTGGTTTCTTGCACATTTTGCAGTGGGAGGTACATCTCTGCCCCGAGCTTGTCAGTGCATCCTTAACAGCTTGAATCTATTAGCTGTGTTGGCTTGGCCTTTATGAGGAGGCAAGCCTGGGTGGCCTGCTTAGCTTTAAAGCCAGCAAAATGCCGTGGATGGATGTGAGGGGAAGATCATTTGGTACACTACAGAAGAGCGGCACAGGTTGGCCGTAACCGCTAATGGAACCATGCTAGCTGAATCATGGACTCCTGATGCACAATATAACTATTTTATTAGATAATAAAGAATGTCTTTACTCCAAGAAATGGATTCTTAGAAAATTCCCGTGCAAAAACCTCCAGAGCGCTTTCTAAGTGCTGTATTAGCTCCCCTAATGGGCTGGAAACCTGGTATTAACAGTGCAGGGAGAGGGCGTGCCGGGGAGGTCACATGGGGAGAATGCCTGAGGGTGGAAAAACTGTGGGCACACATCCAGGAACATACATTCTTCCTCTTCTTTTTCTTTCTTTTTCCCCTCTTTCAGCCTTTAAATATTTTTTAAGTCATTTTAGTTTGTAACACCCCTGACTCCTGGGCTGCATAGAGCAGTCTCAGGAACTTTGGAGAGCGAGTTATTTCATCTGTGTGTTATTCTGTTTGTGCTGCTGTGACAAAGCACTCGAGTCTGTACAACAAACAACAGGGATTTATTGCTCGCACTTTTGCAGTTGGAGAATCCATAAGCAAGGTACTGGTACATTTTGATGTCTAGCCAGAGCTGACCCTCCTGTTTCTAAAATAGCGCCAAATTGCTGCATCTCAAGGAAGGCTGTTCTCTTCATAAGGTCCTCTTATGAATGAAGAGCAGAAATGTGAAAGGCTCTACCTAGTTCCCTCAGGGCCTATACAAAGCCCCCGTCTACTCTTCGAAGACAGCATATTCGTAGTTCAAGCCTCTCCTGGGGTCCTGATTGCTTGATCCTGTTGAATATGTTTCCAGGTGAGATTTGGAGGGGCTTGTGCTTCCCAACCAAATCAGAAGTCCTAATTCCCAGCATGATTATAGTTTTGAGGCAGGGCTTTTAGGAAGTAATTAATGCTTAAATAATTAAGCCCTATATGAGGAGAGTCCTAATCTGATAGGCTTAGTGACCTTACAAGATAAAAGGATCCCTTCCTTCCCTCCCTCCTTCCTTCCCTCTTTTCCTACTCCCCTTCCCTCTCTCTCCATCTCCCACATGCACCAAGGTATGGTCCATTGAGAATACAGCAAGAAGACAGCTGTCTGTCAGAGGCCCCCCACTGAAAATCTAATTATTGTACCTTGATCTTTGACTTCCTGATTCCAGATACATTCACAGCTCCAGACCCTGAAGAATAAGCCTCCCCTGCCACCCAGCCTCTAAACCTGGAGGATAGTGGTGCCGATGAGGATTTGATGTGGTGGAATACAAAACACTGAGGGTAGGGTTAACTCAAGTCATGAGGAAGTCTCAAAGCATGTTAGTCTAATTGATATCGTTAGTATGCGGTGGTAGATATTCTGGGTCATGTGTCACAGAAGGAAAGGTGTTGAAACTCACTGCTACGAGGGCAGGGTCAACACGTAGACACAGAGCAGACAGGCCTCCAGCGTCCCAGCCAGAGAAAGCATTCAGAGCAGAGTGCCGTGTGGGCTGGGAGGAGAGGTTTGTCAGTCATCGCACTCCTTAGGCTTTTCTGGAGTTGAATCTCACAGTCAGAAAGTGATGCCCTGCCTCCTTATGGACAGAACCAGGGTACTCTTCAGGACCTGAGGAGCTGAATGTAGAGTGAGGATCAGATGGACTTGGGTTGTTGCTATGGGCATTAAATGAGTTGCTATGTGCTAAGAAATTAGAACAGTCCTGGAAAAAGAACAAGGGTTGTATGTATTCCTGTGGTTATTTTTCTCTTATATAATACATGAGCTTAATTACAATATACAAATGGCGGATGGAAGATACCATGAAACAAAAGTTCTAGCAATAAGGCACCAGTAACCAAACTCTAGTGCCATCTCACTTTAATGATAATTACTATTATAAGGGCAAGCCCTTTAGGAATGACTGTGTACTACAATTTTGAAGCACGGATTCATGCAGTGGTAGGATTCTTTGCTTTAATAAATAATAGCTTCATCGCAGGAGCTCTTAACCTGTGGCTTACTAACTGCCTGGAAATTTATGCAAATGTGGATGAAAACATGCGTCTGTATAATTTTCTAGGTTAGGCTGTCATCTGACTTCCTAAGAAATCCATGTGCCCCAGATAGGTTAAGAAACATTAAGTTCTCCCAATTAAGATAATTCCATTGGTAAATATATAGGTGTATAATAATAAATTGAAATAGATATGCTGTAAGGCCAGCTTCTGAGCAAGCAAAGAGATAGCTAGTCAAGTAATCATCACCCACTGATACCAACTCAGCTTCCCCTGGGTCTACCAGTAATGAGACAATGCATTAAGTACATTCAGATTAGGTCATTTAAAAGGCAGCTTCTAAGGGGGCTGTTTATGAATCTGTGTTTAGGATATTATAGACCATAGGATGCAAAGCTCTGGTTTTAGATGTGGTAGGACTTAGGCAAGTCCCTTGGGGAACATTGAAGACAAGCCTATACCAGAGGGTGACAGGACAGATGTGTAGATGTGTGGCCTTTCTTTTTTTTTTTTTTTTTTTTTTTTTGTCTTTGCAAAGAGCCAACCATGTTACTTTCTTGGAGAGGGAAGTGAGGAAAGTGAGTTATCTACTTCTTTCCTTCATGCCTGCAGTGTTCTCTACTGCTAACCCCAGTCTGGGTAGCCCATGGCCCAGGCTGCTTTCTGGGTATCCTGTATGGCCCCAGATCTGGGTACAGAAGGGAAAAATCAGTCTGCATGGGTAAAAGGATGGTACTTAGCTCAGAGACTTTGCCAAGGGAAGAGTTTGGGAACTGGGGAGATCTTAGGAGAGTCACCTGAGTTAGCATCACAGATGAAGGCAAGGCTCTTAGTCTTTAGTAAATAGTGTTTCTGCAGTTAGGAGGCTGATGTTTGAGGGACATAGCTCTTATTCTAGGCCAAACCTATTATTCTAAGCATCTGGACACCTAATAGCCATATCAGTGCCCACTGCTGTTAGATCTGTACACAATTTGGGTATTTAATGAGTGTTTGGCATACTGAGTTATTCGTGCTATGTATAGTTTTGAAATTTATTTTGAGCTAATTATAGACTTTTAAGAAACTACAAAACAGCCCCGAGAGGGCTGCTATAGGCCTGTTTTAACATGAGGATAAACAAAGCATGCAGAACAGCTGATGCACGGTGCACCTCAGTAGCCCCAATTGTTTGCAGATCTGGAGAAAAATAAGCATAAGGACTTTGGGCCAATGAACCTAGGATGGCCTTGGGATATATGGTTTCTCTTTGGTCTTAGGTTGGCTTTAACTTCGAAGCATGTCTTCCCCTCACGGAAGTGGACAAGATTCAGTGAGACCATGTATGCAAAAGGACTAACATGAGTTAAGCTCTCGATAATTAATGCTTTAATTATTAGGCCATGGGTTAAGGGAAAGGCTGTGTCCCCTTTCCATCCTTGCAGCATCTAGCAAGCCCTCAAGCAAACAGGATGAGCAGGCAATTGCTGATAGATGGATGACTGTATGAGGGACTGGATCTTCAATGAGCCTGTGTTCTTGAACCCCTAATCAGGCACTAGATCAGCTGGGCCCGGTGTGTTGAAGCTTGGAGTCTCCAGGAGCCGTTCCCACTGGGGCCTCATTTATCAGCCCTGACTTCTTCTTGCCAACACTGGGAGTGATGCATTGCTGAGCCCCTTATCATGCTCAGGAAGCCTGCTCTGCAGTCCCCCTCTCATGTAAATGTGACCAGGACCCCATTTATCAAGGGTACACAACGTTCTTCTGGTAAACTAAACTGCCTAATGTACAGTGAACGTGAAGTCTGCCTACAGAATACTGAATGACAGTGGTGAGGCGGCTGGTGTGGAGAGATGCTGAGTTAGGCTGTTGACACCGGGGAGATAAAATTCCTGTGAGTCATAATATGACTGTTTCTGACATGGCTTTTCTGACTTGGGACAGGATCGGGGCCAGAAAGAGGTGACAGAGCACAGGCTTGACAGTTAAAGAGAGCCAGGCAAAGTCTATTCTACCCTGTCCATTCATGGGAACTTGGAAATGTTACACTGCCTATGTCTCCTCCTCTGCTTTCTAGGAATGGGTTCTGAGTGGTGGTGAGGATGCCAGGGTTTGTGGGCACTCCACACTCGCACTGTGTGGCTCTCCATGTCAAGTGTTCAAGAGCCTTGAGAAGGTTATCATGGATGTTCAGAGTAGGTGTCACCTGAAAATTCTGGGACCTCTACCTTCAAGTCCTGCCTAGGAATCAGAACTATTTTCTTAGTGGGGGTCACTTGGGGGAGAGTGAAAGAACATCCATGTTCTTCCTCATTCACATTCAAGTAGACATTTATAGTTATAAACTATGTAGCACTATATTGGGGAAGATACAAAAACGCAATAGCTTCTTCTCTAGGGACTTGCATTCTTCAAATGACAAATAAAACATGAAACAAGTATGCTGGCTAGTGCTTTGTCAACTTGACACAAGCTAGAATTATCTGAAAGGAAGAAATCTTAATTGAGAAGATGCCTCCATAAGATCCAGCAATAAGGCATTTTATTTAAAATGTTTTATTTTTATTACAATTTATTTGTATCCCATCTGTAGCCCCATCCTCATCCCCTCCCTATCCTGCCCTCCCTCCCTCTTCTCCTCCCATGCCCCTCCCCTAGTCCACTGATAGGGGAGGTCTTCCTCCTCTTCCCTCTGACCGTAGCCTATCAGGTCTCATCAGGACTGTCTGAATTGTCTTCCTCTGTGGTCTGGAAAGGCTGCTTTCCCCCTGGTGGGGGGGGGGGGTGATAAAAGAGCCAGCCACTGAGTTCATGTCAGAGACAGCCCCTGTTCCCCTTACTAGGGAACCCACTCGGACACTGAGCTGCCATGGGCTACATCGGTGCAGGGGTTCTAGTTTATCTCTTTGAAAGTTTCTTGGTTGGAGTATCAGTCTCAGAAAAGACCCCTGGGCCCAGATATTTTGGTTCTATTGTTCTACTTTTGGAGTTCCTGTCCCCTCCAGGCCTTACTTTCTCTCCATTCTTTCATAAGACTCCCTGTACTCTGCTCAAATTTTGGTTATGAGTCTCAGCATCTGCTTTATAATACCCTGCTGGGTAAAGTCTTTCAGAAGCCCTCTGTGGTAGGCTCCTGTCATGTTCCCTGTTTTCTCCCTCTTCAGGTATCTATCCCATTTGCTTTTCTGAATGAGGATTGAGCATCTTACCTAGGGTCCTCCTTCTTGCGTAGCTTCTTTAGGTTCTTCAAGAGGGCTGAGTCCAGCAAACACAGTGTAGAAGCAGCAAAAAATAAGGCATTTTCTTAACTAGTGATTGATGAGGAAGAGGCAAGCCAGTTGTGGGCAGTTCTATCCCTGGTTTAGTGGTCATGTGTTCTATAAGTAAGCAGGCTGAGCAAGCCATGAAAGTAAGCCAGCAATCAGCACTCCTCCATGGCCTCTTCACCAGCTTCTGACTTGATTCCTGCTCTGGTTGGATCTAGTCCTGATCTCCTTCAATGATGGACTATAAAGTAGCAGTATAACCCATAAAACCCTTTCCTCCCTAAGTTGTGTTGGTCATGGTGTGTAATCACAGCCATAGTGTCCCTAACTAAGACAATAAGTTTAATGTGTAGCATTGATGCAAGTGCTTTTATGTAGAGGAGGAGCTCAGGGGTAGGAAAGGACAGAGCCTTGACCTAGGTTGAGGGGGCCTGGAGGCTTTCTTTAGGGGGAGCTCAATGTACCTTTTTAATGTTAGATTTGGGTGTTTTGTACTTAAAGGGAAAACAAGTTTTGATCTGAAGAGTTTTTTTAGAACAATTTAAAGTAATGTTTGGCTTTTGTGTTTAACCAGCTTTAGAGGTGGGGGTCCTCTCTGCATACTCTTTGTTTGTCTTTGATTTGATTGACTGAATTCAGGCCCCTAGATCCCTTTTAATACCACCAGAAGATGAGCACATCTGGGCTTTCCTTTCTGTGTGTCGTAGAATGACACTGATCTTTCCACCTCTTTCATAAATGAACTTATTTGTCCTATTTCTTTCAGATCATAACTATTTTGTCTTTCAAATTCTGATCTGTGTCCACCATGGCACTCAATGCACCAAAGGGAAATGCTCAGGGCAGCCAGACTCTGTGTCTATGGCATTTCTTCATCAAGGATGTCTAGAGGAACAGAAGTGAGAGAATGAATATATTTTAAACGGGGATTGGCTTGTATGATGCAGGGTTGGTAATCCAATAATGGCTGCCTCACACTGGAGAGGTTAAGCAGCTGGCAGATGCTCAGTCCATGAGCCTACATGTCTTAGCAGTTAAAATCTGATGCTCAAGGCTGAGGGAGCCTAGAGAACCGGACATCTACTCCTGGGAGATGGTGGACAGGCCTGAGTGCTTTGGCTAGTCTTTCTAGCCTGATTCCAACCACTTCCACTGTGGTCTATAGTTCTGAATTTGGGGAAAATGTCAGTGTCCAGTGAAGGTCATGAGTGATGGGAATCTGTCCCACCGTCTCCTAGCAAAATGTCCCACAGACAACTTTGTTTTGTTTCACGAAACTCATTATGGCAGCTGTGCAGAGAAGAATGAATTGAAAGGAAGGAGGCAGAGGAGGAAGAGCAAGTATATAGGCCCCTAAAACTGCCCTCCATATGACCAGTGTCTTGTCTGAACTGACAACAGATGGAGAATTAATAGAGACACAAGCAGGGGCATTTGAAACGTTGAAGACTAAATAGATCATTGCAGCTATACTTGTGCGTGATTTAAAAGCAAGTGCTACAACACCCCCAAAGTAATAAGCTTCTCTCAGAGATGAATTAGGATTCAGTCTGGCAATTACATTAAGGTTTCTGATAGATAGTTCACACAGAGAGCTGCAATTATGATACATATCGCTATTCTGCATGGAGGGCTCACATAACTCATCATGTTGGTTTGAAGTTTCACAAGAGAATGGGGATGTGAAAGTCTCCTCACCTTCTAGGAGGCGGGAATACCTCCCTTTGATTTCAGTGACTTCACCAAAAGCACTTAAATAATTAATTCCTTTTGTTTCCGGTTTTGAAGGTGACTGATAAGCAGATCAGATGTACTGTCCTCCTACTTTCTTTTCAAGCTAATTCATGCAACCTCACCTGAAATGCATAAATCATTTCTAAAACTATTTGGTAAGCCAGCATTGTGGAACAAAAAGAAGACAGAATTTTTCTTCTGCAGTATAAAATATGGAGGAGAGAAGACCTGGGATAAGGGGAGGCGCATGGGCTGTGGGCTTGGTGGACCTAAGGCCTGGTCTCTTCTGTTCGCTAGACAAGGAGAGATGATCTGAGAATGGTGAGTGTGCCTGAGACTTAGTTTCAGGCTTTGGTTTTGTGGAAGTTTTCATTTGGTTGGCTTTTGCTAGAAAGTTGAACATTCTGAGAACATTTTAATGGTCTCATGAGAAGTAAAGGAGGTGATGTGACCATGTGGCACGTGGCAAGGATTCCAGGCACAGGGTTTATTTTTAAAAACATTTTCATATTTATTAAAGTTGATTTTTCTTCTCTCAAGTTGAAATACACTATTAACAACAGAGGGCATCCAAAGCATCACATTCCTGGATTGATCAACTACTCTCGATAGATAGATAGCCAATGATTGCCCCTTGTAATTACAGCCCTGTCCTTGTGGAGACAGAAAACATATCCACTAGTCTACTGGAGAGACATACTATTCTGAGCTACTATACTGCAATGTGTTTTTGATGTGTTTGGGGACGTAAACATTCTGAAGGATTCTCATCTGGAGATGGAGTTCACTTTCAAAATGTGTGGTTCTTGGACAAGGCTGTTGCCTTGGCTTTTGATGACCTTGAAACAACACAGAGTACACATTCTCCAGAAAAATTACAGACAAGGATATGATATATACCCAGGCTATCTCTATTTATACTAAGGATGTCTTCAGAAAGACCTAGTAAACCAATGTCCCAGGGTAGGAACATACATATGCAAAGTTATAAGTTAAGAAGGCCTGACTCTTCCCTAGCATGTGAAGGCTGACTCCTAGAAAAGGGTAGATATGTGGTGGCCGGTATCTTGCCTCTATTGCCAGGTTTAAAAGTATTTATAGGTCACACACTATGAGGGCAACATTAGACTGCACTGGGACAACTCAGAAGGCAGTAGTAAAGTATTCCATGTGAGGTACTCCATTCAGGGCAGAAAATCTGACATGATCTCTATATAATTGAGAAAGTGGTATCAACCCTGAATAGAATAGTTCCAGCCCACTGGGTAGACATTACAATTTGGACCTGAATGTGGGAGAGATTACATATGCTACCTCGTGCTTCCTACCCATTAGTCACTAGGCAACAAGAGCAACTGACATGCTGTTGAAACTAATCTCATCTGGTTCAGAGTCCAGATTATACCTTTGTGGGCTCTAGGATATGACTTTACCTCCTCTGAACCTCCACTTTCTTCAGTATCAATTACAATATAAGGTGAGCACTGAAGATGATTTTATACCCTTACCTACTTACATATACACTTATGACTTGACCTTAACTAAATGTTTCCCTTCTGGACAAGGGAGAGAGCTTTCTGCTGCAAACAGAGCTCTGTCTGCCCATGTCTGTCTAACTTTTGCTTGGCTGATTTTGTCCTCTAGCTGACATTAGCTAGAGCAGTTCTACGTAAGTCAGGACTGGTCTCTAGTCTGTACCTTACCCAACTGATTCCTTGAATGGATCAACCATGTGTGGGACTCACAAGACCATATAAGTGATACAGAGCCATAGCATGTAAATAGTGTTTCCATAGAAACTTATCTTGTGTCACAGCTGAGAAATGCTTGGTTTTTAATGGGGACTCTTTGAACATAGGGGGTTATCATTCAGGCATCATCTTAGGAGAAGGGAGCTTGACACTTGCTAAGCAGCCTCACTATTGCATACAGTATTGTTCAGCAGTGTGGAGCTGAACTGGAGGAATAGGGAAGGACAGAGAGCAGCTGTCAGTTCCAGAGAGGCATGAGCTGTCATTCTCCTAATCCGTCATGGAACACCATATTCATCAAAATGCATGCAGTGACCCCTTCCACAATAGTTTATGAATAATTTTCTAAGTTGCTTCGTAAAAATAAGGTTGTGAAGTGAATATAAGAACATTTAAGAATGAAGACCATATGGCATCCCTTGCCCCGGGATGTGGTTCACTTTGTGAACAAAAAGGACTTCAAGAAAGGTTGAGATAACTCCTTGTGAGTTATTGTCACCAGAGGCCCAAGAGGCACCCAAACATACAGACTATTGTCGTTACTCTTGATGGTCCGCCATAAGTAAATGATAAGATTCATGTCTGGAGACACCATATACTTTGCAGGACATACATCAAACTTGAACTGACCAGGAAACTCTCTCCGTACTGCTGTCTTTCATACTTCTAGAAGGTGCTATACATGCTGCTGGGAAGAAAACAGTAGGCATGTGCAGAAGTGGATCTGCATGATACAGCACTGACTTGCCAAGCAAGAGACACAAAAGATTAATTCAGGGATAACCAACTTCTTTTCATTAGACATGAGGCCTTCTCCACAGGAGAGAACTTTAAATTCATGTTTACAGAAGTCATAGGCCCTATGGGAGAACCTACTGGTAGTTTTATTTTTTTAAATAATTGTGTTGTCACACTGCCTTCTAAATATGTATGCTTTTATCCAAATATTTACGCTGACCCTACTCTTGGTCTGAGAAGCTTCTTGCGGTGGGTAGTGGTTAATACAGAGACTGGTTATTGTTCAAAGAACTGAAAGTAAGGATTGTGAGTGCTTCTGGGACATCTATATCCCCACCACCCTCTTAAGAGACTCAGGGAACAACTTGGAAAGGGAGAGAAAGAATTTAAGGCCCAGAGGATAGCGTCAGGTGCTGTGAAATGCTGTGCTCTGGACATGGCATGGCTATTGTACACGTGAACTCACAGCAGCTGTGCTTGGCAGTGTAAGACCCACACGAGACCAGGAGAGGAGCTCTCAGCAGTGGATGGTGGCTGGAGGAGGGAGGGAGAATCATTCCCTTTGAGAGTGTGGCCACTGGGAGGTTTTCAATGCTGCAGTGGATGGCTCCATATTCAGGCTTGTATGAAGCAGCAGAATCTACACTTAGGGAGTTATTGAAGCAAAAATAGAGGACAGGAAGGTGGAGGTGGGAGGTGAACTATGGAATAGGATCATATTTTATTGTATACATATGAGTGAGTCATTGTTTATTTTGGGCTTAAGGGGATTTAGTTCCAGGAAGGCAGAAGGCCGGTTATTTTCACTGTCAAGGAGCAGTTCTTCAAGCACTTCTTAAGTAGGGTGAATCTGATTAGATCTATCAGCCATGCTCTCCTGAAACAATTTGGATCGACAGCAGCATTCTAATAATTAAAAGCATATACAGAAGATATAGCTCTTTCTATAGATATAACTATAGATGACATGCACCTATCACCCCAAGTCACCCTGCCTCGTAATCTGGGAAGCAATCGGCAATAAGAAATTTCTCTCTTGATTCGTGCTGTGTTTGTAAGTCAGCACTAAAATGAAACCGCTAAAAGGACAAGTTCTGGAATCATGCAAAAGTGATTCTACAGCTGTGTCCCAAGAAAGTGACTTAGGCTGTCTCAACTGGAAGGTTCACTGTGAAGTGGGGGGAGTGGTGTTCATCCACCAGGTGTAGATGAAGTAAAATGGCATGCAGCACCACATTTTCTTCATTAGTGCTGTTATTTGATTGGGGTCCTTGACTTTTACCCAGGCAGAAGCTTGAATGATAGTGTGTGAAGAGCTCCAGTTGATAGGTTATAGGCTGGACAAATGATTTGGTGATTAACAGCACTGGCTTCTTTTCCCAAGAATCTGTGTTCAATTCCCAGCACCCATGTGGCTGTTCACAACTTTCTATAGTTCTCATTCCTAGGGAGCCTATGCTGTCTTCTAGTCACTGCCAGGCCACTTGTATAGAAGCAGGCAAAGTGTCCATACACATAAGGCAAATCTTAAAAAAAAAAAAAAAAGAAAGAAAGAAAAACAAAGAGAGAATTCGGGTTTGAAATCAAAGAGCCAGGAGTTAGGATCTTGATTAGATTTATTTATCATCTTTCTGACTTTGGAAAAACATCAGTTGGCTTCTCAGAGCTTTGGCTCTTCCGTTGGCAAACAGTATGCTACTCAACCTTCCCAGAGATCTGTAAGAACTGAGTAAGGGAAGAAGAAACCCCCCTTGGCATCATCCTGGCAGGATCAGTGAATGTGGGTTAGTCTTACTCTGGGTTTTGAGGGAGAACGTTGTAGGTGGAACAGGGCTAGCTGGATTTATTTTGAAGCGTAGACTGTGAATAATGGGTAGCAGAAAACATGGCAGATCATTAAAGAAATAGCTTCATTCAGGCTGTAAATGAAATGACTGAAGTGGGTGAGACTATTTGATGCTTGAGTTATTTTTACCACAAACATACCATGCTATCTCTAGCTAACATTACAAGTTAAAGCTGTGTTTATTTATTTTCATTAATGAACTCATGCCATGACCTAGACCTGGTACTGGCAATAAGATGATTTAGTATGAACAGAAGCTTAGTGATAAGAGATACCTCTGTAATTAGGACCAAAACGAGATCTCCCTCCTGACCCAGCCTCATCAAAGCTCAAGAGCCCAGTGACATGAAACTACAGGGGAGGAGCTGAGGACTTTTATAAATATCAAGTTACTGGAGTTCTACACATCTCTCCAGCTCTGCTACCCACAGTATCGATGCTTCGCTTCGTCACCCATGGTGCTTTTTCCTTAGTGGTTCTCCCCAGCCTCAGCCTTCTAGAGCATCCTTCTGGACCATCCTTCCGAGAATAGCTTAAGGATGCTAACTTCCACAAGGCCTCTGTGGACCACATACTTCTTTCAGCCCTTTTGTTCCAGAATGAGCCTTCTTGCCCTGTGCTTTTTTAAAAGTTTGGTTTCAACATGCTGTAGCTCTGGGCTGAATATATCTTTTTTTCTACACTGTAACCTTTACTTTTGTTAGTGGTTTTTTGTTGTTGTTGTTGTTAGTTTTCTTTTTGAGACAGGTCCTCACTATGCCACCCTGGCTAGCCTGAAACTTGCTGAGGACATTCTTGACATCAGAGACTGCCTTATTTAAACACACCTGCTTTGGGGACATTTCACATTCAAACTACAGCACCGTGTTACTCAGACTTCTGCTAAAGTGACAAAATCACAAATAAACAAATTAGAGGAGATAGGAATTATTTCCTCTCGTGGTGTTAGAAGGTGCAGTCCACAATCAAACGGCACAATTGACTATGAAAAGCCAGACATAACCTGGAGGAGAGAGAAGAGTGGGGACAGAGCATGTCACCTGATGGTGGCTGGAAACTAGTTACCAGAAAACTCTAGCCTACCCTGACTTGCTCTCTCCTTCTGCTTTGTTTCATCCAGTTTATTGTTGTGCTACCCTCAGAAGCAAAGCAGGTCTTTGCCCCCTCAATCTACATGTCCCACGTGTCACTTATCTCAGGACATACAAGGGGTGTGCCTTTATTATCCCTAGTCATCCCTCAATCTAATTGAATTGACAATCAGGATTAACAATCACGGAGTCCCCTGGTCTGAAAAATCCCTTTATTTAAATTACTTTCCATTGCTTAAGTTTTAGAGAGCTGAAATATCTCCATGGGAATAAGGCCTGACGGCCTAGTATACCTTTGGCTGCAGATACAATATTTGTAACTATCCCAAATCACAGACAGCAGATTTCTCTCGAGATCCATATGCTTGAAAGAGGGACAATGCATCTTGCAAGGAGAGACAGGGAAAAGTCAAGAAGGAAATAATCTGTGTTGTCCTTCTAAGGCTATTCCTCATGAAATATTTTCTGTGCTAGTTCATTTGGCTGGCTTTTACCAGGGTTTCCACTACATAGAAGCCTGACCCATAAATCAGGCCAAAGATCAGAGTGAAACCTCTATGCTGGCTCAGAATCCACCTGAGGCAATACACATTGTAAGCATCCTTGGATAGCACTGCAAGGGAAAAGTGTTCAGACCAAGGTTCAATAACACCAGGTAGATATGACTACATCAGTGTGGACCTAATTCACCAAGAATTGAAAAACATTGTCGCTCCCTGCTTTAGAGGTGAGTGGGTCATGAAAATATAGAACCTTCTTCTGATGGGTTTTCTTTTAACTATTTTCCACACCTGGACTGTTCTTCCCTGAGCAAGGTCAATATGGCTTTTATGAACCTCCCCTGCCAGGTCCAACCTTATAAAAAAGATATGAGAAAGTCCAAAATTGTAAGCATCTTTATGGCTTCATTTTAGGTTATTGTGATGGCTCCATATTAAGAGGTTATGTTGGTATTTTCTCCGTGATTTCTCTACAACCATGATGCTGAGGTATCATGGACAGAGCACTGTACCTAGAACAAAAAGATTCAGGTCCACAGCTTACCATTGTGATGTATGGAAATGGGGATTTCTCTGCACCTATCCATTCTGTTAGTAAAGTATGGTGTTCCTACCTTCCAGCATAGCAGTATTTGAGGGTGAGGGGTGGTGGCAAGTGCTAGCTATGTAGTAGGTGCCCAGTGTATGGTACATGGAAATGTGTAGGCTGAAGGGAGAAAAGTGGGATGAAGTAGAAAGGGGCTTACCTTGTAGAGGACTAAGGCCAGGGAACCAAGTCTGAACTCAGTCCCTGAATACCCTCCAACCTAGGCAAGCTGCTCAGAACAAGAAGTAATGCAATTCTTTTCAGTCCACAGGAGTCAACACATTTGCCCTTTCTTTCTCTAGGTTTCCCTGGAGTCTAAATGACTTCCTGTTTGAGCTGTCTTTCTACCTGTGCAATGAGAATGCCTAGACCTGTGGCTAGACAGATGTGGATGGAGATTGGGAGTGGCCAGGCTGCTTGAGGCTCCCAGCCTGGCAGTCCAGTCCTCCTGATTCCATTGCTCAAAGCCTTAGGCTGCAAGACTGCACATTAGAGTCACATAGGGAGCATTAATGACTACTGAAGCCTATGTCTTACTGCCTTCACATGCCTGGGCATGTGATTTGTCTAGGGGGCAACCTGGGTGTCTGTAGTTTTCAAAGCTCCCGAGGTAGTTCTAATGTGCAGTGATGGTTGAAAACCATGCGTGGCTTTAGAGGACAGCAGACTACTAGGGAAATATATGCAGGGAAATATATGTAGCAGCCCACATTTAACTAGCTCCGACTCTATCAGTGTGCAGTGAGTGCTTGCTTTTAGGGCAAGTTCATTACTCTGTATAACAGCAACCGCTCAAATTGTTATTGGGCTAGATTGAATTGGACACGCTCTTGGCTCCTGTTTAAGTCAGTGGAATCATGCTCCCCTCCTTTGCCAGGCACTTGTCCTAAAGGATCATGGTTATGGCATGACTGGTCTGGCTACTGGGCATATCCTTATTTCAGCTCTTATCTGAAACTCAGCACAGAAGGTCACTCTTCATCTCTGGCTGGGCGGTGGGGTGCTGGCATTCTCATTTACTGACGTTCTCAGTGATGTGTGTATAGATATTGCCCAGAGTGCTTGTTTTTTTTTTTGGGGGGGGGAACTCAATAAGTTGAAGGTAAGGCCAAAAATCTGCTAGTCTACCAAATTTCTAGCTGCTGCCACCTCTATTGTTCATAATGACAGTGCTGATGGTGATGATGCAGATGCTGATGGTGATGCTGAAGATGCTGATGCTGATGCTGATGCTGATGCTGATGCTGATGCTGATGCTGATTCTGCTATCCCAGAGCCCACACTTGGGGAACCACCTTTCTGCATCCTCTAGGCCCTTTCATTATTTACCTCTGATCTCCAAAACATCATGTGACCATGAAGATCTGATGCTGTTTCAGAGAACTCAGAAAAGTAGCTCATTGCTTTGGTTTACCATTCTGCTAGGTAGCTTGGTAGATGCACAGTCAGAACTTGAACTTAGGACTGTCTTGTTCCAAAACTTGCCACCCTTTGCCTTCTGAAAGGTCATTGTTAGGTTCCCTTCCTATTCTCAGTGTCACTGAGAAGTGGACTGACTGACAAGCGACCCTTTCCCGGCTCATTCACAACTAATTTTCTTGCCTCCGTTTAGGAAGGAGCTCAGAGAAGATATGGCCAGGTTTGTATCACAATACAGATCTTGCTCTTCCCATGCATTCACTGACTAGGGCATGGAGACTCCACCAAGATAATATCTTTGGACTCAGAGTGAGGGTAGCTATAGAAAGAGCTCAGAAAGATCTTGGGGGAAAGTAGGCCCTCATGGCCATAGTTGGGGCATCTATCCTGCCTTGGTTGTGGTGTCTCAAGACATCCTGAAAGGAATCTCTACTCCTATTTACTGGCAGCTCTTTGGTGTCTGAATTCCTTTAGAGTGCCTGGAGCATCAGGCACTTCCTTTTGCCTCGATATAAGATGTATTGTTTGTTATCAGCAGAATTGGAAAGTGCTAGGAACCATGCAGAGGTGATCCTGCAAAAGGGAAGGGAAGGGAAGAGGGGGGGGGAAAGGGAGGAGAGGGGAGGGGAGAGGAGGGAAGGGGAGGAAAGGTGAGGGAAAGGGAGAAAAGGAAAGGGAAGGGAGGGAAAAGGAAGGGAAGGGAGGGAAAGGAAAGGGAAGGGAGGGAAAAGGAAGGGAAGGGAAAGAAAGGGAAGGAAGGGAAGGGAAGAAGGTGAGTGGCAAATGGATAGATAGTCTTGGCATGGGCTATTAGAGAGGGGTGTGGCTATGGCTGTATCTGCCTCAAGTCACTTTGGTTAGTTTCTGGGAAGCAAGCTTGACTTAGGAGAACAAAGATAAAAAATAGGAAACAGTGAGAGAACATTGTACTAGCCAGCCCAGGGAGCAGCCACTGACAAGAATCCCTACTGAACTGAAGTGATTGAAGGAGAACAAGCTTGTACAGTCCCAAAAGAAGAGCCAGATAGCTACAGCAGCTTCATCTGCCAGAGACGCAGTCCCTGGCCCTGCCCAGGCCCACTGAGCACACAGCGCAGGGCTCACAACATAGGCAAGTCTCTGCTTGGCAGGTGGGCTGGTGTTCACTGTCTCTGCTCTGTCTTCACCACCAGGAAAGGAGAAACCAGCCAGCCTCTGTTGACACACTGCAGAGCTCATGATAACAAAAGGCCTTTGCTTCCTGCCTGGACAGCGCTCCATTGCTTCAAGAAGCTGTGCTGACCCCACAGATGGTCTTGTCTTGAGTTAGTTTCCTAAATTTGTCTTCCCTAGGTTAGAGGAAGGAGATGGAATGAGAGGGAAAAAGGGGGGGGGGGCGTTGAAGGAAAAGGAAGAGGAAATAAATGAGAATATTCCTTTGGAGTACAATGAGGCAGCCTGTCGGTTTGGACACCCGGCTTCATCTCCCTGGCCTCAACTGCTCCTTTGTTAGGTTGATTTTTTTTCCCTTTGTCATTTTCGTAAAGAGCGAAGTGTGCTAGAGGGTTTCCGTAACTCTGTGTGCCCTGACTTTGTTTCTACTGCTTCTTTAACATGGGGAGAGGGCAGGGCTCACAGTCTCCTCGTTATTATCGTAGGAACTAATGGAGGTAACTGAGGAGACTGGAATGTCCCGGGGAGGAGGCCCCTGGGTACAGAAGGGCTGCTTGTCAGAGGGTTCTCAACCTAGGTTGAGGCCTAGAGGAACAAAGAATGATCTACCTGCTCATGCTGGGATGGGCTCTGCGGTGGGAAGGCTCTCCTCAGGCATGAGGGGGCAGAATGTCCACGAACAATGCTGAGAAACTGAACAGAGCTGTGCAATAGCTACCTAAGCTCAAGGCAGGCGCCAGAGACCCTCACAGTCTAGTTTCATAAATTGCAGCAGATGTCACGAATGAACCTTTTGCACACATGGCTTTCGGGGATACATTTTTTTTTTAATGGCTTCAAATTCTGCTGGGAATCATCCCATTGACTTTGTCTCAGCATTTCTACTCACATAGCGACAGCCCTAAGGTGTTGGGCCCTTGTGATCCGCAGAGAGGCTCTGAGGAAAAGAAAGTGGCTCCTTGAATCTAGCATGGCACATCATGCAAAAGCACTTTATTTTTTTTTGGGGGGGGTGAGGGTAGGTGGGGCTTTGGTTTCTGTATCTGTAAAATGGAAATAATAGCACCGGTTCTGCTCACCTGGTGGGCAGCTAGTAGTGGTGGTCCACGTGACAGGGCTACGGAGTATGGTGGACAACTTTGCAGCCTGCTCATTTAAGCAGCAGTGAATGAATCTGTACGGGGCAGCATCTCCACTATACACCAACTCTATTCGCTGCTATTCTGGTGACTGTGACAAAGTACCTGGCAAAATCGACCTGAGAATGGAAGGGCTTATTTGGCTCAAGATCTAAACAGACAGACAGACATCCAACATACCGGGGAAGGCACCAGGCTGAGGGTGTGAGGCAGGAGATCCCGTGCCACTGCCTGCAGTTCAGGAAACAGAGAGAAAGAACTTTGGGTGCTCAGGCTCCCTTCTCCCCCATCCTTTTTATTGGGTCTGGGATCCCAGTCTGTGAGATTTTTGCTGCTTGTGTCCAGAGAGGATATTTTCTGGACTTCTCTCTTTGGTTCATTCTGTCTGAGGAGTGTCTCAGAGACACACCCAGATAGTTGCCTCCTTGGTAAGGCCTGCACCAGTCAGGTGACCGAAGTTAACCATCACAACAGGTCTGCTGTCAGCCCTGTTTTCTCATTGGCCCGATGGGGAGGTCAGTGCCTCACCGCAGGAGGATGCTGAGCTGCTATGGTAACGAAGCGCATGTAAAGCCTCCAGCGCGGCACCCCTGCAGAATGCAAACCCGAAGCAGCAGCTGCTGCTGTAATGACTACAATCACCACAATGAATGTATGTAATCATCACGTGTGTGAACATAGGCATTTCTGCCAGGTCAACCCAACTCTTGTGGAACGGCCTCTTCTCCCCTCTCACTGTAGTGGTTAAAGGCCCTCTGTTTAAGTCTGACTGAGTCCTCCTGCAAGCTGAAAGAAGAGCATTTTTCAGAACCCCCTAGCTCATGTTTACCCTGCTTTACCCCACTTTTATTAGTCATGGTTCTCCTGAGAAAGAACTAATGGGATAGCTATGTTCTGCTAATTTATACCTACGGGTATATAACCTATTAATTCACACAATTATCAATATCTCCCCTCATTGGACCACACCTCTGTGGAGAGCCAAGAGCCCCATTTTATAATCCAGTGGTTCTCAACCACCCTAATGCTGTGACCCTTTAATGCAGTTCCTCATGTTGTGGTGAACCCCAACCATAAAATTATCGCATTACTGCTTCATAACTATAATTTTTCTACTGTTATAAGTCCTAATGTAAAATCTGATATGCAGCCTCCAAAGGGGTCATGACCCACAAGTTGAGAACCACTGTTGTAAACTCGTGAATCCAGAGAGCATGGAAAAGCTAGTGGTGTAATCCAGCCTAGGCTGAAGATCCGAGACCTGGGCAGCCAATGATATGGAGCCTAGCAACTGTGAAGTATGAGGAGTGGACAAACATATGCCTGTGTGTGCACATGATGACATCCATCCCAGACTGAGTCCCACTTCTCTTAAGAACTAGAAGTCCCAGTGTCTGAAGGCAGAAGAAGATGGCTGTCACACCTCAAACTGAAAGGAGGAGTTTGCCTCTCTGTCCTTTTGCTCTCTCTGCAGATGCCTATGTGTGAGGTTGAGTGTTTGAGTCTTTTCCACTCAGTCAATGATTCAACAGGAAACACCCTCACAGACACGCACAGTAAGGACAGTTGGCTGGCTATCTGAGCATCCCCTTGGTCCAGTCATGCTGACACAGGAATTTCGCCCTCATCCTGCCCTGTCAGTCTTAGCGGGTGTTTCTGGGCCCAGTAACATACAGTGTGGACTTTGATCAGGAACATGATCATTTGTGCAGGAAGGTAGGATAGTCTGGTAGAACCCCTCTCAACTGAAGCTTTGGAAAGCAAAGAATGGAAAGGCATGTTATGATTACAGCTTTCCTGATGGGGAGGGCATACTGAGGGCGCCATGCTAATTAGCATGTTGTGCATTGTCTACCTCACAAAGGGCCTTTGTGCTGTCTGTCAGCTTCCGCTCGGTAGATACTAAACACTTCGAAGGCAAATGATATCATGACTGACAACTTAATAGACATCTCTTTGAGCTGAACGTGCTCCCCAGTGCTCCAGCCAGATAAAATTAACAAACGCTTTCAAAATCTTCTCTCCGGCTGAGGCTGTGAGAGAGACGTACTCACAAGCTCCCAAATCACATGAAAGGCAACGGACTCTGTCAAACCAAAGATTAGGAAGACTGGGTTTTTGTCAACAAGAATTGCTGAGAACTGACTTCTGTCAGTGTTTCTGATGACAGGTGAAATTATGAAGGGGGGAGACAAGTCGGACTCCCGTTCAAGCAAGGCCTCTAAAATGAAGGCTGATGCGTAACAGTCAGTCAGCCTCACAGACCTCATGCTCATTCTTTCATACTGCAAGTACTCAAAACACCGTAGCTAGAGAATTCTCAGGAGTGCGGGTCAGATTGGTCGGACCCAGCTCAAAATCCTATGGTAAGGTAGTCATACTGGGTCTGGGTCGCTCTAGACCAGTGGTTCTCAACCTTCCTAATGCTGCACCCCTTTAATACAGTTCCTCGTGGTGTGGTGACCCCCAACCAAAAAAGGTCGTTTTTATCGCTACTTCATAACTGTAATTGTGCTGCTGTATAAATTGTAGGGTGGATATCTGGGTTTTCCTATGGTCTGAGGCAACCCCTGTGAAAGGGTTGTTCAACCCCCCTGAAGGGGTCATGACCCCCAGGTTGAGATCCCCTGCTCTAGACCATTTTTGAACACCCATCAGGCTGCATGGTCTGTTTTGGGGCCTTTTCTTCTGCCTGCAACAGCTTCCTTCTCTTTCCAGCTTTGATACTTGTTAGCTCTGAAAAGTCATTTCATATCTTTTACTGAATGATGTGCTGTGATATTTCCCATCGAGGAGGATAAGGCATGGCCCTGACCTCTGTGCCTCAGGTACCCCTCGTCCATTCCTTGGCACTTTTACTATCTTGCAGTGGCTGAGTTACAGTGTTGTTCCCACGGTGTGATTGCTCTCAGATCAGACCTTTGGGGCTTTCCTAACCCCTCTCTAATGCTGCTTCTAGCACAGCGTGAGATATATGTTGCCACCTTAGCAAATCCTTAGCAAATATTTATTCAGGTACTATTCATAGCCATAAGCAAGAAGCTGAGTAGGTGGAGACAGTTCAGTCTTATTGTCAAATTCCTTTTGGAGGCTCGTAGGATGAGCCACGGGGACACCATCCATGCCTCTGAGTCTAATATCTTTTTATGCATGCAAGAAATAAAACGATTCTGATACTGACATGGTTCCTAGGAGAAATGAATGATGTGTGTCAGGCTCTCTGGATAGCACACGTGGTCCCTGAACAGCATTGACTGAAATGCCTATAGATTCAGAAGAGAGAAGCTCCCCAAATGTCTTCAGCAAGCCATATGGGCTCCCAAGGGACTAGGTTAGATGATGAAACCGCTCACTGTCTTAGCTGTCTTAGCAGACCCAAGCCTGTGGTGGGAAAGGTGTCTTCACTTTCTGTCTACAAGCTTATTCTCAGGAGGCAAGCAGAGGGCTCCCGCGGCCTTGAGCCTGGAGGTCCTAGTGTTCGTTTGCATGTTCTTCCAAGGCTTCTGCAGTTTCGCAAGCTCTGGGTAATGTTCCTGAGTCACTTCCAAACCCAGGAGCATTTCTTGAGTTCAGGAAATAGCATTCTTAGAGGCAGGAGGATGCTCTTCCTGACTTCTCACACTTGTGAAACAGACATTATTCCAGAACACTCTGTCCAGTGAAAATCATCGCCCACGTTGTGATATTGCCCGGCCTCCCTGAAACCCTGGTATTTAAGAACTCCTGCCTTGTTTATGCAGCTTATGGATAGCCTTGGCTATGGGCCCATGAATGTTTGGAGATGCTACACAAATGCTGAGAACATTTTTCATCAGAGAGCCCCAATCCCACTTGTAGCCCTCCGGTGAGGCTTCATGTTCTGTGATCCTCGCTCTTTTAAAAAATCTATTGTAAACAACCTGTGTGAAGGGGCCCAGACTCCATTACAGAAATCAATCAACAAAACTGAAGGCAAGTAGAATTTAATAAGTTTAACTAAGCATATAATAACCTATGGTAGCCAGGATGCACTAAAGTTGCTGAACACACAAAGAAGGAGGAGGAATTTGAAATTAAAAATGTGTGCAACCCAGGTTGTTTTTATTAGGAAAAGAACATAATAGGAATGGAAAGGGCTTGGCAAAGCATCTTTGGGCTGTTGTTGAAAAGCAGGAGGGCTGAATAATGGGTGGCTCAGGCAATGGGAAAGGCTAGGAGCACCCAGGCATTCTGCTAAATGTTAGGTAGGATGGACAGTGATGTGCAGGCAAATGGGGAGCTCTTTCCTCCTCAGGGGCTGCTTGAGGCATAAAATAAAGCAGATAGCTAATTTGGTGATAGTCAGTTGAAAGAAATTGTCTTGCATTAAAAAGTGGTAAAAATGACCCAACACGTATTTTACTGGTGATACAAAGAAAATATCTTAATCTAAGAGAGTAGTGGTATTGGCAATAAGAGTTCCCATGCTCTGGGATGGAGTCAGTGAAGGTGTTATTTCTGTTCACTTGGGATGTTTAAGACTATTTGTCATGCCAACATCATTTCAGTCCCCTGGACCTCCTGCATTGAGCAAACACCCAGCACACTTGTTTATAGAACTAGTCCCTAAGCATCTCCACATTTACCTACAAACATTTAGTGAGTGCCCACTAGACACCAGGCATCTGCTTTATTTGCTGGAAATCACAACAGTTTGACCCTGAAAATAATAGCTTGACTTTCAGTGTGTTGAGTGAAGCAATGATTAAATGAATGGCTGGTGGGTGGCTGTTATGTATAGATGGACAAACAGACCAATGGATGGATGGAGTAAGGGAGTGAATTGGTGTGGATACTTGTCTTCTATAACAGAGGTCACCGTCAAATACATGAAAACAAGGAAGTGGGACAAGGATATTTCTAGAAGGGTCTGAGGAGACCTGCTGAGCCTCCTGGGAAGAACTGCTTCTTGGAAGTCAGAATGCATCTCAACAGGAGGATATGAGGATCCCTGTGGCTTAGCCATCAGGTATAGTCTAAGGTGCTCCTGCCTATCTTCTACCATGCCTCTAGCCCAAAATAGGCCCTCCCTCTGAGGGGCCCGTATTCCTGGGAATGCATCCCTGACCTAGCTGTTTACAGCTTACACACTGAGTCACTGGGCAGGAGTGAAGGGTCCTCCACATGGCTCTTGTGACTGATAGGCCTCAGAGCCACCTGTGAAGGACCTCAGAGCTACCTTACAGGGCTAACAGGATCCTCTTATTCCATCTGGAAGCTGAAGGGGGTTGGTAAGAGTATATTATCAACAGGCACCAAGCAGAGATGAGAGAACTCTCTCATTTGGCCAGGGAGGTGGGGGTGGACTTCCACTTTTTTTTCCAGGGCTTTAATTGCTAATGACTTTGAGTGGGATTTGTTAAAGTGATTCTTTGTGTTCAGCCTTTTATTTTTTAATTTTTTTTTTTTTTGTCTGGAGTCATTACTCACTGTGGTTAGTTTGGATGTTTGAGACAGCCCAGCCTCGCATATTCCCTATCGTGGCACTTTATAAATGTTCATACTGATTAGAACTTTTATTTTTCATAATGACCCACTAATGTAATGATAATGCAAGTAATAGTCCATGTCTAATGGCCTCTTGTCCAAGGGCTGAGGGAATTTATTTAACATATTTAGTGCCAAACTCCTAAAAGAAAACTATTTAAGCTGCTGCATTCACTTCTGCATTTTTATGAATCTCTGGGTAATAAAAGGGAATGACTCTTTCTGGAAGGTTGGGAGAAATGGAAGACTCTAGTCACCTGGCTCCGTTTGATTATGTATGCCTGTCGTCCTTCTCACATGGCCTCTAAGGATGCCCGAATTCTAGGCCAGCTTCATGATGAGGCAACTGTGGAGAAAGCTGGGTCTTTTGTGATCCCTGGTCTTTTCCACATGAAGTGGGACCAGACTTTGAGGTTCACAAACAGCCCTTGGGTCCAGCTGGGGGACAGAGGGTTATCACCGGGGTGTACTCAAAAGTCTTTTGAAAAATACTAAACTACCGGGGAAATAGAGACTCCCAAGAGACTACCTATTATTCCACTGACCTTATCTTCTCTTTGAGCCCTTTGCCTCAAAAAAAAAAATCTTTTCTCCCTTTCCTTCTACTCTGACTTATACTCAATTGTGCTTTAGCATCCCCATTGAGAAGAAGCACACACCCCACCTATGTCTCTGCTGCTTTCAGAACATGGTCCCTGACTGAAGCTCTGTAAGGACATTTCTAAGAGCTTGTGAGAAAACTTCAAGCAAACCACCCGAGAGTCTAGCCATCTCTCTTCCTCCATACCACAGCATTGTTCTTGGAATGTGTCTTCATGCTCCTCCCAGGTATAGCTCATAGGGGTGAGGTTTTTTTTTTTTTTTTTTTTTTTTTTTTTTTTTTTTTTTTTTTTTTTTTTTTTTGTCACATGTGGCTTGTCCTTGTGACTGAACACCTTAGTCTTGTGACTCTCCTTAACCCTCAGAGTATAAATTGCCTGATGCTCTGAATATTGTTACGGTTGCAAGATACTTTAGTCCACCTCATTTTTAGGCTCCCAGGTTCATGCAGCCAACGAGAGTGGTAAACACTTTCCTAAAGGTGCCAACACTCCAGGCATTGTCTATAACTGTCCAGTGAGAAATTTGCATACAGTTAAACAGCTGGGAGAAAGTTTGACCTGAGAAAACTTACCTATGTCAATGAAATTCCCTATAGTGAGGGATGGAGCTTTCCTTCTTGCCGTGATAAGGTTGCCACAGAACACAAAGAGCTGTGATTGCTTCAGATGCCATGGCTCTTTTTATAGAAACATGTCCCAACTGTGACACAGACACATTCATACCAAATACTTCAATTAGATTCCACCAGAAACCAGATCTCATTGGGTGCTCTGGATTTCTGTTTGCTCAATTATGCAACCGTACCCACACATTCTAGCACTGTTACCTATCACACACATACCCTCCCTTGGTTCCAAACGTAACCAGGGATGCGATGTTACTCCTTCACCCCAAAAGATGGTATGTGGCTACTATACTTAACTCCACTCCCTGTGCTCTCCTTGAACCAGCTGCCTCCTATTTTTGCCATCTTATTATTTCAGCTCAATGTAGGCATAGATGGTCCATTGGGTAATCAGGCTTTTCTGGATGGTCGTACGAGCACGGGGTGAGTTCTCACCCACCTGCTTGAAGGGAGTAACCACGAGACAGAGACAGAAAGCAGATATTACAGGATCAGAATTAAATGTGACCTAGGCTTCCCGTCAAAAGCAACGCTCATCGACCCTCAGTTTCTTACCTGTAAGAGATATGCTACATGCATCATTAGTGCTTTGTCACTTTTCAAAGCGTAGATGAACCCAGGTATGTGGGTAGAAAGGATGTTCAGCTCTCTTACCCTTCAGGTGTGGCCTCAGCTTCACAGAGGTAATTGACCCAAAGTCATACCCCTTCCTGAGGTCCTCATAAAGCATCCCAAGAATGCAAGTGGATACCTGTTTAACCAAGGCAGGGTAGCTGGAAAAGTACCAGGCTCCTGAGCAGCCCAGGGCTCACTGAGGGCTGTCTCTGGGCTGATGCACACACCTGCCTCTGTCTTTCTTATTTCTTTAGTTTTTCACAGATGTTGATCTCAGGAGCACTCCTAAACATACTGCACACTAAGACTCTGCTTCCCAGGGAGCCCAGGTTGCCAGACATGAAACATGTCCCAGCACAAGGGACATATGCTCATACCATAGAAAGCATTAGTTCTTTTTTTAATTACATTTTTATTTTTTATATTACTTAAATTTATTCACTTTGTATCCCAGCTGTGGCCCCCACTCTCATTCTCTCCCAAACCCTCCCTCCATCTTCTCTCTGCCCCTCTCTAATTCCACTGATAGGGGAGGTCCTCCTCCCCTTCCATCTGATCCTAGCTTATCAGGTCTCTTTAGGACTGACTGCAATGTCCTCCTCTGTGGCCTAGCAGACTGTGCCTCCCTCATGGGGGTGGGGCATCAAAGAGCCAGGCACCAAGTTCATGTCAGAGACAGTCCGTGTTCCCCTTACTAGGATACCCACTTGGATACTGAACTGCCATGGGCTATGTCTGAGCAGAGGTTCTAGGTTATATCCATGCAAGGTCCTCGGTTGGAGAATCAGTCTCAGAAAAGACCCCTATGCCCAAATATATTTGGTCCTTGTGAAGCTCCTGTACTCTCCAGGTCTTAGTAACTCCCCCTTCATTCACATGATTCCCTGCACTCTGCCCAAGGTTTGATTATGGGTCTCAGCCTCTGCTTTGATACACTGCTAGGTGGAATCTTTCAGAGGCCCTCTATGGTAGGCTCCTGTACTGTTTCGTGTTTTCTCCTATTTCCAATGTCCATCCCATTCGTCTTTCTAAGTGAGAATTGATCATCTTACCCCGGGTCCTCCTTCTTGTTTAGCTTCTCTAGGTGTGCAGATTTTAGTATGTTTATTCTGTCTTACAGGTCTAGAATCTACTTATAAGTGGGTATATATCCTATGTGTCTTTCTGCTTCTGGGATACCTCACTCAGGATGATCTTTTCTAGATCCCACCATTTGCCTGCAAAATTCATGATTTCCTTGTTTTTAATTGCTGAGTAGTATTCCATTGTGTAAATGTACCACAATTTCTGTATCCATTCCTCCATTGAGGGATATCTGGGTTGTTTCCAGGTTCTGGCTATTACGAATAAAGCTGCTACAAATGTGGTTGAACAAATGTCCTTATTGTGTACTTGAGTACATTTTGGATATATGCCTCAAAGTGGTATAGATGGATCTTGAGGAGACACTATTCCTAATTGTCTGAGAAAGCACCATATTGATTTCCAAAGTGGTTGTACAAGTTTACATTCCCACCAGCAATGGAGGAGGGTTCCCCTTTCTCCACAACCTCTCCAGCAAGTGTTGTCACTTGAGTTTTTTTATCTTAGCCATTCTGGTGGGTTAAAGGTGAAATCTCAGGGTCATTTTGATTTGCATCTCCCTGATGGCTAAGGACATTGAACATTTTTTAAGTGTTTCTCTGCCATTCTATATTCCTCTACAGAGAATTCTCTGTTTAGCTCCATACCCCATTTTTTTATTTGAATTACTTGATTTGTTGCTTCTTAACTTCTTTAGTTCTTTAAATATTCTGGATGTTAGCCCTCTGTCAGATATAAGCTTGGTGAAGATCCATTCCCACTCTGTAAGCTGTTGTTTTACTCTGACAACAGTGTCTTTTGCTTTATAGAAGCTTTTCTATTTCATGAGGTCCCATTTATTGATTGTTGATCTTAGAGCCTGTGCTGTTGGTATTCTGTTCAGGAATTTGTCTCCTGTGTCAATGAGTTCTAGGGTCTTCTCCACTTTCTCTTCTAATTGATTTAGTGTGTCTGGTTTTGTGTTGAGGTCTTTGATCCACTTGGGCTTGAGTTTTGTGCAGGGCGAAAAATATGGATCTATTTTCATTTTTTTTTTTGCATGTAGACATCCAGTTGAACCAGCACCATTTGTTGAAGATTCTATCTTTTTTCCATTGAATGGTTTTGGCTTCTTTGTCAAAAATCAAATATTCATAGTTGTGTGGGTTTATTTCTGTGTCTTCTATTCAGTTCCATTTATCCACCATTCTGTTTCTATGCCAATACCATGCAGTTTTTATTATTATTGCTCTGTAGTACAGCTTGAGATCAGGGATGGAGATACCTCCAGACAATCTGTTTTTGTAAAGGACACTTTGGAAATTCTGGGTTTTTTGTTTTTCCATGTGAAGTTGAGAATTTTTCTTTCAAGGTCTATAAAAAATTGTGTTGGCATTTTGATGAGAATTGCATTGAATTTGTAGATTGCCCTTGGCAGAATGGCCATTTTCACTATGTTAATCCTACTGATCCATGAGCATGGGAGCTCTTTCCATCTTCTGATATCTTCTTCAATTTCTTTCTTCAGAGACTTGAAGTTTTTTTTCAAACAGGTCTTTCATTTGCTTGGTTAGAGTCACCCCAATGTACTTTATATTATTAGTGGCTATTGTGAAGGCTGTTGTTTCCCTAATTTCTTTCTTGGTCTTTTTGTCTTTGGTATACAGGAGGGCATCTGATTTTTTTGAGTTAATTTTGTATCCAGCCACTTTGCCGAAGGTGTTTATCAGCTTTAGGAGTTCTCTGGTTGAATTTTTGGGGTCTCTCATGTATGCTATCATATCATCTGTGAATAGTGATACTTTGACTTCTTCCTTTCTGATTTGTATCCCCTTGATCTCCTTTATTTGTTTTATTGCTCTAGCTAGGACTTCAAGTACTATGTTGAAGAGATATGGAGGGAGTGGGCAGCCTTGTCTTGTTCCTGATTTCAGTGAGATTGGTTTAAGTTTCTTTCCATTGAGTTTGATGTTGGCTGTAGGCTTGCTGCATATTGCCTTTACTATGTTTAGGTACATGCCTTGTATCACTGATCTCTCCAAGACTTTAAACATGAATGGGTATTGGATTTTGTCAAATAGAGAACATTAATTCTTACAACACAAACATAGAAAAACAACAACAACAGCATCAAAACAATGAAGTCAAATAGAAAATTGGAGCCAGCGTGGTAACCCAGGACTCAGCGAGGCAGGTGGATCTTTGAGAATTTGAGACCAGCCTGGTCTACAGAGGGAGTCCAGGACAACCAGGGGTATGCAGTGAAACCCTGTCTTGAAAGAAAAGAAAAGTGAAGGAAAGGAAGAAAGAAGGAAAGAAAGAAAGAAAGAAAGAAAGAAAGAAAGAAAGAAAGAAAGAAAGAAAGAAAGAAAGAAAGAAAACTGGCCAAATTTACATGGCATCTGCTAAATCTCAGTCTTCAAGGTGATATCACTGACATTAGGTTTGCACAGAGAGAGGCCTGTGACATGCAAAGGCTTCTCTTAGTAGCTGACATAAGGCAAGAAGCAAACTAAATGTTAATAAATTCTTGGGCCTTACTTATCTACTTGGCCCCATAGGACCAGGTGAAAAATATGTTCCTTTTGGATATGTCCTTTGCAAATATAAATAGCTCCAGGAAATGTATGTTTCCAGCCCGTTTTCAAGGGGCAATGAAGAAGGCTGCCTAGGCAATGGGGGTGTAAAGCTAACTTAGCAAAGAAACATTTTAAGGGGGGGAGGTGAAACAAAGACAAGGTGAACAATGAGCTGACACCCGAGGAAACAACGGAGGAGTCTCGGTGGGCTTCCAGGCTTTGACTCCACTTTGCTTCTCTTCCTACTCAAAATATCATGCAGGATCCAGCTGAGCCCCAATCCTGGCTCCTGAAGGCCTGCAAGGGTGAATTTATCATTGACCTCCATTCTTCTGAAGACCCATAAAATTATACATGACACATTAATAATTGACAGATAGATTATTATTAACCAATGCATTTATTAATTTGGGTATTTTTAAATCCTGTCGCATTCTGAATCCTGGTCTAATATTCTTGGGAAATTTTCTAAGTGGAAGTCCTCTCTTGTCTCCCTCTTTGCACACACAATTGTCTATAGTTCTTTCTCAAATGGACTATACCTCCTTCTTTTGGCCTTCTCCCATGCTATTCTCTCTGTGTAAGATGACCCAACTGGCATAACTTAGCTTATTAATAAATTTTACTTTATATTTTAATACTGGGGATTGAACCCAGGTGTCATATATTCTAGGGATGCATTTTGTCTCTGAATTACACTTCCAGCCTCATATCTGTCACTTTAAAAATAATAGCCCTCACTAACACACTCAATTAGGTCTCTGCCCCTTGACATACATCCTTATAAAATCCTGTGCTCTTTCTCAGCACTTACCCTGATTAAAATTATTAGTATAATTATTTAGTGTAATTAGTATAATTATTAATATAATTATTAGTGCTATGCATCTACATCTCTGGCATATACACACATTCACTAAATAATGTTTGTTGAATAAAATTATTGCCCTGGACCTCACTGTGTCTGGAGAAATCAATGTGTGAATTCTGTGAGAGGAATACAAGTTAAAAGTTATGTTCTGAGTGATGATGATACTGCCTCTCATCATGTATCTCAGGATAAGGAGTTTGCCTCTTATTTAGGGTTTCTATTGCAGTGATGAGACACCATGACCAAAAAAGCAAGTTGGGGATGGAAGGGTTTATTTGGTTTACATGTCAACATTGTAGTTCATCGTTGAAGGAAGCCAGGATAGGAACTCATACAAGGCAGGAACCTGCAGGCAGAAGGCAATGCAAAGGCCATGAAAGGGTGCTGCTTACTGCCTTGTTCAGCCTGATTTTTTATAGCACCCAGAACCACCAGCCCAGGATGACCTCACCCACAATGAGATGGCCCCTCCTACACCAGTCATTATTTAAGCAAATGCCCCACAGGCTTGCCCATAGCCCAGTCTTCTGGAGGCATTTTCTCAACTGAGGTTCCCTCCTCTCAAATTCCTCTACCCTGTGTCAAGCAGACATAAGTTAGCCAGCACAGTTCCCAATACTTTGCTTTGTGGGTGTCCCCTTACCCTTCAGGGGATCCCACTTTTATCTACTCTCTGCTCAGTGGAGTTGGGGATAATCAGTATATCCAAGGCACAAATGCTTTGTAATCGAAGAGACAATTAAAGCTCTGAAACAGACATTGAATCCCCATCTATGGCTACATGCACTAAATTTCCCCAGTGTTCTAAGAAGAAGCCTGATGTGCCTATGAGGGAAGCCTGTGGACAGTGAGGCTTTGGTGGCAGTCTGGCTCATATAGTGTCTTAAAGAATTTTTGTCATGAAGAGTTCATGGTCATGGTGTAGGGCTTGTTAAACGTCAGCGGAAGAGCTTCCACAGTTGAAGGGGAGGGTCCTGGTACATGTCCCCTGTACCATTCTTCTCAGCCTGCTTCTGACCCTGTACTGTGTAGGGGCCAGTACTGCCTTATAAAGATAGAGGGATGGAAGGCCAAGTGCTGCCATTGGCACAGAACACGCAAGAGGCTGCCAGGCAGTTAAAGAAACATTTTCACATGGGCTGGAGCTACCTTTCTGTGGAGGAAACTTGGCAAGAGCTCTGGCTTGGAGCTGTAGCATTCTGCCCAGCAGCAATATGAGACAGGGCTGCCCCTCCCACCTTGGGGTAGGGCTCGTTAACTTCTCCCCACCAGCCTGGGTAGGTGGCAGCTTGGATTGGCTGCAATATTTGCATATACCATGTGTTTCTGTAAGTATGGGACAAGGGTATGAGAAAGAAACTCAAGCATAATTGAATCAGAGGCCATTCTCAACATGGTTTCCTTAATCCCTGCCCTCCTTCTTTGAAAGTCTTTTTCTTTTAGTGAATAAAAGATTGTTGGACTTCTCAAATGCTTTTAAGGCAAAAAATGAAATTATCTGAGATAATTCATACTTGATGCCTTGGTGACACAGGGGTGTAGGTAACAGAGGCCTGTGATGACAAGCTGTGAGTGCTGAGGAAGAGGCTTCTAGAAGATTCCGCAGGCCAGGAAAAAGGCTCTACAAAGATGGCTGGGGTCAGAAAAAAACTTCTGACCACCTTGAACAGCTAGCTCATTCTCTAGCTTGACATACATTTATTGGTGCCTACCATGGCCCAGTCACCATCTGAGTTCTGGATAAATAGTGGTAGACAGACTCGTGTTTCTAGAACTTACATTGCTTAGAGCCAAGACAGACAGTAGAAAAGTCAAGGCCTGGGAAAGGTGGGCCAAAGTGTTGTTTTGTCCAGCTTCAGTGACACCATTTTCTGAGACGTTTCCTGTGAGTAAAGGCGTAAGGCTGGGAGGACATAAAAATTTTGTTCCTTTTCCCAAATGACAATGGAAAAGGAGAGGTTTTGTTGTTGTTGTTGTTTTCTATCTGAATAATATTGATAAATTGTGTAGGTCTGGGCCTTATTTTTTTTAAAGAACAGATAGGTCAGATGATAAAGCTGGCTGCACATGCTGACTTTCTTCTACCCAGCAACTGTGAGCTTCCTGACTGTGCCCAACAATCCTACTTGATTGGTACATTGCAAAAGCCCATTGATAATGGTCTGAATGACTGTCATAAAAACCTGATTCAACCCAGTTTGCTGTACTCTCACCAAGCATTCATTCTTGGCTGGCTTTCCCCATTCAATCACCCTATGAACATGAGACAATCAGCAAGTCAAGGGAGTATAGAATTCTAAAACATTCATCACCTGAGATCATAGTGTCTCAGAAAATATCCGAAGATAGTTGGGAGCAAGATGAAAGAGTATGGAGCTAAGTTTACAGTCTCAATTATACTTTTATTTGTTCCCTAAAACATGTTTATTTACAAACATTTTAGGGACAGTATTTCTCAGCACAGACAACTTAAGTTGGAGTATGTAATGGTCTTTACAGTCCCGTCCTCACTCCTGCCCTGCACAGCTACTAAGGCAATGATATCAAATGAGCTTTCTCCTAAGTGCTCCTATTGATTTGTCGAGGTTGCCAGAAGTGTCCTAGTCAGAAAGGGTCTGAGGTCATGTCCAAGCTCAGACGGATTGATAACTCATGTCTGCAATGGGAATGAGAGGACAACATTTCCTGTCCACTTGTCTAAAGATGTTTCAATTATAATTTAGTCTAAGTAAATTATAATCAAATTTCCTTAGACAGTTCTGGGAATACACTTTTTTTTTTCCTGTTTTATGCCTGGAACAGGGTATTTCATATTACAAGTTCTTGATAAGTATTTATCAAATGAATGAATATTTGATCGTACTTTTTAAAGTTAAAGTTAAAGCGACTGAACACTTGGTCTGTGTCTGCTCTGAGAAGGTATCTTACAGACTCCGTTATGTAGGAGTACCTAAGAGTAGGCCCCAGTTTTAGACAGTGAAATAAATAACTCGACCATCCATCTCATGTGATTCCAGCTGAGGGTAAAGATACTGAGGGCACTCGGGCAGACTCACTCCCGGGAGAAGTGAGAAGGCTCTGTGCGCGATTTTGATTTAAGAGTGCTAACAGGCTTTGTTTTCTCCTAGATTGCCTTGGCTCCCTCCTTGACTTTTTTTTTTTCACATGACATTTTCTCCAATAAAATCTGTGCACGTTTAATCTCATGTTAGTGTCTGCCTCGTGGGCCTGGACTAATGCACTGTGCCAACAGAATTGGAAAGGTCCTCTTAACTCCACAAGATGCCAGTTGGGTTTCCAGGAAATGTCACCCCCATCCTTTGTAGAAGACACAATGGGAAACAGATTGTGTCCCTTGAATGTTCAGTGGAAGGAGGCATCCCTGCTAAGGATTTCAGTTCTCATGTTTTTAAAATGACTTGAGGAAACACACTAAGAACTAACATGTAACTATTTTTATTAATATCTTCATTTTCATTACTATACAGCACACCAAGTGGCATGCCGTCAATGGCAAGGTACCTATCTGAAGCTCAACATAATGAGCCCTGTGGTATATAGTTCCATTTATTTTTCCATATTCGTAAGAATCTTTTGGGTTATCCTAACCCTAATTCAAATTATTGCTCATATGCGTTTCTTGCTTGCAACCTAAATATTGTTATGAGTATGATTTTGTGACATAGGAATTAGACTTCTTCCTAGATAGAACCTTAGGAATTTTGGGAATTCCCCTCTTGGCTTGGTAGGCCCATTCTAGGCCTATGCTCACTATCCATGATCTTTCTTCATTTACTCTGTTCATCTACCACCTATGCTTTCCCTAACCATTAGTCTAGTTATGTCCGGAGGTATTGATGTATGGAGAATCTAAAATTTTGTTAATTTGAAAAAAATCACTATAGATGAATTTTGTCTAGATAATCAGCATCAACAGTATGACCTTGTCATTCACTGCTCATCTTTTAATGCACATTCCTGCAGCACCACCCTTATGACAGGCAGCATGATTGATATCAGTGAGGACAGAGGTCTCACACATCAATTTGGAGAAGGATAGCTTAGGTTTTGAGAGTCTCAACCAATACCTCTTCTATTTACCTTGGGAAGTGGACACTCTCAGTGCCTCTAAAATTGCCACCAATGGTTGCCTGTCAGGTGCTCTGAAAAGTCAGTAACCAAATTCACTTCAGAAATTTATCATGACGCTTTTAACCTTTCAAATGGCTTATGCATGGCTGTTTCTACAATTTTGTGTAGCTGTTTCTACAACTAGGTTCCAAGAGCTGTGATTTCAAACAATCACTCTCCCTACTGCACACATCCTCGTTCATACAAAAGAAAAGGCTCTCCCTTCTTTCCTCAAGAGTCAGAGACTCTACTGCCTGCATAGTTTCTGAGAAGCTGCAAGCAAATGCAAGCAAAGCCCTTTGCTCAACTAGTTGCCTTTTTTTTTTCTGGTCAGAACTGGTCATCACTATCATCACTACATTGATCTGCTTCACCCCAGTGAGTTGAATTCAAGAGCTGACAACGAAAACCTTGCCTAGGTGTCTTTGCACCCCTCCCCCATCTTTCTCTATCTTGTTGCTCTTTGTCCCTTGCTCTTTACTTGTCACTATTTCTTTCTTTCTCCCTGATTTGTCTTCACTCCTTTCAAATCCTCTGCCAGGCTATATATCAACCTTTCCAGTCTTGGAACATGTTTGACACTCCTAAATAATATTAGTAGTCACCACCCTAGAAGATTTTGTTTTGTTACAGATTTTTATCAATTCTATTTACTACCCTCTTAGTTATTAAAACTCATGATATTAAACTTGTGTATTTACTAATTAATTTTTTAAAATAACCACAGTGAGCCATAGAATGTGCAAAATAACATACTTTTTATTGAAAATTACCATATTGAAAATTTTAAAGAGTGGAGAGTGCTATTGTTTTACAGTTTTTGCAAATGTCATTATTGTCTGGCTTAATAGAAGGTGGCTGGCTTTTCATGTCTGTGTCTGCAGTAAGTCTGTGACAATATCACACTCCTTGGGAAAAGTCTCTCAGAATTAAAGCAAAGGAAGCAGATAGCGCCACAGCGCTTTTGTGAAAATTATTTTGATCTTGTGACCTCCAGAAGGAGTGTCAGGGACCCCTCCCAAACATGCATGACCATTTTTTCAGAACTCTTGTTTTAGGTTTGAGACATAAATGTCCCAACTTCTTCCTTACCATCTGATAGAAGAAAGACACACAGGGATATTTACATGCAGGGCGATCCATGCTATGCTGGAGATAAGCAGAGGACATGGAGGGGAAATCTAACTCAGGGAGGGTCATCCAAGGCAGGGGCATCAGAGTCCTTGGCTCACTTGCTGCCTGAGCACAGCTAAACAGAGAAGGCAAGAGCACAAGTATATTCTCATGAAAACTGGAACCTTCTTATCATCTGTGCTATACTCAGAACTAAACAGGAGGATGACCTAGCGTATTTGGCTTTCAGCTTTACTATCATGATATATGGCGAGGGGGGAGGGTTTTTTTTCCTTTAACCATTCTCTCTAGCTCTCTGACATTCCTTCCATTCTTGGGGAGAAGCTAGAGCTGAAAAAATGCAGATAACGGCTCCCATCAATAAGAAGCGAAATTTGCCTGCCAGTGTTTCCTCCCGATGCGCTGAGAAGCAGGGGAGCGCTTTGCAGTGAACGTACTGTAAACCAGATAATTGCCATCCATCTTTGTGAACAGCTCAGGATCTAAGGCGTGGGATAGCATTCACAGTAAAAAATGTATCATGCACATTTGCTATTTTCTACAACAAAGTTGATAGCATAAGCCACAATGGTTTTATTTATTAGTTTGCCAGTAGAGAGGCAAAAATACACCGTCTTTACCTAAGGTTAAGAAGAATCCATATTGCCACCCAATTCTTTGCCTCACTTGAAAGCTATCATGGCACAAAATCATCTTTGCTAAGCTATAGTGGCTAGTTACTTATTTTAGCACTGATATAGAGTGCCACATGCAGTTGTTTAGATCTGGTTAACACCTACACTTAGTTAATTTTAATGAAGATTACCTTCAGTTACAGGCATTTTAATAGCATCATCTGGCCTTTCCTGGAAAAGAGGAAAGTCTGTCTTAGGACTGCTGCATTTTTTTTTCCTGCTTGAGTTGCCAGCTTACTGGTCTGCCTACAGATTTTAGATTTGCTAAACCCTGAAACTGCATGATGCATGAGACAATATGTAGACACATATCCTCCCCTTCCTCCCTCCTCTCTACATATATTATATAGATTTTACAATTCTAGTATATGCGTGTGTATGTGTATATGTATATATGTAGATTTGGGCATAACTCATTTTCTGCTTCTCTGGATGCTCCTAACTTCTCTCCAGTCATCTTTGGTCTTGGTTATATCATCTCTTTGTGCCTGACTAAGCACTTGATCCCAAGCTTGCCCACAGACAACAGAAACAAATACCTGTTGGTCCACTCACCTATAGCTAGAAGAATGACCAACTAGGATGGAAATCTGATCTCTTCCATCAAGGGATCATGAACTTGTCTGCATTCCTTAAGCTCTCAGAATCTCTATACCCTTGTCCATGAAGTACCCTGTTCTCACATGAGAAGGTTGGTATTTAGCAAGGTGGTGACTGTGAAGCCTGGCACACAGTAGGTCCCCAGGAACAGCGGCTTCTGATTAATTCTATGATGGTTCTCGTCTGATTATGACAATTACCGAAGAGGTTTAGACAATTATGTTCAGGAGCATAAATTTGAAAGTAAGTTGCTGTCTGGTTTTAGGAGTTCAAATGTTTAAAATGCAGTCAAGTATGAGATATTGAAGCAATAACAATCTCGGGGAATTACAGATATAACAATTTAGTGCACACTTTAGTCCAATAATGTTGTTCAGTAGGTAAGACGTTTCGTGTGGAAAAATGAGCCGGTTCCTGCAGCTGAAGAGGGACATAAAACAGTGCGGCTTCCCCCACTCCTGTTCTGCACCATCCTTTCCCGAACAGTTCCTGGTCTTCTTCAGAGATTCTGATTTCCCCATGCCCAATGAGTTAAGAGGTTCTTTATTCAAACCGAGACTTATCAATTACGGAGTGCCAATTTGGGGCACCCTGAGCCTTGTCTGTGCTTGATCTTGTCCTTAGGATTTGATCCTTGTTAGGGATCTGGGAGGTGTTATGTGCCAGTGAACCAGCCTTGGCAGTTACTCTCCTAACAGGCCTGTGGGATTGTGGTTACCCACTGTGTAAAGAAGAGTAGGGGTTTTGGAAGGGTTGAACGGTTTGGCAAAGACATTCTGCTGGTATGCAGCACTAGAAATATGAAACTAGCAAAGATTCTGTCTCACTCTGAGGGACTCAGTTGCCTGTTTCGTTTTCTGTACAGAGATTTTGTAAGTTCATGAGGTCATTTTTTCTCAATTGTTGGCCTTAATTTTGGAGCAAATAGAGTCCTATTTAGAAAGCCCTTTCCTACCCTTATTTCATACAGGTAAAAAAAATCCTAGGGTACTGCCTATGATTTCTTTTTTTTTTTTTTCAATGCAGTTTATTCAGGAACCTTGAACAATCATCTGACCCTGGGGAAAGCCAGCCCACAGCTTAAATAGCCTCTGGGTAGCCAACCCCAGCGTGCCACGTGGGCATTGCAGATAGGTCCACATACATGGAAGCAAGCCAGATCCTCAGCCTTAGCCAAATGTGGAATTGTTCGTGACAGAGAGCACTCACCATCGGGAAGGTGGAAGGCGGAAACCAGCTCCATCTTTAAGGCATAGCATTCCGCAGCTCTCTACAGTTCCCCCTTTTTGTTTTAGACGCATCAGGCAAGAGTAGAGGTCTGATTTCTTTTAGCACTTTCAGCATTTTAAGTTTCACTTTGAGGTCTTTGATCCATTTGGAGTTTTTGTTTTTTTGTTTTTTTGTTTTTTTTTTGGTTTTGGGTTTTTGTTTGTTTGTTTGTTTGTTTTGTGCAGGGTAGTTGATATGGATCTAATTTCATTCCTGCATGTGGAAACCGAGCTTCCATAGCACTAATTGTTTTAGATGCTTTTGTTGTTTTTTCTCTAGTGTGTATTTTTGGCATCTTTGTCAAATAGCAGATGGTTGTAGTTACACACACTCACGTTTGGGTCTTCTATTTTGTTCCATTAGTTCACTTGTCTGCTTTCATGACGCAAGCAGAGTGCTTTGTTTCTAAACTATGGCTATGTATTATAGATTGGAATCTGGTAAGGTACTCTCTAGTCTTGTTCTTGTTACTTATGGTCGCTTTGGCTATCTGGAGTCTTTTCTGGTTCCATATGACCTTTAGGATATTTTTGTCTATTTCTGAGAAAAAAAAATGCCATCGGGATTTTGATTGGGATTTTGTTGAATATATAAATTGCAACACTCCTTCCAGATTGACCTTGGGGTCAGTCTGGGGTGAACTTTGGTCAGTTGTCCAAATGCCTTGTATACAGACAACCTCAAAACTCACTATTATAACAACACATAACACTCCAATGTATAATTCTTCTTACTTTTCTTCTGACCGACTATTGAGATGGGATAGTGGTACACGACTGATCCTGATATTACTAACATTCAGCTAACAGATTTGAAAGTACTCGTACGCTATTTGTGGACAGAAATGAGAAGATGGAAGGCAAGAAGAAAATATGAGTGGCAGATGAGCTGATGCAAAGAGAGAAAGGAGAAGGGTGGTGATGGGGAGAGAGAAAAGGTGGGAAAGAACAGTTCTACCTTCAGAAAAGCCACCTATCGAGCAATTAAGGATTAATGACTTAGTCCTCCTTCCACAATACTTACAGCACATTTAAAAACGACATAAATAAGCCTCATTTCCTGTAGATTTTTGCACGTGTGAGCTTCCCACATGGAGCTTGTATTTAAAACTGTCTAATTGGTACATCCAGCAGAGCACATTGCTTCTCACTAAGTGATAGGGTTACCTTAAGACTTGTAACACATGCCCTCTTCCCATCTGGGTGATACACCTACTTGTTGTAAGCAAACACTGCCAATGTGCCATCTTGGAGGTGTCTAGAAGGTAAAGGTGTGCCTGCTTTGTTGATTAATGGCATAAAATATTCTGGCAACTCTTAGGAACTACAGACATCCTCAGGTCCAAGATGCTGCTTACCCTCAAGGGTTATCATGGTTAATGAAAAAGAATGAAAGGGAAGGGGCTAATGAATATGCTTTTGGCATAAGAGTAGCTTATAGGATGATGTGGAAGTGCAGCGGGCAACAGGGGATTTAGAATTTAGAGCTTGATTTAATCTGGGATGATTGACAGGCAGAGTGAGAGGCAGGGATGCAAGGAGAAGGAGAAATGAATGCACATGAGTAGCATGAGATGGCTACAGCAGAGTTCTCAGGGAAGCTGGTGAAGGAGCCCAGGCATGAAAATGTAGAAAGTCTTGTCTAGCCAGGAACCCCACCTGCACTCAGAAGCAGGAAAAATAAATACTTTTTAAAATGTGACAGTATTTATAGTAGTTAGGAATCATTGTAAGAATAGACACCCACCCAAACCATTTTTTAATTTATCTTTTAATTTTTTTTTAATTTATTACAGTTTATTCACTTTGTATCCCAACTGTAGCACCCTTCATCCCCACCCAATCCCACCCTCCCTCCCTCTTCTCCTCCCATGCCCCGTCCCCAGTCCTTCCCTTCCATCTGACCCTAGCCTATCAGGTCTCATCAGGACTGTCTGCATTGTCTTCCTCTGTGGCCTGGTAAGGCCTGGAAAGGAAATGATCAAAGAGCCAACCAATGAGTTCATGTCAGAGACAGCCCCTGTTCCCCTTACTAGGGACCCCACTTGTAGACTGAGCTGCCATGGGCTACATCTCTGCAGGAGTTCTAGGTTATCTCCATGAATGGTCCTTGGTTGGAGTATCAGTCTCAGAAAAGACCCCTGTGCCCAGACTTTTTGGTTCTGTTGCTCTCCTTGTGGAGCTCCAGTCTCCTCCAGGTCTTTCTGTCTCCCCCTTCTTTCATAAGATTCCAAACCATTTTTTTAAATAGTGTTTTTGGCAAGATGTGGTAGACTTCATTCACCTACAGCAGTATGATGTGCCTTAAAGAGGAAACTGGGGGACAGGGCTGGGAAGCAGGAGTGGAACACTGGTTTCTGTAGCTCCATAGCTGTGGTAGGATGCAGCTTTCCTCTTCAGGACCACTCCCTGATCCTATGTCTTCTGAAAGATTGGCTTATCTGGTCTTAATGGCCTCTGTTACCCCTAAAGTTTGAGTAATCCTTTCATGACTGTCAGCTCCAGCTTTTCAGAAACATCAATGTCATGTGCCCATCTTCCAAAACAAATTGTAGTTTCTTGACTGCAAAAATTTCAAGCTACAATTAGCCCAGCCTTTGTCATCTAACCATTTTTTCATGGATGTGATGGCCACCCTGGCTTAAGTAGCTATGGGGAGATCAGACCAGAAAGTGAACCGGGTTATGGCATCAGAAAACCAGGTTGGCTACTAGAATATCATATTAGGCAGAGTGTAGTTAACTTTCTGCAAAGTGATTGCCACCAACAAACCATACATTTTATTCAGTTTTACATGGGGACCATACCAGAGTTCTGAGAATTTTAGAACTAACTCTTTCCAGGCAGGTGAACTTTGGGATAAAAGGAGAAAGAGTCAAAAAACCTTGAGCCACAAGGCTCTGTTGCTTGTGGAAGCATTAACACATTTTTTTCAGACATAGAAGCAAAGAGAAGCACATAGCCTGCTCCCATGAGAAATGCTTCGTGCTCTAGTTAAAGACGCATTGGGTGGTGAGACCTAATTTCTCTGTAAATGGAGCACAACCATCACATTGGCACCCGCCTCCCACCAAGTGCAAAGACACAGGCGTTTTCCAGATTTTGAAACCTGGAGAAGAGACAGGGCAAGCAAGAAGCAGACATAAAGGGATACGGCGTGATGGGTCAGCCTCCAAAATGTGTGTGCAGCAAACAGGAACACTGTCCTGTGGGAAAGTGATACAAGGTCAGTTTAGAAGTTACATCTAAATCAAGCCAAGCATGAAGTGACTGGCCTCAGCATAGTTAAACAAGCAGGCGAAGCGTTTTATTCAAGGTTCAAACATTTCAGAAGGAAAGTGGATAAGAAATAACAGCCAAGCTATGAACATTAATACCTAATTCTTCCTGGATAAGAGGTAGTTCTCCAGTTTCCCAGGAAGCTAGAGTTTGGAAGTAGCTCAGGAATAGTTTTTGTGTGTGAACCATCTCTATATCATGTGCATGCTTCCTGTAAGTTCCGCCTAGTGGTGGCCTGGCTCCTTCTTCACAAAGTTAACCACTCACATCTCTCCATAGCATCCTAGCTGCTTTCCACCATTGGGGCTTTGCCCATAGATGGTCCCTTGCCTGATCTTCACTCTTTCATTTGTTCCTGCTTTGTGTCTGTTCTCTCGGTTTCTGTCCTGTCTCTTTCTGTCATTCCCCATCTCTCTCTGTCCCCCCCCCCCCATATCTGTCTCTTTGTCTCTGTCTCTCTCTGATACTTTCATACCCATATAATATGGATTCTGGTTATTATAATCTTTCCATCTCCCTCCTGTCCCATCAACCTCCTTACAAGTCCATTTTATGAATACATGACATTTTTGCTCTTACTTTTGTTGATTTGTTTTATTATCTTTTATTTTGATTTTGTGTTTGTTTTTTGACACCCACTGACTTTAACCAGGATCATCTATGTGACCATGGGTTTGTAACTCTCCATCTAAGTTCTCATCTTGGAATAAATGCTGTTTTACTGTGGCTGGGTTGATGCTCTGATCTTTTTCTTTAGCTCAAGTCTATTTCTTCTTGCCTGTCCTTTGTTACATCCTGATTATCATGGATTTTTTTTTCCTAGGCTGACAGTCCTTTGAGGATAAGATTTGTATTCTTATTCCACATAGTGAGGCTAGGCTTATAAGAGGAGAAGAAGGAAGGGACTATTATTGGGATGTAAAGTGAATAAATAAATACATTTTAAAAAAGAAGATTCACCCTTTAACTGTTGCTTGATACATTTTGAAAAACGATCATGTGGACATTGTAACCACCACAATCAAAATAGAAAACAACTTTTTCATCCTTGCAAGGTTCGTGTGCCATTTGTTCTTACACTTTTGCATTTCTAAAAATTCATAGAATGACATCAAATAGCACGCAGTCTTCTTGTTTGACTTCTTTCACAAGTAAGTTGGAAGTTGACCCATTTTTCCCTAGGTATCAACACCTGATCTATTTTCATTGTTGTGTGAGTGTCCATTATCTGGACACACCCATGAGTTGATGGCTGTATTGGTTTTCAGTTTGATGGTATTCTGAATAAAAGCTCTATGATCATACAGAATTAGAATTCTTTTGTGTAGTTTATGTCTTAATTTCTCAGGAGTAAGTCATATAGGGTTAGAATTGCCGAGTCATTTTATAAAAATAAACAAAATCCTGACTAAACTCTTTATATCACTTTGTATTATTTTTTTATAACTTTTTTATAATTCCAGTTGCTCCATTGGAATGTGATATTACCTAATTCACTGTAGTTACTGGAGTAGCAATGTAAATGAGAGTACACTGTACCTTTAATGTAAATGTCTGTTATCCATGGAGCCTGGGTATCTCTCTGTGTTCATATTTTCTCTTTATATATTTATTTGATGACAGCTCTGTTTAGTTGTTGGTCATTTTTATTAGACTGCTTATCTTCTTCTTAGAGAATTCTGAGAATTGTTTATATGCTTGTTTCTCAAGTCTATTATGAAAATTTGAAGAAAATTTCAAGAGTTTAGGTAAATGTAATAAAATTATCATCCAAACATTAAAGCTCCCTAGTCCATTTCATGCTTCCACAGTCTTAAGGATTGGTCTTAAGAAAATTAGCCTGGACACACACACACACACACACACACACACACACACACACAAACACACCACATGCATACACTGTGCATAAAATACACAGAAAGCATTCTGAGCTATGGGATAAAATGGGGAATTTTTTTAAAATTGGAAAAATTCAACATTTATGCACAGATATATCTTAAAAACAAAGAACAATTAAGTAGGTTCCTCAAGATATTAAAAGCATTTACAAAATCTGAAAGCTAACTTCATGCTTAATAGTAAAGGCATACATCTTGATCAGCAAGTAAGAGATGGGGTTGGGAGGGAAGAGAGGAAGAGGAAGAGAAAGAGTCTTTTGAAATCTCAAAGCCTGCCCCCAGGAAGACACCTCCTCCAAGGCCACACCTCTAATCCTTCCCAATTAGTTCTACCAACCAGGGATCAATTATTCAAACATATGAGCCTACTGGGAGCACTCTCATTCAAACCTCACACTATGGTTAATTAAAAAAAAATAAAAATAAATTAAAAAGCACATTTAAGTTATTGGTTTGCAACCCTAAAAAAATGATCCATAGATAAAGCATAGACATTATTTTGTGTATGTGTCAAGATGAAAACATTCACCAACCTTGAAAATACAAAAAAAAAAAAAAAAAAAAAAAAGGTTTGAGGAAATTAGAATATGGGAGAGAAGTAAGACAACTCTGGGTATGTTCACATTTTTATTTTCCAAATGGGACAGTAGTTAAAGCCTTTTGAGTCTCAGTTCCTCTCCTGTGAAACGATATACAGGTTCTTACCACTGTAATTGTTGTGAGAATTAATGAGCCTTGGCGAGAGAGATAGCTCTGTGGGAAAAGGTGCTTCCTGCCAAGCATGAGAGACTGGGTTTGAACTCAGGCAGTGGAAGGAGAGAGCGGATTCTCTCTGCATTGTGCTCTGACCTACACACATGCCCTATGACACATTCATGCCCACACATGTACACCAGAGAGACAGGCAAACATACATGTAAAAGGGGATGAATAAACCCATATGCATGAAATGCCTAAAGTGACGTGGCTGCCTGACTAACTGCAGTGGTGACAGGAATAAAGGGAGGCAAGCCTGTAGGTAGAAGAGAGTCAACCTCCACTGATGAGGGAGCAGCCTCGGCCTTAAAGTTAGTCTCTAAAACCCCCTTTCGTGTAGAAGCTATCACTGCCCAGAGCACAGAGTGAGTATGAATCATGCAAAGACAGAGGTTGTGAATCCAGCACAGGGTCTTTGAGTGACAGGATGTCCAGTGCGTGACATCATCACCTGCATCTTTGTAGCTGAAGGCATTGAAACTCTGAGAGGCTACTGACTCACCTAATACCGCTAAGTGACTAAGCCAGAGTTCAAAGCAGGAACATTGCCTGCACTGAGCCAGGTGGCTCAGTGGATCCGAAACTCTAGGCGAGTTCCCGGTGTCTGCTTGATACACATTTTTAATGAATAGGCCCCTAGGTTTAATTAAGGAGAAAAGAGATTAATTGTTTCTCCCAACAGCTGCAAATTATTTACATTGCGTTTGTGTTGATGGCTAATAAAAGAGAAAAGGAGTAGAGGCACAGCCCCGGATGGCTGTAATTCTTACAGACTCCATAATGAAGTGCAGGTCTGAACGACAAAATGTAAGAATGGATGAGCCTGCTGCCCCATGCATACCTGAAATGGACAGAGTTGTGCTTTGCTCTGAGCAGGATTCAATCAGCAGAAATGGATCTCAGGGGCTCAGACTTGAGACTAGCTGGGCACATAGCCCTTCCCCCAGCAGACTGCCAGCCACTCACTTAGTTTGTGACTGCCAGGGAATGGGTGAGAAATAGAAAGATGGTGATTTAGTGAGTGGTTTTTCCCACCAATCCTGCGACAGCTCTTAAATGAACTTTTCAGGAATGATGGATTGGGAAAGGGAAGGGGGCAACAAAGTTAATCTCAATTCTCTAAGGCCTCGATTTTCCATGGCTACTGAAACTTTGTATGCTCCATTACAGTAATATGGTATTCCATGAACTTTTCCTGGGGAACTGTGAGCAAACATCTACACCCTTCCCCCCAAGAGGGGGCATCAAAGAAACTATTCCAATCAAATCTAGCCTGGTAAGCTAATGACTTCATTGAGCTTGCTTGCCGCAGCTTGAGTGAGGGGGTACTTACGGTAATGTGTGACCCCTAAACAGTCATGTTACCCGAAAGCCTCATCTCATCACAGATAAAGACTGCCCTGTGGCTGCCCGGGTGAAATGTCCCCGTCGTTTCCCTTTCCACTTTCCACTCCAGGACCTTTGGAGACCACACGCACTTAGGGCAGAATTACATGCCACTGGGAGGGGTTCTATGAGGGAATGGAAATCTTTGGTGAGGGTCTACTGACATGGCTCCTATGAGGGCCCAGCAATAGGCCCAACGTGAGGGACTTTTTTGGGTAGGCACAGCTGCTTCCATTTTGATGTTTATGGGTGTCGTGCTTATGAGAACAGTAGCTGCAATGTGTGTGTTACATACGTGAAATAATAAATGTTTGTGTTTGTGAATGTCTTTGGTAAATGGTGAGGTGCTAAAAGTTTTGTTTTTCTTGCCCATTATGAAAAATGCTGTCCTCTTAAGAAAGTCACTCTTTGTGGAGGCCTTTTCTTTACCATTTTTACAATGGTCACACCTATTTCATAGGTTGCTGTGGGAAACATATAGGACCACAACTTATGTAGGCATGCTATTTTGCTTCTTAAAGTATCTTAAAGTATCTTCTTAAAGCAGCTTTGCCTTGCTTCTGTGGCTAGATGTGGAGGAAAGAGAGAGACCAAGAAGTTCACAGCATCAAGACCATTCTTGATGCTGATGTGGAGTGCTGACTGGAAAGGGTGGGTTACTTTCTTGGGAGATGAGTTCAAATGCCCTTATAGATACACAAATAGCATCATAGGGACCAGAACAAAAATCAAACACTCTCCAAGGAGATGAATGGCTCTATATTATATGGCATTGGATATAATACACCAGAGATGTCCATATGTGAAAATCTTGTCACATTTTGTCTCAAGATCTAGCCATTATTAGTCTTTGTTAGTCTATTACAGCTGTTTGGGAGGGTTCCTACATAGTGCCATAAATTGAGTAGCTTCAGAAAAATGGAAATGTGCTGTGTCACACTTTTGGATGTCTGACATCTACAATGAAGGTGTTGCAAGACTGTGCTTCATCTGTACTCGGGGAACGATCAAGTTGAAGCTCTCATCCTAGATAGTACCCAGTGGACAGTAGAAACACAACTTGTGTGTGTGTGTGTGTGTGTTTTCATGAACATGTCTCCTGTAAGAGAAGACCAGAGGTCAAGCTTGAATATCATTCCTTATTTATGAGGAATATCATTCCATTCCTTATGGTACTACCCATATTTATTATTATTTTATTATTGCACAGGGTCCTTTATTGGAATGTGGTATTCACTTATAGACTGGGTATCCATCAAGTCCCAAGAATTAACCTGTTTCTGTCTCCCTAGTTCTGAGATGATAAGCATGGCCTCTATGCCTAGCATTTTGCCTAAGATCTGGGGATTAAACAGGTCTTAATGCTTAGACAGCAAGCACCAAATGAGTTATTTTCCCAGGCCAGCTCCAGTCTTTCATAGTGTGTTTCTCGCATGCTTGGCTCTCTCTGCCTGAAAATTTCCCCTTTTAATAGGGACAATGGTCATGATCAATTGAGGATCTACCTTAGTAGCCCTATTTTAAATAGGTTAACACTGTAAAGATTTTCTTTCTAAATAAAGACAAGTTTTGAAGTACTGGAGGTCAGTACATCAACATAATTTTTAGATGGACTCACATTAAACCTGTAGCATATTTGATATATATTTAAGTATATCAGCTGTTTATTAGATGATACATGATTTGAACAGGTCAATTTACTGATGAGAAATTTTAATTGATATATAACTTAGACCATTTATTAGTCTTTAAATCATCAAAAAATACTCAGTGTTGAATATTGACATAGATAGGGATATATGTGTGTGTGTGTGTGTGTGTGTGTATGGACTTCTGCATATGTGTTTTATATATGCATGTGAGTTAATCTACTAATGGCATCTACACATGAATCCAGTTAAATTGAGGTCAAAATTCCCAGCACACAGATAATATGCTGGTTTGTTGACCGATAATGAATTTTAACTCTGAAACATCTATTAATAGATAACATTAAAAATTTTAGCTCTTAATAATATCTGTTTGTTTATACTGATGTTTCCCCTTGCCTTATGTGGGCCTGGGATGTGTCATTAAACTGTCAATGCACATCTCTGTAGCTTTTCTACATGTCAAGTGGGCTAATGTTGTTTATGATGTAGGCTATTGGATAAGCATCTATGATGAGGCAAATATGAGACATTGGTAGTTTATTATGTATTAATTATTGTCATGACGATCTTTTTGTTTTGTGTTATTTTCTAGTAAATAAACACAAGCCATGGATCGAGACATCATATCATGGAGTCATAACTGAGAACAATGACACAGTCATTTTGGACCCTCCACTGGTAGCCCTGGATAAGGACGCCCCAGTGCCTTTTGCAGGTAAGATGACCAGTATCTTAGAATGCGTTTTAGGCTGGCCTCACTCTGAAGGCCTGACGTGAAACCTCTGCAAAGCCCAACTAGGACCTAAAAGCAGTTGTTGCCAGCGTGTGTGTAGACAGCCCTTACTTCTCATGCTGTGTGTCTCATCTTGTTGCCAGCGTGGACTCTTTATCTCTTATGGTTATTCTCCTTCACCTGGCTTCCCATGGAAGATCCATGTTCCTTCTTTTGGTGTTTGCTTGTGGTATTTTGGTTTTCTTTAAGACAGAGTCTCTCTGTGTATCTCTGATTATGCTGGAAATCTCTATGTAGACCAGACTGTCCCCCCAAACTCATAGAGATCAGCCTGTCTCTGCTTCCCAAGTGCTAAGATAAAAGCTGTGTGACGCATGTCCATTTTTCTTCTTCTAAGAGGTGATAAATTGCTGAAGTTGGAGGACTTGGAGTTGGTGGAGTTGGAGGAGGTTGGACTGGTGAAACTCCTTGGGGAATTTTGCTCTCAGAAAAATGGCCCATAGATATGATAAAATGTGGCAACCCCTGGCCCCACTTATATCCCACGTGGAATCTTATATCATGGTATATTGGCAAGCAAAAGGTAAATAAAAACATATCAATAAAACACCTGCTAGAGGTAGGAAGGGACTGTGTCCTTGACTCTCACCATGTGTGAGGCTTTTAGAGGAGAAATCTAAAGTCAGAGTGCCTTTGCCCTTTGTGTCTTTTGACTAGAGAGCTTTCTCCCTGTCTTCAAGGCTATTACCGCTCTCACCCTGAGCTCCTGCGAAGGTCAGACCCCAGAAAGCATGTGTGTTAGGATACTATACTATCAACTATGCCCATGGATTTGGGTAAAGAAAAAGGAATGGGCAAAGCCTTGGGTAGGAACGCCTTAGACAAAGAATGTCTGAAGATGCCCTGAATCACGAGGAATATTGTTAACATTTTATAACTGTCAAGAGAAAGACAGGAAATTTAATGAAGGTTTTCAAGACCTCTAGAAGATTGCTTTATGATCGATGGGTGCCAGGCAGGGGTTTTCACCATGATAAAGTCTATTTTTTCTGACAGTTTGTCTGCTACATTATGAGCTACTTGGGCAGAAAAAAAATGACTCTTTTGCACTTTTAAGAGAGATGCTTTGTGAAGGCCTTTTATTCATTACAGAACATTATAAAGTCAGAAGTGATGGGCTGGGTTAAACTCAGTGTTATGTGAAGATAAGCCCATAGCATTCTTACAGAGATGGGGAAGGAAAGCTTCCTTGGAAGGCTTTATCTTTAGTTTAATATAGAATGATAACTACCAAGGGTACCTGTGACCTCCATGATGCTTAAGGTTGGGTAGTCCTCAAACATCTTCCAAATGTCCTCTGACCAAATGACACTTTGAAGTATAATTCTCATGCCACCTCTTTCTACAAAGGACAGTGTCCTGCCCCTCCCCTTCTTTGGCAGCCTAAAAACAACCCATCTCGTATTCTTCTGGGTATAACTAATACTGTAGTGGGCTTAATCAATGCCTTTAACCATCTCTGCAAATAAGATTTTCTAAGCAAATATCAACAAAAAAAATGTCTGGGTCATGGAAATGTTTGGTTTGGCATTCAACATTTGCTTTAAAGATAGATATGACATTGAGAAACACGCAGATTTAAAAACGCAGGATTCTGGTTAATCTCTGTGAATCAGGTCTCAAGTGCTGAGTTGAGTCACAGTTTCTTCCAGTTCTTTCAGTCCTTCCTTCCTTTCTCCCTCCCTTCCATCCTCTCTGTCCTCCTTCCTTTCTTCTTAGGAAGCAACATTTATCTGGGTTGCCCTCAAACCTGTGATCCCTGGCCATAGACATCTGAGTGCTGGAATCACAGATCTATATCATAACACCCAATTGGCTTTCTCTTTCATCCATGTGTGAACCCCAGCTCCAACCCTTTCTCTCACAGTATATGCGCAGAGGCCTTCCCAGTGAGAAGAGATTAGTCTTTCCCCTTCCTGTCTGGTGGTTGACCTCTCTTTCAAGCATAACAGAGTAAACTGCTGGCAAACTCTCAGGAAGTACCAGGGTGCCCATCAGTTATTCCAGTGCTGGGAGGCTAAGGAACTCAAAGATGAGCAATGTGTCTGACTAGTCATTATGCTTACCCCTAATGGAACCCCCTTTGTGTCCCTTTGTGAGCAAAGAACTGAAGTCTATAGCAAAGTGACCCACTTTTAAACAGAGAGACCACAATAAAAAGAAAATTTAAATTCAGGCAAATCTGATATTTGAGAATTTATACTCACAGCAGATTACTTAGATTTCTCATTTATTAGGGCTTACGGACGATTCAAACAAATCATCTGGAGACTCATCAAAGCATTTCTTAAGTTGAAGCCCCATCAAGTGCCTTAAACTTGAATTCAGTTTTATCCGATGTGCTCACAGTTGTTCAGGCGTGTTTTGAAACAAAGATTTAGCTCTCAGCCAAGCCCTGAGCAGCTATTTCCAACCAGAGACAATTTCTATACTCCACCTGTTACTTTTGCAGCTGCCTTTAAAAAAAATCTGGCTTAATGCATCAAAATATAATCTGCCAAGCTCTTAAGAGTAAAAAATAAAGGTGCTTTTTACTGTGGTCAAAGCTATTTTTCTCAGAATTATTTACGGCCAGCTGTAAGACAGGACACAGACACTGGCCATCCATCCATGCTACGGGCATTTATTTTAAAACATTTATCTTAAAAAGAAAATACTGAAGATTTATTTCAGATCCCTATCATTCTCATAAAATTGAAAAATTTATATCTGCCTTCTTCATCACCCTTCACGTCAACTGGAGCATTTGGTTCCCCCTGTCAACCCCTCCTGCATTGGAGGTCACTTTCCCCAGCCTTCTCCCTGCATCTTTACTTCCTGTTGAGCGGGTAAACTGAGCTATGCTCTGTGAAAGACCATTCCCTTTAAATCATTTTTTTGTTGTTGTTGTTCAACTTTATTTCTCTTATCTTCTATCTTTTAGGATTGTTAGGGAAAAAAATAAAAAACTCTTCCACAAAAATTCTGTTTAAAAATAATTTAGAACTATATGGTATTATAAGCAATGTTCATTTAAATGAATCAATTGGGGAAAACATGCCAAGCACTGTAAAGTGCACACCTAGATCCTACACTTTCACATCACTGGAGACTCTTAGCACTTCAGTATCCTTTTAAGTCATGTTTCCAATCCTTCTCAAAAATTATCATCACATCTTGCATTTAATATTAGAATTGAATGTTACTGTTATTTATTTAAAAAGCATTAACACTGTAAGTACCCTAATGAATGTTCTAGAGTTTACTTTTTCCCTACTGACAATGCATCTGTTTCCATTTTGTTACCACACATTTGCCTTTCTGAATCTACTGGCAGATGTATTTTTCAGGAGTACGAATAATTGGCCAAACATTGCCAAGCTTCTGAAACACATTAGATTGTAATCCTGTTCCCACCATCTGAGTCCTCCTTCCCTGCCTCCCATCATGCTCACTCTAATGATGACTTGGTGACAGTGTGGCAGAGTGGCTGATTGTATTAGCTTTAATAACACTGTCTGTGAATGATGTAGGCTTTCCAGTGTTGTTGGTTGGATGAAAGTTAAAAAACGTCTGTACCACATGTTCCAAAGGTGGTGGGTGTTTAATAAGTTGGCATTTCCTTCTCCAGCCTTTTCTCCATGCTCATTTCATAGAGGAAATACCTGACTGGCATGGAGGCCAAGCAACTTGCCCAACATTCTAGGATAGGTGAGCCTGTGGCAGGATAGGGGCTCTGTAGGACACTCTGAATTCCCTGTCCCTGTGATCTTGCTTTGAATCCTTGTCCTGTTCGACCAGAACAACCTCCACGAGAGTTCAGCCAGTTCCATTAGACTTGCTTGACTTATTTCTCAACTCAGAGTCTGAGCTCCGTAGACTTGACCTTCTTAAAGAATCAGACACAGAAAAAATCTTCAAGTAATAATGGAAATCCCATCTGTTACATGACAAAAAAAATGATAATGAAAGGAAGCTGGACACACCGTGAACTTTTTAATTTCTACATGTGCCCCACTGAGGCCTGTTAGGAAACTGTGGCCACTTTTAAATTTGAAGGGAATTAGATTGCGTTTCAGAGATAATAAAACTACTACTCATTTGTCTGCATCAGGCCAGCTTGGACTTGTCTTTTGTAAGGATAGGGCTGCAGAAGATGATCAGGCATAATTGCCTGGCTTCTCAGCCTGGGTGAGTCTCTGAAGGCTGCCCAGAAAATTGTCTAGGATATGATTTGACCTGGGTTGATTAGCTGGTTACAGTGCTGGCTGAGACAAGGGCTGCTCTTTCTTTCATGGTTCGCTCCATTCCTCTTCCTATTCAGTTCAATGTATGCCTGTCACCTTCCTCCTTATATGGGGTCTGTCCAGAGACCTCGCTCCCACCTACGGCTCGGTAAGAGCGTAATGGCAGAGACCTCCTAGGGTTCAGTCAGCCATGATACCTTATAGTAAGCAAGGAAGGCAGAGGTCAAAAGCATTCATTTATTTCTATTATTTTTAGGTTGGTAGACATCGTTATATGCTTTGTAATATATAAAATACTATCTTTAAAATTACCAATATATTATAGAAGATTTAAATCTGGCTAAGTGGCAAATATATATCTTATATAATGTGATGATTAGTATTATCAAACTGGCAAAAACTAAAATCTCCTGGGAGACGGGCCTCTGAACATACCTATGTGTGATTTGTTTGTTTGTTTTGAGACAGGGTTTCTCGGTATAGCTTTGGCTCTCCTCAACTCACTTTGTAGACCAGGCTGGCCCTTGACCTCACAGTGATTCCACCTGCCTCTGCCTCCTTGAGTGCTGGAATTAAAAGCATGCACCACCACACCCAGCTGCCTGTAAGGGATCTTCCTAACTGAGTTAATTGAGGTAAGAAGGTCAGCGAGGATGGCACCATTTCATGGGCAAAACCCTGGACTGAATAAAAAGGAGAGAGGGAGCTGAACAGCACACATCTGCTATGTGCACAGCCGTTTCAAGCTCCTGCCACTGTGAGTTCACTGCAAGATGGACTGTCAACCTGGGACTGTGGGCCAAAATAAACTCTCCTTTAAATCGCTTTTGCCAAAGAAGTATTTCATTACGGGAACAGAAAAGAAACGGAGACACACAGCTGTCATCTTTGGGCATCACATCCAGCCTGCTTTTTCCATGAGTGTAATACATTATCCCAAACTATAGCCACCTTGCTTGACAGTAGAGGTCTTCAATGTATTATTTCAACTACACCGCAATTGTATATCCTTTCGCCAACATCCCCTCTGTGGCTCCAGCCTCTGGTGATGACCATTAGATTCTCTACATCTGATATCAGCATTCTTTAAATTCCACCAAAGAGGGAAATCAGCTGTATTTGTCTATATTTGCTGGCATGTAAAGACACATGTGTCTTTACATTTAGGCTCTTCACTTGCTGACTTTATAATCTCAGGGTTGTCACTAAACTCTTCCAATGGAGCATTTATAGTGGAAGCATTCATAGCACCTACTCCTGGGATTAATATGTGGATATAATTAGATATTAATGAAAAGTGCCTAGAACCCTGTCTGGTAGCCAGAAAGTGCCCAATAAATCATAGTTGGGTTAGTCATAGCAGTGGTAATAATGAGAGTCATCAGAGTAATTGTGATTCTTGTTATCATCAATAAGCCACAAGTGTTTGCTTCCTTTTTGGTTGATTACAATGGTGCAATTACAATCTGTGATGTTGATGATAAAAGAAAGGAAAAACATGAGTCTGTTCTAAGGCTTGACAGTCACCCAATCAGATTGTTGTTTTGATTCCTCAGTGGCGTGGTGGTGTGGGAATGACCAGCTAAATTATATAGTGTGAGGATTATGTATAACTCCATAAATAAATATCAGCTAGCTGAGAATAATTGTTCTTACATCCTACCCATAATTTATCCCTGCAGAATAATCTATTGCAAACTACATTTTTAGAGAATTTCAGACCATCTACCTTTTTATTATAAATGTGTGCTCTCGCGTGCATTCACAAACACACACGCACAAACACACAGAGCCTTCTATAGACCACAGCATCTACGTAAAGTTTAATCGTGTTCTGTTGTCTTTCAGTTGGGCCAGTGTCTACTGAGGTTATTATTACCGCTTCATCCCTGGAATCTTTGTTTTAAACAATCACTGAGGGGTTTTTTGTGATTTATTTTTTAATCCTACTTAAAGAAAAATACTAGCAAATATGTTTCAGTGGCTTACAGAAGTATCACATGTCATTCAAGTGGTCTGTGGGGGACACAGAGACCCGGTGGATAAAAGTCATCTAGAGGGGTGCTCTCCTCTGATGTCCTCAGGAATGGCTGCAGGGCCCGAGCCATCTTCCATCTATGTTGTCCTGTGGCTTTCTAACCTCCAGTCCTGAAATGGTATGTATGCATCAACAATTTAGGGAAAAGGAGCCTCTTTAAGTAGTAACTGGCTTTAGCCTGGGTTATATACCTTACCCTTCCCTGCCAAGAACTGGGTTCCATTTGGAGTCCACAGTCTGGGCTACTTCCTAGACATCACAGAGATGAAATCGAGAATAAGGCAGGAAAACGTAAACTAAATGTCTGTTTGTCCAAGTGTATGTGAAAAAGGAGAAAGTAAAATTCACTCATTTTCCAGAAAAAATATTCTATTCTTATATGGGTTTACATTGTTAAAGTGAATCGGGGTCATAGCTTGTAAGGTTCTGAGCCTTTGTATTTTCACTGATCCCAGCTACAGCCTAAGCTGATTAAGTTATGCAGACTTGTCTACCAGCCTAACTGTGTGTCACACAAACATTTATTTAATCATTCCCCTACTTGGGACTGTGTAGGTTGTTTTCAACAATTTTCTTTTTCTTTTTCTTTAAGAAGAAAATCCTTCCATGGTCAACTATGTGAAATGACATTTTAAAATAAACCTAACGAGTTTCATTCTGGGGTTTTAATTCATAGAGAGTAAGCGAGAACAGATGTGTTCTTTCAGTGATGTTTTGAGGTTGTGTCCTCAAATGTTTTGCTGAGATAATCTGGGATTGCCAATTTCACAGCAGTCCCCGGTGGGTTCGGATTAGACAAGAAGATGGGAGGGGTGCTCACCTTGTCCCCGTTGTCATCACCTGTAGGGGAGCACTACCCCCAAGCCCTCAGATCCCACAGGCCTCCTTAAGGTAGCCATGTTTCCATCCACACTGCAATAACTCTGATCTAAAGACTCTCAGATTTGTACAGGAGTAATATACAAGTTTCTTTAAAATTGAAACAAGTGAGGGGTAATGGGAACAACAGACTGTGAATAAGAAGGAAGTCCCGGCCAAGGTGACACTTGCGATCTCTGAAGAAGATGGCAATGGAAAAATCCATCTGTGGTCCTCCAGGACAAGCAAAGCCCTTACAGCGGCCATACCCATGGGTCTGGATGTGTGGGAGCTTGGGGGGTCCTACCAGTCAGGCTGGGAGGACAAGCCCCCATGTGTCATCAGTGTGGGATAAAGCACCGATTTGGCCTTGCTCTTTTATTTGCGTTCAACTTCTGGCTTGGCAGCTTCCAGCCTTGACAGGGCTTGGTAAGAGAGTGGGGGCATGTCTGGGGACTTTTCCTGGCCATCTCCACAAAACACACTGAACTCTCTCCAGCCATTCATTTCTACAATTGTAATTTCTCTCTCTTACCTGATGATGACTATCAATGTAGGAGGCAGGTTTCTGGCCCAGTGGGAGGCCCATTCACAAATCCTGGAAGATGAAGCTTTTGCTTGAGTGAGGGGGAAATGACTTATCCTTCTAAGAGGGTTGTGGATGATGCTCTCTATGGTGGAGATGCTAGCAGGAGAGAGGAGAAGCCTTTCAGACCTTCTGTAGTGCTGCTGCTTGAGGTCTTTGCCCTGACTGTTTCTGGAATAAATCCTTCCAAGCCTTTTCTCATGATTTTTTCTGTTTCCTTCCCCACAGTTTATCCCAGGGTCTCTGATGCTTCCTGTCTGTGTAGCCCCTATCACTAGGTGCTTTTGTGTTTTGTTTTGCTTTTCATTTCTCATGTGAAGGCCACTTGTAAATTTTCTGTGTGGCAGCTCAGCCTCCTTAAACTTTATTAGGATGGCTTATTCTTATCTTCCACTCATGTTCTATGCCAAACCCTGGGACCAAGTCACCTCAATGGGGCTTTGGCTCAAGACAGTTTGCTGACGTTAGCTTCAAAACCATTCTGTGTCCAGTGTGTAAAGGTGAGCTCCAGAGTAAGAAGGGAATAGGGTATACTAAAGGAGTTTCCCTCAGGGACTGTGGGAAATTCAGAGCTGGGATGCAGTGGAAGAAAGAGGGTATAAGTTTCAAACAAATCAAATGCATCCAGAGAGATCTGTGTCTGGCCTGAGGAGAAAGCAGGAGAAGAGATTGAGTAGCTGGAACAGAATTCGCAAAGACACTTGCCCAGGCCTCCCAGGCACTCTTGGCTTTTTGAAACTGGATCTCGCTATGTAGCCCAGGCTTTCTTTGCATTGGAAAGTCTTCCTGCCTCAGCTTCTTGAGTTCTATTTATATAATATTCATGCACTACCTTACCCAGGGCCTTCTTAAAGATAAGACTCTAGGTAAATCCTACTTAGGTCAGATTCATGTTTAAGGACCAACCAGTGGGTGCTAATACCCATTCTTCATCAGTCTGTTTAAGAGGCATTCAGGAAGACAAGCTACCCTAGTTTGCCTAGAGCTGAAGAGTATCTGAGGATGTGGGGTGATCAGCTAAAACTGGAAAGATATAGGTAAGCCAGAGTTGGAAACCCTGGGAGGAGTGATACAGTATTTCAGAATAGGCTGCTTGAACATCTTATGAGGAGAAGCCTTCAAATATAGAAGTTTCATGTTTTCTGAGGTCCTGCATTAATGACAGTGCTATACAAAAACAAAAAATAAAAAAGTAATGACAGGAGTGCCGCCAGCTCACATGGTGACCATGCAAATTGGAGACAGGTGTTCCTTTTTACAGATGGACACTGCCCCACTTCACAGCACACAGCTTAGCAACTGAAGAGAGAGAGGAACTTTTCTGCCTCAATTACATCCCCTTGGTCCTCTATCCTCATATAGAAAACAACTCTCACACAGCAGCACTGAAAATTGGCCAAGGTTTATTGTTATTCTATTCTATACACTGTATTACAAACACTGCGTCATTTAAGTTTTATAACGATCCTCTAAAATAGGCATCATTATTATCTCTATTTTATAGGAGAGACTAAGGTTAAACCGGATTATACAGTTTGCCCAGGACACAGTGGTAATGAAGTTGTAATTCTAGCCCAGATGTCTCAGTTAAGTACTGCTATATAGCAGCCACACCAAAACCTAGTATCCACAGGACAGCATCCATTCATCCTTGCTCATTACTCTGCCTGTTAGCTGGGCAGCTCTGCCAATCGGAGCCAGGTGCAACTGATCCTTGTTAGGGGTTTTTAAGTGTCCGTAAGAAGCCAGTGACTCTGAGAGGCTAATTTAGGTAGCTAGGACGACACAGGTCTCTATGTATTCTTTCAGTAGGCTGCCTAAGAAGCAAAAGTACTATCTTAGTTAGGATTTCTATTGCTGTAGAACAATAGACCATGACCAAACAGCAAACCGGGAAGGAAAAGGTTTATTTGGCTTACACCTCCATATTGCTGTTCATCACCAAAGGAAGTAAGGACAGGAAATCAAGCAGGGCCGGAACCTGGAGGCAGGAGCTGATGTAGAGGCCATGGAGTGGTGCTGCTTACTGGCTTGCTTCCTGGCCTTCCTTGCTTCCTGGCCTTCCTCTCTGATGACTAAGTCGTGTCGAGTTGACACACAAAACCAGCTAGTACAGGTACACACATGTACAAACAGATCTCAACAACTGCCTCAGACAGGTAGTTCCTGTCTCATTAGCTAACAAAAGTCTCAGTGCTAGAGTCAGTGTCTGATTGGACTGCATGGAAATGGATGACTTTGGAGCCATCAATGTCATTCGACCACAACCCACCACCAGGACACAAGTATTCATAACCTTTCTGCATGTGAAATACACTGTCCCCTGTTCTAGAATCCTAGAAGTCTTAACCAGTATAGATTATGACTGGAGCCCAAGATTTTGAGATCCTCATGATTTGATATAGCCTATCTTAATCCACAGGCCTGTGAACTAAAACGAAGATAAGTTATTTTTCCACCCTTTATAAGACAGAAATCCTCAGCCAACACTCCCATTCAGGGTTGAATTAAAAGAGAAACATACAGTGACCATTAGCAATTCTGATATATTGCTAGAAAAATGTTGAAAGTTCCCCTCATTTCGAAGTTCCTCTACCTGTCTTCCTCTCTGGTCCATTTATTTGTCATTCAGTCATCCCTTTTCACCATTGTTTGTCTGTGTTCTAGCCCAAACTGATGGACTCAACACAAGTCAACACAGTGCTCAGGAGACCAGGACCCTGAGCACTGGGTAAATGGCTAGTTTTGTCTTCATGTCAGTATCTGAGACTCAGTGTGTCTCATCTCACTGGAAAAATATGAACCCAGCTTAGAATACCAACATCAGGGGGCTTTACATAGCGAATCAGGAAAATACGGTTTTGTTTCACTTTTGGAAAAGAAATTCAGGGAATCTATGATGCTCCAAGCTCAACAATATCCTGGATCACCAAGGATTTCAAATCCATGGCATACCTTATTGGCAGTTCCCACATCGATGGGGCTTTCTCATTCTGGTGTCCAAATGGTAAGCCACTTGACCTTGCCTACCACCTGCCAGTTACTGGATCTGGGGTGGTGGGTACCCGATTCTTCTTGGTGAATATACTGTAACAACCTTGGATTTGCTACCTGGATTGAAAAGACAAAAGAGGCTAAGTGGCTTCTTGTTTGGTCATAGGGGCATCTGTAGTGCAGTTGGCTGATGAGGATTCTAGAGTAAGAGGTCAGAATGTTGAAGTAACCCTGGCGGGCATCAGTTCTCAAGTGGCTCTTGTGCCCTGGTGACCTTCTCATTGCAGGGACTATGGAAGCTCAGCTAAGTGGACAACAGAGGAGCATGAAGCAGAGAATTTAAAAGCATGAAGGAAAGCCTCTTTAAAAGCTGTAGTGGGTGATCATCACAACAAAACAATGACTGAAAATCAGTTCTGACTGTCAATAATTGGACCACTTAATAGCCCTGTTTACAAAGTTAATGCCAATTCAGATCTCTGCTATAGAATCCATTCTGCAGCCTACTGCAGTGGCCATATTGCATAGGCCTGGCAATGGAGCTCACCGCAGTTATTAATTATGAATAGGCTTTTGGAAGGTCAATGGTTCTACTTTAATAGGAATTTGGGGCCTGTGAACACAAGTTCCAAATATCTTAGACTTGTTTGAGATCCACATCAAAGGACAGGAGTACAAGCAGGCATTTATAGTTCATTCTGCCTGGCAGAGAACTGAGGGTGAGATCACTGAATACTTTGGCGTGAGTTCAGGGCTCAATTTTATTATCTTGTAGCTGCCTGTAATCACAGATGAGGCATCAAAGGCCAGCTGTCCCCCATGAACCTTGACAGTCTATATAAACTAATTACTTTTTTATGAGCCATCCTTTTTAGAGTTTTGAAGAGAGGGCCTATTAAGCCAAGTTCAATATGATCTACAAACTTTAAAAGTTATTATTATTTATCCAAGTTCCCACAGAGTGCCATGGTAAACAACATCCTTGGCAATGCTTGGCTTAGGTGGCCACGAACTTCATCAAAACACAATCTTCTGCCTTTTTTAAGTGGCAAGATGGATGCTGGAGTGGCAGGGTTTCACCCTGCCCATGGATGGTATCAATGCAACAAGGAAGAAAGGACAAAAATACATTTGGAACATGCCAAACCTGTTCCCCTAAGCCCACTTGACTGTAGATTACACTCCTTACCCCTCAATTCACCACACACAATAAGCCTCTTACCCTTTGATTTTTTTATGTCATTTTGGAGTCCCTAAAGAAGTCCCACAGTACTCCCATGCAGCCTACACCCCTGCTGTCCCCTGGGTCTCTTGTCAGCTGGCCTTGGTTGCAATGGATCTGCTGCCTGGCTGCCTGGACTGATCTGCCTCTTGAAGGTGAACTTAAGACCAGCCCCTCAATGTATTGGGCTGATGTGTATTATCCACTCTGCCACTGGTAGTCATTTTCTGCCTCTGGGTGTTCATTGCTAGGAAAGTGTCCTCGCTGGCCCACCTTGGTGCTTCCCTGCCCTTGGATCAGCCCATGCAGAGAGCACTGAGCCACATTGACTCCCCACCCCCAACCCCACGTCTTCTTGGGGAACCAGGAGACAAAGGCACTTCTGGCAATCTCTCCCACCCCCATTCGTGTTCCCATAGAGAGCTTCTCCGTGCTTGTCCCTTGCAATCCTTTTCTTTACATGTAAGCACCAAGTCCTTCTTCCATCTCAAGGTGGATAATGTACCTTCCAGGCTTGAGGTAGCAGTAGTGTGGACACATTCAAGCTTGGGGTGTCCTGAGCTGGTGAACTTGCCACTCAGCCACTCCCATCTTGGCTACTCATACGCACCTTTGCATTCCAACCTTGCACGTGTGCAAAGTAGTCTATTTGCTCTCAAGTTTAGACGGTCCTGCCATCACACCGTTTCCACAATCCTTAACTCATCTCCTTCTCTCCCATCTGTGAGTAACATACCTAGATTTGGTTTACAAAGAGGCTTCTGAGCCACCTGGCATCCAGCATCTGAAAGTTCCGTGTAGGAGGAGAGTGGCGATAGGAGCTGTACCATTCTGTCTGTCCTGTATCAGATTCCAATGTCCACCCTACCCAGGGTCCTCCTCTGCATGGACATCATGTGAAACGAACTCTTCTCTCCAAGTAAGATCCTCATGGTCTCCACCGCCTGATGTGTTCACCTCTGCCTCAACACTTGCACATGAAGCTGTAATTGTCTGTTCACAAGCCTGCCTTCTCCTTAATCTTGAGCAGGAGTGTCCTAGTTGGTGTTCAATGAGCATTTGTTGAATGGCTGAAAGACAGATTGGCTTACCATAAATTTAAACTGACCTGTAATCTTATCTTATTGTCTCTGATGCATTTGTTCTTGGCCTCAGCCTCGGGTTCTGCTGTACTTTTCCTGCAATCTATTTAATTGCCTGCTCTTTCTATCAGAGCAGCCTTGTTTATCTGTAAATCCTAGCACTTCCTGTAGATTAGAATTTTTCTGTAAATATTGGTTGATCCAAATTACAAAGGACCAGCAACTTACAACCCAGTTTTAAACAACATAGGGGTAGGGGGAAGAGAGAGACATGGAATTCAGGGAGGGCTCATCCATGCCACTGACAAACACTTTGCAAGGGACAAAGCTCACTCTAATACTGATTTTTCTCAAACAATTCTTCCATGACTGACATATCTAATAAAGGAATAGGCCCAGCTAAGGGAGATCTGAGCTAGAGAGGTCTGTGGTGACCAAAGAGGAAACAACTCAATATAACAGATTGCTGCCTCACAAAAAGAAATAAATATTTGCTGCAAAGTAGAGTTTTTCTTTTTTTTTTTAAATTAAGATATTTTGAGTATTTTGAGATAGTAGCAGATTGTCACAAAGTTGTAAGAAGACATATAAAGATCCTCTGTGTTCTTTGTCTAGATTCCCATACTGCTCACCTCTTGCAAAGCTATATTATAGAAACATAACTAGGACATTGACATGAATTACATCTTCGGGTTGTCCCTAAGCAGCTACCCTTTCTCCCTTCCTACCTACAACTCTTCATTCCTATTCTTATTTTGTGACTTAATCATTTCAAATGTTCTATAAATGAAATCACATAATAAACACCCTTTAGAATTGGATTTTAACTTTGTGTCTTTCCTGGAAGTTAATTTTGGCTACTGATCCAGACCTTTTTGTCATTCAGTAGTATTCTATGGCACAGATATACCACAATTTATTTAGCCATTTGTATGATAAGACTGCATGTGTGTGGGTTTGTTTTTTTCCTTTGAGAATTTCAGAAGTGTGTGCAATGCGTTTTGACCATGTGAGTTTTAATTTGTTTTGCATGTGATTTATTAATGTTTTTTTTCATGTATGTCCATGAAGGGAAGTTTGTTGTTGTTGTGTTCTTACTAGGTTTTCATATCAAAAATTTCTGGCTTCATAGTATGAATTTGGTGGTATTTTCTTTATGGAACATCTCTTCCAGTTTTATATCAGGATCTCCTTAGTGAACAGTCTATTCTTGGGGCCCAATCTGGGGTATCACTGAGAGAAGGGAAAGCAAACTGTTGTGACAGCAACAATATCAAACTGAAAAAGATATAGAAATACACTTAAAATTGATAAAAATCCCACTAGTATACTGCCAATTACTACAAAAATGTAAAAGCAACATAGAATGTGATATTATGACAAAATTATTTATGGTAATTATAGAAATAGTGAATGATATAAAGTAAGATCGACAAAGATGAGGAGAAATACTAGAAAGTAAGATTAGATAAAAGGATGGTAAATTATGAAGTATGAAGAACCTGAATAAGAAAGAGCAAGAGACTTTTTGGAAGAGGGAGTAAAATATTTCCTAGTAATAAAAATTCAGTAACAAAATTAGTTGAAAAATAGAAATAAAATTATAAAAGTTTCTAAACTATAAAGTTGAAGTCAAAATGCTCCTAAAATATATTGAAAGAAAAAATGTGGGAATATATGGGACCAAAAATAGATTGTGCAGTAATTGAAAAACTGTAAATAAAGTTAGTTAAATTTAGAAGTGGAATAGAAGTCAAAACATGAAAGCTTTTCATAACAAGTAAGATAGAATCAAAATATGGTTAGGAGTACAGGATAAGAAGGGAAACGAAAGAATTGGAGCTTCTCCCTGGGCCCTTGAAAGCTGGAGTCCTCTGGGTGGGAAGGAGAGGTCTGTTGAGCTGGTGGACTCATCTTTCCTGTGACTCATGCTGATCCTGAGACTATCCTGGAGAAGTATCTAGTGTCTGCTAGAACTTCATTCTCTCTAGTGGCCACGGCTCCTCCCTTACATACTAGGGGCCAAGGCTGTCTACACCTCACTGTATGCTCTTTGGTTCAGGTCGGCCCTCCACATTCTCCAGAGACCTCTCAGTTTATGTGTTCATATGGCAGGAAAGATAAGGAGGCTCTTAGGGAATCTCTCTTAAGATTTATTCTGGAAGATCATGGGGCTTTGTTCTATTGATCTAACTTTCTGCCAAAGACTCACCCTCAAATAAGACTGAATTTGAGATTAGTTTTCAACATAGGAATTGGGAGAAGGGGTATAAATATTCGGTCTATGGAGATTTAATAATTACAGGCTATATGTAATGAGATGCTTCTATTTCTTGAAAAATGGGTGATTTTTATCAGAATCTTTAGATTGTGATGTGAGACTATGGGTCTATTTAGACATTTTGTTTTAATCAGCTTTTATTAAAAAGTTACTGAATCAGCGGAAGTGGTGAGTTTGCCATCACCCTACTGACACCCAAGACTTCTCAGCTTTCTATTTAGCCTCCATTAAGACGAAGATGGACTGGTCTGTATGTGGAGAGACATCGCCCTTCATTATGGCTGTGTGTGATAGAAGGGGCTTTTGTTGTTGTTGTTTTGTTTTTAACTTTTTTATTGATTCTTTGTGAGTTTCATGTCATGCACCCCAATCCCTTCATGTCTTCCCTCTGCCCTTGCAACCTCCTCCCAAAATGAAAAAAAGAAAATAAAAATAAAAGGTAATAAAACAAAACAGCATAAAAACACCTGGTTGCAGAAGCTGTAGTGTCACAGTGTGTCCTACAATATATATCCTTTGATCCACATAGCTTTACTTGTAAATGTTCTATTGCAATGAGTTATTGGTTTGGCTCGAGGCCTCTGGCTTCTGCTATGCCATCAATACTGGTTCCTCACTGAGACTCCTCTTGGATATACTGTTGTTGCCCTGTATCATGAAGATCCTAAAGCTTTGGATCTGCAGGACTGGCCTCTTCACATCCTACAGTAGTTCACGGATGAGAAAAATTTTGGAATAGACCAACTCAAAGCCCTGGATCTGGGCCTGGGTAACAGCTGGGTTGATACACCCGCCATCTCTCCCTCACCTACACCACCTGGGCAAGCTCTTCAACACTGTCCTGCTCTCTCACCCAGCACTGCAGCCAACTAGGGGCTAGGTCAGCTATCCTGTTCTTATGTCCTCTGGGCTGGTCCACTCACACCCAAGCTACCAGAGCCATTTCTACTGTGCTTCCCAGTCAAGGTGCGCGTCCCTTGATATTGAGTGCTACAGTCATGGAGGGGAGGGGCAGCTCTCCTGCTCTCACAACCTCAGTGCTGGTTCGCCTGTGCCTTCACCATCAGGGCTAGCTCTACTGTGTTGCCCCGGCAAGCTGCAGGGCCCACTCTACCAAGTATTGCAGCCAGAAAGGGGTAGGGACAGCTCTCCCACTCTCATGACCCCAGGGCAGCTCCCCCAACTGCCTCAGGTGGTAGGGGTCACCCCACACCTAGAAGCTGGCTTTTTATAATAAAGTGGAAGTATGTTCAGTATCACTGGGAAATGTTAACAGCCTCAATTGTCACTAAGCCTTTTCTGACCTCAGCCTAGTGATCTAGAGGAAATTAGAGCCAGTGGTTCCTGCCTGGCAAGAGTAAATATCCAGGTCTTCCATGTAGTTTTCATTGCCCATAGGAGGGTCTTCCTTACCAACCCTCAAGGATAAATGTTCCACCTCCTTACTTGATCCTCTTCTGACACTACCCAGTCAGGTTTGAGAAGTCTTAGGTCTCTGCTCAGCCTTTAATGGCATGGGTAGAAGTAAGGCTTGAGGCACTTACCTGCTGTTTATATGAGTAATATAGCTGTTATCAGAAAGTTTTCCCTCCTGTTGCTCTACCTATTTCCCACTCCTTTAGCTTGGGAGAGCAGCTTTTCTGTTCTTATCTTCTTTCTTTTCTTTCTTTTTCTTTTTTTCTTCTTCTTTTTTTTTTTTTTTTTTTTTTTTGAGAATGAAAGGGTTTACTTGATTTACGCTTCCATATCACTATTCATCATTGAAAGAATCAGAAAAACAGAAAAAACACAGAGCAGGAACCTGGAGGCAGGAGCTGATGCAGAGGCCCTGGAAGGGGACAGGAACTCCACAAGGAGAGCAACAGAACCAAAAACTCTGAGCTCAGGGATCTTTGCAGAGACCAATACTCCAACCAAGGACCATGCATGGAAATAACCTAGAACCCCTGTTCAGATGTAGCCCATGGCAGCTCAGTTTCCATGTGGGTTCCCTAGTAAGGGGAGAAGAGGTTGTCTCTGACATGAACTCACTGGCTGGCTCTTTGATCGCCTCCCCTGGTGGGGGCAGCCTTACCAGGCCACAGAGGGAGATGATGCAGCCAGTCCTGATGAGACCTGATAGGCTAGGGTCAGATGGAAGGAGAGGAGGACCTGCCTTATCAGTGGACTAGGGGAGGGGCAGAGGAGGAGAGGGTGGGACTGGACATAAGAGTAGAAGAGATGAGGGAGAAGAGACAAAAGAGGGGGCTACAGCTGGGTCACAAAGTGAATAAATTAAAAAAATATATAGTGTTTAAATCTGTTGGGAATAAACTGCCTGGCCTCAGACTGCCCAGAGTTTGATCCAGGCTGAAGAAGTTAATCTGAACCAAATTTCCATTCTAAACTTTTCACGGATTGCTGCCTGCTTTGATACCTGCAAAGACCCCCATAGTGGATGGATTAATTTTTAAGGGAGCAAACAAAACTATATAATGTTACGATCTTTGAGCATATCAGACTGTCATCTGGTCACTCATAAACTGAGTATAACTCAGCCATACCTTTAACCAGGAAGAAGTGGCTTTCCTTTAGTGGAAGCCTTGATTTTTCTGTCTTTTTAAGATGGTATTTTAAACTTCCAAGGAGAAATAGTTTTCACATTCACCTTTATAAGGTTACCAGGGAAATGGGACATGGAATTAAAAGCTAACCATGAGGGTGGGGTCCAACTTCAATAAACTCAAACCTGCTAATCAGCACTGGTATTTTTTAGCCTTGATGTTCTATTTTCTTCTCTATTGTGATAAAACACTCTGACCAAAGGTAAGTTGGGAAATAAAGGATCTATCGGCTTACACTTCCAGGTTACAATCCATCACTGAAGAAAGCTCAGCCAAGAATGTAAGGCATCTTACCTTGTCTCTAAACTTACTGATGTTTCTATATTGCTGACTTCTTCACTTGGAATATATTAAACAAAAAGAAAACCCAGGGACCTCAGCATTATGTAATTTCTTAGGATCCAAGAATGTTCCCTAAATGACATGGCTTCTCTTCTACAAATTAAGCATCAACCTGTGTTATTTTATTTACCCCCAGTTTTCAGAACTTAGTAGAAAAATTAAGTTTGTAATGTTTTTCATGCAGAAAGGTAAGATCAAGACTGCCACCGCTCATCACTCATCGTTTTTCAAAGTCACAAATTCAAATTTGCTTCCAAATGTTTTGAAAAAAACAAACAAAAAACAAAAACAAAAACAAAAAACAAAACATAACCAATTCAGTCATACCTATAATGTACTGTATAGATGACCTATGGATAATACCACATTGCAGATTGAATTTATCCCCAGGCCATCAATCTGTGATCTTTGAGTTAAGCTACTGAGACACTGTAAGCTGGGTGCATTTAGAGTTTTGTGCACTCCAAACAAGAATGTTCCCTCTATCCCACATTCACTCCTTCACTCACATGAAATTTTTGAATGTGTACTTCAGGTTATCAGTCATGATAAACAGATAAGAGTTTACATCAACAAGCAAGCAAGACCTATTTGTCTGTGGTAGATGTCATGACAGAACTATTTCAGAACCCGACTGGACTCTATGGGCAGCTCGTAAGGGGGCCGCCTTTCTACTTGTTGTTATTTTTACATGAGTTTCTGCAGAAACCACAGGCATTGTTTGTGTTGTCAAAGGATTACATGGGGCAACCGTGCTGTCTCCAGTGTCGTCTATAGCGTTGGCAAATATTAGTTATATCAGGTTCTGAAATCAAGTCCTATCTTTGCCGCTGCTCATCTTCAGAGATTCAGGGGCCTTCCCCAATCTCATGGTAGGGAAATGAAAATGAGGGGTGGGGGCACAGGATCACACTTGAGAGGCAAAAAAACTAAGAGGACTGAGATCAGGTATCAGTCTACAACAAGAATGCCCTTGCCTGGCAGACCCTGGAGATGGGATAAAGACTAGAACATTTTTGTCTTAGGACAGTCTTGCTTGGCCTGACAAAGGTTGCTAGAATAGCTAGGATAAAAGGGGGAAAGGAGGAAGGGATGAAGACAGGGAAGTCTCAGGCCCATGCTTCTTTGACCCTTGTTGGTCATCTGAGTGGATCTCAGATAACCAGTCCTACATGAAATGCATATGTAACTTTGAATAGCTTGGAATTTTAGCCAGTATAAACACTGAGAGTGGGGCTCTGAAAGGAGTGGGTTAGGCTCAGCAACCACAGCCATCCCACCCCTGTGCTGTGCTACACTGAGCCTTGAAGCCTCTATAACCCAGCATGTAGAGGGAGGCCAGTCCTGTGCTGGTTAGGGTTTTGTCAACTTGATACAAGCTAGAATCTTCCTAGAAAGAGAGAACTTCAACTGAGAAAATACCCTCATAGGATTGGCCTTTATGCAAGCCTGTGGAGCATTTTCTTGTTTAATGATTGATGTAGAAGTGGCCATCCCTCTATAGATGGTGCCGTCCATAGGTCCTGGGTGGCATAAGAAATTATGCTGGACAAGCTATCTGGAGGAAGCCAGTCAATAACATTCTTCCATGGTCTCTTCTTCAGTTCCTGATTCCAGATTCCTACCTTGAGGTCCTGCCCTGTTCTTCTTCTGATGAGCTCTGATCAGGATGTGTAGGCCAAATAAACCTTTTCCTCAGCAAGTTGATTTCATCATGGTGTTTACCATAGCAAGCAACAGAAAAGCCAACTGCTACAACCCCTGATATTACATGCTAATATCCATGTAACAATGGGTGATTATAAGAGAAACATGGTCATTCTGTGAAGTGAAAGTGAACATCCTGCTTTCGGAACCATTACTGCTGTCTTGCTTTCACACCCAGGCCTTTTCCACCTCAAAACCTTGAAATCCTCAGAGATGTCTGGCTATTCCACGTTTTTATGTCTTTCTGAAGTAAAAAGAGTCGACTTACTCACCAAGGAAAAGGATGATAAATACTAATTGAATTTTACTTTGCAGAATCCTGCAGCTGGAGATAAAGAAGCTTAAAGACGTGACAAAAACAAACAAGTAGCACAGTTTGTTTTCCTGCATGGGCAAACACAGCCCTGCCTGGCTTGAGAACATTCCTCTTTCCCTTAAGTGTGAGAAGGCTAAAGCCTCAGCTCACCACTGCCAAGGTACCTGTCCCCAGTACAAACTGATTGCTCAGTGGTATTTACAGCTGATGGCAGAGTGGAGACGGAACTCGCTAGATACAGAGAGACTGGATCCTGGTATCAGGCTATTTTATCCCATAAAAAGCAATAAAAATAATAGCTACTGCCAACCTTCTGTGTGTCTGGCACCATCCCAAGGGACTGACAGACATAATTTCATTTATATTCACCAGCCACATGAACTTGTAAAGGCAGCGGCTTGCTCACTTTAAAGATAAAGAAACCTAGGCTTAGAAAGGTTACATGACTTGCTGTGGTTCCATGGAAGATACGTTTAGAGCTGGATTTCTCAAAGATTGCCATCATCCCTGTTTAGATCACTTTTTCTCAACCAGGGGTGATTTTGCCCCTCAGAAATGACCCAACAATTTCCAGACACCTTTCTTAGTTGTGATAGTAAGAGTTTGCTATGGTACTTGGTAAGCGAAGAACAAGGCAAGCCTAATGACTTGTGCTATGAAGACGAGCCTCCATCTCAAAGTAGGATCTGGTCCAAAGTGTCAACAGTGTTGAAATAGCAGAGCCTTTGTCCAAAATGCTCTCAGTTCTCGTGTCTGGTCTCTATCTTATTCAGAATGTGTCCTTGGACGTTCCATCTTGTTTCCTGTAGGCTCAGTTTCCTAACATGTGAAGTGGGCTGGGCTGCGTTGGTGGAGCAAAGGTATGGTGAAAGGAATAGTTGGGAAATAACATTATGACCTTCAAGCAGGAGGCAAAGAGAAACACAATAGGAATGACTCAAGTCTTTTGAAACCTCAAAGTACCTCCTTGAACAAGGCCATGTTTCCAAGGTCTACAAGGTGGGGATCAAATAATCAAATGTGTGAGCCTATAAGGGTCATTCTTATTCAAACTACCACATATGTATGTATGTTTGCCTATGCAGTCTATGTGCCTGAACATATATATATGTTATATATATATTATATGTATATAGTATTATATATTATATGATATATATTATATGTTACATAATATGTTATATATTAACATATATATGTTTATATATATAAACAAGCTGATATATATACATATACACATACACACACACCACACACACATATATTTATGATTTATGCTTACACATTCCTCCATAGAAAAAAGTTTTCTATCATACAATTATCATCTTCTGCACTGAAAACCCGGTTAAATGCTTTCTTTCATGAGTTGCCTTGGTTATGGTGTTTGCTGCAGCAATAGAAACCCTGATTGATACAACCTTCATAAAGTTCTCTCTGTCACTTTGGTTAAAGTACCAGTAAGAACTATAAGGACTTATGAGCATCTACTTCAACTTCTATGAACGAAATCTAAAGTTTCCCAAAAACAAAAGATATTACAGGCAAAGACATCTTGCAAGCTGTAAGCAACTTTTGCTGAATTTAGCTTCTGAGATACAGCTTGTTCATTTTGTTATACTGAAATAGATTTTATACATACTTCAGTGACAAAGACTCAGAGATGAGGGCCTTGGGATACTGATGTCATGATTGCACAGTAGAGGCCGAGTCTGGGTAGGAGTCTGATTCTAGTTCTCCGGTTGAATTATTTGAGTTACCAGAGCCCATGGTGTTAACAACTACCCTCTCATTTCTCATATAATTCCAGCCCCTCCCTTTCTGTTATGTCCCCACAGAGCAGTAGAGCCAGGCTGTAGAAAAACCATTGTTCTGCAGTTACAGGTGGAGTTGCTGTAGAACACTCTGTGTTCCAGTCTGTTAACTTCCCAGGTAGGCAGAAGATAGCTCTGGTTATTTTCTGGTCTCTTGGACAGATTGAACACTACGTGATTGGGTGGGTGGAGAAATTTAAGGTAACCCTGAGGCAGGAAGGAGACAGAGGCTTTGTAGAAGCCCAACTTTCAACTATCAAACTGCCCTTTCATAACAATTATATTATAGCTATCTTTGTCTGAATATCAGAATCACCAGATGAGCTTTCTGAAAAGCATCGTCTGGGGTTTTCACTCTAGACAGTTCAACCAAGTAGTTCTCAGGTGGATCCGGGAGTCAGAATTGCTGTGAAAGTGAGGTATCCCTGGGACAAGGCTAATAACCCCAAAGAGTCTCATCAGCCAGTGAGAGTCAGCTAGGGTACTTGCCAAACGTAGTACCATCCAGGCTCCTGCCCGGGTGGTTTTTGTCCTATTAGATGGCTAGGGCACAGTGGAAATCTTTTCTTCCCGTTTCTTTGTGTCCCATCTCCCCAGGCGCTTGATTCCATGCATCCATCTCTCAGGGGCCAGCAGCAGCAGACTGCAGAGCTTGTCCTCACAGAAGCACCCGTGTGAATCTGATGGTCCCCAAACTGTAAGAACAACCCAGATGAGCAAACCAAATAAGCACACCTGAGACCCATAGACTCAGTATATTTTGCTTTTAGCAATCACTTAATTAGACTTTAATGACATTTAATCCAAGTCAGACAGTGGGTGTTAGAAATTGCAGAGTTTTTTTTTTTTTTTTTTTTTTTTTAATTTAGTGGCACTGAACCCAAACAGTGTGCAGAAATAGAGTTCAGCTTCTGGCTGACAGGGATTATTTATGCTAGGATGGGAGCAGCTGGTAGCTCAGTTCCAGGTGTCTCCTAGGAGAACTCGGTCCAGGCCACACAGGCGATGTGTTTCAGAGGAGACTCCATGAAAGCTGAGCTTCCTTTGATCTTTCTAAATAGCCTCAGCTTGTGGTATGCTGTGGTGGTTTATGGATGTTTTAAAAAGCACAATCTTTTTGAAATCTGATGAAAAGTACAGAACTTAGTGCCCTGAAAAAAAAATGCTTGGGAATTTTTATGTATCTTGCAGAGGATTTACAGAGCTGCTGAACCATTAAGAGGCCCCATCCTTAGCTTCTGGATGATGGCCTCAAAATGTAGCAGTAAGTCTTAGGAGAGGAAGAGACGGAGCCTGGGTTGAAAAGTGAGTGATGTGTCCCCTAGCCATACACTGTTTCCAGGTTCATGTCTAGCTATGAAATAGCTATGCTTTGAATATCACCAACATGCTTGTGTAAAAGTATGTATACACATCATGCATATAGAAGTATCTGAAAGTATTTCTTATCCTAATTCCATAGGTTACATTTCCCGTTTTTGTTTTTTTTTTTTCTAGTTCTAAGACATCATGGTTTCTCTCAGTCTTATTAAAGCACTGTATATTTGAATTTAAAAAGAGTAATTCTCAACAACTCAGTGGGGTTTGCTAAGTCGTACTAAGTTCCTAGCTTTGTTGTTGTTTGGAGTGTCTTCTCCTATAGCTGAAGGTGTCCTGGAACTTACCATGCTGCCCAGGCAGGCCTAAGAGGTCTACTGATCCGTCCTCAGCCTGAACTCTCTAGTCTTAGGGTATCTGTCCTCCCCACACACCTCTTCCTTTCAGTGTCTATCTCTCTTTAGGCCTTATCCTGTCTTCTGCTAAGGCTTTCATCTTCTCCCTTCCCATCAGAGATGACACTGATACAAACCTTGACAGGACTTTGATAGCACTTTGAAACTGCTCGTTCAGCAAGTGTTTTCTTCTCCTACTTGTAATCACTGGTTCCAACTGGTCAATTGAGAACCAAGGACCAAAAGCAAAAAGACCTGCGTTCATTGATTGATGTGCATGTACCATACTCTTTGCCCTCCAAAAGGTTCACTCGGGTAGGAAAAGAACCCAAGGGACTCGAAGGAGCCCTGTGGTATTGTCTTAATCCATTTGGTGACCTCAGGAGAGACTTCAGTGTGAGACAATTCTTTAAAGAACCATTCTAAGAAGATTGGACTCTGCGTTTAATAAAGTGAAGGAAAGCAGGGACAGGGGACACAGCAGGGACATTACAAGGTGCCAGCTTGCAGTCAGTATGCTTTGTGCATGGGCTTCATGGGAAGAAGCAAAAGTTATAGTTAGGAAAGAGCAATGTAACACAAATACAAAGGAGGTGCATTGCAACCTGGGATGAATTCTTAATGGGGATTCAAGGAAGTTTTTGGTGCCTTGACTGAAACAAACATGTGGAAAGTCAGGTTGACATATGTCAGCCGCTGGGACAGCAACTATGACTAATAAGTTTTGATGGTACAATTACCAATCACCTGTTGTAAAGTATTTATTGAGCACCTACTGCATACTAAACTATGCTCTAGAAACTCAATATATATCAGTGAGCCAAAAAGTATTCTCCACCCTTGTGATGTTTACTTTTTACAGGATTATGAGTGAGGCACAGACAGTCAATAACAGACACAGCCAACAAATGAATGATGGAGTGGATTCAGTAAGAAGTGAAGCAGAAAAAAATCCTAGAAAGATAGCATGAGGTGGAGCTGGAGAATGTCGTGGGAGTCCTCGCTTGTAGGTGGCAGGGATTTGGCTTCCAGATAGTGAAGGATGTACCCTGTGTCTGCTGAGTGGGATGTCCCTGGCAGGGAGACTGCCAGTGAAAAAGCCTGGTGCTTTAGAAGGAGGTGGATGGCATTTCTGTTTGGAACAGGGAAGATAAAGCAAAGCCACGGACATAGTTAAAGTTGGCCTTTGCTTTGGAGACAGGTAGCTGCAAAAACTGAGCAAAGGAGTGGCACACTCCCACTTGCATTCTGATGGGAGCTCTCTGTCTACCATGTTGAGAACAAATTGTCTGAGACCAGGGTGGTGTCGGAGTGGCCATTGTGAAACTCCCTCAGCAATCCAGAGGATGGTGGCTTAGGTCAGCGGGAGAGATGTGAGATTGTTCCAAGCTAATGAAACATCCTATATCTTCAATCTCATGTCTAAAACCACTCCGTGGATTTGGCACTGAATAACTGGGGATGCTGCTGCCTGGTTTAAAGGAGGGCTACAAGGACAAAGGGCTTGTGAAGGATGGTGACCCTTTTGTCTTAGAATGTTCCCTTTGCTGTGACTTCTGGGTCCCTAATAGAAGAGTGAAATAAGCAATTGAATACGTCAGTCTGGAGGTTATGGTAACATCTTACTGGGAAGTAAATTTAGAGTTGTTGATGTGCAGTTTGTCTTTAAAGCCATGGACATTAATCTGCCCAAGGGAATAGATGGAACAAGAGATGAAACCCAAGAAATAATGGCTGATGTGTTAGGAAACCCAGAGAGCCAGGTGTTAGGAAACAAAGCGAAGAGGTGAAGGATCAAAAACTAGCAAGTAGTGCCTAATCACCGCTCATCCTCTCTATCCTGGGAACTAACTGGGAATAGATATGGCTGAGTTCTGGACAAAGCAATGGAGAAAAAGTGATATGTGTGAATCCCAAACTTAACCATAAAAATCCCTCCACTCTTGGAGTAGTGGAGGACCCCATGACCTAAAGGGAATCTCATGGTGGGATGATCGGAACCCACAGTGAACACATGGAGCAGTGTCCTTCCAACTTGAGAAGTACAGATCCATTGTATAAACCACCATGAGTTTGTTGTTGCAATAGTTAGGAGACCCTAAAAAGATAAGGATTGGCCAAAAGCTGCTGATAAATAGATAATGACTGTGTAAAGGACCATTGGATTTAGCAAGCTAAATCTCGCTGATGGCTTTTTTTTTTAAGTGGTTTCAGGGGAACGCTGAACAAAAGTCTGATTGGCATTAGTTTAATAGAAAATGGGAGATATAGGGGATATGTTGGGACCTGTTATCTTCTAAGGATCAAGACTTCAAAGGAGAACAAAGAATACGGGTACTTGCTGATGGGGGAGAAAGACCAATAGCAGGCGTGAGTTCTGTTGTTTGAATGATTTTTTTAAGACAGGAGAAATAGGCACATTGTGCCACTCATTGGTGGGAATCGTTAGCTCTGTTCCTGAGACCACAGTGCAATTTGGCGCCTGGCCCATGCCGCTGCTGCTCACCTGGGATACTTATTTGTTTCCGCCTGAATGGCAAATGATATCATTTTGAAAGGCCTCCTGGTGCCTGATTGATTTGTTAGGGAGCCTGACAGCCCTAATGGACTTTTCTGACAAGACAATGGCCTCTCCTGGCAGTGCTTGTCTTGGAGAGATTCCAGGCTGGTAATGAATGGTGTTATGCACAAAGATGGAGGTGGAAGAGGAGAAAGAAGAAGGCCAAAGTGCAAAGATTTTACTTAATGTATGCCCTAGAGGATGGGAAGAAGACAAACCATAAATTTGTACTGTACTTTATTGGTAGATGGCACAGAAGGGAACAAAGACAAAGAGACAAACGCCTCTTGAGATACTGACTAAGAGTAGGCAGCTATGACCACCCAATGATACACTACCATCTTACAGTTAGTTTCCTGGACCAGTCCTTTTCCTTTTGATTTTTTCCCCAGAGGAAAATCATCCTTTGGGTTACAGCCTAGGGCATCAGAAAAGTTCAATTTTCAATTCCTTCTCTACCGTTTTCTGTCTGTGATCTTTTCAAATTTCTAAGTTCCCTTTCTAGAATGTGGAAATAATGATGTGCACAGTAGCATTCCGTATTATGGCAGGGGCTCATAGACAGCAGCTGATTTTATCTTGGCTGTCCAGAATGAGGTGACGACCTCAAGTGACACGTGTTCCTTTGTTCCATCTTGCACAAAGTTCTTGTACTCCTTCTGTGCCTTGTGCCATCCTCTTCAGGCAGGAGAGGGAGTTAACTGTCACACCTACCTCACAGACATGAGGACAGAAGTCACTGGAGAACCCATGTAAAATATCTCATGCCCCAACCTAATAACTTCTCAATGGATTAACTGTTAGGATGATTTGCATGTGTGTGTGCTTTTGTGCTGACGTGGGCTGGTGGTTATGAAAGAAATACTTTCCTATCAGTGACAGCACTCGGGGATGGCAGTGAGATCTGGAATAAAAAATAGTGCTTAGTTTGTCCTTCTAGATATGCCCTGAAGTCCCTTCTTGAGGGAACTGAAAGTACTGACCGGACACCTATCTAGAGGGCAACACTAGCCTCGTAAGGTCTTTGCAGTGGCCTGCATCTTATCCCATTATTGCCCCGCAGGTAACCAGTGCACAGCAGTGCTGTGACTGAGCCATCCACTCTCCCTTTTTGGCTATCTGAGGACATTGGGGAAGAGACTGGCACTCACAAAGGACAATTAATGGATAATCTTCAAAGCATTATTGACCTGCTAATGATTCTTAGAGACCTTAAACTCTGAAGGAAATTAAAGAGTCGGGAGACGGGGAGGGGGAAGGAGGCAGAAGTTTAGATGGGGCACATGTCAAAATATGACAGGCATTTTATATTAATTATGACCCTTTTATTCATGAGGAAGTGAAATGTACTATTTGAATATTAAAATTGGAGGACTGAAAAGTCAGAGAGGTTAACTTGTCTAATACCATTCAATGTCTGAAGAGGTTTGCTAGTATCTCATACTCAGGTCCTGTGGGTCACTTATTTTACTTTATTTTTTATTCTATACTTCTATATATACTCTACCTATAACCCAATTCAAATCCTTTATCTCACACTAAATCCTCCATGATGGATGGAGGAAATATTCAGCAGGAGCCATAGGCACAATGTCTCTCTTGGGGACATGTACTGTGTAGACAAGAAGGCTAAACAGCTGGGAATATTGCACAGTGGTTAAAGCACTTGCCATGAAAGCATCAGGATCAGATTTCGGGTCCCCAAAACCCACCTAGATGCCAGATGGGCGTGGCATCCTTCCTGTAATTCTTGGAAAGCAGAGACAGGGCATCCCTGGAGTGAGTAAACCAGCCTAGCTGTATCTGGATTCCCTTGGGAGAACCTGCCTCAACGAGCAAGGTACATAGTGAACCAGGACGATTACAGACATCAAACTCCAGGCTACACACACACACAAAGAGAGAGAGAGAGAGTGAGAGATAGACAGATAGAAAGGCAGAGAGACATAGAAGGAGAGAGGCATACACACATTCCCTGTGCACCCACACACATGGGAACACATAAACACATGCACGACACGTGGCCAAACACGTGTATCTAAAGCTCTGGCAGTATAAAGACCGCTCATAATTGTTCACAAGTGGTTGTATTAGCTGGAAACAAGAAGTGAAAGGAAATCACCATGTTGTGAGGGGACTATGGGAAGAGTTCCTGTTGGGGATGTTGTAACTGAGGCTGGAGATCAGCTACTGAGAGGAGCTAGGCAGATGTGAGGATGAGCACTGTGGCTACGTGGACCTGACCTCTGCGTGGCCACCTTCCTTCCATGCTCACGATAGCACATCTGGGTTCCCAGTGAGCCTGTCTCCCTGAGCACTGCCTTCTGCTAACCCAAGATGACTGGACATCTACCATGCTGGCTACCATGTCCAGAGCTAGCGGCTCCAGTTAGTAAGTTAGTTAGTTAGTTAGAGAGGGCTCCTGATTCAAGCAGCAGCCTGATCCATGCAAACAGCCATGCTCATAGAGCTACAAAATAATGCAGGATCGTGCATTGTATTTCTGGGGGCTGGGAGCTGCCTCTTCTTTCCTCTGCCTAGAAAACACAGCAGACGGCAAAGGAGTGAGGATTTTATCATAGATGTAACCTTGAATCCACTCTTATTAAAACAAAATCAAAAAGATACCATTTGCAACTTCAGAGCCTTTGCTTTTATTAGTAACAAATTTGTGCCTGTGGAAATTCTGCCACTGAGATGCAGAGCTGCAAACAACTCCAAATTAGTCTGTTCATGGCAGTGGGTGAGGGGGTATATTATCAGATAATGGAGTCAGGGGAGTGAGGCAGTTGAAGATGGATCTGGTGAGACAGCTTCTCCTTCTTGCTTCAGCAGGGAAAAGCACAGTGTGAAGGGAAGGGGTCCTCCAGCAGATGGGACTGTCCCAGAGCCCCTGAGCTATATTTCCTCGGCTCCTGGGCAGAGACCAGGGTTAGGCAGGGGCTAGGTAGAAGTGGCCAGGCAGGGATTTAGCCACATGATTTTAAAAGTCCCTGACCTCCTTCAAACCCTTCAGCTTTTATCAAATGTGAAGACATCTGACATGCGCAAAGCAAACGGGGCTCTCTAGGCTGGACTGGGCTCCCTGAGCCAACTCTTCAGGGCTTCCTCTTTTAAATAATGAAGTATCTGATAAACGTACCGCAAAGTGGAGCAGCAGAGGAAAGAGGCGGGGACCGTGTCCACAGTCTAGGAAACTTCCCTTCCAGAGCTTTCCTGGAGCACTTTAAAATTGCCTGGTTAGAGTAAGCGGCACAGGAAGAAGGTTTGTTGATGTGTGCTCTCTGGGCACTGTCCATGGTGAGAGATTGCTCAGAAGTCTACAAGCACCCTGGTGCTGGCATGGGATCCAGGACAGAATGCTGGCGCCTCTCCTGGACCAGGATTCCTATTCCCCCCAGCCTTGGCCTGCCTGGTTAGGCAGCCGGTACTGGCTCCCTTTTCCTGTGCCCATCTTCATGCCCACTTCAGCACCTACATGTCAGCAGCATTTCTTCAGCTTTCTCCATGAGAACTGGCCATCCCCGTCCCATTTCCAACTTCTAGGATACCAGTGTTTTACCTGGTAAGCTTCAGAGCTGCAGAGAGAAAAGTGGCACGAGCTGCCCCTCCTTGCCACGCTTGCTTGTGTCATGAGAAAGGATACTTCTGAACTACCCTGTGAGCCACCATGGAAAACTTGACCCTCTAAATGCCAGTTCTTCCAGGCACACCAATCCATAGGTGTTCTGAACTTCTGATTCCGTACGGCATGTTCAGAATGTCAACTTAGTTTTTCAAACAGCTTCTCAAGGAAGGTGAGATGATGACGGCTATCTGCCTTTGATGACACTGAGAGACAGAAGAGCACAGCAAGGACAGTCTGAGAAATGTCTCCCCCAGGTCTGAAATCAGACCTTTAAGACTGGAAATGCGTTAGAAGGGGATGGGGTGTCATCTGTACCACTGTAAGTGTTCGCTGTTATTTCCACTGTGGGGCTGGCTGTCCAGAACAAACTGGTTCCTCACCGCTTAAGAAAGTAATTGCTTTTCTCCCCGCTTTGCCAATTTGCTAAACACAATTGCTACCACATTTTAATTTGTATCTTGTTGGTTATCGGGGAGTGGGAACTTCACGGAAATGGTTATGCATTTCTTGTTTGGTAAGCTTCCTATCTACTCTGCTTATTATCAGAGTGATTATTTCTTCTCTATTAAAATACAAAAAAAAAATTATTGCAAAGTTTCTCATTTTCATAATAACTCTACCAATTTCTGCCCATTTATATTTTGACAACATAAGTAATTATTGCTTTTTTGTGCTGTTGTTTTTTTTTATCACAATTGCGTATTCATTGTGGGTGTGTACATGTGCCAGCGTGTGGATGTTGGAAGTTGGAAGACAATTTGTTGGAACTGGTTCTCGGCTTTCAACATCTGGGTTCTGGAGCTTGAACTCGGGGATTTAGGATTTAGGATGGAAAGAGCCTTTACCTCCTGAGCCATCTTTCCGGCCCTTGGACTTTTAATCTTTTATTATTTTGTATGGTATATAAATTTTTAACTGCATTAGTTAAATCCATTTATGTTTTCTTTCAAGACTCATTTTTCTCTATTTTTGGCTTGAAGTGAAAGAAACCTTTTTTTTTTTTTTCACTTCAAAAATCCAAATGCCGTTATAATTTATCTGAGGCTTATTTTAAAAATTAGTTCTTTAACCTACTAAAATCTGTTTGGATGGAGGACAGGAGATGAGGCTCCAATTTAATTTATTTTCCTGCCTTCCCACCCACCCCTCTCTCTCACAGAGAGGATTAAGCATGCGGCCTTGTACATAACAGAGGAGCACTCCATCACCGAGCTGGATCCCCAGACTTTTGCTTTTAATAAAAATAGTTCACTGTCTCTGCGATCATTTTCCTAACCTGGAACTGCTCTACGAGGCTTTCTGTATCTGGGAAAGGCTTTCTTTGCCGCCTTCCCTTCCGTTTTGTGTAATACAATGGAATCCAACCATTACCAAGGTCTTTTTGTTTTGCATTAGGCAAGGTTTTGTTTACTCTAGCTTTGTTACTACTACTTTGCTGATTTTGTTCCCACAAACGCAGACAATGCTTTGGATCCCCCGTGCCCACGGTTCGGCCCAACACTGTGCAAGAGGCTTTGACATTCTTATGCGTGTTGATGCATTCCTCCAGTGTTCATTTTGTTTTTGTGCTAACAATATAAATTTTCAGTATCATGCTTATTTGTGGGGTTCTTCCCCCCCCAATCTTTTTTTTCTTTCTTATCTTTTCTGGTTCACCCCATGGTGTATTTATATTCTTTCCTGACTTTGAATACAAGTCTATACAAACAGGGCCCCGCAGTAACTTGGGTGGCTTCCCAGTACATCTTGGGGCGGGGGGCGGGGGGGAACTTGGGGAAAAAGCAACGAGTCAACAGTCACCGAATGCTGAAACTGCCAAGAGCACAGGGAGGGCTCAGAAGATCTTACCTGTGCACACCTCCAGCCCTTTCCGGTTTTGCCATTTTCTGCAAAGGGGCAGCATGCAGAGAGCAGAGCTCCTGGTTATACGTTGCTTCTTTGCCACTGTCTTAGTACATACTGGTCAGTGCCATTCTTTTATGGAAAAAGCTGTCATCGCTATATCATTTCCATACCCATGGGGACTCCAGCTCTACAGAGCCAAAGGCCAGCCATGTTGTGGGGGTTGTCAGCTGGGGAGAGGATGCAATATCGAGCTGGTACTAAGGAACAGCATTAAGGCTGTTCAAACATGGTTTAACCGGACAGATTAAAAAGATCAGTATTTGGGCAGACATTGGAGGAGAACAAGGAATAAGTTGATTCTAACCCCTTGCACTTCTAGGTCACTGGCATGGCTTCCTCCGAGCCTCGGCCATTAGTGGATTTTCATTTCTAGTACATTAGTAAGAGATATTCCTTTCTTCTCGATTCTGGAAGTAGGTTACTTGGAGGGTTAGTTTTTAGTTCTAGAGGTACTAGGGGTCATTCCTGTGGCTTTGTGTGAATGTCCGTGGGTGCCAAGTGAGGTTGCATAACTTGCTTTGATTGGGTCTCTTAGAAGCCAGATGTCTACAGTGCTGTGTGAATTTGCAGCTTGGCACCAAAGTCACAGTGCTTTGTCACCTACTGAATGAGGGGTACCCCTGTGTACCCTGTTTTCTCCTGTGAGTCAGTGCTCAGGAGGTTGGTGCAGTGAAAGGGAGGGAACTCAGATCAGGGTGTAGAAGGTGGCTTTTCGGCAGTGAAGTAGTGCTGATTTGATGTCCATGTTCACGGCGGACCTTTAATTGATCGAATTCTACCAGTGTAGATTTCAAGGGCTTTCATAAGCACTGATAGGGCTATGAACCAAAAACCATCCGGGTTCTCACGCGTTCGTTTCCTTACTCATTGCTCTTGTGCACTGACCCCATGCTCTAAGCACTGGGATATAATTGTGAACAAGAGAGAACCTTCCCTGTCTCTTCCAAGATATTCTATTCTGCCTTACCTGCCTGCCACAACATCAACACTCCTATGCATCACTACATCTGTGCAATAGCTGATAGCAGGTGTTGCCACTCTCCTCACCTCACACAGGAGGCACCGAGGTAGGACTTGCTGAGTGTGGCAGTGAGGGGCTAGGACCTGACCCTTTGCAAGGCTTTAGCATGTGCTTTCTAATTCCGCTACACCTCGTATCCCATGAGCAGTCTGAGTGTTTGTAAGGGGCCCTGACTCCTAGAGCAGAGACACCGCATCCAACGTGACAGATGTAGCAGTCACTGCGCATCTGGTTCCCGAGACACATTGGGAAGTGCTACACACTTTTAGGCAGGTGTTTGGTAGCAATGAGCCAGTCAACCAATATATTTCACATCTGTAAGGAAAAAGTGTCCCTGATAGGGTGCAGGTGCCTGAAATCTGAAAGCACTTTTCAGTTTTCCTCATGTAATCCTCAGGGAAGTCATCCATTTGCCTGAGCTGAGGTCACAGAGGCTTCTGGAAGCATCAACCCACTCTGTTCTCTGCTCCTGTTGCTTAAGCCGCTGTGGAGAGTCCCAGGATCCTGAGCAGCCTTGGTGCCAGAGCTGGGATAGAGTCCTTCGCTCTGGATGTTTCCCCTTGGGAGATCTCCGTGGTCTTTATCTATCCAGGAGGTTTGAAGGAGGGGGGTCTTCAAAGAGGCCTACTTATGATTATTAAGCTGGGATTTGGGGACAGGGATGAGGTGGTGAAAGAACCTAAAAGGCCATTTAGCTGAGGGTAATTTGAGTTTCTAGTCCATAATAACGTTTTCCCTTTCCCTATCCCAAGATCTCCATCAATAGTATCTCGAGAATCCACTTGCCACATTAATGGGAGCATGATTTTTATTTAATGTTCTGTAGACTTTGAGTGGAGGGGTCTTGTTCCCTAAAGAGATGGAGCCAGGCTTCTGTGGAGAGTAAGTGAGGTACATTGGCGAAGCTGGCCTCATTCCAGCTCTCTGATCCTGAGCAGAGTGGCTTTGTGGACTGTTCTCAGTCCTGGCCTCAGTTTCCTTTTCAAATTTAATCATCAGATTACATTATTGTATTGGTCAGGAGTCTCTAGAGCAGTGGTTCTCAACCCTCCTAATGCTGTGACCCTTTACTACAGTTCCTCATGTTGTGGTGACCCCCAACCATAAAATTATGTTGTTGCTACTTCATAACTACAATTTTGCTATTGTTATGAATCATAATGTAAATATCTGATATGAAGGATATTTTATATGAGGTCACAACCCATAACCCTTGCTCTAGAAGAACACAAATGATAGAATAAATTCCACATATATGGAATTTTTCAGGGTGGCATATAAGCTGTGGTCCCGATAATCTAATACTGTCTCTGGTAGTTGTTCAGTTCATAATGCTGAATATCTCAGCTGGTCCTCAGTCTACCCTGAAATCCTAGTGGGTTTTAATACCAGAAAAGGAATGGCTTAGCAGCAGGATAGACGAACTTGCCAGCTAAAGAAAGGGCAAGTAGGCAAAATGCTCCCTTCTTTCATGTCCTTTTATGTGGACTGTCACCAGAAGATGTGAATCAAGGTTAGGATTCACGTTCAGGCCTCAAATGATCCAGATTTAGCATCTTCCCACCTCAGATTATGCTATCAAGAAAACCTCCAATAATTTTGCCCGACGGCTTGGGTTTTAGTTGATTCCAGATACAGTGAAGTTCACAGCCAAGATCAGCCATCACAATTATTTTAGCTTTATTATTTATAACCGTTCTAGGCTAAGTATTTGATAAGATCTAGTGATGACTTTTTTAAATAACCAAAGGCAAGAGACATTGAGAGAGGCCCCAGAACACCTAAGGTGTGGTTGACAGTTCACATGTGCACATATGTACAGAAATATGTGTGGATTGTATGTTTATCTATAGTCCCACAATTTACAAAGAAGCTTTTGACATATCTGAAAAAGTTTCAGGAGTAAAATGAGATTCAGTGGTAGGGCACATTTCACTTCCTTGATCTACGTTGTATTTGAATAGTTAGAAATCTTCTATATGGCCTGCCCTTCACCCTACTTACCATTTCTTCTCCAACTTTTCAAAGTAAACTTGAGCCATCAGGGAATCGGCTTAAAAAAATAGGAAAGAGGGACATGAAAAAAAAAATACCTTGACACTTCTGAGGACCCAGGACTCACATTTTAAAGAAGATTTTAAACAAATTTTTTTTTTTTTTTTTTTTTTGCAAGTGTAGTTTGGACTGTGTTTGATTCTCCAGTCCTACCATGCCTGATGACTTTTGATGCTAAACCTGCATCAATGTCCCCTGCATCGATCCTATCAGACATCGAGTGAAGGATCAGGTGCCTAGCAACTAATAATGTGCCAGCATTACAGATCTGATAAGGGGAACATCTCAAACACAGTTACTCTGCAGAATCTCTGCTGCCCCCAAGGTGTGGCTAGTCACGGTGCATGCTGTAAGCATTCCTCTGACTAAGCAGTCATTCACGCTTGGCTTTCTGATGCATTATGCTAATCATTTTTAGCAGAAAATTACTTTCCAGATTTGGCTTGTCTCAGTCCAGTGTTAAAATGAGTTTATAGACCTATGGGAGTGGTGACTGATGGCAGAGAGACAACCATCAGTGTTCTGCGCAAGAATGGAAAGTCAGCTTGGGATTAACATTCTTCATTTGCCACCAGCAATCCACAAGGCAATTTATCTGGATGCAGATAATTACAGGTTGATTCTGCTGCACTTCTTTGAAATTAAGCCTGCATGTATGGAAGTGGGAAGCTTTTGGGCTGTTTTCGGGGGACACCCAGAGCCTCCCAGCTGTGGAAACTCCTTCAGTTGGCCTCTGATCACATGGCAAACCCCATTTACTCACACTTCTTCATACCCTTTAGGCTACCACTGTCTATACGATCTACAAGACCATCCATTGTCTGTATGCTGCGTGCGCCCATAGCTTCATCTTATACTATCCGTCCCAGTCCCAGCAGCTATAGCAAACCTACTTTCTCATGGCTTTCTCAGGTCTGTGTCACTGAAGACCTGGCCACATATTGTCTTCTAACCCTAAATTACACCTTGACTATCAGAAGACCTGCCAGGCCTTGGCCCTCCAGCTCTGGGACCCACATGGCTTCCTGCATCCTCTGTTGTGTCTCCAGCCCTCTGCTGTGGGCTCTGTGAGGGAAAGAATTCAGTGTCTCTTGACCACGCAACATCTGTTTGATGGATAGTGGTGAAGAAATGAACTAATTATCAAGCAATTAAACCTCAAATAGTCTCATACCTATCAGCACTTTTCCCTTCATTTTGAATCTCAGTAGTAATATATATGGGCATTTCTCCTTGTTAAAACAGGAAAGAAGAGGAACCCTGCAACTGAAGCAAACACCTCTTTAGCTGCCATTTCCAGTCCCAGGATCCTCCCTTATATTTAGCGTTATTTTTTTTGTAACCTGCATGTATGTGTGTTTGCACATTTGTATTCATATGTACACATATCATCCAAAGGCTATCCTGTATTATTTTCCATACAGTATTCTACGGATATATCTATATGTAGCTCGCTTTTTCAGATTTATATCAAGCTGTAAACTTGGTCGTGTGATAGAACCCACAGCTCTAACTCATTTCTTTTAGTGGCTGTCAGGATTTCAGAGTGTGCTTGGAACATCTTATTTACTTACTGCCCTATTGTCCATCAATATTTAAGTGCACTGTGTGATCCTGAAGATTCTCTGAAATCAGGAATATAGCCATCTCCCACCCTTGCTTTGATTCTTATAGGAACAAGGTCCTTGCTACCACAGAAGAAAGCTCTAACAAGGACAGCTTTCTCCATGTTAAACTAACACCCTCTCTTTTTATCTCTCACTCTTCTTTCTTACTTATAACCTTTAGAACCTCTTTACTAATTGTACTTCTTCATGTAACAAGGACTGTCATGTCTACCACTAACCTCTTTTCTTAATCCTTTGCTGAGTCCCTTGTTTCCTAGGCCATGTTAACATCAGAGCACCTCAGTTTTGAAAATCTTCCTTTAAAGTGTCACTCTTAGGATCAAATGGAGTACACTAAGTGAAATGTGACCAGAAGAGCTATGAGTGTCTCCTCCTCTGATCTAGCTGTGGTACTGCAAATAATGTCATAAAGTTTGAGCCCCACAGTAAGAAACATGAGCGCGTTCAGATAATATTGAGGACTCTGCCCAGAGGGTAGATTTCAGCAGGTGTTGGGAAGTAAGAGGAAGATTCCACCAGCTCTGGCCAGTGCCAACCAAAAGGTAGAGAGGGTATGTAACTCCTGGACCTAAGTATTTGGGTGATGGAGGAAGCCAGTGCTCAGAAAGCTGGTCAGTGGCCAGTCTGTAGGTTCTCCCTAGGATAAAATGAGAAGCTCCTGTCTCGAAGCCTGTGCAGAGACTCAGGCTAGGGCCAGTCCAGGATATGGGCAGGGTGCCATGCTGAAAAAAAAAATAAAAAAACAAAAAACAAAAAACTGCTGTGCTTAATAATCTATTATTTGCTGCATATGGGTCTCCCTTCCTGTACATATCTGAGGTCTAACCTTCTGATGCCAAATGCAGGGTTCTTTGATGTGTTTGATAATAGGGTGGAGTCTCCCTTTCCTTCACCAGAGGTCAGTGTGGCCTGTATGTTGGTTTCAGTAAGATGAGGGTGGAGGCTTAAACCCAGCCTTGTCCTGTACGCCAGTGGGCACAGCATGCCTTCTTATGAGCAACAGAGGAGTCAGAGGAACTGAAGCTGGATGGGATGTAATAGAAGGGAATGAGAGCCAAGCCAGCATGCAGGCCTCACAGGAGGCTGAGGATGCAGCTTGAGTTTCAGTGCCAGAGTTAATTCCTTTCGGATTCAGTGATCTGAAAAGCTCAGTTGGTATATAGTTCTAATATAAAATAAGAAGCCATGTGAATGAGGTATCCCCTGACATCCATATTGCCCTGGTACCAGGCCTCAGTTTCCTGATCTATAGATAGAAGAAGAAGAAGATGATGATGATGATGATGATGATGATGATGAAAAGAGGAGGAGCTCTGAAGAAAAGAAGGAGGAGGAAAGTGTATTCATCTATTTAGAAGGAATTTTTTTAAGGGTACCTGGCAGAGAGAGTCAGTGATCAGTGTTCTTCAGCTATAAGATGTTCCAGGGACTAAAGCCAGAGCTTGCATTGCTTGCAAAGGGCCATCTGGTGACACTAGCCTGCTCCCCTGACTTCTTTGTTACACACCTTCACTGCTCACTGACCTTTGCTGAAGGACCTTGTCATTATTTAAATAGTGTCTTCAAGGATCCCTTCCAAGGAAAATCCCCACCCAAGTGATTACTCACAGTGCAGACAGCTTTGAGAACAGAGAGAGGCAGAACAGGGGAGAAATCCAATAACTTTGTAATTTAATGAAAGCAATCTTTCTTGACTGTCTGAAGTCTTTCTTATCTGTTGTTCTTACACTTTGGAAACACACAGGCCCTGTATATTTTTTTAAGTCTTTATGCAACTTAATAAAATTAGACTATTTATTATGTGTATGTTAATCAGAATGTATCAAATTTTTATCAAGGAACCAAAATAACTAACACTTATATGTTGTGCAATATGGACATAAATCCAGGGAAAGAAAATGAATATTTTAATAGCTGCACTTAGCCCAGGAGACCACGGAGAACTTTGAGGCCATCACAGAAGCAGAGGGCTGTTCAGTACTGCCTGGGCTCTCTCATATGGCTGCCAGGTTTGAGGATCAAGAGGCCACTGCTTTGGCTCTCTGTTTCTTCTGGGTCATGTCCCTTTCCTTACTATTCTCTGAGTCCCTCTACCATACATTAGCCCTGCTTTCTTCTCTTCTTTCTCCGCTTCCTCCCACCTCTCCTGTTTCCCCATGCTTCTGCCTTCTATGACAGAACCAACCCCCTTGGGCTCCACAACCCGTGACAGGCTTGTTTTTTGGAATGAGGAAGCTTCCCTGGTAAAAATGTGAAGAGCAAGCAGAACAAGGGCACCAAACTTGTCCTTGGTCAGGCACCCTTTAAATTGGCACGTTCTGTTGCTGTTATTTTCAATGCGAGGTTTCTCAACAAAAAGGTTTGGGAGAAAAGTCTGACTGGTGTCTAGAACTGACAGAGATAAGATCTCCCCTTTGATCATGACTATCTTGGTGATCGGGGGGGGGAAACTTGAAACTCCTGTCCCATTTTACATGATGGTAGACAGATCGAGAAGAGTAAATTGAGATTGTTGGTAGAACACAGTAGGGATCACATACAAAAAACTCAACCTTGGTGTGCCTGTTTCGTTATCTGCTGTGTCGGGGGAATTGTGTTACTTTTCAAGCTGCATTGCTAAAAGGACGAAATATGTTAAATATATAGGATGCTTAGGCAGTGCTCCCAGTATGCCATCCAGTATTAGGCAGATATATCAGTCTGGGTTTTATTAGGAAAATGAAAAACACTCAGTTTTGAACACAGAAAGGAGTTTCCCGGAGGGAAATAGAGGTTCTGTGGTTTTCAGGGAAGTTGGGGTGAAAAAGGAATTGCCAGAGAGCATTTCTCAAGCATCTCTTGGGAGGATGTCCAACTACGTCTGACTCCCTCACTCCATCTGCTTTCTGCAGGTGAGCTAGCTCTGCTTCTGCACCCCTGGGCACATACCAACCAACATGCCTTTTGGCTGTCACCATTTAAAAAAAAAATCAGAAAACCAAGCCAGGTATGGTGGTATACACTTTATTTCCAGAGCTTGGAAAGCTGAGGCAGGCAGATCTCTGAGATTTCACGGCCAGCCTGGTCTACATAATGAGTTCTAGGCCAGCCAGGGCTACAGAGTGAAACCCTGTCTCAGAAACAACAACTAAATAAATCAGAAAACACATTATTTGCTGACTCCATTCCAGAAAATCCAGTTCCCAGGACCAGGGGTGTGGAAAGGGGAAAGGCTGGCTTGCCTGGCCCATCAAGCCAAGTGAGGGTACAAATGCAAACTGCAAAGTTTAAATTCCATGCAGATATCAACGTTGGTGACAATTGAAATGAAATGGGAAGACAGTGAAACCAAGACCAAACAGGAAATGATGGAAAGGAAGTAACAACGAAGTGCAATGAAGGTCCACAAAGAATGTGACTCATCAGAGATAACATACTCTTGGCTCCATAACATCTCTTACACAGGCCAATTCTTTGAATTCTTAGAAAATCCACGCAAGAGGTAATATCATTCTGAATGTTTTATAGCTGAGGAAACCATACTGCAGAGGAATTGTGTACGCCAGGTCATATGGCTTGTAAGTGGTTAAAGCAGGACCAGGGCTGTGACTCCAGGGCTTAATTTCATAACTAGAGTCACAAAGAAGAATATGCGCACTGAGGTCTGCTGACTCCTGAGGCTGAGTCCCACTAAGCATCTTTTTCATTACCCGTTCTAATGCTTTCATCCTGAAAATAAAGGTTATTTTTAGAAACGTGGGTTCCTACTTCCGTCTTCTAATGTGCTATGGTCAAGGTAAATAAGCAGCTGTGCTCCTGGCTTGCTGTCCTCAAGCTGCCATCTGTCCTAAGAACTGGATCTCCCTGTTAGATTCATCTTCACTCAACACCCAGTCTACCCTCTCCTTGGGTCATCTGAGATCCGGGGAAGCCTGGTCGTCATTAAACAGTTACTCTAAAAGGAAAGGTTTGTTAATGACTATTTACATGACATAAAGAATAGGAAAATGCATTAAGCCAAGTGGTCTTTGACTTCTGATGTGATTCTAAAGTTCTGTGCACGTTTTCAAAATTTGAAGAAATCAAGAAGGGTTGGCCCCTTGACAGAGAGCAGTAACCCTGGAGGAGTAGCTCATTAGATACATGTCTTCTTCTCTCCCTCCCTCACCTTTGTCTTTTTCCCTCCCAGTCAGCAGCTTCTAGAGCTAGAAGGGGCGTGTTTGCCTGAGAAAGCCAGAGAATTCTTGTTGGGTGAGAAAATGAAACCACTTCAGAAATGTCAAGGGCAGAGGAAGCTTGAATATGGTAACTTTGAATCGGAGAAGTTCTCCACAGCAGGCAGGAAGAAGTCAACCCAGATCTCCCTCAGCTGAGAGGCACATTAGCAACTCAAGTGCACTTGAAATGGGCGGGATACTCCCCCAACCTTCATGTGATGACTCAGCAGACACAAAATGATTGGCAAATCTAACATCTAGTAGTAGGCTGGCCAAGAGCGGGGCTCTGCAGCCAATTTCCAATCAAGGAAATGGAATTCGGGAAGTAAGAGCAAAACCAAGTAAGCCTTGATGAGAAATGTGACAGCTGTCATTTCTGGAGCATGGCATTTTTGCTTTCACAACCCGTCAGCAGAAATTGTCCAATTTTTGCTGGAAATAGCCACACCCTATTAGCTGAGCGACTCCAACTTTCACCCCTGTTTGCTCCTGTGCTGTCTGTGTTGATGTTCAGTCTAGAGAGGGCAGATGCTACTCACCTGTCGCCTGAGTTGCCACACTCTTGGAGTGGTGTTCCCAGTGCAATCCAGGCGCTAAAAACCCCTTCACTGCTAACTTATTCCTTCTTGAGTTGGAAAGATCATCCCTGGGCCAAGCAGGAAACGAAGGTGAGGCAGCGACGTGTCAATCAAAAGCTCTGTTGGAACTGTAGGAAGGCTTTCAGTGAAAACAGAAGCCCATCATTTGTGCTGTTGGAATGCTGCCATACAGGTAGATGTGCTGATCTTTCAGGAGGATTTTGAGTTAATATGGAAAAACCAACCAGTCAGACCAGCAAAATAACACCCCAAATCTCTTGATTTCCACATTAACACCTAGTGTAAAGTATTGAAATGCAGAGCAGCTCAAAGTAGAGCAATTTAGCCTTGGGGAATGTTCTTGCAAAGCCCCTTGCAATGTGGGGGCCACCTCTATAACTACCTAATGACTCATGACACTTGGAGAAAAGATAGTATTGGGGCCAGCACCTATGGAGAAAAATGATGACTTGGGGCTGTTTCTGATAGCAAGGTCTATAGGGGTGACTTCTCAGACAGCGAGGAATCAGCATTAAAGGACACAGGGCTTTCTGCCATCTCAGTGAACAGTAGTGTGATCAGAGGTAGTACAGTGGAGGCAGGGGGGATCTCTACCTACCTGGGGATGACCCCCCAGTTGATAGTGGTGGAGTCACACTTAGTGTCATTGTAAGCGCCTCATAGAACTGCTTTTTGCCTTTCAGACTTTAGTTTTTTTTCATAGCTAAGAATTTCATCTAATTTAGTCTGCGCATGGCTCTAGCATGCCTGGGCCCTCAGGAACACAGTTCCCAGAAGTACATCCACATCTGCAGAGAAGAATGTGTAGACTTTCCTGAGGAATAGAGCAGGGCAGTGAGAATCCCACATGCGCAGCCGCACCTGAGGACCTGGGAGTTTCTCATCAAAGACCTTTTCTGACCCTGCTTTCCCCCAGAGCGTGCAGGGGACCCAGGGGCGCACACATTAGTTGCACACGGGTGAGTTTTAATTAAAGCCCAGGGCTTTAAAAGCTCCAGATTCCCTGCAGGTAACCTTTCCAGCTACACTTCCTTAATTCAAAGGATTCAAAGCTTCTTAAGGAAACATGGTGGTGTTTTATCTGGGAGTGATCTTATTTCCAGAGTTCTTTTTCTTGATGTAATTTTTAATATTTCATGCTTTGCTGCTCTTCTGCCTTGGCGTCCCAGAGATGAGTAAATACGTTGGGAAGGCTGAAGCCTGGCTCAGCTGTGATATGGCACCTGGCCTTGTAGGCACTGCTATAGCTTCCCGCTGCTGTGGGCCAGCATGCCCTCCCGAATAGCCCACTTACAAAGGTGAGTCACCGATCAGGCATGCTCTTGGAAGTCCTGCTTCTCCAGAGCTTGTTGGTCGGCCTTCCTGTGGCCATGCCACACCGGGAAACAGGCACAACATGACTCCTGACAATATGCACATCCCATATCACTCCCAGCTCCAGGGTGAGTGGACGCTGTTTCTTCCTCCATATGACAGATGGGGAAATGGAAACAGAAAGAGTATATAGCCTGTGCTTTTAATGGTTTTTAAAAGAGCCTGCTTTCAAACCATAGCATCCAGCTCTGAACGTGATGCTACAAACTGCAATGCATTTTCTCCTTCTTTTTCTGTGGTCAGCAAAATAAAACCAAGAGGAAAACAAACGTATCATGTCAGCAGTTACAGGACTTCTCAAGGTCCGCAAGCTTCTCTGCCCAAGATATCCACTGGAGGATGTTGCTCAGCTTTCTGTGAAGTGTCTTCTTGTGCACAGAACTCTACTATGATGTCATCATTGTACTATGTTGAGCCACAGGTCTCTAAAGTCAGTAGGGGCCAGGGTTCTCATTCCAGAAGAGAAGAGAGTTGTGGGCATTACCAGAACCACTAGTGGAATTTGTTCCATCTTCGCCCCTGAGCTTCATGGTTAGTTTACAGGCCACTCCCCCTTGTGACATATATCGACCTATATGTCTTTTAGTGTAAAAAGCAGGCTTGTCAGCACAGCACAATATGCACCTCCCCTATGTATTAATGTATTATTATCAGTTTTATACTCTTGATTAATATTTGGAGACCTATTAGCCGAGAGCACTTCCATCCATTTCAGTCAAAATGTCTTCAAATGCTCTAAGCTTGAGATGTATGAGCCTAAGACCATCTACATATCTGATATTTACATTATGATTCTTAACAGTAGCAAAATTAGAGTTATGAAGTAGCAATGAAAATAATTTTATGTTCAGGGTCAATACAACATAAGAATCTGTATTAATGGGTCACAGCATGAGGAAGGTTGAGAACTACTACCGTAAAATGTCTTCTGTGACTGAAAACATAAATTAATGATACTATTTGAGGACTTCTAAGAACAGACAGGCTGGATACTCATAGAGATGGTAAATTTAGAGTGATGATCACTGTTCTCAAGACCTCCTCTGTGACTTTAATTCTCAATAGACACTCCTTAGAGTCCACATGAAGCTAAGGACTTAAGATGGAAACAAGGTAAGTGTTTCAGACTGAAGGAATCTTGGGAGGGAGCAGGTTGAACAGGAATTATCACTGTTCCTGTACAGGAACTTACATAGCCCAGACTATCCTCAAACTTAAGACCCTTTTGCCTCTGCCTCTTGCATATTTGAGCTGTTTTTTAATCTATGAGGACCAGATAGTTGATGAAGATCCATCAGTAGTTAAGGTTGCAGCAGGGACTGGCACTGCCCACAGAATGTCAGGAGCTAGCAAGTGTGCCTAGGCAGACACTGGGCATCATACACTAGACAAGCTCAGTGTGCTAGTCAGATTAGTACAGAGTGGAGAGCCTGACTTCTGTGAATTCCCCATCATTGCCAGGGTGCTTCACGGACAAGATCTACCTAAGATCCTTCTGCTGCTGAACCAAGTCCCCAAGGTTAGTCAGGAACAAAGCTCAAAAAAACCCACATTGGAGGACATCTTCCCCAGGATAGACACAGAAGCCCATCATGACAGTGCCAGACAGCTCAGCAACCAACTGCTCTAAATTCAAAAAGCTCATAGATAAAAAGACTTTTCTTAAGTTTGATTTCCAGACTTATTTGGTTGGAAGGCTATTTATGTTGATTAATATAAACATCCCCTAGGTTTGGCCACACAAATAACATTTTTTGATGATGAGGCATTGCCCTCAACTCAGCATGTAGAGCTACATAATGTAAATTGCACACACCAGGTCACCTCTCTTAATTCCAAAAAAAAAAAAAAAAATCTGAATTGTGGAGCACAGCTAGTTGAAGTGGGAATAAAAACAATGGCAGTTGACACTTATATGTCAGACCTTGCACCTAATGCCTTTCAACTTACTCTACCTTTTCAAAGAGTCAATTATTCTATTTTTAATCAACTCAAAGTGTTGTGATGTTTTAGTGCATATATAACTATATAGTATTCCAGCCAGTACTAACATAGCTGTCTTTGTAAACATCACATTTTTGTGGGTGGGGGGCTAAATAAAAATCCTTCTTTCTAGCTTTTTTTTTTAATGTACAAAACGTGGTTCTTATCTATACTCATTCTGTTGTGTGTTAGGACCCCAGAACTCATTTCTCCTATACAACTATAACCTAACCCACCCTCCAACTCTCTTCAACCTCTAAAAAACACTATTACACTTGGGGAAAAAATCATCTTTTAATCATTCCCTCAATCCCAAGAAGTGAATTCTCTCATTTTTATCCCCTTGTGAGTATCCCCTTGTGAGGAGGCCAGAAAAATAAAAGCATACTTCAAACAGACATTCTTAGAATGTAAGTGGCAGAGTTTAAAAAAATCAAACTTTAATCTCAATTCAGTAACTAGTGTCTTATGCTGAGTAGACATAATTTTGTTAAAGAAATGTCCTCTTTATTCAACCAGGTGTTTCTTCCCTCCTGGTAAAATCTGACATACCATCTAAGACCAACAATATCTTCATCTTTGGCTCAGATAGAATTCAGGTGGATAGTTGGCCAAAGGAAATTCCACTGTTAAGAATGTGCTTACACAATGATCCCTAACAACAGCCATTGTTCAATGCATTTGGACTGCGAAGATAGTTTAACACCGTCTTGGCTGCTCTTGCTCAAGGCAGGATTATGCCTGACTAAGTCTTAGTAGAGAAAGGACCTCTGCAAAGCAGCACCTTCGCAGAGTCTAGACAAGTCCATTGTGGTCCTCTATGCTTGCTGTTGGCCTTTGTAGAGAGCTGAAAAAGCTCTTTAGTGCTGGGTCCTGGCTCTGCATCCTTTAAGAGATGGGCTGCAAGCACCTGGATTTTTATGTCAACATCCACTTTCCCCACTAGTTTGCTATCTACTTCTGCTACAATGCTGGGGGGGACACAGACACAGTAAGAACACGAAGAGCTTGTGATGGCTTCCTTCCTAGAACTCCAGCTAATGTGTTAAAAACAAATGCTTTTAATTTCCTGCTGGAACCACATAGTCATTATGTGGTCGCTTCAGAGCTTCATCTTTCCTGCTCCCTTTGTGCATCCCTGAGTTGGTACCTACTCTATCCCAAGGGCTATAGGATTGTCTTTCTCAAAAAGAATCATACACAACTGAGTGGAGGTTGGATCCAGACTCCAGGTGAACCTTGTTCATTGGCTGCTGCCATTCTCACATTTCATTTTCTGCAGGTGTGAACGTTCCAGGACTGCATGATTCCCTGATCATGAGAGCACACATTTATCATTCATCTTTGGTTAGGCTTTGGGTTTGTATATTATTCAACCCTTTCTCGAATCAATATAGTAGAACAGTTAATAGTGTGGGCTTTGGAATCATAACTGCTATAGGCACAGTCTAGCATGTACTTTTTTCTATGAGCTTGGACAAATTATTCAACCATTGGAGTCTTCTATTGTTTACATCTGTAGAAGGAGTTTGAACAGGAAATGAATTCTTAGGATCATTTGGGGAGTTATGTGAGAATTCGCAATTAAAGTTTAATACCAGTCTTGAAACTCAAGAAACGTTTTTAGTCATTTAGCCAACAATTATTGAGTATATACTCCAAAGCAGACTCTGTTTTTGGGAAGTACAGGCAGAGGAGAATCACCAGGAAATATAATCAAAAACCCTAATTATATGGAGTTTTTATTCTTGTGCTCAGTGGGTTTCACAGACATACAACTAGAGAATTTCAGTCAGGACTTCTCGTGAAAATGATGCCTAGGTTCAAATCAGTTATAAAATTCCTAGTTACAAAGCTTTAAGCAATGGTTATAACCATGATATTTGCCTATAATAATTTTGAGATCTTGAAGATGGACATCAGACTGTTTCATTTTCAGGATCTGAGCAGTCCAACAATAACATTAATTAATCAAGCATTTCTTAAATTCCCAGGGTCACAGATTGCTGCTTGTTAATTCCCTGCAGATTTCCATAGGCCTGTGTTCCAAGAAATCCATTAGGGTCAATGTTGAGCTTGAAAGGATGCAGATAACTACAGATGTGAGTCCACAGCCACTAAGAGATGCCAGGTGGTCTGTGCCTGACCGCAGGGAAGGAGCATCCACAGACAAGACTTTTCCTACCTTCCCGGCAAGGAGGCTTCCTGTTCTGGCAGGTACCAGTCAATCCTCCCACATAGCTACTTTGGGGCTGCCCCAGTTTGCTCTTCCTAGGTATTAATTTAACCAAGGCTTGCACAAATTCACAAGGCCCAGACATCTCAGTGAGTTTCTTCTCATCACTCAGCCACAGGCTCACACCCCTGCCTTCTGTACCTATCACTCACTGGTCCTGCATAGAAGGACACTTATCAACCACACAGAGAAAGGCTGTTTGGGTATGGCTGAGTAGTTTTTCGAGGCAATGAATGTCCAGACAGCCACTCTCTTCCACCAGTCCCACCAGGCAGCTGGGAACCATGTTTCTTGTTCCTGGGTATCTTTCCTGAGGAGATATGGAGTCCAGGATCTAAGCACTGGTAATGCTTAATTTCCATCCTCTTGTGGAGAAATCCATAAATCTCTGGTTAGTGTTTGCCCTCTTTGGAATAAACTTCTAATTGATTTCTAAAGATTGCTGCTTGCAAATTAAATTACCCTTCTCTTTTACATTGTATAAAGAAACATCACCCAGACACCTCTCCTGGGCACTCATCCCTCCTCTCACTCCCAGGCTGTGATTACATTACTGCTATTGCACTGCTTCCATTCAACTCAAGCTACAAGATTTGTTTCTCTTGCTTGTTTAATTGCCCATGTCTTATTACAGAGACAATTTATTGTTTTAGTGCAGCATAAAGTTCAAATATTTCATGCAAGATGAATATGGCCGCTGACACTTTTATTCTCATTCCAAAAATTCACACATGTTAAAAAAATTAACTCCCACTGGAAACATTTCAAAATGTTTTTGCTTAGTAATTGCTAAGGGTCAAAACCTCCAAAAATTGAATTTTTAAATAAAGAAAAGAGTCTAAATAGTATATTTTTTCCATAAAATTGCTAGAGGTTTTTGGTTGGATGATATTAACATGTTGGGAATGAACTGTGGAAAATGTGCAGCAACTTGGATGAACTTGGATGAATAGTCACAGAATCATGCAGAGTGAAAAAAAAAAAAGACAATCCCAACATTGCTATATACTGCAGGATTCAATTTATATAATCGTCTTGAAGTACATAATTCCAGAAATAGAGAAGAGCTTTACTGGTTGCTAGGTGTTAAGGAGAAGGAGAACTAAAGGAAGGCCAGTATCTGTGGAAGAGTATGATGTGGATACTGTGGTGATGAAAATACTCTGTGCCATGGTTGTTTTGGTACAGGTTTCCTGACTGTGATATTGTACCTAATGGTTTTGTAAGCTATTATCATTGGGATAAACTGAACAAAGCCTACATAAAATGTTTCTGGGTTGTTTCTTATAATTTCGCATGACTATGCACATAGTTATCATAAAATAAGCTTAACTGAAAGTGAGGTATATCAGGAGTTAGACAGATAACTAGCTGTGTGATAGAGATGGTATGTGGGTATTCACTGCAAATTTTTCAATGTTTCTGTGGAAATTTTTCATCATAGAATATTGGGAAAATATGTGCTACACTCATCGGGGAATATATACAGTCTTCTCGCTGGTCCTCCCAGAAGCCAGAGGGAGTATTCCAAGCTACCACAGAGCTGATGAATTGGGCAGGGCGGTGCCATGAAACCTGGTACCATATCAGTTCTGGATCACAAGAGTCTAGAGAGCCTCAGGTAAGAGCCATCTTCCCATCTCTTCCTCCGGAGCCTCCAAGAGCTGAGAAGGTGTTAATGAACATGAAGCTTGTGATGTGCAGCCACATGAGGGTGTCAGCAGCTCCTCATCCCACTCCCAGCTGCTTCTCACCAGTGTCCATGCCCAATCTCTGCCATCAAAGCAGCCACATCTAGCAATGGTGCTGCCTTCCAGGTATCCTTGCTCCCTGCCAGTGACTCAGAAGCTGATGCTGCTGGGGGGGTCTAAGATGCTACATCTCCACATACCAGAAAACACCCAGGACCAGATCTGGAAACTTTCATGCTCCTTTTTACTCTTCTTCTTATTCCGGGCCTCTGGATCACATTTCTGTTAAGCTACATTTCACTTGACAAAACAAAGTCAAAATTGATGCTTTGTTCTTTGGGGTTACAAAAGCTGCCACAGCAAAGAAAGTAGACAACACCCAGGTGAAAGATGAAGGGCCAGGGAAAAGTGCTTGCTTATTCTGATTCCCTGGAAACAGCACCCACTCTCAGCTTCCCCACAGATCCCCTTGGGCTTCGAACTTAGTTTCCCAGTCTCGTTCCTGTCAGGATATTCCCCACACAGGGAAATGACACTCCTGCTCCCCGAAATGTAAAGTGCTAACAAGGAAGTGTTCTTTCCTGCCCCATGGAGAACAGACAGGCCCTTCAGCTGGCTCATTTTTCTCACCCACACAGTCTGTCATAAATGTCACTCTGAGCGGAATGCAAGGCAGGAGCCCAATCTATTTTCTAGCTTTGATATACAGCCATTATAGAATCTATAATGCTGTGTCGAAATCATTGCTTTTTTTTGTGTATCTTCTCTAACAGTCTGTGAGCAGCTTGAGGGGTATGCCTGATTTATCCTCTGCCCCAGGGCGATGTGTGATAAAATACATGCTCAGCCAGTGGATGACTGGGATAGGTAAGTGGGTGTGTGGCTAGATAGGTGAATGCATGAATTGGTTACTAATGGAACAGAGGGCTCCAGGAACAGGACAAAAATGGTGTGGGCATTGTTTTCTGATATAGGAACATTACATATTGACTTTAGTGACATGAGGCTGATGTATTTAATGGGAAATTTTTACATGGCAGTATAGTCAGGTTTATGAGTAGTCAGCATAATAGCAAAGAGATATATCAACATAGGGGGCCTTTCAGACTTCAATAATAAATAGAGCTAGCCAAAATACAGCTTGCTATGGCCTAAATGCTCCTCTCCCCCACTCTTATGTGGAAATCAAATCCCCCATATGATGGCATGGAAGGTATCATATTTGGAAGATAACTAGGTCATGAATAGCGTTCCTGCAAGACTCCAAAGAGACCTTTGCCTTCTTCCACCACGTGAGGACACAGCTAGAAGTCAGCATACCCCAATCCTATCAGCACTTTGATATTAGGCTTCCTTGCCTCTAGAACTGTGAGAAATTAATTTACTCTGTTTATAAGTGGTAGTCTTTTACTACAGTGCAAATAGGCCTAGCCACTTCAAAAGCCACCTTTGGACATCATAGAATCCCTACATATGATGCTAAGCTAGATCTGAGGAGGGAGACCCTGATGAACTACCAACACTAGTTATGGCCTCTTGAGGGTCTTGTAACCATATGGGTCAAAATACTGCTGGCTCTTTGATTATTTCAGTGGCAGTGGGAGGGAAGTCAGCCTGACAGTTCTGGTAGGTAATGAGATGTCCTTAACTTGTTTGTAAAGGGTGCAATAATTTTTACATTAAAAATTAAGTCAAAGATTTTTCTACAAAGAACTAGTTACAGATTCCCCACTCTCTTTCAACCATCATAACAATCATGTCCCCCATTGAGACCTTGAGAGAGTTGTTATCAGGAGGTTGGGGTATCATGAAATCTCTGTAGGAACCTTGTATTTTGGGGGCTGGATATTCATATCTCATGTCCCTCTTCCTAAAAGACATAGTTTTTCAGCTTCCTGGATCCAGAGTTATCTCTATCCTTCCATCATCACTAGAGGATTTCCACAGTTCTAGCCATCACAACTCTTATGTTACTTCTGTTTTTGTGATAAACATTAAAAGCAACTTGGGATGGAAAGGGGTTATTTCATCTCATAGCTTTCAATCCATCATGAACGCAAGTAGGACCAGGAGTTCAAGGTAACTTGGAGGCAGGACCTGAAGCCAAGATCATGAAGGAATGCTACTCACTTACTTGATCTCCATGTATCAGTCAACCTGCTTTCTTACACAACTCAGGACCACCTGCCCAGGGGTAGCAATGCCCATAGGGGTCTGGGCCCTCCTAAAGCAGTCATTAAACATTATATAGTTCCACAGACTTGACTACAATCAGAAGTCCTTAGTCAGGTTTCCTTTCCCAAATGACCCTAGTTGGTGTCAAGTTGGCAAAACTCTAGCCAGCATAGCCTTTAACTTCCAAATGCCTAAATTTGTTCTCATCACAAAGAGGAGATTGAAAGGGGCTTTAAGCTACTTTTAAAAGCACAGGCTGTCTTAGGAGCAACAATTTAACCATCAAAAATACCTTTCCTTGGAAAACCCAAAAGGGGAGAAATTTTCAGGTCAAGACAAGTCTGGACTATTCAGTGATTAGTTCATCCACTATAGCTCATCTCAGGTCTAGAAAATGACCCCGCACAGGACCTCTCAATAGAGGCTTGGACTAGTGCACAGCACCGGTCCTTTCCATTGTCTGTCGTTTACCCCTCCCCCCATTGTCTCTTTTTTGTTCATCTTTCTGAGACAGGGTTGGAAGACATTCTGGAAGGTACTGAGCTCCGACCCTGTTGACTGTGGCCTGTTGACTCACTTTTGAGATAAAACATCTAACATAATATCTAGTAGACAATAAAAGAGTTTGAGTTAACCTTTGCTGAGGGGAAGGTTTCAGAAAACTTCTGGCTTTGTAGTATAGTGGTTCACAGTCCACATTTGAAAGACAGACTTTGAATGTTCAAATTCCATCTCTGCCACTTTCTGTCTATGTGACTTTCAGCAGGTTATTTTCTATCTTGGTTTCCTCATTTAAAATATGAGAAGAAAAAAAATAAACAAAAGAAATATGAGAATAGAGGTACTGGATTATTGGCACTGAATAATATTGAATTACTTTTAGTATTGATGGAATGAATATATTGAAAATGTTCAGAACAGTGCCTAGAGCACAATACATACTAAATATGTGTTAGATATTAATTTTATTGAGAACTATGATATTGCTATGGGAGGAAAATGATGGTTACTTGACCCCAATTATCCCAGTTCTCTTTTCTGTGAAATTAGAATAATCAGATATAGCACTGGGGCTATTGGAAACATTGCAGAATAGTCTATGAGGCACCCTTGACAAATGAATGTTATGACAGAATGTGTGGGTCTTTCCTTTTCATATCACAGTCCCTCTTCCTTTGCCCTTCTGACTTCCCTACCCTGCTCATGTCTCCCTAGGGCTCCTCTGGGTCCTCTGCTTTCTTGTCCTCTGAACTCACTATGTGATCTCATCCTTGCCATGGGCTTTGATCATACTTCCCACAGACTGAAGTTCCAAATTCCCCGATGCAGATTTCCTGTTCTTAGCCCCATGTGCTTACCACTCAGAGAGCAAATACTGTCAGAATCAGCAAGTCCATGGATGAATTCCTTGCCTCTCTTCCAAATATGACCCTCCAGTGTGGAGTCCTGCACTGAATGGTGCCATTACTAGCCAGCCATTGAGCCAGGCATTTGGGATCTTCTTTAACTCCTCTCATCACTGATGTTCCATCAGTCCTTGACTATATTAGCACAAGCCTCATAAGTGGTCTTACAATATCACCTCCCTCAGACCTTCCTCTCTAGCTTAGTTCAAGACAACAGCTCTTTGCTGGTGATTGCATTGACTTCCTCCTGTCCTTCAAAACCATCCATTCTTTCATAGCAAACAGTTAGAAAAATGTTCTAGGTTTCTGACAGAAACCCAGTTGTGATTCCTCATGGTTTAAAAGATTCCGGTGCACTCTGTTGATAAAGCTCTAGCTCAACTCTCTCAAAGTATATGTGCCTCTGATAATATTGTCCCAGACTTTTCTCCTGTAGTGCCTACATTCTCTTCTCAAACCCAAGTCTCCGTGTCCTTATTAGCACTGCATTAATTCAGTGGCCTTTTTCCTCTCTTTAGTCTTTACTCCTCAGTTTCTCTTGCATGCTCCAAGCCTCCTGGTCTCAGTAGAACTTGAGCCCCACTAAAAGCTTCTAACAAGCTCTTGCCTTTGGTCTGTGTAAAGTTCTCCCCTTGAGGCTGACACAGTGCCCCAGGACTCTCTCCATTCCAACACACTGCACCAGAGTGGCTGTCCCTTTATCTCTTACCTATCCATGAGGGACACTTTCTAATTTATGGATATTGTCTGTCAACTCATAGTCATTCATGGAGTAAAGATGAAAGAATTAAAAAAAAAATCTGACATTTCCTTCTACTCTACACAATCCATCTAATAAAAGGTTTGTGTGGACAGACTGTCTGAAACAGTCTGGTGCTTTTCTGATTTCTTTATAGCTCGTGGTAGTTGACCCACACACCAAAACTGGAAAGCTTTGTAGCTCTCTACGAGCACAGCCCACATCTGGCTGACTGTAGGATGACCATTTTATTGGGGACGTATTTTCTCCTTCCACAGGCAGATATTCTAGAATGGGAGAGTTGGTATACTTCAACAGAGAACAGCTATTGCCTGGCAATAAAACTATGTCGATTGTCTAATAAACCCTACATGGAACACAGCTCCACTCATTCAGCTACACATTTCTTATGACTGCTTGGACATCACGGAGGCAAAGCAGTCATGATAGAGATCACATGGCCTGCAAAACCTAGGGGTTTTACTCTCTGGCCATTAACATAAAAGGTAGAAGACACCTGCTCTAGGACCATACCCGATAGAACCTGGCTTCTTCCAGCTGTGGGTGGAGACTCAGACCTGAGAGGCATCGGCCAAGAAAGGGTCACAGTCCCAAATCCAATTTTTTTGGTTGAAAGCCATTTCTAATATTTCTCTTTGATAATGCCTGATGCCTTCCTAAATGCTTTCATGGTCACTAAGCAGAAGCTATTCCCAGAAAACTATCACTGCTCGTGGTAAGGTGGCAGTGCAATTGATCAGACTCTAGCTGCCAGGATACTGAGGACAGGCCCTGGATCTTCAGTCTGTACGTAAGCCTAAATTACCTTCTACCAACCATGTAAATATGAGCAAGTTAAAGCACTTAATTTCTCAGGGTCTAAGTTTCCTCTTCCATAAAATGTGGTCAGTGAAATTATTAACAACACCCAACAAACAAGTCATAGCAGAAAGTAAATGGCTCGTGCAGATGACTCTGTTGTCATGGGGTTTGGCTTACCCATAATCCCTCATTAATATCAGCCATTAGTGTTTCGTTTGGCTTATTTTAGAGATTGAGAACTGACATGGACATTTAGGTTCCCCTCTCAAAGCTAGACGCCTGACATTTTATTGCCTTCTTGCTACACCCATACATGAGGTCATCTACACAACACATGGCCTAAACAACATCAATGCTGCCCTGAATTTTACCGATGCCGCTTTCAGTCCTCATACATGTGTATTCTCACATGCTTCATGTTGCCCTTTTGTATTTCATTTCATTTTGGGTTCTCTTTCTCCCAATGCACGTTGTCTCACTCCTCCTCTCTGTCTCTCATCCAGCAGCTGTAGGAAGCCACCCAGGCCTGGACACCACCCACAGAGCCTTCTTTCCTGGTGCTCATTGGACCTGAGAAGAGGTCCAGTGTCATCACTCTGAGAGCTTTCTGCTCAGCTATAATTAAGCTGTGACTCAACCTCTCTAGGCCTCAGTTTCCTCAACTGCAAAACAGGGACAATAATAGTTTGCTTTCAAGCTGGTTATGATAGGCAGGCTTCCTGCACATAGTAGGTTTAAAATGCATTCATTCCACCCTTCATGATTTTAGTTCCTATTTGATTTTCACAGTTGGCTGTCACGGATTGATGAATGTGTCCCAAACAGCAGACTTGCCAGTGATTAGACTCTGAGATCCAGGTAAAATGTACCAACAGGTCATAAAGCAATCCACTGTTACCACCCCTTTCCATGGGAGATTTTCCATGTCAGTCCTGAGCTCTCCAATCAGAAGGACAATGGTACACAGTGCAGCTAAGACTCGTGATTCTCAACCTGTGGGTTGTGACCCCACAAACAAGCTTCAGAAAACACAGATATATACATTAGGGTAGTAGCAAAATTAAAGTTATGTAGTAGCAACAAAAATAATCTTATGGTTGGGGGATCACAACATGAGGAACTGTATTAAAGGGTTGCAGCCTTAGGAAGATTGAGGACCACCGGCTCGGATGCTCCTGGGTATGGAAACAGATGGATCTACCTGGGGGGAAGTGAAAATGTCTCCTCAGAGGTATCATGTTAACTGATAAATGAGAGTCAATGCCTTGGTCACTATGACGCTCTAGGGACCTACCTGGAAGTCAGAGCAGTGCTAGCTCATCTTGGGCTGTGACTGACAGGTCTACATCTGGTTTACCTTTACCCTCCTCTGTGGTGAGGGACCTCACTGTCTGCCTCCTCTGTGCTACCCGGCACCAGTGTTCTTTAGCTGCTGGAGCTCAGCATCTTCCACGTTTATGGATTTTGTTGAATTTGTTACCTTTCAGCCACTTTTTCTTTAGTTTCCCACTTCCATTCTCATTTTCTGATACTTCAGTTGCTGATATGTTAGGCTCCTCAGTGTTGTCTTGAGCCATAAATGTTCCATTTATTATATTTTCAATGTTTTTCTACTCTGTATTCTCTTTGAGGTATTTTCTATTGCTGTTTTCAATTTCATCCTTCTTTTTCTTATATTGCCTAATCTGGTGTTCATTTGCCAAGTAGAGTCTTCACCTCAGACCTTGTATGTGTTTAACTTTAGAAGATGAGTGTGTTGCACGTGTGTGCATGTACCTATCTATGTGTGTGTGCATGTATGTGTGTGTATGCATGTGTATGTGTGTAGTTGCATGTGTGTATCTGTGTATGTGTGCATTGTGTGTTGTTGGAGGGTGATTTTCTGTATTTTACTTGATCATCTCATGCTTTCTTTCACTTTCCTGTTCATCAAGGTTGCTTTTCATGATCACACCTCTCCTATTGCCATCCTGTTATCATGTCTGACAATATGACAGAGTCTGTCTCCGTTGGCTGCTTTTCCTCTGTGTGTGCATTGTATTCTTCTGCTTCCTTGAAACTCCAGGTGACTCTTTTATTGGATTTTGGACACCGTGGATTTCATGTTGCTGAGGTGCTTCTCTGCTCATTCTGTATTTTATTTTCTTAGATATTTGGAGACCTTTTTCTAGAAAGTCTTTCAGTTATTTTATAACAGTCTTAACTTTCCATGGCTTGCTTTTTAACACTGTTATATATAGGACCTGATGAGCATTTCCTAAACATAATTGTCCCTAATTTTAAGATAGTAGTTCATACCTCATCTATCACAAAGTTTCTTTTCCCTGGCTGATGGACTGTCTACTCTGCATACTTCAGGGATTTTTCTGCTTGCTCATTTTTAGTGTTTTCCCCCCCCTCTGTAGTCGTGCTGTTATATGCATTTTCTTATGAGTACTCAGACTTGAAGAAAACCTTCTGGAAAGCCCTGAACTATTCCATCCCTTCCAGTTTCCTCTTTCCCTCTTTGACTAAGCTGACACCTAGGAGTACTGATGAGGTAGCAGGCCACCCTCATTTGCCCGTGTTGTTTGTTGCTCAGTTGCTGAGGGCCACCGCTTTGCATAGTTTCCCAGTGCTCTTTACTTTCTTCCTATTATTTATTTATTTATTTATTTATTTATTTATTATAATTTGTTCACTTTCTATCTTGATTGTATCTCCTTTTCTTGTCTCTTCCTAGTCTCACCCTCCTTCGTCTTCCCTCTCCCACTCCCCTAGACCACAGAAAGGGGGAGCCCTCCTCCCTTACCACCTGACCCAAGCATATCACATCTCATCAGGACTGCCTGGATCCTCTTCCTCTGTGGCCTGGCAAGGCTGCCCTGCCAAGGGGAAGTGATCAAAGAGAAGGTAACCAAGTCCATGTCAGAGATAACCCCTTCTCCCCTTACTAGGGAACCCACCTGGAGACTGAGCTACCTGGGCTACATTTGAGCAGAGTGTCTAAGTCTTCTCTATGCTTCATTGGTGCATCAATCTCTGCAGGAGCCCCTGGATCCAGATTTGTTAGCTTTGTTGGTCTCCTTGTAGAACTCCTGTCCCTTCTGGGTCCTTCCATCCCCCAACTCTTCCATAAGACTCCCTGCGCTCTGCCCAAAGTTTAGCTCTGAGTCTCAGTATCTGCTTCAAAAATCCCCTGATGCATGGAGTCTTTCAGAGGACATCTATGGTAGGCTCCCATCCTGTTCCCTCTCTTCAACCACTTCCAGTGTCTATTCCATTTGCCCTTCTGGCAGCGAATTCAGCATCCTCCCTGTGGTCCTCCTTGTCACTTAGCTTCTTTAGGTCTGTGGATTTTAGTATGGTTATCCTATATTATATGACTCATATCCACTTACAAATAAGCATATAACATACGTGTCTTTCTGGTTTTGGGCTACCTCACTCAGGATGATCTTTTCTAGTTCCATTCATTCCCTGTAAATTTCATGATTTCATGATGTCCTTTGTCCTTTTTTTTTTTTTTTATAGTTAATGGAAGAAAGTTCTACTGTTGGGTCACAGCATGAAAGAGAAGCCAAATGAGTCCCTCTTTTATCTTTCTTTTTCTTTCTTTCTTTCTTTTTATTTATTTATTTATTTATTTTGCTTTATTTTGTCTTGTTTTTCAAGACACGATTTCTCTGTGTAGCCTTGGCTCTCCTGGACTCACTTTGTAGACCAGCCTGGCCTCAACCTCATAGAGTTCTACCTGCCTCTGCCTCCTGAGTGCTGGGACTGCAGGAGCGCACTGCTGAGCCTGGATTGTTTCTTTTTTTACTTAATTTACTTATTTAATCACTTCACAGCTGATCACAGCCCCCTCTCCCTCCTTTCCTCAAAGTCCCACGTTAACACCCCTCCCCCATTCTCCTTCTCCTCCTCAGAGAAGGGGTGGCCACCTTGTCACATCATATTGCAGCAGGACTGAGGCCAGACAAGACAGCCCAGCTATGGGAAAGGGATGCAAAGGTAGGGGCTTACAAAGACTGAAGCACCAACCAAAGAGTATGCATGGGCTAGACCTAGATCCCCTACACATATGTGGCGAATGTGAAACTTATCTTTGTTTCTTAAATGCAAACAGAGGGACAAAGAGACTGAACAAGTCATCCAAGCTTGTGCAGTTGAGTTATCCTGGGATTTGAAGTTGTGGTCTTCAACTGTAAGCTCTGACTTCTCAAAACTGTTTCTGTAACTTTAATCAGATATTTACACAAGATAATTCAGTATTTCCAAATCACAGAGGAAGAAAGACATCACATTAGCATGAAGTTCAAAAGACAGGCTCTCTCTGCCCCTGTGTATGCTCAGAGTTGGGCAAGGTTGTCCAAGAATGAACTCCAGTGAATCCCTTGCACCCTGCCTCAGAGATGAGGCTGAACATGTTACTGCTGACCCTTTGGGGCCACAGGATAGATTCCCAAAGCCTCCAGTTGTGACACATCCTGATATCGAATAAAAATATAATCTGACTTTTCAGGGCTCTCTGGAAAATTTCTGTTTTCTGAGCACAAGCCATTTACCCAAACAGTGGAAAGGGATTGCAGTTCACTCTCTATGCTGAATTATGCATGGTTTTCAGCTAGGTAAAGTTCTCTGCGTTCTATTTTCGGAATATTTTCTGAACAGAGTAGAGAAATACCATACTGTCCAAATGGGACTATGCTTAATACATTCTACAAGGAAAAAGAAATAAGTCCAAAGCTCACACATTTTTCTTGTACCTTGTTTAATGACTGGTAATCCACAGTTTCTCTTCATTTTGTAGGTAGGACTTTTTATTCATATTTCAAGACACCCAAAAGAATGTTAGATGAAATTTTAGCTCAAATCTTTAACATCTATTGCAGTTTACTCATTGACATCTTTTTAGAATTAGATTGACTAGTCCCACTCAGTACACAAGTATTTACTATTAAGCATAGAACTTTCTCAAACATGTCAAACCATTTTAGTTTGAGTTTAGAGAGTGATTTTAAAAATGTCAACCTTAAAAGAAGAATTTCAAGGATGCCTCAGAGCCTTCCATTTAGCTACAAAGCCATTTGTGATGCATTGAAATAATAGGCCGATTAAGGCTAGAAGGATTTGAATTCCAGAGTTTTAATTCAGTATTCATGGTATAAAATACAATGGGTTTGAGTCTTTAAAAAAAAAAGTTAGATTGTCCAACTGAATTAAAGCATTATTTGAGAGGAAAATCAAAGTGACACAGGGGCAGATATTTCCATACCTTTTTCTATTGTACGTGACACCTCTCCTTTATCCTACCAAAGTATACTTACTACTGTGGGTTGCACAAAGGACTCAATAATCTGAATTTTTGCTAACACTAGTCATAGAGATTGGCTGTGAGGAGGGGGCAGGGTGCTGGGTGACATGAAAAGTATATACATACGTATGTGTGTGTGTGTGTGTGTGTGTGTGTGTGTGTGTGTTCTTATACCTTTGGCAAATATCCACTGATTGTAGAGAGCAATGATGTTAATTAAGTTTAGTAAAAAATGAATCTTAAAAGAGATGAAATTGTGTGGGGGGTGAATTTTCTATCTTGAATGATTTGTAAGATCTCATTCTGGAGATTATAGGATACACTTTCTGTGTATGCTGGCACACACATTATCTCTGTTCACTTAACTACATACGTCTGGCTTTGGCATTTCCTAAGCCCAGCCCCAGGCCCAGCCCCAGCCCCAGCATTGACCATTTTTAAAGTGGTAGTGCTTTTTGAACAAATTACCATGAATAAAAAATAAATAAACACAAGGGGCTACGTGGTACGGTGAAGAGACAAGAAGGCTTGGACACAGAGGGAGAAGACCTGAATCCTCACCTAACTGGGTTAGTTACCATTTGAGGAAGTTACCTGCTCACCATGAGCCTCTTTTTTTCCCCGGTTAAAAAGCCTATAATGCAATAATTACACTAACACTTTTGTTCAGAGAGTGGATAACATTCATACATAGAAGCACACTCAGACTACCAGTGAGATTACTGGCTTTCTGCAAGCCAAGAGGCATGGACTTTGCAAATAGTAGGTGATTATTGACTTTGCTCTTTAAAGTAGCAGCATGAAAGCAGGAAGGAAGCAAGAATGGAACACTGTGGCTTCAAGAGACTAGAGTAGAAAGTAAGGGGCTTCTGTAAGTAGAGTAAAGAGGAAACCAAAGAGGCTGTGTACTTTCCATGAAAGAGCCTTCCTCCTCCCAGATTACATCTTAACCATTATCTAAGAGATTAGAAATGTGAACAATGGTTTGTGTTATGTTATATCATATAGCTCTTGATGTGTATGCGGGATGTGATTAAACCTGGTAATGTATCAGTGAACAGCACAAATGGAGTCACTGGGGTCTTTGGTGGGAAGAAACTAACACTTGTGTTGCTTATGTGTAGCCCATAGTCATCCAATGTGCTACAGAGAACCTCTACACAATACTGCGATAACAGGAAAGGAGAACAACATTTAATTTAATCTAGGTGTTAGTGAAGATTTCCTTAAGAAAAGGGAGATGCGTAAACAGTAGACTGTGTGTGTCTGTGTCTGTGTGTGTACTCAAACCAGAGCCTTGTGCAATGCTCTTCCTCTGACTACACCCACAGTTCTCATTGTCAAGTACCCTTTCAATATTCTCTACAAAAATCTAGGAATTACATAAGTAGAAATATGAAGCACATTTGAAATCTAATATCAGAAAACATAGCCCTACACCGTCCATGGGCCAATATCTAAGAGTATTTTTTTTGTTTGTTTTACTTAAAGAACCGGTCTAGAGGCGTGGACTGTTTCATCCTGGGTGTCCACTCTGTGTTCAGCCTCCCAAAGCCCATGGAAGTTAACTTTTTCTAGCATAGAGTAGAAATATAGCTCCCACCCCGGCCGACTCCACCTGGCTGGGAATGACAGCATCTTTATGGACCTTGAAGATTTTGACATCCAGTCATCACCATACCCCAGGTGCAGTTAACAGGTAGCAGGAGCTCATGGGACTCTGAACTTTATGAGAGGACATGGCTCCCATTCCCCAGGCTGCTTATGTCTGGCATTCACAGAGGCAATGGTGCCTGGCAAAGTCCTCACCGCTCCACAGCCCGTGCAGAGGAAGTGTTTATTGTCTAAGTGCTTCTTTCCCTTCCCCGGATCATTGCAACACTGTGCTTATGCCCCGGGTAAAGGGCCTGCGCCACCCATGCTATCCCTCATTTGAATCTCACATCTAAACCTGAGCACACTGCCATGGCTACTGCACTTTTCATGTCTTTCTTTTTATTAACACCCGCTCTTATCCCACCTGCCTTATTCACAGTTACTGTTCTTCCTCTTAGCCTTGTAAAAGTACAGCTGCTCCCTTCGGGTTTGATCTCCCCTAAAACTCAGAAGTGTACCTGATAACTGTAGTCTCACTTTCCTAGCCATATTCTGGCGGAAATGGAGGCCCAGAGTCTCAAATCCTGGTGGGGTGCAATGTGTAGTTCACAGCATAGGGAGTGGATACATTAAACCTTATCAGTTATGGACAGAGATAGACATTTTTATATATCATCTCTTCACAAGTTAAGGTCCAACCTCTTATTATCCCAGGACCCATTTGGGAATCAATACTTAAGTCCAGACCATAAAGCTACTGATGGGTAAATAATAGGCTAGAGATATGCTTCTGAAGAGGTTGTGGCAGCTTGGGATGTCTGAGGAATGGTCCCCTTTGTCCATGGTCAGAGGATGAAGGGGGTGCTTATAGGACACATACTAGAGAAGAGGAAGAGCATCTGGCATGTTTACACATATATGTGTAACATTAAACGTGTCTTGAGCGGACACCTCATTGGCCCTGAGCTGACAGAATATGGCAAACTGACTAACACAGGTAATTATTTTGATTTACATGGAAAGGGCCTCTACCAGGAGTGATGAGACTGGATAGTGCAGACTCAGACAGAACACAAAGTTTAGAGTCTTTCAGAGTGTTGTTCATGGACCTGCAGTTTCATCACCACCTGGAGGTAGCCATAGTGCAAGATCTCATGTTCAAATCTACTATGTCAGATTTTATGCATGACAATTTCTAGGTAATTCATAAGCATGTTTGTCCTTGAGATGTACAAGCCTCAAGTTTGCCTCCCTGAATTTCACGACTTAGAAAACAAGTCTACAAGGAGGCCATGTCAGAGTTAGGACTATGGCCAAGCCCAGAAAAACATTTATGTATCTGACCTTCCCTGTTCAACCAAGACCCATACATCTGCCTAGTTCATGGCTCTTGTCCCGCCAAGAAATAGATTTAATCAGAAGTGTCAAAGTACTAGGTGAGGGGAAGGGTGCCTGTGAACTTGCCCTGGAGCTCAATTGTGACTAAAAGGTGCATAGGTCAGCCAGGATTGTATAACAACGTGCTAGCAGTCTTCTTAATCCTGCTTACCTCAGGATGTGTCAGTGTGGATCTATACTGCCCAACTGATGTGGCAGGGCATTGAATGGATAGGAGAGAGGGTCGTCTGGAGAGGGGATGGTTTTATAATGAAGTTAGTAAGAAGGAAATTTTATTAACAGACTCACTGAGGCATTATGTTATGAGGGACCTGCCACACTCCATTCTGAGATGCTATTATCATCTTCCTCTTTTCTCCTGTACTCCACACCTCACTCTTGCATGCATGCATTTGTGTGTGTATGTGTGTGTGTGTGTGAAAGAGAGACTCTTGTCATCATGTTCATTCCTCCTCAACATCCTCTTTTTCATTCTTCTCTCCATCATTCCTGTATACACACACACACACACACACAAACAGAGAGAGAGAGAGAGAGAGAGAGAGAGAGAGAGAGAGAGAGAGAGAGAGAGAGAACTTGTTTGGATCATCCCTTGATATGTAGTAGTACCCCCTAGTGAAAATTTACTGATACACATTTAAGAGCAAGACAGTTCCCCAAATCTTCATTCAAACACGTGCTCCATCATACCCCTTCCCAAGCAGGTGTTGGCCTGTACTGTGTTTATGTTTTACAAGGTTTGCAATTCTAGTTTGATGTTTATTGCAATTTGTTCTCTAAGAGACAAGCTCCTACAGAATGTTAATTTTATCTCATATTTCTAAAGTTCTATGGTCTAGTAAATTTTGGAATGTCATAGTTTGAAAATGCCAGCGTATCTTGCCGTGGATTCCTCCCTCTTCAGCTCTGATAATATGCAGATGCCTCTGCGGGGAGCCAGATGTACCAGAAGCCCAGGTTCATTCACACCCACCCCAAGTCTCCTTCTGCAAAATGGCCTTGAATCGTAGAAGATACTCTGAAGGCCTTTGCCAACATGCTCTTCTGCGTATTATCTCTTGTGTGCCCAACAACACCATACACTATAGTCTAGAGCTGGCAATCATCTACACCTCGTTTTGTTTTTCCTACTTTGCTTCTCCGTTGCTGAGAGAAATCAGTGACCAAAACGAACTTAGGGGAGGAAAGGGCTCAGCTTAGAGGTTAAAGTTCATCATCTATGGAATGATGAAAGACAAGGTAAGAACTCAAGAAAGGAACCTGCAGGCAGGAACTGAAGCAGAGACCACAGAGAAATGCTGCTACCTGGCTTTCTCACCATACTTCACTAAACTTGTTGGGTTTTTGTTGTTGTTGTTGTTGTTTGGGGTTTTGTTTGTTTGTTTGCTTGCTTGCTTGCTTTATATATCCCAGTACCACCTGCCCTGGGGTGGCAAAACCCATGGTGGTCAAGGCTCTTCCACATTGATAATTACTCAAGAAAATGCCCCCACAGGCCAGTTGATAGAGGTAATTTCTAGCCGATGTTCCCTCTTCCGAGGTGACTCTAGTATATGTCAAGTTTACAAAACCTCAGTCAGAACCAATATGTGTGTGCATGCATGCGTGTGTGTTTGTGTGTGTATGAGAAAGAGAGAAAGAGAGGACTTGCAAGGGGAGGTCAGAAGACAACGTGAGGGAGTCTCTTCTCTACTTCTAACCTGTGGGTTCCAGGCATGGAACTTGGGTCATCAGGCTCAGTAGCAGACATTGTTATTTGCTGAGCCATCTCACTAGCCCTACACTTGGTTTTTATTCTTCAAGGTTGGGGACTTGATGTGTATCCAGTGAATGTTTGCTAAAAGAATAATGAGATGGAAGTCTATATTTTAAAAAGTCAGAGAGCCTAAATTGCAGGGTAAAGCAAATTTAATTCAGTTCTAATTCAGGATAGTGGAGAAGTTTAGGCAGCTGCCTCAATGATATGGTAGCCATGATGAATATGGATACAAAAGAAACTAAGCCCAATGCCCTAAGCTCTGAGGAGAGACCATCTCTTAAAGAAAAAATGTGGCTCAACTGTGCATAATAGGACAAATGATAGATGGTAAAAGCTTAGAGGTTGGTGGGGCAGGAGTGGGGAAAGAAGTGTTCGATTATTAACCTAGAACTGACCAAAAGTGATTTGTGGAATGATATCAGTGAATTTACTGGAATGGCTGGGAGAAGGTATAAGCTCTCAAGGCTGAAACTACGAGTTCACTGCCATGCCCCAAAGAGCATGGACTTACAAAAAGTTTCATAATAATACAGTTTATATAATAAAGTCCATAATAATACAGACGTGTGAACTGAGAATGTGCATTCTGGACGAGACCTTCTTTCTATTTCCCCGAGACAGCACAGTCCACCATGATAGTGGCCCCTTCTTGTTAGGGAAGGTGTTGCTCTTCCTGACTTCTGTCATCTCTAGTGATACTGGGCAGGGCCTCAGTCTCCACATGAAGTTCTCCTGGCACCTGAAGAGAATGCCTTTGAGTGACCGCCTCTCTAATTCAAGCGGCTAGTAATAAGATCAGGGCACACATGTCACTGATTTTCTTAAATCTTTAAAGTCTGCTTATTATGCAGTACAAATACATGTGGCTTTTTTTTAAGCTTACACTCAATAAACTGTGAATTTGTGACTGTAAATAAGACAACGTGTAAAAATGCATTTGCGTTGATACTTCCAACTTAAAATTTATTTTGCTTTTACTTTAGCTTATTTATGAGCCAGCAAAGACACTGATGGAGAATCTGTTTCCACCCTAATAACACTAAAATAGATTTAGATGCATATCAGATGGAAGCTGGGGATCATTTTTTAATTATGATTAAGGTGACGTTTTATTATTTTTTCCCCAGGAGAGTCATGAATTTTGACTCTGCATGAAATGTTAATTGAATGCATCTCCTGCCCCTTCAATCAGAGTATTCCTGTTAACTAAGGGTGGTTCTTAGTGGACACTGCCACTGGGAGAGCTTTTGTGGTAAAGGGTCCATTGAAACATTTAGAGATATTCAGTTTTCTGTGTATGAGAGCCAGATGAAAGAATTAGGAGCAGGTGGATTTGATGTTGGCCAGGATCCGTGGGTAGCTAGCTGCCCACTAGCTCTGTTACTTCACCTTCCTAAGCAGAAGCTTCTCATCCATACCACGTGCATGATATCACTCCCTCGGGCAAAGATTTCATGAAGCAGGGCTGCACAGTGCCTAGGGAGACACACAGCACATAAGCGTGCTACCGTTACTGCTACTGTGGTGATTTTATTAAACTCTCAACAAAACTGAAAAATCACAAACAAATGAATCAACCCAAGAGCTTGTAGAAGATTGACAGGGCATGTTTGGGTAGGCAGAAGGCAAGAGATGAGTCTGGTGAAATTTCAGATGGGAGCGTTTGGCTCCTAAGCAGCTCCCCGGGGCCTCTTGTACACTAAAGCCTCCTCACCTGCTTCTAGGAGATGCCGGAACCAGTCAAAAGGATATGATGGGCTGCGAGTTCAGATGGACTTAGGATATAACATCGAAGTTATTATAAGAGAGTAACCACTACTGCCAGCTGCTGCAGGGGTTCTGAATCATTTCTGGAAGCATTATTAAGATTCTGGGTGCCCACAAACTCATCATGGACCTTGAAGTTTTGGCTTAAATAGATGTCCGTAATGCTGGTCCTAAAGGGCATCGATTCATGACTCTGCATTGCCTTTGTGGTCCTGTTGAAATCCCAGCCAACTACTAGCAGCAATCAGGACATGGTTCTTGATGGAATTGCTAGTTTGTCCACATTTCCTTGTGATTCAGTCCTAGATAGAGGACAGAAAAACCCTACATTGTGGATGTTTATGCATTGTGGCATGCCCTGGGGCAGTATGACAGCTCATCTCACCTGCGTCTCACCAATGGGGTGGCCTTCAGAAGCCTCCGGCGTCCTTATAGTAAACAAGACTAGATTTGCATTAAGAAACTTTCACTTGAAACCCAAAAATGAGCTACAAACTAGTGTATTTAGATAGAGTTTTTTCATTCTAAAAACAAGCATAAATAGCCAGGTGTGGTGCGCATGCTTATAATCTCAGAATTTGGGAGTCAGGAGTTCAAGGTCATCCTTAGCTACATAGTGAGTTCCAGGCCATCCTGAGCTATATGATTTCCCACCTCAAATAAATAAATAAATAACACATGAATGAATGAATGAACGAATGAACAAAACAAGCGCAGGCATACAGAACAAATGAACCTAAAACTTCAAACAAAACGAAGGGATTTATGTCCTTTGCTGTGGTTTTATGCCCTGCCCCAGCTCCAATGATTTGAAAGGTGCTGTTTGTTCTCCAAGGGGGAAAGGCAAGAGCCCAACAGAATGGCTGAAACAGTGTTGATGCTGAAGACACCTTCACCCACCAGAGCCTCGCTGGGGGGTGGGAGGGTAGGGGGAGCCTTCATTCCAGTATGTCAAGAAGTGAAGGTAAAAAGCATCTCTAGGACCCTGGAAAGTTTCCCGTGCTCCACTGGCTTCAACCAATGTCCCCTCAGGGGACCTGCCTGCATATCCTCCGTAGCTTTTCAAACATGATCCCAGGCAGCACCTGCAGAGGCTCTGAGTCAACTGGCCTAGGATGCACCAGGACTGAGGAATGAGGCTCCTGATAGTGATGCTAACCATCGTCATCACTGCAGCTCAGTGACACTCCAAACCTCTGAGAGAGGACTGCATAGACAAGTGGGTGGTGGTGGTGGTGGGTCCAGGAACTGCAGGTCTGAGTCCCCGTGTCCATGTCCTCAGCTGGGCTTCGACCTTTGGTACTAGCTGCATGGTTTCACTGTCCCTCTTCCGGGTGCAAGTGGATGTTGTCCCAGATGTCTATCTCCTGAATAACTCAAACCCAGTTTCCCAGCAGCAGGTCCCCTAAGTGGGTCCTGTCCCCTGGTGATATCTGCTGTACACAGGCATGCAAGGATAATCCTGAGCCTCCTCCTGTGGGGGAGGGTGAACTGTACCTGACTCTCTTTTCCTTTAGCCCTGGATGGCCTCCTCCCTGTAAGCCTACCCCGCTGCCACTTGTGGGAGTCAGAAGGTACTTTGAATTCTGATGAATGACTTTTTCCCATAGGGTCCTGAGCAGTATGGCTTGTGTTCTCTCTTAAAGATAGATAGATAGATAGATAGATAGATAGATAGATAGATAGATAGATAGATAGATGAATAAATAAATAAATAAATTTTTAAATGGTACCTTGGGCTTAACCTATGCCCTTTTGTTCTGCCTGGTATCAAAGCCAATATTCTAATTCCCAGGAAATGGGCACGGCAGCATCTTCCCCGTTACTTCTCACCTACCCTGAGATACCCACAGAGAGCTCTTGGTTCAAATGACACCTTAATTCCATAGGCCATGACTCTAACAAGCAGAATGAAGAAGAGGCTGCCCTATTCCTATTCAGGCAAATACAGCTGAAAACATGAGCCCAGATGAAGATAAATGAACACCAACAGATGTTCTGACTGGAACAATTGCCCTGAGCTCACATGGGATCGGTGAGGGAGTATGTACAGCTGTGATGATAAGGAGTCTAACAAAGCATAGCCCAGGCCCATGCACTGCTAAAGGCTCACTTGGCTTCATGTTGTTTGGGGGCTTCATCTCTCTAGAGGAAACTGAGCTGTGTTTTGTAGTCTAATAAGCAGGCACAACTGGAGCCCGGACATTTCACAACAGGTTGCTTCCACTTGGGCCTCTGATAATGCTCTAGGCACAATGAAGCCATGTTCCACATCAACGCACTATTATTGCCATTCAACAGACAAGAAAATAGAGGCTTGGGGAGCCTGGTGGTGAGGCTCTCAGAGAAGAAAAGCTATTTCCTTTCCTCTACTGAATGTCAACCCCTACCTATGCACATCTTTCCATTCGTGAAAACTGCTATAACCTGTGGGTTATAGAAAGAGAACAAGGTAGTGTTGGGAGTGAAAGATGTCAGGCAATGCTTTGCAAACCCATGAGTGTAGGTGATTGAGGAAAGACGCTCTCTGAGCAGGGCATCAGCTGGAAAAACATGAACACTAAGGAAGGTTTATATGCTGGTTTGTGGTCTGTGGCTAACAGGGAGGTTCTCCAAATTCAATCAGTTCAAGCTTGGATGCTAGGCAGGAGTAAAACCACTTTAAGAAATAGAAGGTACCCCTCAAGAAAAACTGGCTTCATTTTTTATTGGAAATGTGAGAACAATTTGTGCCAGCTAGACTAACAATGTACTGGGAAAGCAGAAATTATTCAGCATCTGGATGCTTGATACCCATAACTGTGTCTTGAGGGACCATGCATTCACTTAGCACAATTTTGCCTGTACCCACTCTATCTTGTGATGGTTCTTGGGGCAGGGAAGCCAGATGTGGTGTTGTCATCCAGGATTTCATACTCTTCCAGGTATTCCCAGAGAATCTGCCCCTACCCTCCTGGTAAAAAGTGTCTGGACTATTTCAGAGTAAGTTGGAGAACATTTTCATGTCAGTTACAGCTGCGTGTCACAACTGTTTGGCTACATCTCCTTTGGGGGTTGAGACTAATGTTTCATGAAGTTTTCATAGAGAAAAATGAGAACAATCTATTTCAATTACTTTGTAGAAGTCAAATTTACATAATCATTGGATGTAATGCTATTCATGATGGGCTTTCCCAGAGCACCAGAGACACCATTCCTGCAAGTGTCCCGGCCCTGGAGGAACAGCCAGATCTTCTCCACACTGCAAGCATGTAGCTGCGTTCAGCCCAATTGGATGGGCCATTGGCCAAAGATAATTAGGCCAAATGTGAAAACCCACTCAAGGGGAGAAAAGAAGGGAATGCATTCTCTTTAATTAATCACTCTTTTCTCAAACTTCAGAGACAAACAGGGAAATTAAAATCTAGTTTAAGAATATAGTCTTCATGAATGTGAAATGTAGTTTCAAGCAGACCTTAATTCAGAGCTGTGTGTGTGTGTGTGTGTGTGTGTGTGTGTGTGTGTGTGTGTGTTGGGTGTAAAAGAATATTGCTTTTTTTATGACCTTTAATAAATCCAGAATGACATTATGGAATTAGAAAGGATTTCTTACTTGGATGAATTCTAAGATGAGCCCCTCCCATACCCTCTGCCACTGGGTCTCTGTGCACATGTGTCAGGTTGTGACATTTGCGCCCAGCATATGCTGGCTGAGGACATTTGGGAGTGTGTAGTCCCTTCTGTGAGGACCCCAGTCATATCTTTGGCTCATGGTCCTCAAGTCTAGCATTACACATGGAAGCACTGTGGCAGGCAGAAAGGAGTAAGCAGTAATCCAGAAGGTGATTCCATTGTTCTCACTACTAAACTTGGCATCTTCCCTAGAGCAAGGATCATTTGTAAGAACAATTTTAAAAAGATAATTGTGTCTTCCTCCATTAAAATTTTGTTTTGGCCATATGATTTATTCAGTATCGCCTTCTGAACCTTGGTGAGCTGCCTCAGCATCAAGTGTATATATTCTGAATAAGAATCTAAAGAACTTTTTTCCATTGAATGGTTTTGGCATCTTTGTCAAAAATCAGGTGTCCATAAGTGTGTGGGTTTATGTCAGGGTCTTCTATTCGATTCCATTGATCCACCAGTCTGTTTCTATGCCAGTACCATGCAGTTTTTAGTATTGTTGCTCTATAGTACAGCTTGAGATCAGGGATGGAGATACCTCCTGAAGATCTTTTACTGTAGAGACTGTCTCTGATGAACTGAACTGATTGGCCTGCTCTTTAATTACCTCCCCCTGAGGGGGAAGCAGCATTACCAGGCCACAGAAGAAGACAGTGCAGCCACTCCTGCTGAGACCTAATTGACCAGGATTAGAAGGAAGGAAAAGAAGACCTCCCCTATCAATGGACTTGGGTAGGGGCATGCATGCAGAGGGTGGAGGAAGGGAGGGGATTGGGACGGGAGGAGGGAGGGAACCACAGGGGGATACAAAGTGAATAAAGTGTAATTAATAAAGAATAAAAAAAAGAATCTGAAGAACTAATTTGCTTTCTACTGTCTATGGCAGCAAGAACTAAAAATGTTTCATGAGGATTAGACCAATGTTTTAGTCTGGTGATTGACATTTGCCCCCCTCACCCCCTGTGAGTGGCATGGATAAAAGAAAATCTATAGGGGGCCTGCCTGCTTGCCCTCCTTTGTTCCTTCCTTCCTTCTTTCCTTCCTTCCTTCCTTCCTTCCTTCCTTCCTTCCTTCCTTCCTTCTTCCTTCCCTCTATCTTCCTATCTTCCTTCCTCTGATATGTACTAGGTGCCATCTTTGGTCAAGCCCCTTCTCTCTGCTGTCAATGGGATATTAAGCATGCAACAGAAAAGATGTGCTTCTGCTTCATAGGATTCTGACAATGAAGGTCACAAGTGAGGAAACAGGCAGAAACAAAATGGACAGAGTATTGAAGGAGTGAAGTCTGAGCCAAACTTGGAAGTAGGAGGAGGAACCACTTCAGAGAAGGGAATTGCTGGAAGGTTGTGAATGTACAGCAATTTGTGTCAAGCCAGAACATAGCAGCCATAACGTAGCTGAGGGTTGCAGGGTGGGTTGGGCAGCAGTGTGGGAGAAGATAGAAGAGGAGGGACATGAATTTGCAGTGGGAGACAGGCTAGGCCATAGCGATCCATAATGTTTTAGCAAGTCTTTCTAAGACTTATGGAGAAACCACTGAAGAGTTTTAAACAACAATGCATGGGTTTTATTTATAAAGAAAAGGCTGAAAACTAAACTGAGAAGAACGGTAACAGAAGAAGTGAGGCTGGAGCCACAAAGGAAGAGGTCCATGAGATACAGCAGCAAATGCCAGGACTGACTGATTAGGTGGGAGGGGGTGTATTGTACAGTGAGTGAATCTCATGGCAAAAATTCCAATGCTGTGATGATGTGCTCCACAGGGCAGCAGTGTGAGCTTCTTCTTGAGCCTCTGACTGGAAGGTCGAGGGAGGATGGGGATGAGTTCTAGGTTAGCCTGAGCTACATAATAAATTCGGCACCGCCCTGCACTATGTAGGGCATTGCCCTAAACAAACAAATAAGCAAAAGAAATGTAAAGCCTCACACATTCACACCTTCTCTGGGTAATCAACAAGTGTGTGAAAACCAAGTAACATGGAAGAAGGGCATACTTGAACCAAGAAAAGTGAATAGGTTAACATGGATTCATCCTACTGGGTTGATCATGTTCTTCGAGGGAAGCAGTTCAGAGACAGCACCTTGGTGCATACCATTTTACAAAAGCCAATCATGGTTGGATCTATATGGCTGCCTATCTCTGTAAAAGCCAAGGAAATAGAGCCAATACATTAGCACAAGACAGTCAGAGTCCCAGCCATGGCCAAGGCAAAGGATGGGAGTACAAGAGACATTTCTAGATTTCAAAGATTTAGCCACAAAGGCAGAGTTAGCTAGTCTTAAGTGTGTGTGTGGGGGGGGGATAGTCAAGGTCAACATGAGTCATGGCTGGTCACTGCTGGTTCTTTTGTGGCCCACAGGGTGAAACATGGAATTGTCTCGATCCTCATGAACCTTGTCAGCCCCAGGGTCTGCATTGTGCACTTGGTACTAAAGGAATAGGATATTTCCTAATTAGCATTGTCAGCATCTATATTTGTCTACAATATTACATAACCAAATTTGTATAATTGCTCTTTCATAACTCACTTGAAAAAAAACAAAGCAACTCAATGCAGGCATAGGAAGTATAATCAGAAACTTCTTGACCTCTCCATATTCTAGTCCTTGGAGGTACCACAGACAAGAATATATTGAATTGAGAACGTAGCCAGGAAGAAGCCTGCAAGACTAGCTTCTTTATCACATTGGCTCGCTCACTTCAACTGAACTGTGTCTTGAAGAGACTCAACTTTATTTCGTTTAGTCACAAGGAAATAGAAAGTTCAGAATACCAGGACACACGGACCCACCCAAAGGTTTAGATCTTAGTTGGTGTTTTCATCTCACAAAGAAATAAAACACCTTTCAAATTTGACTGCTGCTGTTTCTGCCCTTAGACCAAAGTGTTATTCTGTAATCAGATGACACCCTTGGTGATGGAGGGGATTGTCATGGCCCTGCTCAAAACTGTGAGTGCAAAGCTTTGCTGTGGGCAGTTGGGTAACTGTACAAGAATCAGAGAACTGGGTTCTCCCTCCTTAGGAACTTTCCTTGGGGAAAAGATTATGGGTTCCATGCTACCTAATCTGAACATATTTCTCTCTATTCTTTTCTAGAAGTAATAAATAGCCAAGGAAGTAATTTTGCAAAGCATTTGTTAACTTTCCAAGTCCTCACCATTCCTTACCAATACATGAAAAATCTGGAAAGTGAGGAAAATCGTAGAAAAAAAACACATAATAAATAGTAAAAGTATTAATATAGTTTGTTTTCTGCAAGAAGGAAAGGCTCTTCTTCTATAAAGATGAAGAAGTTTCACATGTGATGTTTGTGCGCGTGCATTTGGACAAGAACTGTCATTGATGACAGTTCAAGGCTACAATCTGAAACATCTGAAGAACTTACAGACTGTAAATGGTTTAACACATGTGGAGACCTTTTGGATGTACCATGTGACCCTCATGTCCTCTTTGTGACTGGAGCATAACAGAACATGTGGCCCCTTTAGGAACAGACATGTTTAGATCCTCTTTATTGTAAGTCGCTGAGCTCTAGGAACTAGTCACACACAGTTTTTAAGTACATGTATCCCAGAATGCCCTTGAGCTCACCTTATAGAGGAATATGATCTTGAACTCCAGATCCTGCTGATTTCACCTCCAAAATGCGGTGGTTTCAGGTTTGTACCAGCATGGCACAGTCTATGCATGCCTAGAACTGAATTCTGAGTAAGCATTTTACCAGCTAGATGAGTTGCATCCCCAGCTCCACACCCAAGGTTTAAGTTGCTGCTTTTTAAATTCTAATATGAGCTTTAAGAAAAGAAAATGTTTCATCTCATAACCCAGGACATTTTGGACATTTTGAAATGCTAAAGTTCTTAAATCCTAAATCTGGAAAACTGATTTCTTTGTGTACTTACTTTATCTCTGCCAACATAATTATTCCATTCTCCACTTTTTTGTTTCTGAACATTATATATACCTAATATGAAGCAACATAGCTACTCTCGAGTCTAAGGGAGTCCTTGGAAAGGCATCTGAAGAGGAAAGATCTCTTTCCTCCAAACTACGGCAGCCTCTGCTCTCTCATGACTTCTTTGCTGGAGACTGGAGCTGCTCCTACATCGCTTTTGGTGAAGGAGGGCTCTGACCTGTGTTTTCAGCCATGTTGCTTCCAAAAATCCACCTCACAGAATCCTATTTCCCAAAAAGATGATCAAACCAATTTGCAAAACATGTTCCGTGTTTCCCATACACTGTTTTAGCGTGTGAATGGGTATGCAGTACCTCACCTTGCTTTCCTCACATCAGCCTCCCTGGGTTGTTTGTGAAGGTTTAATGAGATAAAACGAGTAATATCTCACTTCTCCTGGCACAAAGTAGACCTCAGAAGTGGTCATGCTTACCTTCACCATCTCAGAAACTCTCTTTGGGTTGTCATTTACATTCTCTGTCTTTCCCACTTTACATCATAGAACATAAACTGGACAGTCCATGGAGGAGGTAGTTCTCAAGACATCCAGGATGGTGGGTTTTGCTTTTGTTATTGTTGTCTGTTTGTTTCAAAGCTTGGTGCTCCCTCAGTTTAGTGTTTCTGAACAAAGACAACTAAATAAATATCATTAACTCAGAACCTCATTAGGACGGCTGCTGAGCTTTATAGCACACTGAGGTTTTGTTGTTTGGTCTGTTGTTTGGATTCTAGAGGTGAATAGCTTCCCAAGCCAAGGCATCCTGGGTGAGTGTTTGCTCTATGCCCGTGCTTCACGATGAACTTTACATTCCCAAATCCAGCTGAGGAGACACACTTCACGAACAGGAAGCTTTTAGAGCGACAGATGTGCTTCAGAACGATGGATCGTGGACGCTAGACCAGTATTTTTGCAATAAGCTAATTTATTCATGAACAAAATGATTTATTCATGAGACTAAGTTCAGTGTTCACAGAACAGTTAAAGTGGGCTAGAGAAAGAGAGGGGGTGAGAAATATGGGTGAAGGGTTAAAAGCACATCCAGCTCTTACGGAAGACCCGAATTCCATCCCAGAACAAGCACCAGGCAGGTCACAAGCATCCATAACTGCAGCTCCAGCTTCCCATAGGCACGGCCCTCAAGTGAACGACCCCCGACACACACATATACACATAACTTTAAAAAAAAAATAACATTTTAAAAGAATACAGAGGATCAGTTTCAAACTTTTAAAGTAAATACACTGCCTGCGCATGAAAGACCTTACAAAATTAAGTGTTTAATCTGTAAAGAGCCCTTTGAGGATACTGTCCACAGAAAAGTCTCTGAGGATCACTTAAGAGATCAAAATGATTTAATGAGGGAAGCTTTTATGTGAAAAATGGAAGACTGTGGTCCAGTTGGCAACACATAGCCAACTATAACCTGCGTGCGAGCGTAGTGTTGTGTTTACAGGCAAGCTCTGCGGGGGTCAGTGGTGGTCAGGAAGTGGTGGAGATCTTTGTTACCGTAATCACATCTTCTGGTGCCGGATATTCATGTCTTCTCAGCTGTTTATAGAGAAGGTTAAAATCACTGGCAATCTCACTGTCATATGGCAGTGAGTACAGGTAGAATTCTGGCCTGTTTTCCGTGTGTGTGTGTGTGTGTGTGTGCCTGCTAAGTGTTCACATTTTATATTCAGAATTGTTATTTTTTTGTAAAATATTAAAAATTCTCTTGTCACTAAAATGTCTTGAAGTGTGTTTTTAAGTGGCTGCAAACTGTTCCGACATACAGATATGTCATAATTTAATTAACAATGCTCTTGCTGCTGGGCATGTCGGCTATTTCCAAACCTTTGCTAATATAGATGTAAATATTAAAAAATGCCGTGATGAACATGAGAGTGCAGAAAGCCTTTTGACATATTGCTTTCATTTCCTTTGGATAAATACCCAGAAGGGGGACTTGTACTATGTGATAGCTGTATTTCCCAGTTTTGAGGTGCCTTCATACTGTTTTCCAAAAAAAAAAAAAAAATATGTTTGTTCTAATTACTATTATACATGCAACACACATAACTCAGAAAGATGGGAAAGAGAGGAGGGAGGGGAGAAGACGGAGATCCCTTCTCTTCACGTTCTCTCTCACACTCACCATTCATTGATTTCCTAAAGGGTTTCTAATAGTTCTGGGGGGATATACACTGCAATTTTAATTTGCACTTCCCTGATGCCCAGGGAAACGGAGAAATTCTTCATGTTCCCATTCATCATTTTGAGACATTTTAAGATATGTCGACCCCACCCCGCCTTTTTTTTTTTTTTTTTTTTTTTCTGATACAGGGTTTCTCTGTGTAGCCTTGGCTATCCTGGACTCGCTTTGTAAGACCAGCCTGGCCTCAAACTCCCAGTGATCCTCCTACCTCTGAATCTGCCTCTCTGAGTGCTGGGAATAAAGGCAGGCACGCGCCACCACACCTGGCTTCATTGACTATTTCAGATCAATTTTTTTTTCTTTTGCTATTGAGTTATTTGTTTTGGTTATTAATTCCTTATTAAATAGATGGTTTGCAAACAATTTCTCGCATTCTATGGATTGTCTTTTCTCTTTGTTGTTTGCTTCATTTGCTATGCAGGTAGCTTTTAGTTTGATGTAATCTCTTTTGCTTATTTTTGCTTTTGTTACCTATTTATTCAGGATTGTATTTGGAAAAAAAAAAAAAAAAAACATTGCCCAGACTGACGGTGTATAGAGATGATTTTTCCTATTTGTTTTTGTTGTTGTTTCATAGTTCCATGTCTTATATTTAAGCTTTAATTCATGTTGAGTAATTTTATTATATGATAAGTGAGATAGGGGTCCATTTTCATTCTTCACGGGAATACTTAGTTTTTTTCGACATAGCTTATTAATGGTTGTCCTTCCTGCATTTTTTTATGCTTGGCATATTAGTAAAAAACCAATTGGTGGGAATGGCGTCCAGGTATTTCTGGGTTTTCTTTCTTTTTCCATTGGTTGTTTTGTGTGTTTTCAGGTCAGCATAATGTTACTGTGGTCAGATTGTTTATGATATACTTTGGAACGAGAATGTGCTGCCTCCAGCCTTGATCTTTGTCCTCAGTTGTTTTGTCTTTTCAGTAGCTGTGAATTTATGGATGGCTTTCTTTCGTTTCTTCGAAAATTAACAATGGGATTTTGACAGGCATGGCATTAACTTTGTAGATCACTTTGGGTAGTATGGCCAATTTTAGAATAGCAGTTGTTCTAATTCATGAACCTGGAGCACTTTCCCATTTATTTGTGTTTTATTTCTTTTCTGTATATTGTACAGTTTTTCAGTAAGTGGATCTTTTGCCTCCTTCTATCATTTCTTACAATGGCCAAGAAATGGAAACAATCTAAGCATATACCAGTGGAGGAATGGATGGGGAAATGTGTCATAGAGAAAGAGTAGAATATTTTTCTGCCTTTTAAAAAAAATGAGAAAATCCTATCGTTTGTGACAAAGTGGATAAATCTGGAGACCATTCTGGCTAAGAGAAATAAGCCAGAAAAATAGCAAATGATCTCACTTATATGTGGAAGTTAGTCAAGCTGAACCCAAAGAAGTGGAAAGCAATGATCACCACACATTGAAGGGTGAAGTAGGGAGGAAGAAAGTATAGCTTTTGATTTAAAAAAAGGTGCAGAATTTCAGATTAATATGATGAGTAGATTTTCAGGTCTGTTGCACAGCAGGGTGACTATGGTATGGAATACTTATTGTATGTATTAATTAGCCTGATTTAGTTATGCCATGTTGCATCTCTATTTACGAACATCACATTGTTGGGTTGGCAAGGGTGAGATGGCTCAGTGGGTAAAAGCACTTTCTCACAACCCTTGATGACCTGAGTCCAAGTGCTGGATCCCACTGGGCATGGCAAAAACTGACTCCCCAGAGCTGTTCTTTGATCTTTATATGTATGGATGTATATGCACACACACACATACACACACACACACACACACAGAGAGAGAGAGGAAGAGAGAGAGAATAAATTTAGAACAGATTAAAAAATAGCATTATATTATATCTCACACATGGATATATTCATAATTTGTAAATCAAAATTAATAGTGGTGATGAATTTAAAAATATTGAAAGTGTTACGATGATTTCTTTGGACACAAGGATTGCTCCTGGTCACTGATGACTTTGGAGCCAGAATTCAGAATTTTCTTTTAGAGGGAAACTGCACACAGTAGGACCAAAGAGAGGAACAATTTTAAGGCACTTTATGTTCTTTTTATGTTCTTTACCAATTTGTCATTTCACATCCCCACTAACAATGTCCACATATGCCTGCGACAAAATCTTGCCAATGATCAATGTTTCTGCTTCTTTTTTAGTGCAGATTTCCCTCATCTTTGTTGTTCAGTGCTTACTGACTGTGTTCTCCCGTTGATGTTTATAATGTTTTTAATTTTCTCTTGAATACGTTCTTTCTAGTTCCTTGGCCTCCTGGTTATTTAAACAGAACTGACGATTAAGAAAAGGCCCTTGGAGGAAACTTTCATCTTACCAATTTGCTAATTCCAGATGGGCAATTGACTTTCCCATAGACAGATGTAGCTGAAATTACTTTAACACTTTGTGCTTAGGTCAAATATTTATACATAGGTTTTTCATTTGACAGATAATCCATGGTTTCAGCTTTGGGAAGACGTTATGTGCGCCACGTGGCTATAGATTACAGATGAGGTCATTTCCAAGTCATTTGTCTCTTCCTTTTTCTACTTCACGCTCTCTTTAGTCAAATCCTGGAAAAGCTGTAAATGTGTCACCATGAGAATGAGAAGTCATGTTTCCGCAGCAGGTTTGCCTTTTCCCATTTGTTGTTGTGGTGTACATTCTGTTCAAAGCTGAAGTAAGGATGGATTTTCTACTTGTGATTAATTCCATTACTTCTTCCTTGTTCATTTTCCTCCTCATCTTCTTTTAATGAGTTTTGTGTAAACTTCCATCTTAATATCTTTGAAACTAGACTCCTTTGGGTTTTCACAATATGTTGGAAATTTCCATCATTCTGACACTTGCCGTATGATTCCCAGAAACTGTAAAACTCTCTGATGACAAGAAGTGATTAGGAGGGGGCTTCTGCATAATTCCATTTATTTTCATAAACCTGTTTGCAATATCTACTCTGTTACTAGTAAAATTGTGACATGCATGTAACATCATGACTCTTTACGCAAAGGAGATGTTGAGCCACACATGGCCCTACCCTTCTCACTAAATAGATTGTGTCTCAGATTCAATTTCTGTACCATGTACTGTATTTATTCACATGTTGAGGGTTAGTCCTTTTAGAATTTTATTTCACCCTCCATGAATTATTGTGTAATCGTCAGTACCAAAATGTTTGTAGAGCTTGATTTACCAATTATCATCAGTGATGAGTGTTACGCCAAAGCTGGTCATCATTCCAGGCTGAGAAGGGTGATATTATAGAAAGCTTAGCTTTTGAAGCCAGTGAGCTTTGTGACCTCCGTCAATTTCTTCACATTCCTGTGGTTCAGTTTTTCCACTGAGATAATAGAGATAACAGTAAAAACTGTGTAAGATTTTATATTTATGGAGATAATTTAGATAGATGATAGATAGATAGATAGATAGATAGATAGATAGATAGATAGATAGATAGATAGATAGATAGATATGATAGAAAGATGGATAGATAGATGAGAAGTGGGATCAAGAGGGACTGATTACAGAAGTGAAGGTGCCCGGCTGACCTTAGGAAGAATGAAGGTGCATCTGTCTGAATTGCACAGCACCAGTTAGTATGTTGTGCATTTCCCACAGTCACCTGCTAAAGTGTAGACACAAAGCAGATAGGTTAAACTGTAGTGATGTTTGTCCTGGTGAGGATAAAAAGGGAGAGGAGAGTTAGGTGTTTTAAATATAAAGTTATTTTAATATTGAATTAAGTAATTAATCTGAGAAAAGTGGACATCAAGGAATAATATGGCTGATGAAGAAGAAGAAAGTGGCAAGATTGGAATGGACTTTTCCTTAGAGTGATGAGATTTGTGTTACTAAGGAAAGTAAAGGGAAATTGTGTGGAGAAATAAGACTTTTCTGAGTTGTGATTTCAGTGTGGTTACTAGGGAAGATGGAATCGTTGTCCTGACCAGGAGAATAGGTAGCAGGGACCGGATGAGAGTGAGGGTTTGGGTGCAGATGTAGTTAGGAATATAAGATAGCCTCTTGGCATCATGAAGAATGGAGAGTAGAAGAAGCTTAGAAGATGAACGTTATCTCCAGGGTGTTGGTAGATTATAGCCACAAGGCAGGTGGTGGGACAAAATCCAATGGGGGTGAACCATAACTTGTGAAAAAGGAAGAATAAATAGTACTACTTACCCAAATCAAATAAACAGTCTCTGTGTGTGGTGTCTGTGTCTATGGTTCACGTATTTGTGTGTGTGTGTGTGTGTGTGTGTGTGTGTGTGTGTGTGTGTGTGTGTAGATGTACACACACATATATGTGACTGCATGGAGACCAAAGATCAAGTTAGGTGTCTTCCCCAATCATTCTCCACCTTACTGTTTTCTTTAGATAAAATAGTGCACTGAACCTGGAGCTTGCCAAAAGTAGCTGGGATTCTCCTGTCTCTGCCTCCCCAATGCCAAGATTACTGGCATGTACCATCATGCTTAGCTTTTTACATGTGTGCTGCGAATGCAGGCTCAATTCTTCATGCTTGCACAGCAAGCCTTTCATCAACTGAGCCATCGATTAAGCCCCACAGATATCTCCCAATGAGAAGAGCAAATGTGGATCCTGTTGAAGAAGAAAACAGTAGGCTAATTTGGTAAAAACCACTTCTTGGCTCAGAGTAGGAAATGTGAGGTTACCATTTGTGATGGTTATGGTGGAATATCAGAGCAAGGGTGGAAAATGTGGGTGAATAGAATGGCTGAGTTGATTGATGGAATTGGCACTTGTGGGTTACTTGCATATGTCTTAATGGTTGCTTGCACAGGCAGGATGTAGAATCTGAAGTAGAAGTCTAGGCCTTGGGAGATAGAGCTGCTGCAGCTTCCTCTGGTAACGTTCATCAGCTAAACAGATTTAAGACAGATATATGGTATGGTACCAGTATCTGCTTATACCAGAGAGTAGATGCCTAAATAAACAAATGAAACCACTCATGATATCTCTTCCCTTCTTTGACTAAGGAAACTAAAGATACCTTTCTTCACTGACTTAGCACCAGCTCAATTCAAGTATCCTGCTCTATAAATCCAGCTCTTTGTTAAAACAACAAAACATTAATTTAAATAGCATGTGGATAACTCTGCAGAGAGGACCACATCCCTGACGGAAAGTCTGAAGTCTATTTCTGACACTGGAACAACATTCAAAGCTGTCATCCTACAGGTGTTCTACTACTGTGTCCTTGCCACACTGCGGAATCGTGCAGTGTTATTAACGTTCCCCAGTGTTGTTGCTTGCTAAAACTTTCCATCCTGTACCAATACTTGGGATTCGTTCACAAGCATCCATGGTCATGCGCAGAGCAGTCACCCAGTTGTTTCCAGCTGAGATCAGATAAGATGCTGCGCTGCACGGCCCCTGCCTCAAAGGAGTTCTACAGGAAACAGGCATCCTTTTCGATGCCAAGTCGGTGCCACAGTTTTGCACAGTTGTGCTTTTTTTATCAGTGATTTTTGCCATTTAAAATGCGTGTGCTTCCCCACGAGCATAGTGCTGGAATGCTGCCTGTTATTTCAAGGCACAAAATTACTGTGATTTGCCTGATGGACAAAACACGTGTTAGATTAACTTCATTCAGGCGTGAGCCACACAGTGCTGTTTACCGAAAGCTCAGTGTTACCCAACTGACATCTTTAAACAGAAGCACACATCATAAATAAGCACAGCGGCTTAAAACAAGGTATGTAATGATCAGTTGCCAGAAATTTTAACCAGGGGTCTCAAGATGCTCATCCCTGTATTTATTCAGAATCAATGATTCAGCATTTTCTGATTCAGCATCTGCAGTGACTTCAAAAAGTGTAACTGCTGCCAGTAAGGAGCCCTGGCTGCTGCTGCTGGTGGCTCCCATCGCCCCCCTCTGCCTGTCAGCGAGAGGCAACCCTAACTCACAATTACTGGCGGCTTCTGTCTGGACTAAGTCTTCCCAGCTTCTTGACATCCTGTAAAGAATTGAAGCACACACAGTTACTAAAGTAGCAACAGATTTTGTTCAGAAGCCAACCAGAAGTACAGTTCAGATAGACTGCAAGAGGGTTTCAGACTCTGAGTGAAATTTGCTCAGCAGCTCCTGGTTACAGCTAAGGGCTTTTGTGGGTCCAGGAGAAGAAGAAATTGGTTGCTAGGAACAGGGCATAGTTGGCATTTGTTTTGAGTAATAGGTTTGGGCTATACAAGCCTTAATTTGCTGTTCATATCCTTCCCCATTATGAAGCTGAGTTCAATCGTATGTATATTCATGCATGCATAAGTATAAGATGGTAAATAGGATTTTTTTCCTAAAAGTTTATTTTGGGAACACCGATTACTTTATTGTGCATAAACCCCAAGCCCATCTAGGTTGGATTGGCCCATTGCCCATATCTCCCAGATATGTTCCAGGATGTGTTTGACCGCAAAATGAGAGTTATTAAGGGTTGCTAGGGAGCTATGTGCCAGAGTGACTCTATTGCTGTCTTTGGAGGAAGTATAATATACCCTACTTGATCTAGGTGGGGATCCAGCATGTTAGATGCATTGCTACGAAAGAGATTTCTGTATCACTCAAGCCAAGCAAGGTGCCTGGTTGCCAAGCTATCCTTATTCTACCTCACTCTAGAACACATGTTCCTGGAGCCTGGAGCAGAGAGAAGAATATGTTGACCTCTCTGTACCTTTGGTTTTGGGGACGGCTGAGAAATGATGACTCTTACTGAATTACTATAATTGAGAGGGGAAGAATCTCGAGTACAGACATTCGTTGTGTGGTGACTGAATGCTGGGCTCACAGATGTGTTTCCACAGGCTCCTGCTATGGGAACTCACAGTCTTACATCAATACCTTCCTCCCAACCCCAGCATGTAAGCCAGCATTGACTGTGTGCTGGCCATTGTAGTGCTCCATGTACCTCAGTTGGTTTAACCTGCATGATAATGACCCGGATGAGGAGGTACTGTTACTATATCATTATTTAGAGAAAGTCGTGGACATGGAGGAAATTCGATAATGTCCCTGGATTCACTGTGCATATAGCTGAGCCAGTAATTGTCCCACATATTGGAGCTGGAAACACCCAGGTACTCAGCCACACAGCACACTGCCTTTAGGGTTGGAGTGTTCCTTTTCAAAACAAAAACAGGTCTCAGTTGTGGATGCTCTCCTCTGACAGTGCGTGCAGGGCTCAGGGAGGCCAGAGAGAAAGCTGATTCCTGGTTGGGCACCAACTGGAGGACAGAGGATACATGAATAACGAATAATGTTCAGCAAAGAAGGGAAGTGTCAGGGGCAGGAACTCTGTAGGTGCCCTGGGATTAGAGTTCTAAACCCCAGTTTTGTGGGGACCATCAGAACCAAATGGAGCTGGTCTTCAATAAAACATGACTTTGTCAAAAAAAAAATGGTAAACACTCTGGTGGCTTCTCCCCATTGAGTGTGATTGAGCACGGTTGAATGTACTTTACATTAGTATTGACTCTTAAAAATAATTCTGCTGCTGCTGCTATGACATAAAAGCCAGTTCTGTCTGGAAGAAAAATAGAACCATCACCGCTTTGAGTTTTCTTAGGAAAGGGTGGTTTTTATCATTCTTCCCACTCCCACTAGAGCTACTGAAGAAGGAAGTTTGTAATTCAGCATGAATATTACACATCAAAGGGGTATTCAGGGATGGAGTCTGGAAAATTAGGCAAGTAGAGGCATCCTCAACAGCCTAACTCTCCTTTCTGTGATCCAAGCTGATACATTCTGAAAGCCTTGTGCATTGGTAAATGGAGGCTCTCAAGCTCTAGGCTGTTTGCTAGGCTGTCATATGTAGTGCAGGCATCAATACCACAATGCCAAGTTCAGCCAGCCATTGATAGACTCAAGATAAATGAAGATGCTCCTGTAAAATGTCCCAGTATTAAACCTGCTGCTCAGGATAGTTCAAGCCCAGAAACAGATGCCAGGAGGCAGAGAGTGGGGTATCCCTTGTCTTTCTGTCTGGTTTTCTCCATGCCTGTGTCCTGGGACCAGTTTGTCCTATAATCAGTCTACTTGAGGGTGTGAATGCAGAGAAGATGCTGATTTCTAACTCTCGGAACTGGAGAGCAATTCAAAGACTCATCCTTGGGATCCTGTCTACATAGTTCTTCCTACATTTCCTTATTAGTTTTAAGTAGGCTATGTATTTGGTCTAATTCATTTCCTTTATGCCAGGTGTTAAGGCTCAGACAAATTAGAATCAGACTAATAGTCAAGATAGGATCTTATTTGTCTAACCAGTTATTATCCTTTACAGCAAGATGTACGGATACATCTTAGAGATGCAATGTCAGGGGACCAACTCTAAAGGTGGAGAATGAACCTTGGTTCTCCAAGGTTGTCAGGCTTGAGTGTCTTTCTTTTTAACCCAATGGTACCTATGTGGCCAACCATCAGCCACCATCAGCCTCAGATCTTAAGAAGGATGAAGAAAATGCAGCAAAAGAATCAAGTACAGATACAAGCATCCCTGTGGCCTGCTGAGCCATCAGGTGAGTCTGATATAGAACACATCTGTCCTGATCTACAAATCTCTGTCCATAGATCACATTCCTTGGTCTGAGGCAAATCTAGATTTGGGAACAACATGAAAATCTGTGGAACCAAAGGAACAATAAAGAGGAAGAAAAATGGGGCCTCCTAGAGCTGGGAGAGACTCAAGAAGTAATGAAAAAGGATAAAAGGCAGATGGCCACATCTTTCATCAGACAGAATATATATACCTGCTAGGAGAAGGTTGTCTAAAACCGAAGTGCTGACTTTTTAGACACAAGAATGGGATTTTAATGTGCCCCGACTAGGAAATTCCTGCTCATACCATGACTCAACAGAGGGACTCCACTCACTTTCTGGCCTCTTAGCTTCTCGCTGTTCTGAGCTTTAGGAATGTGACACTCTAGGCGTGACTCTGATGTTCCAAAACATGAAAAATGGGACTGTTGGGAGAATGGCTTCATGGACACCTCAAAGTCTGTATATGGGGTAGGTGTTACCAGCCTGAGCCCCGACTGTGGCTGTGAAATGGAATTATTCCCGCCTTGACATCTTTTAGACCCTGCCATAAGGCTTTGTCATTGGAAACATTGATGCAGAATGAATTGGGTGCAGAGGAAAGGGAAGGAAATGGCCTTTAATGTCCAGCTCTGAGTGTTGTCCTGAGAACACTTATTGGGTATGACCCTATGGCTTACTATCTAGAAAGAGTAGCCTCCTAAGGGCATAGATGACTCTGAGGGAAATTCTTCCCAAAACCATGTAGTTAAAGATCCCAGAATATGTATGTGGATCCCTTTTATCCATCAGTCAATCAGTGGTACCTATCCAATGGTGTGTACTGGGAGCACAAACTGAAATCCAGTACTGGAGCAGGAAAAGGACTGAGACATGGAGAGATGTGCATTTCGCAGTGTTGTGAGTGCTAGGATCTCCTGATTGCAGGTAGGACTTTGTATTACAAGGCCCTGTAGCACTTTAGGATACGTCAGAGAATGGTGTGCTTTGGGGAAGACTACACCCATAGGCATTTGGCTCTGGAGATAAAGGTGTTGCAATAATTAGAAGAAATATCCCGTAATCCGGACATGGTGTGAGTGGATACAGGTGCCCTTGTGCAGGTTGCAGCCAGCACAACATGGTGCTGGTGGGCTTAGAAGCATATGATGATGTCCTGGGAATGAGATGCTCAGCATTCGGTAGCCCACTTGGCTCTCAGGGTCTCGTTCTCCTACAGATGCAGATTAGAAATCATGGTGTGTACCTACCTTCGATGATGTAGGCAGAGACAGAATGAGAGAGTATGAGCAGAGTCATTCTGACCCTGGGCTGTGCTGTGTGGACATCAGATGTTTCCATTCAGTAATGATTTGGTCATTGGTTAGGTGATCAAAGAAATCTCGTTAAACTTTCCACAGTGTTTCTTCTCTTCTACTTGTTCCTCTCTGTGTCTCTCTATATCTGTTACTCTGCTTCATTCTATCTCTGTCTGTCAGTGTCTCTCTCATTCTATCTCACTGTTCTGTCTCTTTGTGTGTCTTTGTCTCTGTCCTCCCTCCCTTCCTTTTTCTCCCCCCCCCACACACACATACACCTTCTCCATTAGGCCTGTCAATTCACATGTTTACTCTTCTCACACGTTTAGACTTCTCACTTTCGGGTTTTCATTCAAGAGGTGGGATTTTAATGGAAATAGCTTGGAACTTACTCATGTCCTTTTGGTAGTACCTTGCTTAGTTTCCACAGAAAATAATTTTTTAAGAGGACATAGAAAATAAACAGTCAGGAAGTGTTTGTCCCCAATCAGTTTATTGGAAAGCATTATTGGGCCAAATGAACCGAGCTGAACATTTGCATTAATTAAATTGACCATAAACCCAGCTTAATGTTTCATTTCACCTTTCTCTTGGCACTATGGTGCCTGAGTGTCTTGGGTCTCAGATACACACCCGCTGGCAGAGATGGCCAAGGGATCTTCGACGATCAATGTTCGCAATCAAAGAAGATTAAACTTGGTATTAATTAACAGAAATATAATGGTCAACACTGATTCAGGGCAGATTGGCCCGGGCCTGTGGAATGGTGACAGACCTGGAGGAAATTAAACAGAGGCCCTTTCTGGAAGGAACAATTTCACTATCGCTGACTCAGACTCTGGGTGCATAAACCCAACTCTTGAACCAATGGAGAATCACCCCAAGCATTATTAGTTTGAGACTGTAGCTTGTTTGTTTTTTAATTGTGTGTTGCATGTACATGTGAGTACAGGCACATGCATGCCAGAGTATGGTGCTGAGGTCAGAGGACAACCTTGAGTCTTTCACTGTCCACCTTGGTTGAGACAGAATCTCTTGTTCACAGCTGCATAGGCCAGGATAGCTTCCCTGAATTTTCATCTCTCTCTCATCTTGCTGTAAGAGTAACAGGATTGTAGAAAAGTACTACTGCATCCAGCATAACGTCGGTTCTGGGATTCCTAATGCATGTCTTTGTGTTAGGATGGCAAGCACTTCACAGGTCAGGACTCTACTTCTCTTTCCAGAGCTTGAAGTGTTATTAAGGGAGAACACTTGCTCCTGGATTCAAAGCCCAGCTCCATTTCTTGCTATCTATATGATCCTGGCAAAGCTACCTCTTCTCTAGGACTCTCAGCAATCTCGTTTGTACAGTGGTGATCATAACTGCACATAACGAGAGTTTTATGAAGACCTGTGGAATTCTGAAGCAACCAAGCTGGAGAGAAAGAAAGCAGAGAGGACTCACAGGAAGGTTACTTGAGTCACTGCTTACAGGGTCATGTGTAAGCTTCTTGGACAACATGCGTCATCAAGCCCAATTTCGTGGATGTACATGTCAAGGGAATTAGAAAGAATGAGGATTAGTACTGTAAGCACCTTGGTGAATAAAGATTTAATGGTCACCATTACCAAAGGGCTTCTCATTCAAGAACTCACTTGTCCACTTGACTTACACAGAAGCTGTGGACACTGGTGAGGAGACATACGCTTAGGGGCTAAAGGATATGTCAGAGCCCCGATACACTTTGTACTAGTTCCTGGGCTCCATCCATGAGATGCCCTGGGCCCAGTGCCTCTGGGAAGGATGAGGCTAAATGAAAAGTGGTTGCGATCTACAGTGTTAGCTGTCTTTGTAACAAAATGAGTACAAATCCCTGCTGAGAGATGCCTAAAATGTGACTGTGAGGGCAGACTGCATGAACTGGAAACAAACTACAAAGACCACACGGGACCCTCTGTTGAACCCAATTTCTCCACAGAAATGATTTATGCATTGGCTAATAAAGAATACATGCACTTTCCCCCAGCAGGCCTAACTGTGTGTGCAAACAAGAGTGTGGAAAGGAAGTACCAGGGTGGAGACAAATCCACAGGTTGGGTCTCTGGATCAGAAGAAGGAATTTCTGGTCCAGGACATAGCAAATACAAGAAACATTCAACATCTCTGAGTGATATCATGACAGACCACAAGACAGCCTGAGCTGCCCTCTTCTTTCCAAAGGACACTTGTTGCCATGTGGTTGCTGAGAACATAGTTGGTGGTCCCTACCCTCAGGGATAGTTGGTGGTCCATACCCTCAGGGATAGTTATGACTCTACCATCTGTCCCCAACATCATTCCTCTCAACAGCTGGAAGCATTTTTGCTTTGACCTCTCATCCTTACCCAGAGAGAATTTGGCACCATTGGATAATCAGGCAAGAAGTCATAATTTAAGAGAAATTGCTCCCTCATAAGCTCAAGCTGGCCAATTCTTCGCAACATCTCTGGGACTTTTCTTTCTGGGGACCAGAATAATGACTTTGCACTGGCTCACCAAACACAGCTGATGACTCAGTGCATCACTGCCCCCAATCACATCCACTTAAAGGGACACACATTCCACGGTCATCTCCCCAAATCCCTTAGAGGTCACCTCTGCTCACCAAGCTCCCAGATATATCATGGCAGAAGCCTGAGTGTTAGTTGGTTCCCAAACAGGAAAGGACAAGTGGCAATTTGTTTGATAATCCACCTTACCTCCATCATAATGCTCTTATATTATTGAAATTTATAAACCCCGAGCATTTATATCATAGTTGGAAGGCTTGAGTGCCCAAGTTTAAAGACAATCAATTTACTCTTTCTGATGAAGGTTCTTCCTCATTGTTGGGGATTCCTCGTCTCTGGGGCTTGCTCTGTGCCCTCACATAGTAGAAGAGGAAAATGAACTAAGTGCCCTCAGGTCTCCTTGAATAACGGCACTAATCCGGGGGCTCCACCTTTGACTTCATTGTCCCTCTAAGGTCTCAAACCTAATACTACACCTTTTAAATTGTTTCCACATACTGATTTTGGAGGCTTTAAAACAATCCTTAGCACACGAAGTTACCTGCTGGAGCCTTTCTCCTTCTTAAAAAAAGGAAACCTATGAAATTCTAGCTGTTTGTAATACGGACAATTCAAATATATATAGGTCCTCAGCTGAGAACAAAGCATGTTTTTTTATATCAACTAGCCCAGCTTCCAGTACAGAAGTACAAAGAGAGGCCAATTCTACATTCTCTAAGCTCCTCCTTATTTTCCTTAATCACAATAGTCAAAGTATTTAGAGCAGTTACCAGAGCTACTTCCCAATAGGAATGCTATCAACTTCCTGTAATTCTAGAATCCACCAGACGGGCAAGATGCAGGTGGAGAAGCTTAAGCTTGAGAAAGGACAATCTTTACTGCTTTTATGGCTCATTTCTAAATTCCTAAAGGGCTATGGAGTGCCATTTGGAGGAAAATGGTTTTTTAAAAACGGTAGACCTAGATCCAAATCCCAGTTCCTGACTAACTATGAGCAAGCCACCTAGTCCTGAAGCCCTGGCTTCTTCCTTTCTGCTACAAAATATGGAATAATAGCATCTTTAACCTGTGCCACCATTAATGACCTCCTGGAGCAGGGTGAACATACAGAAATGGTTATGTGGAATGCAATCAGTAATAAGTAAAATCATAGTGATCAGAATGACAACTTAAAACTTTGGTATTCAGTATTCTGTACTGCATTCTGTTGACCACAGGATGGAAATAGATTGAACTGTTTGGGAAAGGCTGGGACTGATCATGGTTGGGTTTTTTGTTTTTGTTTGTTTGTTTGGTTGGTTGGTTTTTGTCTCTGCTCCATTTTGAAAGCCTTGAATGAGATAGCTCTTACATATCCTGATTTGTGTCTTTAGATTACAGAACCATCCCACACCCTCCTTGACTCATTCTTTGGTCACTTACAATGTGCTCTGATGCAGACAGAAAGGCACCCAAGATGAGGGAAGCATATTCATAAGCTAGAGGGACCTTCCTGAAGAATAACTTTACCTTTGAAATCAGAACCCATCATCTGACAATTTCTGTGGGATGGGAAATATTCTCATTTTTATTTTTTTTTTGTATTAATCATCTGTCATGCCTCAGATCACTTTTTCTTGTTAAATTCAATTAATTCTCGAAATAGTGTTATAGCTGAGGAGGTCAAAACACCACAGATTTGTGACTTAAGTGGAATACGTATTGTTTTGTTTTGTTTGTTTGTTTTTGTTTTGCCACATATGAATAAGGATAGTACGGACAGGAGACACCTATACATGTCCTGTGTGACTAAATGAGCTGACAAACCAAAACTCAAGGGTTGGTGTAAGGAGGGTAGCTAATGGGTCTGACTGTCCTCTCCTTGATGCCAGTGAGGGTATCCTCAGCAAACCACATAAATGAACACTTACTTCCTCAGGTAACACAGCTCTTCTATCAGTTCGTGGGGATGGGGGTCAGAGGTGGAAAGCCTTTAACACACTGAATCACTAAGGTTGGCACCAGAAGTTCATCAGTTCCTATTATTGACATGCGACTCTGAGCATTTCGCTGTTCAGGTCACAAAAACTCAGAGTGTTTGACAGCTTGGCCTTACCATCAACACCCTCAAGTGATACACATTGAGCAGAGGTTGTAGCTTGCCTCTTCCCAGCTCTAAGGGATGAGCCAGGAAAAGCCCAACCACTACCTCATACCTGAGATATGTCTGCTGTGAAGTACCCTGAACTAACACATGGGATCAAGGACTGTTGGCCCCACCACAGCCTCCTCATAAGATGGTTTGAATGAGCTAAAGAAAAGCCACAGAAGTCATCATGATAGCTTTCTCCCTCTGTAGGGATCTTCAGAGCAAAAGAGCCCTGACAATGCTTCTTCTGAGAGCTCAGGCAGAGCTCTGAGAACAGCGTAGACATAAGAGCCTTTTGCCTAAGGGAGAGGCTGGGACAGAGCCTCAGAACTGGTCTGAAGCCATCCCTTCCCTTTTCATTCTGCTAACCTTGACCATAATTCTTCTGGAAATTTAACCTGTTAAGACTCACTGTCATGTTTGAGCCAGTGTCTCCCAGTGCTAGAGCAGAAATGTTAGAGCAGAACATGACAGCTAACATGTGTTTCGAAAACACAAATGTTCATGGCATGAGGATACAGGGGAGATGTATAAAGCCTGTGGCTTCCCAGACACGACATACTACGAGTCCCAAAAGCACCGGAAGTAGTACAAGCGTCGGAGCTCCGGGCCTGGGAAACAGTGGTCCTGACAGATTCTTCTCACATGTCGTTTCTCGTGGCACCTGAAGGAGAGCTCAGGGAGGCAGAGATCCCCAAGCCACTGAGGGAAGAAGAAGCAGTCACCCTACACAGCAAGGATCTATGTAGCTTTAGGTAAAATTGGACTTGAGTGAGAGGACATGGTACTGTCATCCTGGGCCCCTGTGATTGCACACATGCTATGAGTATGTTCCCAGAGCTTCGATATGTAGGGAGCATGGGGGCAGCCTGAAGCTCAAAGAGGGAAGTTGTCTTCCTCAAGGTCACTGGCTTCACTTCCATGGGGAGGCGTGTCTAGTCCATGCTCTGCTTTTCACACACTGTCCTCATTACCTGTTTATCCTCCAGCAATCTCCAATAGGCTCTCACGCTAGACACATCCCTCCTGAATGGGTCTGCAGACAACTGCTGCAGAAAGAGGCTATCTGAAAACCATTCTGGAATTTATATGGTAATATCTCACCTTGAAAAATAACAAGGTTAAGGCTGAAGAATGTTCTACTTGATTGTGTTGTAATTAAGAGAACTTTTCTGCATTGCACGCTGCATAATTGAATTATACTTCTGATTAATTTTTTAAAATAATTATTTGTAGATTTGTTTCCCCTGCTGGTGCACTTTTAGAAAAAAAAATATACTTTGCCACTTAATAAAGCCGATAGATGCTGAGGGAAAGACGGTGGAAGAGATATTGTTTGCACTGGGTAGTTCTATCATCACTATTGATTGCACAGGCTTATTGTTCAACCTCAAAGACACTGCAATTAATAGAAATGGAAATGAAGGAATATCCATGTTCCATGAGGCTTTATTGAAAGAGGAAATAAACAATCCATAGAGACAAGTAATAATTCTTTGTTGGTCATGACAGCTGTGCTTTCAGGGGAAGGATTAACCTGCGTCTTAGCCAGGCAGCCCAGGCCCTTGCTGCTGGGAAACATTTGCCATAAAGACCGAACACTGAATCTCTATAGCAGGCCCCACCTGTAACCTCTTCAGGCTGTGGAGAAAGGCTGCAAGCAGTAGCAGAATGGCCTGAGAGGACCCATTCCTGAACGCTCTCATTACTTGGTATTCAAGGCTAATGGCATTAAATTGGATTAGGGTAAATCATAGATCCCTGGACAATCGGTGCCTGAATAATGAGAGATGCCGGGCAGCCCTGGCTGATGTTCGAAGTGTTATTAGGAGTTTTCTTAATCCTCTCACTACTCCCTGTCTCTGCTCTGCCCGCCTATTGTGGCAGGTGTTCTTCCTGCACATGGCAGAGCATCATCGGCTCCTTACCTCGCTAGTGCTCTCAGTCTGCTCACCTGCCTTAAAACCCTTTCTCACTTACACCCTAGGCCAGTAGCTATTACTATTCAGGACTCGTCATGCTTATCTCTAGGTCACCTTCAGCTGCCTGTTCTCACAGTCCAGCTTAAGTGCTGTGTCCCTACCAGACCACGAACTGTGGAAAGAGAGCCACTGTTCCTCTTCCTTTACATCCTCAGGGCCCAGCAAGGTGGGGACATGGACTGTTCAGGAGCTGTGTGTTGCCTGAAGTGAACTGAGTAGACTAGAGTGTGTGCATGTGACAGCTTTGCCAAAGTCCTGAGGTGATTTTAGTTGATGTTCCTAACTGATGCACAGTTTATACATGACGAGCACACAAAACATGCAGGTACAACGGGAGGTGATTTTACATATGCACACAAGGACGTAGCTACTGTATGAAATTATGAAACATGCCCAGCCCCTCAGAGAGCCTTCCTCCTTGAAAACCTATGCGGCCTGCTCCCAGGCCATTCTTCTGATGTTTACCACCTCGGATGAACTTTGACTGCTCTGTATCACCATATAAGTACCATTACACAGCAGGTATATTTGTATTTGTTCTGGGTTCTTTTCCCTTGGCATTGTGCATAAGACTCATTCTCAAGCAGATGTGCTCAGGGCTGTTTCTCTTTGGGACTTCCCCATCCCCCCATTCCAAGGTCTGCTGAGTCCTTGAACATCCCGAAGGTGAAGCTGTGGGCAACGGTCTCACCCAAAGATTGGCTGCGGAGGACACAACAGCTCCGCAGCAGGACTTGGAGATCTGGATAGTGATTGGGTCAGTGCCCAGTGCCCAGAGCCTTACCGGAAACCTGGCTTGGGCTCCTGAACTGGAGGTACCACAGGCTTTGTATCACTAAAGGATAAACACTCCCTACTGAACTCCCGGCAGTTTGGGCCTATGCCACAGATAAACAGCGGTGTAAACAGCGGCTAAGAGCCGTCTGCAGTGGGATGGGCGGGGTGCCTTGGTAATCTCTAACTTGCTCTGCCCAGTCACCACGAAGGGAGGACCTGACTTCCTGATCACCGCAATAAGTCAGCTGTGCATCTATGCGTCCCAACAGGATGAAATGAAAGCAGGTGACACCTGCCACATTGCATGGAGCAGGTTTCTCAAAGTCAGTGACCTGCCTTACATGGTTCTGTGCTCCTGGCATCTGTCAGACTCTTGCTGCAGTTATATATAGTCTCAGTAAAATTACTGGCAGGTAAAATATATATATATATATATATATATATATATATATATATATATATATATGAAAAGCCTAACAGAGTCAGGAATTCCACCCTTTACTTCTTCAAAACACCCTTGGGGTAGCAGATGAGACAATGACTGTGGCTTCCTCCTTTTGCCCACCTAGGGATTGATACCCAGCAGCGCCATCTTGGTCTATCCCAGAGGAGAGAATGGCTCTACAGAAACATAGTAGGCTATTGCCTGAAAACCATGCCATCGTCAACTAGCTTCACTCTTCTTCGGTCCCTTTGCTCTTGAGCCCAGACACCCCCACTCCCACCCCTTCCTTTGTGTGCTCAGTGCCTACAGCCAGCCCAGGGGCCAGGCCAAATAAGAGCAGTTCAAACTGAAATATTCATGTCCTCTTAAATAAAGGGCTGTTTTAGGCAAGGAAGAATAAGTGTTCAAAGTAGGTTACATTCAGAAGTCCCTGGATCCTACATAAAGATATGCTTTCAAAAAGAAGTAAATATTACCATTTCAATACCCGTGTTCCCTCCCAGTCCCCTGCCCCACAGGCAGGATGCTGACTCTATCATTTTGGATCCTCGATCTTTTTGTACAGAATCATGGTAATGAGGAAGTAGGAAAACTGGGAGGAAGAAAGTCTTGCTGGATTTATTTGCATGAGAAAGGCATATAATTACTGATGGAAGAGAGTAGGAGCTATCCAGAAGGTACTGGAAACTAGAAGGCTTGATGTGGGGAGAGCTGGATGGAAGAGAATTTTTAAGAGTTAGTCAAGAGGAGGAAGTAACTGCCATACCCATGAGGAAAAGGGGAAGACAGGATGGTCAGGCTCTTCGTGCAGTGAGTCTGAATCCTTCCTCTGAGTGAGCTCAGTGGAGACTGGGATCCTGCTTAGTCCTTTAAAGTCTGGAACCAGAGCTTCCCCCAGTGTGATGTGATGGTGACAGCAGACTGGTTTGCATAGACATGGCGTGGTAGTGGCACTGGGCTAGGAGAGGCAGGACAATTGAAGGGAATCTCAAGAATTTGTGCAAGTAGACACATCTGAGGTTAGTCTGAGGGACTGTAACAGAGAGCTTTGGTAAACTGCCCTTGATCTGGGCTGGCAAGTAGTCTGTAGCCAATAGCCAATCCTCACTATTTGGTGATGCCCAGAATATAGTTCAAAGGATGACCCAGGATCATTAAGAACAAATGAGGTGATGGATATTCTGTCCTGGATGCCATGGGTGTGGTACAATGGCCAGGGTTGAAGTTCTCTCTTTGGTTCATGCAAGACTCAAAGTCTTGCGTTTGTGTCTGTGAGTGCGGCAACAGCCTCAGGAAGAGTGGCATTATATGACTTTAGACATGGAACTCTCACTCCAGGAGTACAGTGTGCTGACATTCTTTTCATCTAAACAAGAACTTCCTTAGTGTCACAAGTATGGCAGGTACAAGAGGAGGTACCCGCTTCTTGCTTTCAGTAGAATGAGCATGTGTGTTTTTGCAACTAGAGTTGGGAGAACAGTGTCATTCACGGAACCCTCTAATCAATGATAGAAATGACACTGTTGAAGACAGTAAGAGGAGCCTACACAACTGGACATAAAGCCCATGAAAGCCCGGGCTTAGTCTTGCAGCCAGACTCTCTCAAAACCAACCCTCTGGGCACAAGCTGCCATATTAGATTAGCTAACTGGTCCAGAGAAGACCAGCTCATTGGGACAGGGACATTAATTGCCAGAGTTGGGCAATTAAGCATTATAATTCCAGAGAATTGAAATGTCATATTTCTGAGGGCACATTCAACCCATCCTGGCCAAACTGAACAAGGTAACCAACCACTACAAAATAGCCTCCAAGTTCCCATTTGCAAAGGAAAACTGATGATAACCGCCCCTCTCCCAATGGCTTTCCCTGCTGAAACTAGGCTGCTCTTGCTCCTAGCAATGACCTGCAGAGACTGCTCAGTTGAGTAGAATATGAGGTACAATCTACAAGCCCAAAGTCCAGAGTTTCTACTTTCCTACTCCAAATACAGGCTTACCTTTTTGTCTGCTTTCTACAAAGAAAGAAAAGTATTTCACAATATAGAAAATTCTAAAAGCTTGCTCAACACACTTTGCTTTCCTGTTACTTAGAGTGAAAACACAGCCACAGTTCAGGTGAAACCTGCAAGCCCTTCTAGGTGTGTCTTCCAGACATGTACCAGCTGGAATTTTGGTAATTTCCATGCACCCTGATATTTCTGGGAACCAGTCTCTGTGTTTTCTTTTAGTATGTGCACATGTATGCACACTTAGGGACATGTATGCGGTCATACCAGTGTTTAATCATATGCACACTGAACAAGTGAGTGATACTTCATGCTCAGCCCTGGACCTGGCTCAGCCTCTGAAGGAATCCTGAGAGTCTGGATTGATTACGTCACAATACATTATGAAGAAGGACTATGGACTCCTGAATAGGCTAGCTGATAGGCATAAGGCCACTCAGATGATGGTAGGGCCACCAGCCTCATAGCCTGGCCTATGTTCCACTAGTCCTCACATGAACCCCTTCCCAAGCTTCTGGCTGCAACTCCTATATGCTAAGAAGGGTTGTTCAATTCTAGGCAAAGCCAGATGAGTCCACATTAGAGATGCCTTTCTTCCTCAGCTCCTTGGCCTGAAATTATCAAGCTTTGGCTTAAATTCATTTCCAATGTATTTAATGCCTCCCGTTTTCCCCTTTAGCTTTTCCTAGGGATTGATAATACTCCCTGCCCAATCCATTCCTCCGATTGCCTCTCCCTGTAAAGCTTAGGGCTGGGGATTGGATGGGTGACATTTTAGCTATGACTTGTTTAGGAAATTGATATTGGCATTTTCTGCATGACTCGCCTTTTTCTTCGGTGAGTTTCTTTGCTCTAATTCTCGTTAGAAAAGCCAACTGTAAGGGAGATACTGGCTAATTAAAAATTGGAAGCTGCTAAACTTCACCTTGAGCAGCTACTGTGTGCTTTTGCCAGGAACTGGTGCAATTATTGATCAAATAAAACTGTCATCCAAAAGAGCAGCTTGTGTGTGGGGTGGTGTAGAGGTGGGGGTGTGTATCTTTGTTTTTTAAAAGAGAGCATCAAGGTACTTATTATTGAAATAAACCTTTGCTTCAAAGATAAAGCTGCAGCAATGACATACTAAAACTAGGTGGATGTTGTTTTTTAATGAAAGATTAAATTGGGCTTCTAATTTATTGCTGGACTAAAGAGCACAGTGCTAGGTTCCCTTCCCCCATAATTACCTGTCAGACTGACCTCAACTGAAAAACATCAAAACACCATCACCCCTGCCTAGCTATTCAGGTAATACAAGCCTATTTGTAGAGCAGTTCCCCACATGTGATATTAACAGATTCCTAAAAGAAATATATAAAAATCGCACTATCCACAAGCTGCAGGGACAGTGGGGCTGGAGTTCGCAAGTGTGGGCTGTGTTGCCTTTGTAGATTTCCCCACTTAAGCGCCTCTCCATAAGGATGCGCCCTACTTCCATGCCTATTTCTGGTGGTGAGAAAAGCTTCAGGACCGCCAGTCCTCTCTCAAAGTCAATGCAAACCTCCACGATTTCCAGGGCTTTGTTCTCCATAATCTTCATGTTTCACTTGTGCATAGAAAGCCTCCTCTGTCAACAGTCTGTGTTTGCTGGGTGGGAAGCAGCAGCCTGCACAGCCCAGCCTGCTCTTGATGCTAGAGAGACAGTGACCCAATGGACTGAGCTGTGGCAGGGGGCAGGGGGCAGGGGGAGGAAGGAAAGGGATGCTGTTCAGTATAGTGCAATACTCCCAGTGCTCACCTGGTCGCAAAAATACTAGCCTGAGGGAAAGTGTGTTTGTGGGTTTTATTGCAGTGTGAGAATAAAACAGAGGAAGCTGGATAAGCCTATGCCAAGATATGCTCTCCATTCGACCACTGCTGTGGGCAAGTGGGGCCAGTTTCTCTGGGAATGTCTAAGAACAAACCTACCGAGTAACGCTTTTTCTAAGATCAAGAATGTTCTTTGTACCATCCAGTACTGAAACCAGCATCCACATTTGGCTTGTGATCACTTAAAATGTAGCTCCTTAATTTATTTCAATTTTAATCTTTAGTTAATCATGCATGCACGTGTAGACATGGGCTTTCAAGCTGTCTGCTGGGACTGACAGGACCTCAGCATCTGCTCACCTCTGCCTCTGTTGATCCTGGGGTGTTAGGCTGTCACACTTCGAAGCAGCCTGGATGGGTACAAATAGTTCCTGAGAAGTGAACTGCTATATCAGAGAAGCAGAAAAGTAGGGAGAGCCCAAGGGAGGGGAAGGGGGAAGAGACAGCAGAGTCTGGAGCGCAGTCAGTGCTCCTGTGTAGTCTTTGCTCGCTAGAGAGAAGGGCCTGTGCAGCTTTACAGGAGAGAGATGCTTGGAAATGGGCCAGATGTGGGGAGCTGGGGGAGCAGCCAGGCCCTGAGGAGGTGGTTGCACCCTGACCCAAGCAGTTGATGGCTTCAAAAGACTTAAAAGTGACAACTGGTTCCTAGGGCATCAGCAGCAGTAGCCAGGACTGGGGACATCCTGAGATGAGTATATAGGTGATCATCTGGCATGAGGAATCGGCCTAGGCAAGAGACAGAAAGAGATTGCCTCAGTCTACAGAGCCCAGCTGAGAAAGAAAGGTTAGGCAGACTAAGATAATGAATGTAGGTTTCTGAGAATGAATATCTGCAGGCTTCCGGCTTGGGAAGATGTGCAATTCCTTCAGTGATGCCTCAGCTTAAATGTTGTGGGCAGTGAATAAGAAAAATGCAAAAGCTGAGTTTTAGCTTGAGTTGTTAATGCTTCCAGCCTTTACAGCCATCCCTTCTCTTCTGCAGGTGAAGCTTAGCCATAGCCCAGGAGGACTCGGGCAGTCAGAAGTGGGTATGAGTAGCTTGCCTCGTAGCTGGATCTCCGCTGCCACCTTTGAGCGTTTAATAATATGTGTCATAGAAACATTGTTTTTTGATTGGGAAAGTGGGGGATGGCGGGAAAAGTAGAAGGAAGGGAGGATTAAAGGAGAAAAAGCATTTACTCCTGGGCACATGCTGACACACTAATCTAGTGTGCAGCCACTTACCTTCTCGGATGCCTCTGTTCTCCTAGGTCCTCTGCAGTAAGGGGTGACAACTAATGACACCAGTGCCCTGGGGGCTTCTCCATAGTCATAGATCCCCATTGCAACTCTTGAACATAGTGTCCTGGAGCGTTCCACACAGGTCTGACCGTGACCATGCCTGGCCAAGAGCTCTGAGTCGCTAGGTATCTTAACAGAGTTCAGGCATGAGAGCCAGGCCTGGTTTTCAGAATGCTGCCTTGAGAAAATGCCGATCAATTGCTTTGATTCCTGTCCCCCCCCCCCTGCCTCGGTTAGTGTCCCCTGTCTCCCACCAACACCACAGACTAATGATCTCTTAGGATGCTATGATCTCTGCTGTGGATGCTCCCATTAACACCTTCCAAGGGATTTATATAAAAACAACTGTGAACCAGGCTTGGATGTTAATGAATTAATCTGTAACTGTGGGAAATCCAACTGGTTCAGAGCAGCTCGTGGAGCTGGCCACAAGCGTCCCCGGTGAGCTAACTCTTTATATCCAGTTGTTACACTTCCTCTTGGTCCTTACCATCCAGCCAGCTACGGCTCCACTGCTGCCTAGCTCACAGTGATGGAACTCTTTGGAGCTGCCACAGGCTGCTGCCTGAGAACAGAACAATGGATGTTCGTTTTGTCTTTCTGAGGCCCCGGAAAATTCAGTAGCCTCATAGAGCTGTAATGACCCCACTGTGCACCATACCTAGTACCAAATACTTTGTCTCTAATGGTTCCGTGTGTGTCTGTGTCTGTGATGTGTGCGTTTAGTATGTGCTGGGACATATTTGTGTGCACACATTCATATGGAAGCCAGAGGTCAACCTCCAATGTCATTTCTCAGGAGCTGTGTGCCCTGTTTTTTGAGACAAAATTCTTCACTGTGACCAAGGGAATTCCAGAGTAGGTTTGGCCAGCTGGCCCAGAAAGCCCTAAGGGTTCTTATGTCTCCCCCTCCCCAGCTCTGGAATTACAGACATAGGCCACCACATGTAACCTTTTCTGTGGGTGCCAGGGTTAAAACTCGTGCTTGTAGAGGAAGCACTTTGCTGATTGAGCCATCTCAGCCACCTTCACCAATTCTTCACCCTTCAGAGCCTTATTGGATATGCTGTGTCCGTCCCATTGTACAAACGAGGAAATGAACAAAGCACTGTAGTTACTTGTCTAAGGCCACACATTTAAAGAGGTCTATAATTCAAGCCTAGCCAACCAAGCTTAGAGCCTCCTTTCATAGTTTTTATATTGTTTTTTATTTACTTTGATTTTTATTTATTTGTTTATTGGACTTCCATTTAGGCATATTTTTAGAAATGGAGTTTGTCGGGTACCTAGATCATATCCATTGACAATTGACCAGAAGCTGAAGCTGTTGGAACAGCTTAAGCTCATACATAACACCATTCCCTTTGTAGCACAATGCCAATGGCCTATTCCCCTGCTTCCTTGCTTCCAAAGTCACTTTAACAAATATTTACACCCTTCCTTCTCTCTTTAAGAGGCAGTGGCTGCTATAACCTGGATGAGTTAACATTTGCTGAAGGAAGGAAGAAAGAATTAAATGCACACTGAGATCCACATACAAGAGTGCATAGTGCTGAGCCAGTCTGGCCTTCTCAAATCACATCCCTGCCAACTTGATGATGAAGTAAAATATGGGTTAGAAAATATAACCCTGCCAACAGTTTCATAGACATGTTTCTTAACTATCAGACAGGGTTTAAAAACCCCAAACAAGATTGTATCAAGATCCTCACACATGTAAAATGATGACAATTTTTCATTTTGAGTCAGGAGAAAATGTGTTTCTCGATTAGAAACAGGGCTTGTGAGGCATGTAAAATAGTCTCAGAAGTCTCTTTGACCAGGCTACTGGATGCTAAACAGCTATTTTAAGGCTTTTAAAATAGACTCCATGCAGAAGGGGGAGAAATAAGGATTCAAAGTCTCTTTAGTGCTCTAATTTTGCTAGTAAGCATCAGCAAAGGTCTTCATTATCTCTTTGAATTTTTTAAATGATAGATTCCGGAATTACCCTGGAATGCCTATTTTCATGAAGCATCTGAGGCTAGTTTAGAATACAATGGAGTTTTGCTGTCATTTAGGGAACAGCTCCCATGTGTCAGGCAGCACACGCAGCCCTGGAAGAGGGATGTGGTGATCCAGAAAGCAGGATGCTCTAAAGGTGATAAACAGTGAAGAGCCATTTTCAAAGTGCTTTCCATCTACTGACGGCATGGAAGAGGGGCCCATAGTGTGGACTGTGGAAGTTCAGGTAAGGCTACTTGGACAAGATGGGTTGCGGAAGCAGTGAGAAAGAATGGGGAAAACACATACAGAGAGAGACAGAGACAGGGACAGAAAGACAGACAGAAAGAAAGAGAGAGAGAGAGAGAGAGTGTGTCAGTGCAGCCAACAGATGACTGGGAAACAAGGGCTTGTCCCCATTTGGATCCTCCAGAGTTCGGTTTTGCCTTCACTTTGAAATATGGAACAGGGACTCCAGAGTTGGCTCAGACACATTAATTAAAATAATGATTTTTTTTAATTGCATTGAACCAACTTAAGGACTTGGCCAATGTGACATGACTTCTTTTTAAATGTTGAAACAGGCATAGTTCATCTTTTAAAAATTAACCTTGTTTTTTTAAATGAAAAAAAAAAAAGTTTAAATTATTTTTTTCTCTGAGATCATATTATATTTACATCATTCCCCCTTTCCTCCCTTCAAGCCCTCCCATGTATTCCTCCTTCCTCTTTTTCAAATTCATGACATCCTTTTTCAATAATTATTGTTACATACATGTATGTATATACAGATATATTCCTAAATGCATAGGATGACCATGTGGTATGAGCAGCTAGTTCAGAGGTGACAATGGGGGTACTGTAGTGCCACGGATGTTTCAAACTTCTAGGTCAGGCATTTCTGTCATGTTGCTGTGATTTTTCTCTAAACAATTAGAGTTCAGGGAAAGGACTTTTTTTTTAGGTTAAATTTTAGGTTAAATGTTACTTGTCTTTCTCCTCTGTAAGGAGGCAGTTAATTGTGATATTAGAGCAGGCTGTTTTGTCGTTGCTTTGGGGTTCTGTAGCTACAGGAGTTCATAATCACTTGGAAAATTATAAGAAAAACATGGGAATGTGCAGGGGTGGCTTCTTTAAAGTATGGGGTTGGCCATGTGGAGAAGCTGGTCTGTAATTCAAACAGATCTTTCTTGTTTATCTGTCCCTGCTCTCCCTTCTGAACTCTGGCATGTTTACTTAAATAACTAATAGGCCTTTCCAATTTAACATGTCTGTATTGGTTTCCTATTACTTTTATAAAGCAATTTACAAATAAAATGGCTCTTAAGAAATTCGACTGAAATATGGAACCAATAACCCAGTGTTTCACAAACACTCAGACCCACACTTCCTCCTCTGTCCTCAGGCCTTACCGTTGAACTCTGGTGACCCCATTCCACACTTCATTATTAACAAAAGCTCTCTAGAGACACTGCTTTTACCTTCTATCCTTTCCCTGGAAGGAACTCTTGAACCCTCACAGACATTGCTTCACCTGATTTGCAAGGATGCCCTCAGTTTCAGGCCCCTCTCCACTCTATTACTCCCAACCACCAGCAAAGAGAGTCAACTACCTAAGGTCAAAAAATACAATCAGTCCACTTTTCATCTAATCTTCAGCTACATCCAGAGTCTCTACCAAGCTTCCTAACACAACATCAACACCTTTCTCTTAAGCTTCCTTGTCTTCAAAAGGAGGCTAATATTAACAACCTCATGTTGCTGCTGAGGAATGAAATCAGTGGATTTATGTAGAAAGGACCCAGCCTGTGCTGGGACTTCCTAATATGTTACCTGTTATAAACCTTCAATAAGTCTCCTTTATGCTTGGTCCCATCTCCTCCCTTCATAACATCTCACTCATTCAGTTTGTCCTTCCTCTCTGACATGAAGCTAAAAGTGCTTTTGGCCAAGGGCACCACTCAATGAAATAAAGCTAAATTGTGCAAATGTCCACTCCCCCCCTGCGCTCTACCATGCCCTACCATTTCCTTCTGAAACACTCTTCTCTCCCAGGTACTGTGGTGCTGTCTTGGATCTCCTTTCTCTGTCACCTTTTATTCTCCTCTTCTACCAGAGACACACATACTGGAAAGCCTTTGATTTCACATTTCTTTCAAGATTATTCTCTGGCTGTATAGATACATGGATACCTTCTACCCTCCTGAGGGCAGGCCTCCTATCATCTCTGGACCTCTGAATTCCCCTATTTGTCACCTCTGTGGCACTTCCTCACAAGGACCTTAAACCCAATGTCAATAGCATTCCCCCTTTCCCTTCAATGGATATCCTTCTATCTTTCCCACCTAAACCAATGAGCTTCCACCTACCCCATCTCAGAAGCCCATGATTCCTCCAGCCCATCCACACCACAGTTCAGATTTACCAGTTGTGGCTTGAGATTATAATTCAAATTGGCTCCTCCTCTCCATCTCCACAGCATGGCCACTATCACCAGGAGGTCTTATGAGCCTCCTGTTTTGTTTCTTGATGTTTATTTGTTTGCTCAAGATGAAACACAGGGCTAGGCAAACACTGTACCACTAAGCTACACTCTAAAATGTTATAAGTATTCTTAGTTGTCTCCTGTTTCACTTGGCCCCTCCTCAGTCATTTCCCAAAGTTAGAGGATCTTTATTTTAAGAATTTTTTAAAAGTGTCTGTGTGTGTGTGTGTGTGTGTGTGTGCATGCATGTATATGTGCTACGTGTGTGTGTGTGTGTGTGTGTGTGTGTGTATGCCTGAAAATGTCAGAAGAGGGTGTCATAACTCTTAGAACTGTAGTTTTCAAAGTGGATGTGAGCTGCCCAACTTGGGTACTGGAAACAGAACTCAGATCCTCTGGAAAAGTAGCACTCTTAACCACCTTGCTATCTCTCCAGCCCATGAAGGATCTTTATAAGGCGTATTTATAAAGATGTAGCTCATCTTTCTCTTCTGTTTAACTTAAAGAACCTCTAGTTTCTTAAGGGTAGAAACAATTTACTTTACAAATTTGCTCACCCCACACTATAGCCCCTCTAGAATACACCTCTCTATTTCTCTGCCACAGTATTCTTCTCCTTGCTCACAACACTCAGACCTTCTCTGGCATTTCTCCATCATTCCCCAAGGCTGGAGCACTGTATGTGGTCCTCAGTGCTGCTGTCTTCTTCTACCCAAACATCTCTGCTATAGTTAGACTTTCTTGGTTCACCTAGCCAACTATGATATTATTATTATTTCTTTTATATCTGCCCCACTGGAACAAACCCCAAGTACAGGAAACCTTGTGCTGTGCCCAGCATGGCTCCAAGAATGGACCTGACTAGGGCATCAAGGAAACAAGAAAAGACAAGCGCACATTGGGATTTGGTAAACTTGGCTCTCTGATGGAAAAATGGGAGCATTCCAGAAGTTCGGAATGTTCATTACATATAGTTGAACAGAGAACCAGGTTGTTACATACACCTAAACAAGGGAACAGGGTTTATGGTGCATAGCTGAGTTTATCAGACAGGTTTATCAAATCTTGGTAGGAACAGTCTCAGAGTAGCAGAGCAGTTTTCAGGCTGTAAATATCCTCGGAGAATAAAGCTACAGTGGAAATTTTCTTCACACACTTCCAACATTCACACTCAGTCTCCCAAGGTAGACTTTTCTATCTCTCCAAGCTTCACCATATGGCATTTCTCATGGTATCTGAATCTAGGGTCCTTGATCTGAGTCTATATCAAACAGTACACATTCATTCAAGGCTTCATCTACTCTCCATACCATTGTGTTTGAAAAATTTATAAACAGCTGGGACTTCACCAGCTTCACTGCAAATGAAAAAACTGATATTGTTCTCCCAAACCTTCAGACTCATCTCTAGTTACCCCAACAGTTCTAATACTGAGTATAATCGCCACACAGGGGAAAGAGTTATGCAGGATGTAAGATTAACCAAATGTCACTTAATCAGACAAGTTTCTTACCATTTTCACCTTGAATTTCATCATTAACCAGATGAGGATGAGAAGAATGATATATTCCCTTACATGACTACTGGAGAATTGAATACAATGGCATGGGTACTTTCTATGCAAGGAACCTTCCAATAGTAGTTTCTGGAGAAATCACTGCTATCAATTTTGGGAACCTATTTGAATGTTAAGTCATCTACAATGGGACGGAACCTCTTGATGGTTGACCAGAATGAACTGAATCCTGGATTCTATGTTCTACTACTTTTTACATCATGACTACTTAATGCTCTTTGGAGAAAACTTTCTAATTGTCTGAGAGCCTAAAGGACCTTCTTGGTCATAGTGTGTGTGAAGGGAAAACGAGGCATGATCTTTGCAAGGAGCTCTTGTTTATTTTTCTGTGACTATGAAATTACCTATCCACTCTGGTCCTCAGCTGGTGACGGTGGGGTTGGGAAATCTAACTTAATAGTGCAAAAATACAATTTAAGTAAAAATTGGGAGTCATGGTTGTCTAGATTAGCAATCTTGAAAGACGTAAATAAGGGAGGCATGTTTGACTTGCATTATATGCTAACACAAACTTTTCCTCCAAGTTTTCTTCATTCAGAGCCTTGTATTATTATTATCATGTGCTACAGAATTAAGAAAATCATGTGAAAAGTGAAATATTGCTCTCCAGAGCTTACAGCTCTGCCCTGAAATGACAAGTCACCTCTGTTCTCATTCCGTTGGGTAAAGCAAGTTACATGGTCATCTCTGGAAAGCAAAGACAACTGTGTGGTGGCCTCATACTCTGGCAAGAAGAATGACAAATGTTTTTTGAATCATTTTAATGGCACTGGAGTAGCTGAGGAAGTGAGGGCATGGGCACAAAAGTTTGTCTTATCACACACCCAGCTCACTGGCTGTAGATGAAGAGCACTGATTCCACTTCTCAAATCTGTAGTTTTTGTTCCAACTTCATCGCTAACTGGATGGGTACAAATTACAAGACCTCTCTGTCCCTTGATTCCTCACTGGTAAAATTGGACTTTTGTGAGGCTAACATCAGGGGCTTGGAAACATGTCTCAAACTTTATAAACACTGTTCAGTAGGGTGTTGGCTATCCCAGAGTGCATCAGGAAGATTCCCTAGAGCCACTGTGAGCTCACTATGAAGCCTCATCCTCTCATACAACCCATGGTGTAAGAACTGGGCAGGACATAGATAGCACCTAATCTGTCAGGAAGAGGGCCTTCCTGAGATGAGACTGGAGCAGAAAACTGAGAGTGCAGTAGGGACAGTCACAAGTGTAATTGACCTGAGAGAGAGCAATCAGCAAATGCAAAGATACGGAGGCTTGAACTGGGGCTTGAACAGGGCCAGGGGGATTTCATGATGGGAATTGTTGTCGAAAACAACAAATCGCTTAGGAGACTATGTGGACCCCACCCAGGACTAGAACAGCTATGTTCCCTTGCTTATGCAAAGCACTTCCTATTACTCCATCTCACTTCTTTTGGTCCAAGTAGCTGATCAGCACAGTTCTTTTTAGCCAATAGGTACATAGAAACTCCATGAGCCTGAGGTATTGGTTTTAATCTTCTACCCCATCACTCAATAAGCATGACAACCCCTGCCCTTGGCAAGCAGTGGTACTCTCTCTCTCTCTCTCTCTCCCCCTCACTTCTGGCTTAGTTCCCTAGGGTTGCTGTGGTAAAGCACCATCATCAACAGAGTGGCTTATGAACAGCAAAACTCATTCACACAGAGTCCTGGAGCCTAGAAGGAGCATAGCAGAGTGCTATGCCAACCAGGTTCTACTGAGGATTGGCAGAAAGAAGTGAGGAGGCCAGGCACACACTTGTAATCTTAGCACTCGGGGAGGCAGATCTCTGGGATTTTGAGTCCAGCCTGGTCTACAAAGCAAGTACAGTACAGCCAAGGCTACACATAAAAACCCTGTTTCAAAATTAAATACAAAAACCAACCAACCAAACAAACAAACAAATACCAAAACCAAAAGCTCTATCCTTGTGGCCTCTTACCTTAGCTAGTATCACATTGAAATTTAGGCCAACATCCTATGAGTTTAGGGGAAGGCATAAACATTCAATCCTTAATAGCTGCCTTACCCATTTCTAATTTTTATAGCAATACCTTCTCTCATACATTGTTTTATCAACTTTCTTGGGAAAGCAATGCCTTTATTTTTCTACTCATTTTATTATACTCCAGGGTGAAAATACTGTCACACCTTCATGTTCATTAGCAATTTATATTTCTTCAGGAAGTTATATATTCCTTTGTCAATCTTTTGGTTAAGATAAGGAATTTTCTACATAGCTTTGAAATCAGCTTATGTATGAGAATTTGAGCCTTCTATTGTGACATAAGTTATTTCTCTGAATTTGAAAATTCATCTTTCAGTGTGCATAGAATAGATTTCCTTTACAAAATGGCTCCTGCAGTTCTTCAAAATTATTTTTAAAATATTCACTCCTTTTTGTTCAATATTTATGTACTGGTGTTATTTACACATAAATCTTTGGTCCATCTGAAATTTATTTTGATTTAAAGAGTGATGTTAAGATCCAGATTTATTTTTTTCCAGAGAATTCCACAGCTGCCACAATTCTTATTTACCGAATAGCACTTTGCACTCTGCCCCTCAGCCAGCCACTATGGGGCATTCTGATCTGACTTTGCTGTGGATTCCCAATGACTCCCCTCCCCCCACCATCAATCTAGAGTAGTTATCTTCGGGTCTAAAATGGTTCATCCTTCCTCACATGCTTCCTATTGTGAAAATATCTGAAATCCTTGTTTATCTGTGATGAAGGTCTTAAAACAAAGAAACAACACTGTGTTGACGCCTTTAAAAAATACAAAACCCATGGAGACAGGACATACAGATGTAAAACTCTGACAGATGTTGCTAAGTTGCCCTCCAGGAAGCTGAACTGTACAGTGCTCTCATAATTCCTTCACACTTCCGTCCATCTGGGACTTTGTCACCTTACTCAAGTGGAAACTGATATGCTGCTGTCATTTCATTTGCATGTCTTTGATGACATCAAGACTGAGCATCTTTTCAAAGATGTGCAGCCCCTATATAAGCTTTCTATGGATCCCTAAGTCACGTTCTTCTCTACTCTAGTAGGAGTGTCTATTATTTTCTTCCCAATTCATAAGAGATTTTTGTATATAAATTACACCAGTCTTTAGGTCATCTACTATAATGCAAATACTTTTTAATGCATTTGCTTTTTCATTTGTTCTTTTTTTTTTTTCTATAGAAATTTTGGTTCTTTGTATTGTGAATGACCTTTAATAAAGCAAAACCACCAACTTTTCTTTATGGTTTCTGGGCTCTGACCTTCTCTCCCATGAGAACATTTTATTATTATTATTATTATTTCTGATCCTAGCAAAGGCTACATGTCATAATCTGCCTTTCCATTTATTCCCTGTAGCCTCCCAGTTAGGTAAACAGAAAAGGTCTAACAAGTTTATTTACAGATTTACAATCCATGTTCAGGCTGGCAACCAAGAGCAAACTGGGGCTGAGTCAGAGGTGGTAGACAGATGCTCAGCTCAGACAGCCCTGCTGAGCTCTGCCAGATGGACAGGTGGACAGGTGGACAGACAGCAACCTGGCAGCTAGGTAAGTACTGGCCATCAGGAGCCTCTCCTGCATGTGCTGATATCTTAGAGGTGAAATTTGGACTCTCCAACATGCCTTCACTGAGCTCTCTGTGTGTTACTTAGACTAATTACCTTAGGAATTTTTTTTTTCGCTAATTAAGAAGCATTTGGACACATTTCGGTTTGCTCCTTTGCCAAGTGGTTTAGTCCTGCATGGTGGAGACTCAAACAGCCTCGGGCCTTCAAGCACTCTTGAAGCACTTAAGACTGATTCTCCACAGACACTAGAGGAGGTAGCAGCCCAAGTCAGTGCCTGGAAACAGGTGCAAAGGACTTTGGGAAAGATGCCTACCTCTGCTTTAAAACTCTACGTAGTATGAGCATTGGTATATGTGTGTTCCTTACACCTCCCTGCCAGGGGGCAAAAAGATGCTTGACTCCCAGAGGGAGCTAGCACAGGGAGCAACATATGTGGGCAGCAAGCTTTTCCTTTTATTATTTTTTCCGGAAAAGGCTAAATAGAAAATTAGACTAAATTGAATAGGAAATTAGATAAACAGAAAATTAGAAAATTAGTCCAACAGATAAATTAAGCAACTATTCCTATGAAAAGCAAGTTCTACTTTCTTCTAAAACTTCTATTTTAGAAACCGTATAAATTCTTAGCTAATAGGCCATTGTTTCCTACATGCCATGGTTTACTCCTCCCACCAAACTGTCACCAGTTAACAGATGGTGAATCTCACAGACCCAGGGAATCTGTGAGACTCTTTATGGATTATATTATTGAGCTCATAGAACAGTGTACAGGGATCCTGAGTTCCAACATAGTGAGTTCTCCTGATCTCTCCTGATATTCATTCATTCGCTTATTGTGTTTATCCGCATTTCCCGAAGTTTTTACTAGGTGTTGGGATTGAAACTAATAACTGTAAACAATCAAACAAAAAACCTGGCCTGGTTCTGGTTCACACAGGAATGCACAAAATGCCTGTCCTTGCTGTACATGTGCTGTCTAACCCTAATTAAGTCACCAAATATTTCAGGGCCTCAGTTCCAGAATCTGCAAAATGGGTGTAACATAATCCAGCTGAAAACAACATATACATGTACGAGCATAACTAAACTGTTGTTCGTACTAAAGGAAATAATCTACATAAAGTTTTAAAATATGTCTGGAATGAACTGTCCATTAGAGAGAAGGAAAGAGCAATGAGTGATAAAAATGGCTTTCATTTACATTGGCTTGTGAACATAGACGAGGCTTACAGTCTAGCGGAGGAGACAGCATCATAGCACCCGGGTGTACTTAGCTGCAGTAAACACTATGATGACAAGCACTAAGGCCACAAAGGAGCTGCAAATGTCAGCAGAGAGGAGCTGCTTGCAATGTGTCTGGCAGGGTGATGAGGCTTTGTGCCAGGGACAGGCTGTGCTCAGTGGGAGGCACCAAAAGGGTCTGGCTGGAAATGTTCCTCCCTCATTGTGGGAGGCCATGGTATGGCCAGGTTTCAGACCAGGAAGCCGACATGGGGTAGAAGGTGGGGGACGACCCGCCCAGGTTCACAGGGGGGAAACTCACTCAGTCGTTTGTTCATTCACAAAATCTTCATTTGGCCCACGAAAGGCAAACCACTTCCTGAGAGATCCCACGCTCAGGACACCAGCAGATGGGAATCCGCGGGGTGACCGTGCAAGAAAGCGGAAGGTGTGGCGGTGTCTGGAGGGAAGGGAGATTAGCTGCAGGGCCAGAGCGAAGAGGCAGGAGGGCAGAAATTCACCAGGGCAGATGGAGAGGCAGTGTGGAGCTGCATAAAGGAATGAGAAGCATTTGAGGGCAAGGGAGGCTCCACAGCCCACATCCAAAGCTCCTGATCTGAGATCCCGGAGTGGGGGGAGGGGTGGTGAGTGGAAATGTCTTCAGATACTGGAAGACCAAGAGACTCTCAACTGGTCCAACCAGTGAGCCCTCGGTATGCACAATGAGTGCCCAGGACAAACTTGACCCTTACTGTTCTTGCCCTGCTTCGTGGTTTCAGCGCCACTTATGCCCTCCTTTTCTCTCATCTCTCAGCAAAGTGCTAATGGTTCTCCACAACGCAGTGTCAAGAGCTGCCGCCAGCAGGAAGCCATTTTAAATTGGTCCATGGCACAATTTTCAATAGCTGTAGTGTGTAGACTACCTGAATTGAAAGTAGTCCTTTCTTGGTAGGAAGGGGTTACATAGACCTGGTTTACATGATTTCAACATGAGTTTTTTTTACATAGGCACCATTCATTTACATCATCTTTCCAGCCCTGCAGGAGTCCTTACTCAGAAAATGTTTTAAAGATTAGCTTAGAATTGAACCTGCACTACATAATGCATTCTCTTCAATTTACTGGGCCACTATCCTTAATCATAACATGCGTGTAAGAGTGTGTCCACATACATATTCAGAGAGAGTTCATGTTTAAATCCATGTGTAATGTTGGGTTTACGTGAATAGTAATCTTTGCTGACCAAGAATAATGAAGCCTCAGCTAGATAGGAGGAGCAGGCAATATCCCCTCCTGATTCCCTCTGTTATCTTCTCTTGCTCTGTTTTTCTGCTGGCCCTCCATCTTTGCTTATTCACCAACTGACCTGCACTCTGTATACTCAGTTGTTCTGCTGGAAAAGGATGGGAAGCTGGTTTGCAGAGACAACGAAAAACCGTTGCTGTAGGCTAACAATGAATGTTTTCCCTAGCACACTAGTTAGTTTCCCTCCGATTTGGGTGTACATGGGTAGTTCTAGAATTTGGTGTAACCTTTGCCAACTTGCATGATGAGTAAGTTTTCTTTCTTTTGGGAATGCCACGGGTAGTGATGGTTTTATTTAGATGCTTAGAAGGAAAACAAATACTGCTTTCAAATTACACAATCTGTAATGGCTTCATTTTGCCTTAAAGCTCTTGTCTTCTTGGCCAAAACTGTTGCCAGAATGCAAGGTCTTTCTCCAATCCAACCCCCATCCAGATAAAGTTTGACACATAGTTATTTCTGGGAATAGGAGATCCACATCTGCCAATCAATAAGTAACTCAAGGGATATTTGTGGACCCATAATTTGTAGGAACCTGAGCCTTGATTGCAGAAGATTAGGTCTACAATCAATAATTGTCTACACTGTGCTTTGATATTCATTAGCACTCTTCAAGAAAGACCTCACCAAGTTCATCTCTCCTACAATTTATCAGGGGCTCTTGTGATTTTTGATTTTTGATCCTCTTTAGACTCCTAAAATTATTATTGAGGACCCTGAATATCTGATTTAAGATAGGTTTGAACTCACAAATATTCTTCAGAGAGATGAACCATTAAAATGTATATATGTTTATGTATAGGTATAGATGTATGTTTTTGTGAATGTACATGAGTATTTGATGCATATACATGTGTAGATGTATGTGTAATGTATTATGTAAGTCCCAAAGCCTTCCTACCATATTGCTATCGATCTAAATCTCAAGAACTGAGCACCAATGATGCTGATGGTCCAATTCTCAATTCATGGACAAAAGAAGGCTGATGTCCCAGCTCAAGAAGGCAGGAAAAAAAGCAAAAGGACAGTTGCCTCTTTCCTCTGCCTACCCTTGCATTCCCTTCAGCCTCTCTACTGAGCCGAGATGTTGTCCACTTGCATGGAGAGAACCCCATCTATAATGTTGAGTTCACTGCTTAGAATGCTCGTCTCACCCAGAAACAATCTCACAGACACACAGAGAAATCTTGGAACCCCAGTTTCTCCCCAAAAGGTGACACATACACACACACACACACACACACACACACACACACACACAAATTAACCATCACGGCTCTACAGCTATCAGTATTCATCCCTTTAAGAAATTAAAGCTGATATTTCTAAACTGTTTACTCAGTTTGTGTTTTAAAATCAACAACAAACCCTTTCCATTTAACATAAGAAACATCTTATGAAAAATTACTATATTTTATGAAATGAGCTAACCCCAATGTAAGTAATTGCATTGATTTACATTGCTGCGCAGCTCTTTAATGCCTAGCTTAATAGAAGACAGCAGGATTCTTACTTCCATGGTTTCATTTGCTCTATTAGAGTGGTGCTCCTCATGTGGGGTCTGTAGAACATCACTGTGCGTTCTGAAGAGAGTGAGTAAAACAGCAAATACCATCTTCATGCAATTATGAAAACAGTTTTGACTTCATGAATCTTTCCCCATAAAGGTTAGCATGGCCCAGGGGCTCCTGGAGCACACCTTGAGAGTTTCTACAATAGATACAAAAGGCTTATGAATTTACAAACAGCAGGCTTGCCTGGCTCTGTGCTTTTCCTCTGCGGGCAGGGAGGCAAGGGCTTTCCCTGAAGGTTGGGAATGTGGAAAGCAGCAGCTCCCAACCCTCCCCTGCCCAGCCAGCCAGCTACATGTCAGCCCCTGGGAATGTACAAGAAAAGATGGGAATTCCCTAAATGTAGAGCGTTTGTGAGAAAGAATCATTATGGTATTATATACAATAATTTTATACCAAAAGTATAGCACATGGATTTGTATAAAAATTCCAGGCTTTTATGTAAAACAAGTATGTTTTTAAGAAGGTAAATATAAAAGCAATTGTGTGCACAGATTGGACTTTTCCGTCAATGATGAAGTTTCTGTACTATTATGGGAAACAATGTGAACATTTGCTTGATTAAAAAGCCACCCTCCCTGAGCCTTCGTATCTGGACTGTTGTGATCATTTGAGGCTTGGTTGGGTTTTGCTAGTTTTCATTGTTTTATTTTTCCTTTAAAAACAATCCCAGAACAGGAAGTGTGACTCTATCATTGCAAGCCTAGATGTGCTATGGGAGGGGCTCCAGAGTTAGATGCCACCTGTTTACTGTGCTGACATGCAGGGGCCATATTTATGAGCTACATAATTGAATAAAGATGGGTTTATAGATGAATAAAGGGGAATGAGAGAAAATGGTGAATAACTGTGTTCCCTTGCCTCCCTTGGGATCAGGCTTGTTTTCTGCTTCCTTGCTATTAATGAAAAGAAATCCAATTTGTTCTACATGGTGAGATTTGTAATTTAGATGCTTATTAATTCTGGGTTCACATAGGCGCTCTTCGAAAAATATGGTCTTCAAAGCACTTACTCTCAGAGGCCAGTAAACCTTGGCTGAAAACAAGTCAAACATGTTGGCTAAGATGGTTGCTGTGTTTAACTCGAGTTTATTGAATACTTGCCAAGTGCAAAGCATTGATCTGGATGTCGGAGTGGTTGGGGGTACAGAAAACACATGCTTACTGTGGTCGACTCTGCAGCTGGGGAGGAAGGCAAGCATGGAGAAAAATAGATGAAGGTTCCACTACGGCAGACAGGTAGCGGTTGAGAAGGGCAAAAGGGAGGTTGTAAGGAAAATGGGAACCTGAAGCCTTTGGTTGAGTTGAGAGTTCAGGTATACAGTTTAAGCTCTCACTGTTGTAAGAGGAAACAAATGAACAAGCATGCAGCAGCTGACCATTCATTTCATGCGGCTGTTCCTTTAAACAAAAAAAGATCTCCATTTATTTTTACTTTATGTGTATGATTGTTTGCCTGCGTGTATGTACGTATACCTTGATGATGTCACAGAGGGTGTTGGATCCACTGGAGCTGGACTTATAGATACTTGTGAGCTGCTGTGTAGGTTCTGGGAATCAAACCTCATGCCCTGCAAGAACAAGTGCTGTAAACTGTAGTGACAATTTTGGTTGCTTAAAAAAAAACAAAAACAAAAAAACAAACAAAAAAATAAACAAAAAAAAAACAGTTATAGTTATGTGAATATGTTTTTATTTTAATCCCAGGTGTGATATATGGGGATACTTCAGATTGTTAATTAACAGTTGTTGTTAATTATGATTGTCTCTTTCTCTAGAAGGTTTATTTATTTTCGAGTTTATTTATTATGTGTACAACATTCTGTCGGCATGTACACCTGCACACCAGAAGAGGGCACTAGATCTCTTTATAGATGGTTGTGAGCCACCACATGGGTGGTTGAACTTAGGAATTGAAGTTAGGACCTCTGGAAGAGCAGCCAGTGCTCTTAACCTCTGAGCCATCTCTCCAGCGGGGCATGATTTTTGCCAGCTGCAGATACTTTAATTCTGGGGACTCTGGAAAGAGTATAAATGGAGAGCCCTGAGAGGGCTTGTAGTGACCCTTGCCCCCACTCCCCAATTGCCCCTGCCTCTTACTCCCCCTATCCCCACTGCTACTGCTTTTGCTATTGCTCATTTGCTGATTGCTGGATATCCTGATGACGGGGACTGGACTTGCCCCTAGAAACCCAATGCCTCTTATCAGCAGGAAGTAATCCAAAGAGGTCTATGTCTCCTGTCCCCTTTAACCTTCTTTTTTGCCTGCCTGGTGTTGGGGATTGAAAGAGATTGGGCTGGAGAAGGGTGATAGATAGAAGAACCCAAGAAGCCAGTGCATATTTCTTATGTGATTATTTTGTACCGCTCATACCTCTAGACTTGGAGATCAGAGACCAAAATGCAAATCTCACCCTGAGGCACCTGTGTCTCATGCACCTGCTGCCTCATAGGAGGTCAGATTGCCCAACAGATGCTGGAACTCAGCTCAAGAGCAAGTTGAGGGTTCAGCTCTGCCTCTGGTGACCCAGTGGTGATCCAGTCTGGTGACCTTTGGACATTTTGTGTTTTAAAAGAAGGATAATAGCTAAATAATTTTTCCAGGCCTTTTCTGAGTGTGATTACAAAAACACCCTCCAAACCCTGAGGTCTTTGCAGTTTACAAAACACTTTTATTTTGCCTGCAAAATTTAAGGTGTCCCCAGCTGAAGGCCATATGGGTCAAAGAAGGTAGTGATGGTTTCTGGGAATGCCTATAAAAATATGTCCAAAAGGTCTGATTACCAACAGGACTATTGAGCGTTCTAAGTTAACCTTGGCTGGGTGTATGGCGCTGCCTCTATGTCTAGGAATGAATTAACTTACTCTGACTAAATACATGAGGTGATCAAGCATGACTAGGTATCTTACTTAGGACTTCAGTGGAGTCATTTTTCATAGGACAAGGTCTGTGGCTATGACACTTTAAGAATCTGGAATCTAGAGAAGTCAGTCGCATTGATAGTTTTTCCTCTGTGATTTTAAGCATGGCACTGCTTTCTCTGAGCCTCCTTCCTTTTGTCTCTGAAATGGCGATCAGAAAACCAACCATTTAGGGTGGGCATATAGATTAAATGAGGTGGTACTTGCATGCTCAGAAAGCAGTATATATGAGTGAGGTGGTTGGATACGAAGATGAACCAGCTCTTGACTGTAACTTGACTGTAACTATGGAACTTCATTGCTTTGACTTGTCTGACAACTGGGGCTAACCCAAAAGTCCTTCATGATTCTTTCTCATCATAGATAATCCAAAATGTTAGTTTTCGTTTCAGATGGAGCCTGTTGATTATGGTGGAGCTTGGCATGTCTGGGTCCTAGACCAATGACATAAAAGTATAGCCAAACAGCCATTAACAATAAAAATATATTCAGAGAAACACTATTAGAAAATTTGTTATTATATAGACAATATAGAGTATACTTGCAAATCTAGATGGTAGAACCCACTGTGTACCCAGGCTACATGGTATACGTATATAGTATAGTTTATTGTTCATATGGTCATTATGAACAAAACAACTTGAGTCAAGGGTGGGAGAAAATGATGCAACCAAGAAATACAATGCTTACAACTCTTGCCACACACATAGGTCACATAGATGCTTGCATACATACTTACACGTTCTCTCTCTCTCTCTCTCTCTCTCTCTCTCTCTCTCTCACACACACACACACACACACACACACACACACACACACACACACCATTCTCTGCCTGAAGTGCTAAGCTCTGGGAAGTGTCCACGCTGTGTTGAGGATTCTGTAAATGAGCTCAAGCTGCCACCGCACAAGACAGGGTCAGAAAGGCTCTGTTTATGCATTAATAGCCCCAAAATGATCATCACTAACAAGGAGCTGGACTGGAAACTACATGTCTTGAGGTCTACAAGATGGCTCAGCAGGTGGGAGCACTTACTACCAAGCTTAATGACCTGAATTCACATGGTATAAGGAGATAATGACTCCCACAAATTGTCCTCTGGCCTCCACGTACACCCAGGTGGCATATGAACATCCCTTCAATTCATATACATACATATATACACACATATAATAAAATAAATAGATGTAATTTACAAAATAGAAACTGCGTTTCTTATTTCCAGAAGTCTTAAGGAGGCACCTCTGAACTCCACTGCCACTAGTGTTTCCTATAATTCTTTAGTTGCTGTATTTATAGTGTGACTGGGCTGGGTATTTTCAGTTCCTTTACTTCTAGAAAAATGTAGATGCTGCCTTTCCTTCCCTTAGCATCACTCCTAGGAAGGCATTCTGACTGTAGCAGGAAAGAAAGCATGTTCAGCTAACAAGGTCTAGGCTGTGGGAACTCTTGGGAACCAAAAGGAACCCAAGGAGACCTGAAGGAATTTGCCTCTCTTTTTTTCTTCAGAGAGCCATGGTCCTCATCTTTCAGAATGGGTTGGCATGTTCACAGGGCCAAAGAAGAACTTAAGAGCCCTTCAGAGAGTACTGGGCAGCCATGGAAACCCAGGTTCTTATAAAATATATCATGACAACAAATACTTTATTCAGCAAAACAAGGCAGGACATGAGATTCTATATACAGTCTAATCACAGTGTGCTTTATTAAAAAAAAATACACAGAACAAAGCCTGGAAGGATCGACCCAAGAAATGGATGGATAACATTTTCATTTTGTCAAAAGCTTCTCTGTCTTTAAGGATTTTTTTTTGCAGGTATCCTGTGCTATTTCTATAATGAGAAAGGGAATGGTGCTTTGAGATGTTCATCTCTTTACTCGAAGTAGGGAAAGACCATGCATACTAGTCACTCCATCAGCCATGGCTCAAGTGTGGTCCCTCAAGCCCACATACATCTCCAGACCTGATAAAGCCTTTAAGGTCTGATGTCCTTCAAATTGCCCTTGCCATGTGTAATCATAGCTTTCATTTTGCAACCCAGGCTTCTTGATGCTGATGTTCTATGAGATGGTTCCAGGGGTCTATGCAGCTCACATGGCCCTCAGCAGCCCCTTTAAAAACTATGAATCAAATACCATGAAGAGTGGCTCCCCTACCTGCTGCCCTTTGTGACAGACCCTCTCCATCCCCTCTCACTAGAGGATATAATTCTTCTCCCACCCAGTGCCACGATTGTAGAAGGACAGAAACATGTCCACGGGCAAAGAGCTGTATGGCGAGACAGCCCTGGCTTTGCTTTTGGTATGCGGGCACATTCTGAAGCCGAGGCACAGGTTCTCCTGCCGTAAATGGGCATGACTGTGAACCAGAGTCGCAGGGCCTGAGCACTAGAAAAAAAACAAGTGTGAAAGAAATAGTGTCTGCCCCGTGGGGGTCCCTCCACCAGCTCCTGATCCTGCCTCTTTGTCCTGTTCTTCTAAACAGAGCTTGTTTGGCCACGGTCACTCTGTATGTTTCAGAGGCGCTTCAGTCACTCCCCATCTCGCTCACTGAAGTGGCTTCCTACCAACTCAAGGCACTCTGATTTATCCCCACCAGGTATCTGGTGAGGCAGGACATGTTTGGGGTTGTGTGTGTGAGAGCACACTCATTGGTTCCTCTTTAATTTTTATTTCTTCTTTTCTCGTTCTTGTCTGTTTCTATGGGAACAACTCTGAGTACCTCATAGCCCATGGCCCCTAGGACTCTTCCCAGATCCTTGCTAACTAGCTCCCTGCTGCAAACCCTGCAGATCTAGAGCTACCCCCTCTTCTGCCTTCCTGGCTTTTCCTTCTGGGGACTCCAGACCCTGTGTTCTGTCTCTTTGCGAAGGGGCGCAGAAAGTGCCTATTTCCACTGCAACATATTACTCTCCACTCGACACAGACCAAAACAAGCCCATATACTAGTCTCTGGTCCAGGTATTCCTTTCAGGATTTGACATAAGGTGCATGGTATATAGTAATGCTCCAGACTCCAATGACCTTTGGAGTCTGCATGCTTAAGCATGTCCATGGGGCTATCCCTCCCACACTAAAGAAGTCATTTGCAGTGAGTACCTGTCCAATGCCTCTAATTGGATGATGCCTTATTCTCTTTATTGCTTTATCTCTTATCAAATCTAATTCTTTGTTGAAATTAACTCCCCTAAAGTATCCATACTCTAGTTTATTAATATCGTTTCTATTTTGAAATTTTTATTTTTATTTTTTTATATTATTTATAGTATATTCACTTTGTATCCCAGCTATTGTCTCCTCCCTCATTCCCTCCCAACCCCACCCTCCTTCCTCATCTCCTTCCATGCTCCTCTCAAAGTCCACTGAGAGGGGAGGTCTTCCTGCCCTCCCATCTGACCCTAGCTTATCAGGTCTCATCGCCACTGGTTGCATTGTCTTCCTCTGTGACCTGGCAAGGCTGCTCCCCACTCAGGGGGTGGTGATCAAAGAGCCAGCCACTGAGTTCATGTCAGAGACAGTCCCTGTTTTCCTTACTAGGGTACCCACTTAGATACTGAGCTGCCATTACATCTGAGCAGGGGTTCTAGGTTATATTCATGAATGGTCCTTGGTTGGAATATCAGTCTCAGAAAAGATCCCTGTGCCCAGATTTTTTGGTTCTGTTGCTCTCCTTGTGGAGCTCCTGTCCCCTCCACATCTTACTATCTCCCTCTTCTTTCATAAGATTCCCTGTACTCTGCCCAAAGTTTGGCTATGAGTCTCAGCATCTGCTTTGATACCCTACTAGGCAGAGTCTTTCAGAGGCCCTCTGTAGTAGGCTCCTGTCCTGTTTCCTGTTTTCTCCTTCTTCCAATGTCCACCCCATTTGTCTTTCTGAGTAAGGATTGATCATCTTACCCAGGATCCTCCTTCTTGCTTAGCCTCTTTAGGTGTATAGATTTTAGTATGTTTATCCTATATTATATGTCTAATATACACCTATGAGTATGTACTGTGTGTGTGTGTTTCAGCTTCTGGGATACCTCACTCAGGATGATCTTTTCTAGTTCCCACCATTTGCCTGCAAATTTCATGATTTCCTTGTTTTTAATTGCTGAGTAGTATTCCATTGTATAAATGTACCACAATTTCTGTATTTATTCCTCAGTTGAAAGACATCTGGGTTGTTTCCAGGTTCTGGATACTACGAATGAAACTGCTGTGAACATGGTTGATCAAATGTTCTTGTTGTGTACTTGAGCATATTGTGGATATATGCCTACGAGTGATATAGCTGGATATTGAGGAAAGAAAGTATTGTTTCTTCTATCATTCATGAGAGCAGAAGACTCTAAGCTGTTTCTGTTTGGGGCTCCTAGTATGTTAAAAATAAAGCAATACTATGATCATAACCTCTTTGTATACATTAATGCTTAATGTAATGTGGATTGGCATTGCTATGTTCTAGATGTGAAGTATTCCTCCATAAAATCTCATTCCTTGAAGACTTGGTCCTATGCTGGTGAATGCAACTGTTTGGAAGTTATCTGATTCTGAGGCCTCTGGCCTAATCAATGGATCAATCACTGACAGATTCATAATTTTAGGACATTAGTGGTAGTAAGGAAAACTTTTACAAGTGAGGCCTGGTTAAAAAAAAGCAGGACATTCACTACATCCTGGCCATGAAAGATGAGCATCTCTGCTGTTCAGTAATGCCATCATGGTGTTCTGCCTAGCCTCAGACAAAAGCAATTGATCCAGCAGACCTTGAATTGAAAACTTCAAGACCATAAGTCAAAATAAATCTTTCCTTCTTTCAAATTATTTCCCTTGGGTATTTGTCACAATAATGAGAAGCTATCTAACACACACATGACAAAGCCTTCTTCCACAATATGCTGAGCAATCCTTCAGCAGTCCACAGAGAGATCACTAACAGTAAGAGCGGAAGGTCTCAGTGTGAGCAGTTCTTTAAAGTAGAGGATGAAATAAGTAACCCCTAGGTGCCTACATTTCTTGAACATTGAGTCTGCCAACCCTATCTTGGGCATTTTAGACCAACTTAGAATTGGCTCTGAGTGCCAATTAAAGCCTACAGAGACCCCCTAATTCTAGAGCAGTGGTATAGCCCTGGTAGACACAATGATGTAGACTAAGATCCAGAGAGTCTTAGGTGGCCAAGCCAGGTCTGCTCCATGTAAGATGCTGGGACTGAGGCAAGTGGGGTACTTGACGATGCAGGTGTGGGTGTCACCAGTTCAGAAAGCACCACTCAGATCAAGCGAGATCCTGTGGTTTCAGCACACAGTAAGGAGGTTGCCCCTAGGTCATCCCAGCCAGTCCACATCCTCCGCAGTGCCTCTTGGGATTCATTCTTCCTCCTGAAGGATGCTGCCTCTCCTTTGGGAGAGACTACCTAGCCAACTCTAGCAGGCACACTTGAAGCGAAGAAACCCAATTCCAAAGCATCGTGTTAGGCATTAAAATCAGATTAGTTGGCCTGCCCAAGAGAGCTGGTGAATTTTTCAAAACCAGCCCTGCTCCTCTCTCAGCCAGCTGGTGGGCTGTGTGTTCGTGCTGACAGAGACCACTCATCATACAACGCCAAATTATTAAACAATGTTTAACATTTTAGAAGCATGGTTGGCATTCCTGCCGTATGCTAAGCCTCCCAGTATCTTCAGAAAATCCACAGTCATTGACATATTAGAATACCTTCCTGGCTTTTCCTATCCCTCTCGCTAATACCTTCATGGCCTTTTCCATCCCTCTGCCTCCTGAGAGCAGCTTTGCTGTAGACCCCAGGACACACTCATTTTTCCCCCCTTAAGAATTCCTTCCTAATCTATGTGGTCTGAAACCTCTACAAATCAGATGATTTGAACCCCGGTTCAGCATTTTGCTAGCTGTGCGGTCTTTAAGCCATAGCCACATACATCATTTGTTCGTTCATTTATCCAACTCAGACATTTACTGAGCACAGTGCTTTGTTCTTGGTTGTGTTCCTTTAGATTCCTGTTCTCTCAAAAGTAGGCAGTCAGGAGAGTCAGACATTAAGTGCATTACTAAATAACCAATCATTTGAGTTAGTTTTGACAAGGGAGATACAGAGAATGACATGATACTGGGGCCATGCTACGTCATGGCTTAGCTGGCCTTCTAGGGAAAGCATCTCTCAGAAGGCCAGTCAGGTAGAAAGATGCTCCCCAACACACAATTCTGCGTGGCAATAAGATAATAGAGGATTCTTTTCCAAAGTTCACTTGGAGGCATAGTGTTTCCTTATTGTGTGTGTTCCCCAAACCAGGTCAGATGGCCTTCCCAGTTACACACAGACATAAGAAGAGTATGACCAAGTAGATTCTGTCTAAGTGATGTCATTAACAGGAGGAGAAACACACTCAGTTGTTCACAGTTGGGTGTGCATGCATCTCAATGTAGGTGGGGTTCCTAGATTGTTTACATGTTGTATTGTTTGGAGAGGTGTGTGTACACATAGTACCCCAGGGCAGAGTCCTAGGCTACCAAGTACAGATAAAGGATGAGTGCATAGGTCAAAGTAAATGGAGACCCAAGTTCTTAAGCTATCCCATATGCTTGGCCTGCCTCAAGGCAAGGCAGGGCCTAGTTGCATAGATCTGTAAGTTCTGTGATCTTTGTTGGAGCATTGTCTCTAGGGACTTTCTGAAGTTAGAAAAGACAAGGAAGGGTCTGAATATTGGTGTCTGAATATCTCAAGAACCCAAGTATCCCAGAGGGAACTTGGGCAGAGCTAAGAAGAGTAGTCTTACAAGTGGCATGATGCCATGGAAGGCTGGTACTGCTGAAGCAAGGCACCTGCGGTGCCTAGGTCATGGGCTGAGAGACTCATCGGGACTTGGACATATTAGGGTCCCTCAGTGATCAAGGAAGTTGTTTCAGGTTCCAGGTTACAACTGAAAGGGCCATGCACACAGACCTCATGTCCTACCAGTGATGAAGTCTTTCCTGAGCCCTTCATGGTAAATACACCACAGGGCCTGATGTCCATACTGCTTATGTTCTGCTTTGTCACCTGGCTCTATCCTCCTGTTTCACGTGTGTTCTGTATTCTTCCCCATGAGTTTGTCAGACTGACACCTATCGTGGCCACAGCTGTTGCCTGGGCATCTTGCTGGGTTCTTATCTGCCCTGTGTTCCTTCTGTCACCCCAAGGCGGGTGTGTTCTGGGGGTTCTAGCCTTCTTTTTCCCTTTGCTACTCAGCTGGAGGAGCTCAGGTCTGAGCATCCATTCCCTCTATGGGAACTGGGACACTCTCCTATCTATCTTCCTACTTTCTGCTTCATCCATTAGGACTCAGGGTTGTACAAGGGATGCATATGGGGACCATGTATCTAGCTGTCCTCTCTGAGGCCACCGGTGGGCAGAGCAGCTGGCCCATGCCCTTCCTGCCACCAACAACCCTCAGCCCCAGGCCCCTTCTCCCTGACTTCTTTGCTGGGCTTGGTCAGCCACATTCTGGCTCTGTTGTTTCCCTTTTCTGAGAAGTTCCACACATTCTCTGCAGACAATTCCTGCTGGTCCTTCAGCCCTTATGTTGGTCACTTCTGTGAGGCTGCTGCAAGTATCTTCAGATACATTCAGAGTGCCATGCTAGCTGCTGAAGTTCTTTTTGATACACTTTTTGATATGCTGGCTTAAGTCATCTGTTGGCAGGCCTTTCTTTCTCCTCTCCTCCTCTTTTTCCTACTCTTTCCTCCCCCACCCCTGACCTATGCTAGGATAGCTGGCCTTGCTTTTCCTAGCTTAAAGTATGAAATAGATATGAGATGATATAAGAAAAGTGTTTAAAAACATGTCTGGTTGGTCCACAGCAAGCACCAGATAAAATTAGCTTTTATTATTCACTCTTTTATTTTATATAATGATATTGTAAACTTTAACATATTAATTAGTTCAATGAATATTAACTGTGTGCCTACTATAAAGCCATGCTAGGCTCAACATCTAAAATCAGATGTTGATTATAGCCTCCAGGATAATCCAAGACCAAACGAACAGCCTATGCAGAGGCCCTGTGGAGGGCTGGGAGCAAAGCATGGCCATCCAGAGATGAGAGGGAGGCTAGTGTTGCCAAAGCAGAGGGGGGTAGTGAGCAAGAAGGCATGGCCAGGAGCCAGTGGAGCCTTTATTTTAAAATACTGAGAAGAATTTGGAGAAATAGTTCAGTTGGTAAAAGCAAAGAACATGCCATGTGGGCATAAGGACCTGAGGACTGAGCTCCATGACCCATGTAAATCCCGGTAGGGTAAAATACGCCTGTGGCCCTAGCCCTTTTAAGATGAAAAGGGAGGCAGAGACAGGAGAGTAGCCTGAAGCTTGTAGGCCAAGTAACCTGGTATACACTATGGGGACACAAGGTAGAAGGCAAGATATAATTGATACCTGGGCATGTGCTCACATGTCATACACAGCATGACATGTGCATATCTACACAGCCCATCCCCTCTCCTACCCTTCACCTTCCCCCCCCAAAAAAAAAAAACTGTAAAAGATTAAAAGAGTGAGAAGCTGTTGAACCCAGGCTAGTACAACCAGATTTGTCCAGCTTCAAATTGGGAATATTAAGGCTATCTAGGCCATGTTCTTTGTATGACTAGATGAAGAAGGGGTGTGTTGATTAATATCAACAATGACTGCAAGTAAGATGACTTGCAGTCTTCTGTCTTCAAGGCACTGTTCTAAGGGCTCCATGTATGATGATTAATGGAATCCTTCCGGTAACCCAATGAGGTTTTTTGTGTTTTCATGCTGCTGAGGAGGACAGTGAGGGACAGGGAGATAACTCACCCCATCACAGAGCTGGTGAGGGTGGCCAAGATCCCCCACCCCAGCTTTGGTCCTGGGACCCAAGGAACCAACATTGTTTAGGAAGCAGGTAGGGAGCACCGTGTCTTATCTTCAGTCGTGTCTCCAGTCGTGAAGACTGCTCCTCCACTGTGTGTGCACTCAGCATTGTTAATTCTCATTAGAGTCACCCAATTAGAGATAATCCAATCAAGCCCAGCTCTGCAGCCTGAGGTTCATCCAGACTTCCAGTGCCTTCCACTTTTCCCGGCAGTATAAAGATGGATGTCTTCTCCAAATGCTTGGAAGCCATGCAGACATTGATTTTTTTTTTTTTTTTGTAATGGGAGAGCCAGGAGTTTCATTAGGATGTGAAGCTGGAGTCTCCTCTTGGTGGCTGTTTGCCCTGTGCTTTTTGCTAACAAGTAATTGGTTTCAGATCACCAGGTGACATTGCTTTGCAAATCAGATCTCTGCTGCACAGTATAAGCATCCCTCCTTGGGAGGCCTGTGACCTTCCTGACGACACTGGCTTGAGCAGCTGCCACTTAACTTGTCAGCTTTAACCTCTGACCCCATTTTTTTTTTGACCACAGAATCCCTGAAGTTGGACTTTTCTTCTTTTGATTTTCCTTTCAGTCATATTCTCCCCAGGGGAATGAGCAAGCTATGTTGGCAGTTTGGCAATCACCTGTTTACAGCGCTTTCAGTTGAGTTCGAACTGTGAGCTCCTTTGAAGCAATCACTCCACATTATGGGCATGCAAGAACAATTTAAGCACTTTAAAAAAAACTATGCAAGCCACCCAGGGTCTTTCCTTCCATCTTACTGTGAGCATTATCAGGAGATGGGGGAAAGCTGATGCGCTGAAATCAGTGAAGGGAACTCTTAAAGGCATAATGGAATGCTAATTAATTGGGGCCAAGGAAAAAACTGGGGATTTAAGGAGAAACATGGTGGTTTGGTTTGCCTTGCTTTTAGAGCCTGGCAGGGACTGCACAGGAGAAGGAGGGACTGAAATTTGCATTTGTTTTGAAAATCAAGAGCAAAACCTCTTATGGGTTGACATTTTCAGCAATTGGATTATTGGTTAGCTCAATTCTAAAGGTCCCTACCCTCATCCTGGGCAATTTCTAGTTTGTTTTAGTGGGATATTTGTGAATTTATTTTTGAACATAAAGAAAATACCCTAAAGAAGCAATGTAAGGATTCTTGGGAAGGAGAAGAGTAGATAATTATGATTGGTAAGTCAAATCATGTGCCATCATGGTCCTAGGTTTGTCAAGATAGATGAATCAGATGCCCAAAACTTAAGCCTTAGCAGAAAATCCAGGAAGCAAGTGCAACAGATAATTTTAGAATTCTTCCTCAAATTGAAGCATCAACCAAGGACTGTGCATGAACTGGACCTAGACTACCTACCTATACAGATGTAGCAGAAGGGCAGCTTAGGCACCTTATGGGTCCTCTAGTAAAAAAAAGTGGGGACTCACTTGCCAGCTTATTGATCACTTCCCCCTGATGGCAGGACTGCCTTGACAAGCCACAGGGGAAGAGGACAGGCTCAGTCCTGATGCAACTTGATGAGCTATTATGGATGGGATAGGGGGCTCCATTTTTTTCTGAGAAAAAGGGGAAGTGAGGGGGACAGGAGGAGGGATAAGGCTACAAGAAAAATATAGAATTAAAAAAAAAGAGAATTCTTCCTCAAACTTTTGTGCATACGAGACACCATGCTGCTTGATCTCTAGAGCTGACCCTGCAAATAAGGGATACTTGTTCCTTCTACAGATAGGAAAACTGAGGCTTAGAAATGCTGGGCACCAGGTAACATAGCAAGGGGTGGCGGATGTAGGGCTTTTGTTTTTGTTTTATTTTGATGGCTTTTGACACAGAGTCTTGCTAGGTAACCCAGGCCAATTTAGAACTCAATGTCCTCCTTCCTCTGCCTCCCACGTGCTGAGATGGCAACCATCCACCATCACATCTGGCTGGGTATGGGGCTTTTTCCAACCCCAAAGTCTACCTCATTCTTCTTCCTACTCCCCTCACAACTCAAGAGTTCAAAAGATGAAGCATCCTTTCCTCCTCAGGGAGGAGCCTCCTAAAAGGTTTCCCAGATGGGATGACGGGTCAACAGAGCAAGTAGTGCCATCTTGAATTATATGACAGATTACAACTGAGAGGCTGAGAGCAGAGGAGAGGCGAGGATGCCTGAGGAGGTGGCAGTGTGGTCGGTGCTTTGGAAGTTGCACAAATGGGTCATAAAGTTGTAGCAAAGGGGAGTAATGATTGCAGGAGTGAGAGACAGGGAGACTGACAGCACAGCTTTTACAGCTTTCAAGTGCATCTGTCCCGGGCACTCACAAGCTATTTCAGCACTCACAGTGTGAAGTGTGTCATTGGTAAAAAGTCTAGACAACATAATGGCTTTTCAGCACACAGCACAGAGTGCTGATCTCCAAATCACAGGTGGGCACTGGCAACTCTCCCCGCCATCGGTCACCTCGTCTTTCAAATGGCAACCTCTTTCACTCTGAGAATATTGAGGGCAGATCGATGTGGAATGGACAGCAAGGGGTTGCCCCTTACCCTTTTGCCCATTCCAATTCCCATTGTCCCATGGGGCCAAGCGAATAGAGTGCTAGCGGAAGGAGGTTTAAGGTGAGTTCAAAGAGTCCTTTGAGCCCCTGGGATATTCAGGAACAATAAACGTTGCCACCCGAAGGTCACACATCATCAGGGAACCAGCCCCAGGTGTTTGTCCCACACCAGCTCACAGAACCATTGCGGCAAGCCCATCAAGTGTTTTGTTCTTACCTCCTCTTCCATTTGAGAAAAAGAGCTCAATACTGACAAAGCCAAGCCCCGAAGGGTGTGCAGAAGTGAAATTTCTGGAGTTTAATTCAAAACCACACATTCGTCACCATCCAGGAGACCCACGGTCCCACACCCACACCCACAAATACCCCAACCTCCTGACCTGCTTTTTCTCTTCCTGGATGCCCTGCAGTTGCTCCTGGAATCATATTTTCAATCCCTGACCTTGGAAAGATATCAGGATATCCTCAGAATTCAGACACATTGGTTATTACTTATTAAGCTTTCTACCTGATGCACCCTTCTAAGCCTGAGAGAGAGCAGCTTATTGGGTAGATCTTGCCATGTACCACCTCCCTGGGCAGAAGGAGCAGAGTGGGATAGCCTGTAACATTATCCAATTAGCTTTTATTTTTCCTTAATAATACAATCTAAAAACATAAAGGAAAAGCCAAAATCTTAGTCTTTTGCTTATGGGTCGAAATTTCTACCCTTTGCTTAAACCCATGATATCTAGGAACTCAGTGGGTCATTAGCCATCATGATGCTGTTCCAGGGGCCATGGTTCCCACACTTTTCTGTTGTTCTTACACCAAGTCCATTTGCTGGTACTGTGCCTGTTTGGGCCCAGGGCAGTATAAATGTCTATCTCCCCCCGAAGGAAACCAGAATGTGTCTCCAGGGTAAGCCTGACGCTTACCTGAGCAATATTTCTGAGAGAGCCCCTGGTTGAATTCAACTTCTGTAACCACAGTTAGATGTGAGACAGACTGCTTTCCAGCCTATCCCAAGGAAATTAGAGTGTTCCAAAGGACAGACAGTCTTAGGGCAGGGTCAACATGCAAAGGACAAGCAAGTGACCAACCGCTGAGGAGGGAAGGGGTGAGGTCAGGGAAGGCACCCTTCACCAACCACCCTGGAGCCTTCCTACAGTCATAGGGATTACATTCAGAAGCTGGGCAGCCATCTGTGACCTAAGTGAATGAAAGCACCTGCAAAATCCTGGGAAGTCTTCATGCCCACCCCAGTCTGCAAGTGCAGCTCCCCACTGCACCTGTGATCTCCCAGTCAGTCACAGACCCTGTAATTGAGCAAGGTAAATGCCAAGAGGGTTTGCTTGGGAGAAATCACGTCTGAACTAATTAATGACTCTAGAGCTATCAGCCAGGTTCCTCTGATTTAAAGCCCCACAGAACAATCCTTGTTAATTGAGTTTGATTGTATTTGCTCTTTTAATTAGTAGACAAATTATGAAAATGTTTATTTGTTCATGCAGACGCTGCTATCCTCTCACCAGTGTGGCTTGTTTTGTCTTCCACACGAGCCAAATGCAAACCCTTCCGTTGTCTCCTCCATCTTACCCTTCCATTATGAAACTGATTTCTGATTGCTCAAAGGAGATTAAAAGGTTCAACGGTCCTGGGGTGCATCCACCAAGTAGTTGTTTCCTGAGGATTGGACTTCCTCCAGCAAACTGCCTTTCATGGGGTCTTCCAGATACTACTTCTGAATAAACATCCCAAGCTGGGGCTGGTATCTCTCAGCAGTCACATTCCAACTGCTATGAGCAATTTCGGGACAGGCATTCAAAGGGGATGCCTTCATCTGGCTCATCAAGTTCTGAAGGAACTTGAAGATTTTATATGCAGTCCTTCATTCAATAGGTAATTACTGTATGCCAGCTTTGCAGGGGATGAGTAAAATAGAGGTAAGTGAACCCCACCCCTGTACTTCGCACCCAACTGGTAGTCAGGCAAGTGGACATATGATTACATTCTGGGTGTGAGCAGTGGCCTAAAGGTCACAGGACCACATGTGAGGTCAGGGCATGGAAAGGACTCTTACATCCATCTGAGAGCATCAAGGCCTGGTGGAAAACTGAGATGGTGTCAGTTCTACCAATAATAGCTGCTTGAACTTGAGTGGGCCTCAGTGTGGGATTGAGATCAAGTCCACATCTAATAGCACATGCCAGAGGTCTCCCATGGCACAAACACCAGTAAGGTCTTGCTAGACAATGCCCTATTCTCTTGAACACTGATTCTTCTTTTTCATGAAGCCCTTTCTTTGGGCCCAAAGAAAGGGCTTCATGAAAAAGCCCTTCGTTGCTATCTGTTAGTGTCCTATCTCCACGTCGACACTCAATTGCAAGTCATTTTAATTGTGTGCTGACTTTGTTGGTATGTATCTCGGTTCTTTCTGAGCAGTAGAGGGATGCAAACAAGTACTCTGCAAACACCTAAGTGAGGGGTGATTGAAGGGAGTGGGGTCACACCTTTCCCAGGCGTGACCCTGAAGTGTGATCCAATGTAATCGCCTCAGAGATGGATGATAGTCTAACCTGTCACTGTGTCTGTGAAGTTAATATTTCACTCAGTGGAGGCGTTGCTAAATCGTTATCCCACTCAGCTTTTAAAGAGACACCTCATCTCCCTATCATCATCATACTCCAGGGTTTCAACTCACTGTGATTGCAAAACACCTGCTGCAAAATAATGCCATAGAGAGATAGTCAGTCAGGTGTTGAGACAATGGGGAAATTGTCTCACTGCGCAGACATTCAAGAAATCAAGAAAGAAAAATTCTTGCTGTTAGGCAGACTCACGATGCAGTAAATTATTAACAATGTTTCTTTCCTTTTGAAAGTTTTAGTGATTTCCCTAATTATTACATCTTTTTATAAACAAGAGTCCCCTGTAATAAAACTAAGCCTCAACTGTGCAAGCAACAATAATCTCCATGAATTATGGGAAAGAAGTGCTAAGTGTTCTGGATTACACAAGTATAAATGGCCCTCTCTTCTTGCACTATTTATCGAACGTGTATGTCATTCAGAAAGACTAAGTCTCATTAATACATGTATGAAACTGTTTGAAAATAAAAAATAAATTAATTCCCTCAAAGACAACCACAGGCGGTACACATTCAGGCTATCTTCTGGGAGGGCCCTATTGATAAGTAACCTCAAGTGACTGCAAGCCACAGTTTTGTGGTGTAACCTTAGGTACAAAGGCCAGGAAGTCGGGAGGAGGCGTTTGAAGCCATAGACTGGCCACAGCCTCCCAACCAGGTCTACCTCCTTCCGAAAGATTCCATGCTCAGTTCCAGTCTGCACAGGGGAGTGTGCCTTCTGACAAAAGGCCCTCCAGCCTAGCAGTCTCTGGTTACTAATTCCAGAATCAGGCCTGCAGGTGACCAGCTAATTTAGGGGACACCAGCCTCACTGGCCTTGGTGCTTTTCATGTGCAAAACAGAAAGTCTATCTGCCTGGGCTTGCTTAAGACCAGTGAGACCCAAATAGGATTTGTGCATAACAAACCTTGGAAACTCAACTCGTTGTTTAAATCCTGTAAAGCTTGCTACTGTTCTCACTGACTCAAAGTATGATGGCTAAAGAAAGAAGGCAGTGTTGGGGTTCGTCTTAAAGATCCAACTGTGTTCTCCTTTATAATTGCCAAAGGCTTCCCAGCTGCATGGGAGGATGCATAGTGCCTTCTGCTCTTGTAACTTGAAATGGAAACTTTAAGAGACCACACCGTTTTTTGCTGATGAGATCTTGGATTAATTGCTCAGTACATGAAAGCCAGGGCCTCCTGTGCTGACGTGCAAGCAGTGTGGTTATCAGTCATGTGGTTCAGTGGTGAGCAGCTCACTCATCCCATCATGACCCCGGTGAACCAGATATAACCTATATGCCGGAGAAACGAGACTCTCCCCATCTTCACTCAAGAGCAGTGAGGTGCACAGAGTTTGGGGACCTGTGTGCAAAGTGAACCGCAGGGGAAGCGAAAGAGCCGTGCAGCCTGGCTCCAGATCCTCTACCTGCATTACTTGCATGCAAGACAACTTCAGGATGTCTTGAGTAGAGGGAGACATGTGATCCAGCAAAGTAGCCAAGGGGTTATGAAACCTCGTGAAGGTCCAAAGAGAAGCATGAGAAATGAGGAGGTGGTGAGATGAAATTCTGGGCTGTGGAGAGAGCGGGCAAGGTCGGGCTCAGTGAATGATATTAGTGATCAATTCTGAAAACAGTAATACTGTAGGTATTATTAAATAGAATGGCTGACATAAATATCTCCATGTGCTAGCACGTCCAGAAACTGTATGGTGAAGAGAGTGATCCAGAGCCCTTCAGGTTTTTTTTTTCAGAGCCACATCTGCTGGGGAACTGCAGGTGTATTATTTAGTAAGTATACACATAGCTCCTGCTCTGCACATACACTTACAATGTAGTACTGGGTGGGGGGAGCAGGATGAAAAGTGAAAGACACGAAATTAATTTTTAAAAGCAATTCACTCTGCAAAGTAATCTATTTTCTAAGTTGGTAGAGGACAAGATTGACTTAATACAGCTTTCCTTCCTTTGGTAAACTGTGAGATTTCTGCATATTATTCCAAGAACCTACATATCAGAGCCAGGGAGGGTTTGTACTTTGGGTCATATTATTTTTGGATTTTCTAGTGTTTGCTAACTTTACTGTGTTGGTTGAGTTCATTTGTATTCAAACTTGTTTCTTCATCAGTAAAATAAGGATGATAATAGGCTTAGATCAATTAGGATTTTTACAAGTTTAAAAGTACTTCCAATTTACACTGAATTAAGAATTACCACTGCAAGATGCCTGGAGGCTGGCAAGCAGATCTGAAGCGGCATCACAGGCCCCTGTCTCCTTTCCCATGAGCTTTCTCACTCACGGCATAAAACCAAAAGGCAGGTCCCCTGAGATTACAAGATGGCCACCAGGGCTACTTTAACCTAAGTGCCTCTCCTGTCACCTGGCATGTGTCCTCATCTTTAGTTTGTCTAAGTGACAGTGGCCAGGGGAACTTCAAACACTAGTCTGCTTCCTAACACAGTGACTGCTCCAAGGGGGTCAGAGGTGAGCTGATTGCAGAACAAATAAGGCCCTGACTGGGAAGGGAGGGGGAAGTAAATTCTGAGGAGCCAGAAATGGCATCTACTGCAAGTAGATAAAGTTTGTCCAGGAAATAAAACCGGATATGTGGGAGGTTCAGAGCTTGTACCTTAGCATGGTTGTAGATCACTCTAATGATAGGCAAAGGTGCAAACCCCTTCTAGGAATTTTCATCTGCCTGTTTCGAATAATGATCGCCTTGCTCTTTTGAAACATGCCCTGGGCAAACATTCTACTGATGCTTTGGAAAAGTGGCAACCCAGTCACCTCAGAGAAAAGACTTATGCTGCAAACCCCTCGCCGCTGCTTCACAGCTTCTCTATTTATTGCAAAGTGTAGTCCCAGCACTCTTTGAACATTGTGTTCTAGTGTCCTAAACAAATGCCCTTGTCCCACTGTGAGATGCATTCACATCTGAGAGTGTCATTGTAGAGCCTGGAGTATGCTCGAGTCTGGCTGTAGGCACTGATGCGTGTCTCCTTCCTTCATCTCAGCGGCTCTGACAGTTCCTCTGCTCAAGTGCCTTTTAGTAATCCTGCATGTTGTACACCAGCACAAGACTCTGGCAACTGCACCCAGAGGAGCCCTGTTGCCAGGACAACTGCCTACCTGGAGATCCCTGACTCCCGGTGTTGGAGAGGTAGGGTTTATCCCCATTTATAGTTATTACAGTTATAGCCAGTAAGCAGGAAACCAGAAAGAGCCACCACACTGGACACAAACATGGACGTAACAGCCAATCATCTTTACGTGAAGGGGAGAAGCCTAGTGGTGGGGCTGATAGCGCACACAGTAGGGCGACAAGATGTGTAACTGACTTGGTGACTACAAGCGACACATGTCACGTGCTCCAGGGTATACTTTGCCCCTACTGGCACTGAGCACACAGTTTTCGATTATCTCCACTACTGAGAGCTGGTGCCGCTGATCAGACCCCAATAGGAAATGTCTCCTCCTTTTTGTTTGTAAGGGAAGCAGTGTGTATGTGATGGGGGGAGCATTTCTGTATCCTCTTGGTTATAAAGAATTCCAAACCAAGTACATTAACATGGCCTGAATTATGTTAAAACTGTGGAATGAGCATCCTGGGGGCGGGGAGGGGGAGGCAAGCATGGCCACAACCAGCTTCAGGAGTAGAAAGTGAAATGATGGAAGTGAGCAAAGCAGAAATAGGGGAGACAGGATCTCTAAGAGCCTGGAATGCTGATGCCTGCTGTTTGTTGAAAGGGGAAAAGGTGTGACGTAAAATAGGATATAAATAACTTTCTGGGGTGCCAGGGAGTAACCCTCCACCCAATGACTCATACGAAGGCTATATTGGGAGCATTGGTGAATACTCAATCTTTTGGAGGTATGGAGCTGACATCAATGGGCTTGGTCACAAAGGGCAAATATCAAGTGTGGTTTGGTGATCCCTGGAGAGTCACTGTGGATGAGGCTGGCTTCTCTTAGCATGCAGGGCATGTGGGTGGAGCACAGCTTGTTTCTGGAGCTGGGCTCAGTCCTAGAGCTCTCTTACCTTAAGAGTCAGTCCAGCTTACTGTGTAAGCCTTTCTGCCTGCTTTTTTGTGTGACTCCTGCCTGGCCACTCTGTGTCTCTCAGCTCCACACTTGTCTCTTCCTCCTTCTTTTGGCCAATCTTGTCCACTCCATGCACTGTCTACTCCATCCCTTGCTTCCGAAAGCTTAGTAGTTACACACCTGCACAGGCTGTTGCTTCTTCTCAGCCAGCTTGAGAAAGCTCAGTGGAGACCTGAAATAGGATCATGTGCACTGCCTTTAAGCCAACTGTCTTAGTTAGGGTTTTATTGCTGTGAAGAGGCATCATGGCCATGGTAATGCTTATAAAGAAAAACATTTAATTGAGGCTGGCTTATAGTTTCAGTGGTTTTTGTCCATTATTATCATGGCGGGAAGCATGGTGGCATGCAAGCAGACATGGTGCTGGAGAAGGGGCTGAGAGTTCTATATCTGGATCCACAGGCAGCAGAAAGAGATTGTGAGTCAATAGACCTGACTTGAGCATCTGAGACATCAAAGCCCACCCCCTAGTGACACACTTCCTCCAACCAAGCCACACCTACTCCAACAAAGCCACACCTCCTAATAGTGCCACTGCCTATGAGCCTATGGGTCCATGTTTATTCAAACTACCATACTATTCCTTACATGTTCGCTATGCATGTTATCAGTGAGGATTTGTACAGGGATGCGAGGAGCTGTGGGCCAGAACACCTCACTGAGAATCTGCTGTCCCCCGATAGCCAATGTCACAGTACTTGCCAGTGGGAACTGAATGGGAAGAGTTCTGGCAAATGCATTCTCCTAAAATTTCTACTATTTTAATGATCAATATAGTTAGGTTCTCAAAGTATCTTCCTTGTGCCTGGCTTCCATGGATTCCCAGAAATGGAAGGCTATAAGGCTACAGCCTTATCTACTTCAAGTATAGAATTTGGCCTAGTCCTAGTCTACTTCCTGATGCTATAAAAGAATGCCTGAGACAGGAAAAGTTGCAAACAGCAGAGGCTGATTTGACTCAAGGGTCTAGAGTCTGGAAAGCTCAAGTGGGAAAGGGGGCCATCCTTGGGAAGAGATTCCTTCCTGTGGTAACACAGAAAATGATACCACATGTGTGCAATAGAGGTAGAAAGAAGGGGTGCTGGGATCCCCTTTTATAACCAATTCACTCTTCCAACAATGGTCTCGATCCACTTAGGAGACCATTGCCCTTGTCTGTCACATCTGAAATATCCCACCTTTCCCTCGGGGGAGGAGGGATTAACTATGGCCATTAACACTCAGTGTTAGTTTAGAGGGAACTATTCCCAAAATTCCATACTCCTTCTTTGACCTTCCATAGCATCAACTCGAGAAACCCTTAGGGCAAGGAGCATTCTGAGGGACAAAGCATGAGTCCTAACTTCGTTCCAGTTAGGGAAAAGAATCAGAACCACAATGTTGAGGAGAGATGGGAGCTTTCCTGGGGACTCATGCATTGCTGATATAAGTTAGACACTCTCACTCAGACATAGACATAACCAGAGGCAACTTCCAGATCGGGACACCGAGCTTAGGAGTGGCGCTGCGTCTCATGCCTGTGCACTAGCTCGGGCAGCTGAGCAAATATCTACCTCTTCCTGTGGCAAGCTCTGCACAGAGGCCAGGGGATACAAACATAGATAAGTTGTGTCTGCCTAAAAGACCGCAGGGTCCAGTGAAAAAGACAGAAAAGAACACAGACAAATGTGAGGCCACATGACAGATTCTGAGTGAGGACCATCTCACAGAATTGTGGTACAGAGGAGGAGTCTCCTCAAACCAACCTGAGGGAAGTGACATTCAGAGAAATCCCTCAGGCAGATGGCATCAAACTGTGCGCAGTGTTCAGAAGGAACCCATTTGTTAGCATTTGTTGTTGAACCTTAAAAGTACATGCACTAAAAGATTGCCCTAAATGCAGGTTGTAAAACAGACAGGATATGCACAGGGAAACACCATGTACCTCAGATGTACACATCCATCAAAACACTGTCATCCCTGGAATCCCCGAGTTCCATTTGTAAAGCCTCCATGGGATTTATGAGTTACAAAAATGTATCAATTACAAGTGAAAAGAGGGAGAGGGAGAGAGAGAGTGTGTGGGGGGGTCCCCTGTCTGCAAGCCAGCATCCCTGCCACACAAAATCCTGTTTCCCCAAGCAGAAGAGTCTCACCGCCCAGAAAGTCATGTACATTATCTGAATTAAAATCTAAGGGACAAACAAAAAGCATACTGCATGCTGGGTTGATTTTCTCTAATGATGTGGTCCGTGCCCTCTTTTGGGGGTGGGAAGTTATTACAGCCATAAATATTTGTAATTCTTTTCTTTATGCATTCCATTTGTTAACAGCACCACAGGGTGGGTGCTGTGCTTGAGAAAATAAGAACATCGACTACTGGGCACTAAAGAGAGACATCCAGCCTGGGAGGGGTCTCCTACCTGAGTAAGCTTCACCAGTAGAGGCTTTCTGGGTTCTTGATGATACTTTTTCAGCACAGCTCTTATGCATGCTGTCACAGTTGCCATGAGCTCATCTATGCATCAACCCTGTGTCTGGAAGATGCTATTTCCTTGGCTCTTACCGTATCCCTGCTCAAGTTCAAACCAGACAAAATCCCAGCATAGAGAAGGGGAAGTGAGCACAAAGTCCCACCCCTAATCAAGATGCTATTTGCAATTGGTAGCTTCTGGGGTAGTGGAAATCAGTTTTCTTCAATACAGTGGCATTGGGTATATCAAATTGGGTATATCAATACCAAGGCAGGCCTCATGCTCAGGAATAGTTGGCCAATACAAAGTGGATTCCAGTTTTTAGGGGTTTTTTTTCCATTTTGTTTGTTATTGTTGTTGTTATGCTTCATTATATTATTCTTTATTATATTGTTATTTATTATGCTTTATTATGTTAAGGATTTAGGGCCTTGTGGAACTTGAAGGAGGGGAAAGAATATGACAAATAATATATTTTATGAAGTTTCTTTAAAGATATTTTCAATTGCCAGTAACAAAAAGTCCAAGTCATCTATAAACAATAAGCCAAGAATGTTCTCTTATTTAATGCAAAGGTTGATGGTTGGATGGCTGGGGATGAATTCAGACCTCATTAACATTAGCCAAGGATCTATGTTCTCTTGTTGGTTCCTGGTCTTAGACAAGCCTTGTTCTATTTCTTCCAAAAGTGGCTTCAGCAGTTTCCAACTCACACCCTCATCCAACAATGCTCAAAAGCAATGTACAGAAGCATATCTCTTCTGATATCAATAGCTTAGATATCATCTCTCTCAAAAAAAAAACATAACTAGATTTGTGGAAGATACCTGGATAAAAGTGTCTGTCATAGCTCTATAAATACCATGTTATGGTAGGGCTAAGCCTTGGTTCTGCCAAATCTTCCCTACACGTTTGAAAAGTATTATGCGCACATTGGCTCTACAGGAAAGTTTGGTACAAATTAAAAATAGTTATGTGGAGCTCGGTTCTTCAAAAGGCATCATGCTTATCCATACTCACTCTTCAATACAGACACGGCCACTTTAATATAAGTTATTTTTAAAAGAAAATAATTTAACTAGTTATAATAGAACTCTAGAATAATCAATATCATACCCTCTGCATCTATAATAATGAAAATAAGTTTACATATTATTATACAATGTTGAGTGGATAATATAATGATGAATATATCCCACAATGTTTCCACTTAGGAAAGCAAAGATAGATATAAAATTAACAGTGGAAGAGTATGGACCAGAAGTAGACAAAAGAAGATGGTAAGCTTGTGAGATTGTAGAAGGTTGATCAGCTGGTTTCTCCTTTCTGTGATTACATGTTTACTCTCTCCACAGGAAGAAAAACAAATTCCTGTAAACTAATGATGCTTAGCTTGACCCCAGAGGATACCTGCTTGGCAAGGACAGACATGTATATTTATTTGTTTCTGTTCCTTCCAAATCAATGTGAAGAGGGAGTCTGGACTTGGTGTGAAAGTCCCTTCATCTCGTGTATTTTAAACAGTTTTATTGAAACAAGTGAGGGATCAGGTAGAAAACATGTCTGTCCTGAGAACACATCATATCAACTAGAAGTGACACTGCAGGGAAGGGAGCCATAGAAATGTAGGCTTAGGGACTTTTCTTGGGGTGAAAGCATGCAAAAAAGAATGCTTATGACTGAGGAAACCACAGCTAATGTCTGGGGTAAACTTACAGGGATTGGCATGTGTCGTTGTTAGGGAAGATTTGCTTTGATTATGAAGAGCTTATGGAATTGAGATTGGCCTGCAAACAAGAAACCTGATGGGAAGGATCAGGAGTAGAATTGTCAGAGGCCGGTATGGTGTGTAAGTGGAGAGCAAAATGACCTCACCACAGGCTGCTTGGCTCCACAGGCTGCTTGGCTAGTTTTCTCGCTGCTGTGACCAAATACCTGAGAAGAAGCAGCTACAGGGAGGCCTGTGGGTGAAGAAGAACTACTGTTGGTCATAGCAGGAAAGGCATGGCAGTAAGAACTCATAAGGGCCAAACGCACCGCGTCTTCCCTCAAGGAGAGAGAGGGGAGGACTGTTGAAACGCAAGGCCCTCCACCCAGTGACGCACTTCCCTCGTGAGTCTCCACAGAGAGACCCCAAAACAAGGGCCTCAGCTGGGGGCCATTTGTCCTCACACAGGAGCCTATGGGGGATGTTTCACACCCAAAGCAGTGGGTTACTCATGCACACACTCCCTTCTTCAAAGATTCTCAGGAGCACACCTTTCCTCTTTACGGTTCTTTCCTACAGTGCCATCTCAGGGCAGCGTAACCAACCCTGATTGTGTCAGGCCTCACCCTCATATTCCAACAGTCTTCACCCTCTGTGTGCTGTACCTGCCATGCTACCTTCGTTCTTCCGAGCCCTGGATACTCCCTGGCCTTTTAAGGCTCCCCAGAATGTACCGTTTCTATAGCAGGATGAATCTCTGTCACTGTCCAAAGCATTTCATGAATTAGTAACTGATCACCTATGGCTTCTGGGGGAGTGGACTTGGCGGAGAGGCTTGGCAAGACAGGAAGAAGGAGTTTTTCAGAGCATGTCTGTCTGAAGCTTTCTTAGACAGTTGTTCTGCCAACTATCACAGTCCTTCAAGGCTCTGTACTAACTCATGCTTCCATGACACCAAGGAAAAGCTAACTGTGACAGTACTGGAATTTCCCGTGTGTATCTTTTCATTACTGTAGCTTTTTCTGGGCTCAAATGATCAGCTCTGATTAGTTAAGATGTGGAGATTGGCATATGAAGAGAGAGAGAATATGAAATTTAGGTCTATGGTGCATTCCTTCCAAAGACGAGAAAACTTCTCCAAATGCTACCGTCTTCTGAGAGAGGAAGGATTACTACGTTTAATTGTGTGTGGGTGTGTGCTCGTTTATTAATATATGGAAGTCAGAGGACAGCTTGAAAGACTGGCTTCTCTCCCTCTGCTATGTGGGTTCCAGAGACAAAACTCAGAAAAATCAGCCTTGCCCATAGATATCCTTACCAATGGATTTTTCTTGCCTTCTGAGGGCCACCAGCTTTTCTCCTCAGCTTCCCTCTTCATGAAAGAGGATTTGACATGGTGCTAGCTATGGTCCTGAATGTCATGACATTCTGCTGCTGATGTGGGACCGAAGAGGAAAAGCTCAAAGCTGACTGGAGCCTAAAGCTTTCTTTCTGTTCCTGTGCTTTCAGACAAAGCTCTCCATGACCTGTGCAATTTGGTGTGACATTTTCTTGGACTGACCTCTATAACCATGCTTGCAGTAGACATCTCTTTTAAAAGTTAAAGGTCAATTTCCTAGACGTGAAATATTTTATACCTGACCTTTTATCCATCATTGCTAAGATTAATAAAAACCATTTGCCCTGAAGAGTAACTAAAAAAGAAAAAAAAATATGATTAAATCAAATTACCCGAGGCACAGAAAGAAAAAAACAAAACTTATTAAAGTGATCATGTATGTAGCTCTTTAAAACAGATTTGTATTGTTAAGGAAATGCTAGAAAATATACAAAAGAAGAAGAATGAGGGTGAGCTAACCACATATACACAGACTCAGGGAGGGGAAGAGGAAGATGGAGGATGAGCCAGGGTTAGTTCTTATGGGGAAAACAAAGAATCATTAGCATTAAAACCAAGCTTACTGTGTCCAATCAGTATCTCCTGCTCAGCCTTACACTCTGGTAACAGATCCTTGTATGGCTCTCTACATCATGGTCATTGTTCTGTACTCTTTAGGGACCCAGAGCCTTCTTGAACCTAGATAGAATCCGTGTCCTGCTAGATTCGATTTGAGAATGTCCGTCACCTGAGACTTTCTAGCCACACCTTTCTTATGCTTCTCTTCAAACCTCAGAGAAGGTAGTCAGGAAGAACTCTGATTCACTGCCTGCTATACTCCAGAGAATGCTGGCTTTGGAGTCAGACGATGTGTGTTCAAATCCTGCTCTACTAACAGCTATGTGGTCATGAGCAGGCCACTTCACCCCCATGACCTCAGTTTCCTAATCTCCAAGTTGTGTGTAGCTGTGAAACTTGCCTCCTAGTGGTTGGTGGGGACTAGTTTTGAGGAGTGCCATGTACTCAACAGACTTATTTCCTTTGCTTCTCGTTCTTTGAGAACTGGGGTCTGAAGAGTTTGGTGTAAGGTGGTCGTTTCCAGCTATTCTTCACATGTGCTTGGCTACTAGCACAGGGATTAACGAAACCGCACTTAGAAACTCACTAAATACTGAGCTGTCAGGAAGAAGACCTGGGTCCCCACATTTCAGGCCGATTGTTCTTTAACCCCATACCCAGAAGCCATCCCACTTTCTCGAGGGAATGAAAAGCTGCCCTAGCAGCTGTGGTGGGTATCTGTTCTGCCTTCCTTCAGTGATCTTGACTTTGCTCTTGGCATGACCTCATCTGAAGGCAACAAGTTATCTTTATTAGCATGGCTAGGAAGTTCCCAGACAAATATGCCCTGGCATCTGGAAAGGAAGTGAGTGTGTCTGTCTGTGGATCTGCCCCACAGCTCTCAGGAAGGCACCGACCATTCCCCTCAAAGAAGTTCTATTTGCTCTTTAGATTCAGCCTCTACACATGGTACGGGAGCTTCTCTGTGCACAGACCTCCCCCTTCAGCACCCTTCTCACTGGGTTGTAGAATTGCCAGGAGTCTTTGGAATCATGAACTCAATGCCTTCCCGTGTTTCTCATTCCTCCTTTCCTTCAGTTTTGTTGAAACTACAAGCTATAGGAGAGGTAAATGTAGACAGGACGAAAAATATTTCCTTGCACAATTCTTAATACTATCTGTGGACAGAATCTCCCTGGAATCACAGCAGAAAGTTCGAATGAGAAGCATATTAACACAAGGCGTCAGCCGGTGTAGTTGAGCCAATCTAGAGTTGAATCTGCCGCTATTGCTGAATGATCTTAGGCACATTGCTTAACCTTTTTTGTCCTCAGTTTCCTCACATATAAAATGCAAACAAGAGAAGTTCTTTTCTCCCTAGGTTGCCGTGAGCATTTAATGAGTCACAATGTGGGAAAGTCTTCAAGAAGTGTCTCAACATGTAGGATGAATCCAATAAATCCACTGATATTCCTTCCAGTGTCTCCCAGGGAAGCTAATATGGAATTTTCAAGACAGCTAACTGGATCTAGGCCTAAGTTCTAGCTGTAGATCCTCCGTTGATTTAATACATGACTTTTGAAGGCCTTCGTTTCCCCATGTACACTGTCAGTGAGTCTCAATAGCACATTTTTATGGTTTTCTCTCTTATACTCAATGGACATCATAGTCTTCACGGAACTGTGCTTGATTCTGGGATCTGGTGCCTGCCCTTGGTGAGAACATCCTTGCAACATCTGCTTCTGGGTTACACTCTAGGTCAGTGATTCCCAGACTTCCTATGCTGTGACCCTTTAATACAGTCCCTCATGTCATAGTGGCGCCCAGCAATAAAATTATTTCCATTGCTACTTCATAACCATAATTTTGCTACTCTTATGAATTGTAATGTACAAATCTGTGTTTTCTGGTGGTCTTAGCTGACCCCTTTGTGGATCATTCAGCCTCCAAAGAGGTCATGACCCACAGGATGAGAACAGCTGCTCTGGCTATTGACAGAGCATTTCCCAGCCCTTAGTGAAAGAATTGAGATTTGGTTTGTAAAATACATGTGACATAAACTTTGACTGAAAAAAGAAATTCATTTCAACCTCAAAAAAAATGTTTCCTCTGATTTTGCATGAACACTGTAGATCACATTTATGGAGTTGAGATTCACACTCTGATTGATGGACTCCTTTAGCTTCTTGTATTCGTGGATCAACCTCAGAAAAACAGTCACTGGGGATTCTGTGGCTAGATGCCACTAAAATATAAATGTTCCTCATTTCTAATGGATACCAAGGAATGCTGCGTATACAAATAATGCCTGCCATAAAACAGCAAGTGAATAATTTAAAGTCATTGAAGAGCAAAAGCCAAGCTAGAGTCCATCCCTACATACCCTGCTTAGGAATGAGAAGCCCTGGTGGCCTCTGAGCACTAGCAGAATGCAAAGCCAGTACCTATTTAAGGCTGGAGGGGCCTTTCTAGGATCCAAAGATGCTGGCTACTACAGGAGGAACAGATGACAGAGAACCGTGCCTTTGAGCAGCATCCCTGGCTTTTTCTAAGAGAGAGAGGCTTAGAGGGGCTGCTCCTCTTACTGCTTGCCAGGGTTCACAATTTAGCTAAGCTAAATACTCCATGGCATGCTGCTCAGACCACCTGATGGCAGGTCAGAGAGTAAACAAGCCTGTTTTGAATTGGCACGACATCCTACCCAGCTTCAAATCAGTATGAACAGTTTCTACTGCTTTTAACTGAAATAACTAAGATTTACTTTCATTTTTCTTTATTTGTTTGTTCAATGTGCAACAGCACTTTCACATCCATGAGTTTGCTCCTCTCACGCTCACTTACTTCCATGTGACCTGGAGAGGTCTGTTCTTCCTGGCCACTCTTCACTAACAGAGGATGGGGAAATGCAAGTGGTTAATGAAAAGAGTCTGGTCTCTGAGGACATTTTCAATGGGCACTTTGTGTGACTCTCAAAACCATGCTTGACAGGGTTGAACTGCAGCTCATCTACAAAAATAAGTAGCCGAGTCTGCATCACTAGGTGGCTTTATCTGCTTTTATTTCTTTGTTCTTCTCTCTGTCCTTTCCTTAAATCCAGCCTCCAAGTAAACTGCCTGGCCCAACCCTTTGTCTCAGGCTCTGCTTGCAGGAAACCCATACCAAGACTGAATTCCCAGCATGAAGACTTCTGGAGAATAGGGGTTTGCAGGTTCAGGATCATATAGAAAAGCCTGGGATTTGTCACTCATTAGTAGAGTGTTTATCTAGAATCAAAGGTCTCAGTTTGCCCTCCCACAAATGAATAAATAAAATAAAGTGTTTAATTTAAAAATCAGGTAGCTCTAAAAAGTCAGGTTCCATATGAGGAACTGGGCTCCAGCTGTCTGTCTGGTCTGTTGACTTCTGTCCTAGCCCCTCAAGTTTGGGCATCTTCACATAGCTGTGCATGTTTGGTATTGTATAAGACACCTCCTCATCCTAACACCCAGATTCAACGCCTGTCACTGGTTCTGTGCACCAAGCAACATCATCATCTATGGAGATGCACAAACTCCCTGACCATTCTCTCATACTTGGGGCTTCAGGTTGACCCCTATACAAAGGGAGCCTCTTCCCATTCTATATGGTGACGTCATATAGAAGGGCCATGGTACTCAGTCATTTGAGCTCTGCCCGTTGTCTAACTAGTTTCATCCCATAACACTAACAGTGTACCCAAGGTAACTGATGTTTCCACATGCCTCATATGACATTTTATTTCTGTATCTGCCCTTGGTTGATGTTGATTCCCTCCCTCCTTCGCTCTCCTTCTAAATAAAGATGGACCCTTGATCTTATGCTTCACTTCACCAAGTCAGTAAGCATCCAAGGCCAAATATCACAGTGTTTCTTTCCTCTAAATCACAACAGTGCTTATTGGAGTTCACCAATTTGTTATTTTATCTGTCTGTTTATTCTTCAGGAGTATATTCAGTGCTTTCTATTAATATGTCCTGGGTGTGTGGACATGAATCAGTCCTATAACTGCTCTAGTGAAGGAGCAAAATAAACAGAGTAAAAGACAGCACAGTGACAAAGGGAAGCATATGGGACCGTGCAGGGACGGGAAAGCAGGGATGGGATCCCTCTCGCAGCAGAAGCACTGGCAGATTATCACCTGAGATGTCTTAGCACTGAGTCAAGAGGCTGAGAGGGGGCTGTGGAGGACCACCAGAAGATGGTGGAGTGACAGGCGCAGAGAAGTGGTAGGAAACACACAGAGATGCTGCGCTGTGTAGTTCTGCTGCCCGAGAAGCCAGAGTCCATACAAATCGAGGAGAAGGCTTGGGGGGAAAGGGTACAAGGCCCTATCCTAGAGGGAAAGCTCATTAACAGCCTGTAACCCAACCTTGCATAGAACAGGAAGATGTACTGTGTGTTCAGTGAGGCTTATACAGGTTTATATTTTGCAGATAGGAGAAATGCCAAGTTCAAAAATCTGTGTGCTTCCACATGGAAAGCCTGTGTCTGTGTTTAAATGAGCAGTCGTCTGTGGTGAGTGGACAAGCAGTGTTGTGGTCATGGACTCAGTCTTCTTGTCATGGATGCTGCCGAGTCAATGAAGGAGTTCAGATGCTGTGATTACCTCTGTTGACCCACATGCCTTTCCCAGGGTACAAGCTGGATTTTCTGATCTAAACAGCTCCCAGGGGAACTTAATTGCCTTTTATGGTGAGAAAAATCTATAGAGAGGTCACTTTGCCCTTCCTCCAGAGACAAACACAGACAGGCAGGAGGAAAAAACTAGCTCTGCACAGGTGAAAGACTGCCACTGTCCCAGACTTTAGCAGCACTTTAAAATTTAGGGAGTTCAGTGGAGTATGAAGAGATTGGGTTTGGGGGTTCTTGCTGAACGTTATTCAAAGCCAAGTTCTTGTGTGCTTGGGAGCTTATCAAACTTCTCCAAAACTTTGATCTCCAGCTCAGCAGAGGTACAAGGAAGCTCAAGACCCTGTCTTTACTGGGCTGCTAAAAATGAGTACAGGAGCCCATACAGCCTGAAGCGCCTGGTACAGGACCTGATTCTGAGTGAGACACAGATAAAACTCAGGATGTGATGGGTCATTCCTTTCCACCTACCTCTTCTTGAGGGTCTACTCCTGTGTGTCTTTGCCTTGTTTACCATAAGCACATAGACTCTCTCCCTAGCAGGTCAGCAACATCCACCTCATGCATCTTTCTATGGGCTAATCCATTTCCACCCTCCGGCTGTCTGAATCAGAACTCTGGTTCACTACTCATGAGATTTTGGCAACTCACATCCCATCTCCAGGCCTCAGTATGTCAATCTTTAAGATGCATGCATGAAACACATTACCCCTGAGACTCCTTCCAGATAGGACATATAGATTCTGTGGCTTCATGGCTCCCACTGTCTAGAAAATAAAATCCAAACATCTTAGCATAATGTCAGGTTCCCATGTGAGCTCCCCTGGGAACTCAGCGTTGGGGACCCTCTACAGTCTCACTCTCATAGCCCTTCTGGTTCTACTTTCTTGCTATCCAGTCCCCTACATTCATGTCCTGGAGGAATCCTGTGCAGCCACTTGGGACCTCCACCACACAAGATGCACCATCCTCATTCATCATCAGTTCCATCATAGCAACTGACAGTATGACTCAGAGAAGAGAAATGCAATAATAATGTAATGACTTAATTTGAAATTTCATTGCGATGGGTGTTGCATTGAAGAAAAGGTGAGCCCCAGTTTATAATCATACTTATGGTGGGAGGGGTTAATTGAGCCTGGTTGCAAACAGCCATTAGGGCTAAAACACTGGCCTTAGAGATACTTGTAGCTCTGTATTGAGCCTGGGGATGAGGCTGTCCTAAGGTGATTGGAAGAAAGCCTGGAAAAATGAAGAAAAAAAAATACACATGGATTTTCTGTCTGGATGATATGCCACTTCAATCAAGGACATGCAGAGTCCTGTGGAAAGAGCAATACAAGATGGCAGAGGCAGCCTTTTTTTGCTTTTTCTTAGCTCTCCATCTAACTTTCAGTGAGCAGCTGATTCTCAGTCCTTTATTTTGTCATCTGTAATGACAATGTTCTCATTCTTGGGAAGCTGTCCCATTTTGGAAGAAAGTATTTTATATAAATATACCAAGTACAATGTCACATATTCGTAGTCCCAATACTTAAAAAGCAAAGGCGGAGGGATCATGAGTTCGAGGCTAGCTTGAGCTATATAGTGAGAGCTTGCCTCAAAAGTAGTAATAGTAATAAATAAATAAATAAATAAATAAATAAATAAATAAATAAATGTGCATTAGGAAAAATACCAATGTCACCACCAAGGGAGAAACGTAGCCATAAAGTCCTTGTCGTTTATTATGGAAAGAATTTCTGGAATGAGCAGAGTTAGTCACCTGCAGAAACCACTAAGAGATAACTCATTCCACAGATATCACTGAAATAAGTGGAAGCAGCTGTGAGGTATAACATGCAAGAACAGGCTGGGTGGGCTTCACCATCACTTCCTAGCTGCAAGTTCTGGTCTTTGATCTTATACCTCAACTGTAGTGTGACACAGTAGGCAAATGAGCCTGTTCTGCACAAGGGCCCAAGCTAGCTTTGGTAGGGTGGGGTACAGAGGGGAAGAGGAGGGCCTCTTCCCAGAAGCTCTCTGTGCCACAGAGGGAGGCCCGAGAACAAGAATCTCAGTGCAATCTGCCAAGAGTCAGGATGACATGACAGGATAAGCGAATCACCCCAGATTGATCAGAACAGCTTCAGAGGGGAAAAGTATGAAACTGGGGTTCCCCGCCCCTCCAGCCTCTCAACCAAATTACTCTTAGGAGACTTGAGCAATGACAGAACTATCCACTGAGTAAGAAAAGGATGTCAAAAGGTCAGGTGGACATTGGAGTTTGTGCCAACAGCAGTCAGTGGGAAATCAACCAGTAAGCAAGCTTAAAGCCCTAGCAAACGATCTGAATGCTAAGCCAGGTTGGCAATATGTATGTAGCCAGAGCGTCATGAATGTGCCATCATTGTTACCACTCATGGCTTTCTTTTGGGCAGGATGACTTAGAGCCTGAGTCTCCAGGGCAGGAGCCAAATCCAGACCATAGTTAGTAGAGCCATGGCTAAAGTGCCTTTCAGAGTGATGAGTAGCTCGCCACAGCGGCCAGACACCCCTTCTGTTGAAGGTGGTCCTGATGGGACCTCAGAGGTCAGAGCGCTTCCCTTAAGAAAATACCATGGGAGGCTCCTTCTTGTCTTGATGGCTATCCAAGCATAGAGCAGGCAACCCAGATTGCCTCTGGCCACCTGTGAGCTCCCATTTGGGCTTGGGAAATGGGGTACAGGGACACAATTGCTCATCATCTCATGGTTACAGGATACTGGGATGGCAGAAGTTGGAGAAATAAAAGCTTTGGCTCAGCTACTTTCTATTCTCTTGCCACGGGCTCTGGGAGAAGGAGCTGAGGAAAGACAGAGCCGTGTGCATCTACTCAGAAGACATGGGTGACTTAGAAAACCCATGTCTTTTTTGCTTGAGTCACAGGGAGGCTAGGCATGTCCCCACACACACATACACACGCGCGCGCACGCGCACACACACACACACACACACACACACACACACCATTCTTGGGTCCTGCAGACCCCAGACCCTCCATGCAATGCTGTATGGAAACCTCATCTGGAATGAACCAGCCATTGTCTCCGAGATAGTTAAAGGCAGGAGGACACCAATCCAAATGTCACATTGCTCATCCATTTGCTATTATTTACAATAAAATGGGAGAAGGAGAAGGCTTCAAACAGTCTTTTCAGGTGTCTGCCATTCTCACAGTAATTGATGTAAATACAATCACATACCTATAATTTTGAGACCAGGAGCTTAAGAAATTCAATGTTTCCAAGAAAAGGGGGGAGGGGATGAAGTGACAGAAAACTTGAACAGGGCTGTGTCTTTGTGGTTGAGGGGTGTTGGGCCTCCCCACAAACTTCTTTGAACTCTATAGCTGTTGGAAATTCTCTCCTCCTAGAACCAGGATTTCAGACTCTAGCTTAAACTAGGCCCCAGGAAACTGCCACTTAATCTTTGGCAATGCTGTGACTGGGGCTTTGAAATTGGGGAACTAAATTGGGAGAGCCAGTTTCCGCTCTGTTGACAATTGCTAAATCTGTTGTCAATTGGCAGTTATTTTGGACTAAATACTGGTAAATCAGGTTATTTATGAGTGAACTGATGATGATTGATACCAGTTACCACTGAACACGATGGTTGAACATTGTTGGACACCATGAAACACTTAAGGCTTATTTCACCTAATCCCTTTAATGGTCTCAATGAGTTTGTGTTTATCTCGTCATTATCCAGAGGTGGGAAAGAAGGTCACCAAGCAGATATGTGACAGCAACAGGATTAGAACTGGGATGGAATGAACCACTTGTTCAATATTTTTGAAGCCCAAGCAGGGAGTAGTAAGAGAGAGCTCTGGGGAATTGTGAGGAGTCCTGAAAGCCATCTGCTGGGCTTCGAACTCACTGTTACTAGTTTTCCAGTTCAGCCAGTACCTGGCCTCCAGTGCCCACACTCTTGGGTGGGGCATGGCAGATTTCCCCACTGCTCCTCGCAAACATCCAGTAGCGGTGTCTGCTACAACCTCCCCCAGTAACGGAAGTGGGAGTTGGAACTGACTCTCTGCCGAGCACACAGCACCCCTGCTTCTACAGTCCTGTCAGGGCAGCATGGACTTGCCAAGGCCTTATTGTAAACCAGCTGCTTTTGTTACATTAAAGCTGAAACTCTAGATGGGGAGGGCTTCATTCACAGAACCATTTGCTGCTTCTCTGTATGTGAATTGTGCTGCAGAGAAATGACCACCAAAGGCTTTGATTTTCTGTACTCAGTGGGCAGCAAGATCAGGGTCTACTGAGTAACCTAGAGCCATCATGAGCCATATAGTACAGCAGGCATGAACACAGGAGGAGGGACTGTTGACCTCCTCATTCCCTTTCTCCTGGGAGGATGAGAGCCCAGGGAAAAATGGGCTCCTCCCATGAGTAGCACTGTTGTTGGTCCAGGAGGGCTGTCCCTGCTGGAGTTCGGCAGGCCATGTCCTGGACACAGATTTCTGGAACATGACATTTGAACACTTGAAACTGGAAATTCCAGGCTTTGCCCGACCTCTGGAGCTGGTAGATGGCTGTAGATTATTGGGTGTTTTCATTTGCCAAGGGCTGCTAAAACCCAAACTAGGTGACTTAAGTAAGAGAAGTGTATTGTCTTGCCATTCTGAAATCTGGAAGTCCAATAACAAGGTCATGGAAGTACACTCCATGGTTTGGTTGGGGACTGGTTGCCTCAAGAAGAAGAGCATAGTAACTGTTGGTCTGATTTCCTGGACCTTAGAATACACCCATAATTAAGCACCTCTGCCTAAAGACCACCTAGTTGCTTTTGGTCGGCCCTGGCATCTTTAGAAGATCTGACAGTAACTGAGCCTGGAGCTAGTTTGAGGGGTCTCTTTACGAAAACAGGCTTAAGTTTATGCTTTCGGATAACTTCTGTGTGGAGTGATGCTATGGTCTGGATGAGTACCCATCAAGACCAATGTTTCCACATAATTGTTCTCAGAGTGGCACTATAAGTATAACGGGAATTTTTGCGAAGCTGAGGACCCTTACGAGGGGTCTTCAGGACATAGAAACATGTGCTTGAGGTGTACTCGAGCAGGTAGTTCTTTTTAATTTTCACTTAGTTACTGGCTTTCTGACAGTTTGCTGTCTCATGTACCCATGGCTGTTGCCATCTGACACACCTCCCAGCAAAGGCCCAAAGCAATGAGTCCTTGTGGTCATGAATTGTGAACTACTATTCACTTTTCCCTTATGAGTGAATTATCACATTTAAATTTTCCCTTCTGAGTTAACTGTTTTATTATAGCAACATGAAGCTAACTAATATGGGTGGGCTCTAGCATGATGTACATTCTGTAGATGAGGGAGATCTTTACCCAACCAGGACATGGGGTAGCCTGACATCAAAGCCTGAACTCTTGACTCCAGATTCTTGAAAATGAAGGTATCTGGGTTTTTCCTCCAGAGCTTTTAATTCAGCAAATCTGAGATGGCTATCAAGAGTCTGAATTTCAAGGGAACTTATTGTTAAGAAGCTCAGCCAATGCTGGAAGCCATTGACTTCAGGACTTTGGGGACAGGGGCATCCTAGCTTGCCTCTTGCTTCTCTCTGTGCTCTCTCTTATTTGAAAAAAAAATTAATAGAACCCCATGTGTCTCTACCCAGTAAAAGATACCTTCTCAGGATATCCAGGTGGTCACTCATAGGAATTTTATTTGTACGGACTCCATGTTGGATTTCTGCAGGGGCTGGTGATGTAGCTGTTTTGGTCTGAGCTCTGATTTCCAAGGGGCTTTTGCTGCATGATACCAGGGTCACTCATCATGAGGAACTGAAAGAGACATGTGAGCCATTCTTCCTTCAGGCCACAAAGTACTCCCTTTAGAGATGCAGGCCCCTCCCTGTCCCACTATGGGCCAACCAGTTGTTTCCTTAACCCACTGTGTACTGAGCGCGTCTTCTCCTCCAGACAGCGGAGAAGGATGTGCATGCTGTTCTCTAATGACGTAGGTTGGGGTCAGCAGACACAGCCCATGTATGTTATTCTATTAGGAGAAAATGGGGGTGTGTTGTAGGGCAGTGCCTCATCTCAGCAGAGCAACAGCCTCCCTCCCCTGTCCCAGCACACATACGCCCTCATCATCGGGTGTGACCAACACCCACACCATCTGCCCCTTCCCTTCTAAGGTGGAGAGTCCAGGTTTCAGTATGGACTTTGGGCCTCATCTGTACCATAAAGGGTGGACTGATGAGTCACAGTGATGCTTCTTTCATTTGGACTGTTTGTGCTTTTCAGAAATCACAAGGAGTGTGTTCACACACATACACATTCACTCATGCACTCACTCACACACACACACACACACACACACATCTTCTTCTTCTTTCTCCAAGGAAATACAGTGAGATTTGTGAAGATTAATTACAGGGATTTAATTTGCTAATCAATTGTTCTTAGAAATTTAAATCGAGAATAGACTGACATGACTGACCATCTTAGTAATTTCTAAATCTGATTTCACCTAAGAAACTTGTAACCAATTTCCAGCTCATAAACTAGATATAATGAATGAGACCCCTGAGGCTGGAACCATGGGATCTCAGTATCCCATCAGGCACTGAGCTTTCTCAGAGCCATGGGGCCTTAACACAGAAGCTTGGAGATTATGGTCCCTAGCTTTAGTGTCTTCCCTGTGGCTCCCGGCTGCACACGGAGATGCATAACCCGCTCAGATATTCAGACCCTGTGAAAACAATGCACACAGATCACATGATTAAGGTGGGCAGCAAAGCTACAGTCACTCAAGCACTCATTTTGTCCTGGCTTCCTCATGTCTAGAACTTCAGCTCAGCCCAAGCATCAATGCTGTGTTGTACCAAAGGAGCCTAGGTTTGGAGGTTGGATTGGATTCAGACACTACTCTGCCATGTACTAGGTTATGACCTGGGTAAAGCATAGTGTCCCGTTGAACCCCAATTCCCTATCCTGGTGATGGGGACCTGACAGACTGCAGAATTTCTGTGAGAGTACATCCAAAGAGCTCCTAGTGAAGTATGTGCCGTGAATCAAGGGAGGAGCTTGGGGACTGCTCCCGCCCCTCCTACAGCATGAGTCTGTCCTCTGTCCTTATTGAGCTTCGCTCTTGCTTAGCAGATGTCCTCCTGGAACACGTGTTTTGTCTCAGCCTCGGCTAGTTTGTAAAGTGCAGCTTTCTTTCACAAATTTCAGTCTCTTACATGTATTTTCCCTCTCTCGGATACAAAACATGGTGGAAATGTGCACCGGCCAGGTTTGCAAAGGAGGTCTGGAGAGCCTCTTTTAAGAGGCTGGGAAAAGAAACGCCTCCCAGTAAAGAATAACTCCATATTTGGCATGTTTGGTTAAAAACATGTGAATTTTCTGGGCAGTGGTGTCACAATGCCTTCAATCTCATCACTCAGGAAGCATAGGCAGGTGGGTCTCTGAATTTGAGGCCAGCCTGGTCTATGAAGTGAATTCCAGGATGGTCAAGGCTACAGAGAGAAACCCTGTTTCCAGGAAAAAAAAAAAAAAAAAAAGAATTCCTAAGTTCAGAGCTGGCTGTAAACTATGTTAACAGCTCTGTGAAGAAGATAAAATCATGGGCACTTTTATTTCCTTTTGTTATTTAAATGAAAAAAAACTTTACTTAAAAAAATAAAGTAAGGTTAGGTTTATAGAATTTTTTTAAAAAAACATATTCCATTTACTCTGTTATATCTACCTAACCTCCTAATATTGCTAACAAATATTTGCCATAATCAGTGAACCAGCATTTATATGTTATCATTAACTAATGTTACTGTTCACTCAGATTTCCTTAATTGCCAATTAAATGTCCTTCTCTTGATTCTGAACCTCATCCAGGACCTTACATTCCACGTAGTCACCATGTCTCCTGAGGCTCCTCTTAGCTGTGACAGTTTGTTAGAGTTTCCTTGATTTTGATGACTGAGAATTCTGAAGTAATAATGAGCTGTTTTGAGGAACCGGGAAAGGCTCTCAATTGCCATTTGCCTCAGAGCATTCTCCTGATTAAGACTGGGTTATGGGGAGACACCAGGGGCCACTACGGAAGTCAGCAAGTACGTGGTGGAGAGATGGGAGAGAGACAGAATGTAGAGTGGTTTGTGCACTGTGAACAGAGGCAGAACTGGAAAGGTGCTGGCCACAAGGAACAGCCTGATATGAGAGTCCTGGGCTACTTCCTGAGGCCAACTGCCACCAAGGGCCATATCTAGGTTGATGGTCCTTTCGGTAGCAGGGGTCTGTGCTGATGCCCATGGCCCATGTTACCAATAAAGACTATGATGATGTTTGGTCTGTACTGAAACTTGGAAGCCATGTTGATATCTGGGGCCTGTGCTGAGTTGGTTCTGACCTGGTACCTGCACAGTGATGCCAGTGGTGGCATGGGTTCGGGAAAGCTGGCCCCAACTCTCCGCTGCTGATACACGGGTGATGGGGCCTGATGTAAGCTGGAGCTGACCAACTCAGCTACCACCCAGGCCCACCCTAACAACTATCCCACCTATGAGCTGCTGGAACACATGAAGGGGCCTATCCTGCAGCACCAAAGCTGCAGGATCTCCATGACACCGGCCAACAGCAAAATATCCGAGAGGTGTCTTGGTGAGAGTCCTGTCTTAATGGAAGAGCAGAATCCAGACCAATGACTCACTACGATGAACAAGTAAAGCTGGTTGGTCAAAAGGGTATGCTGTGTGACACACTGCAATCCCAAGGCCACCGTGACAAACAAATATGTAATGGAGAGGCAGGAAAGTGGGAAGAGCAGAATGGCATTTACAGAGAAGGCTGAGGTTGATAGAGGAGCAGGTTGTTGCCCTAAGGGGATGGTGAGATGATATTTTGTTTAGTTGGTTGGTTGGTTGGTTTTTATTTTTTTCTCTGTGTGTGTGTGTGTTTTGGTTTGGTCTGGTCTTTTCTTTTCCTTTTACAATTTTTTATTTTTATTTTTATTTTATTTTGGGGAGGAGAATACAAGGGTAGAAGGAGGAAGCCTATGGAAGGAGTGAGAAATGAATGGGATTGGGGTGCATGATGTGAAATTCCAAAGATCCAATTAAAAAAATGTTTTTTAAAAAGACCGGATTATGGAGTGAGGGGTGGGACTCTTAAAGATAGAGCCATTTTTTCTGTATCCTCTCAGGGCACCTGTTTTGTTTTTTTTGTTTTTTGTTTTTTTTTTTCAGATCACTGTGGGTTTTGACCTTGAAGCCCCAGCTGGAGTACTGTCTGTTGGGTTTCTCCACTGCCTTTTCCATAGTGTATTTCATGTTCCTTTTTGTTCTCCTGTGCTATCTGATAAAAAAAAAAAAAAAAAAAAAGATACTTTGGAGAAACATTGGCAGCCTCTGCCATCTATTGTCCCCTTTTCCTGTCTTGTTTTGTCGCGATTTCCAGCACTGTGGGACACCCTTCCTCCAGAAGTCTGTTGGGAAGATATGTAGCGGATCTATCCTCAGTTCCGGCTGGGCACCTCTGACCATGCTGCCTGTCTCACAGAGGGTATATCATGCAAAATAACTTCTTGTAGTATCGCATGAGCAGGCCCATAAATCAGGCTAGAAATCTCTGCCCTCCCGTAAAGAGAAGGGGACTTTCGGACACCTTTTCCTCCCTGCTGAAGGTAAACAGGGCGTAAATCTTGCTGAAGGAGATCCTCATGCAGCCACTTGAAAACACCCTAGCAGTTTGGAGGACAATGTCTCCTTCTACTCCAACCGCTGGTACCCAGCATGGAACCAGGTGCATCCTGTTCAATCGGTACTGGGATAAAGTAGTCAATTGTCAAGGCACCCTTCTTCCCACCTCCATTAGCTTTTTGACAAAAGACGCGAGTAAGTGATACACAGAAATTAGATGTTTTTACTACAGTGAGTTTCCTGGCCACCTGCAGCAGACACACAATCCTAAAATTCACTATGTTTAATGAATATATATGGTTTTTTTTTTCCAAAAGAAGTAGTTCTCCAGAGTGAGTCTAGGAACAGGTGGCTAATGATGCCACTTTAGACAAAGCCTGCTGGAGAAGGCAGGTACAGAGAGGGTGGGGGATGGGGATGGGCACCATGAGGTAGATAGCCTGCAGGTGTTAGTTCGTTATTGCCTGAAAGACCAGCAAGAAGAGTCTTCAATCATACCCTGTCATAGTTTCGTCTTCCTGGCCCAGGTAGCACTCATCTGTGAAATGGTGCCTTCTCGGCAAAATATCTATCACCCGGTAGTTGCAATCCCAACTTCAACATGACTGACTTTGTGGACTAGATTTTTCTCTCACTGGAAGCCCTGTACAGGTAGCACTATTAGCTGTTACCTACTACACAGCAGGAGCACAGCCTCCCTCACGCTCGATGCTCTAAAATGTCTTCAGACATTGTCAAATTTTCCTTAGGAGACAAAATTGCCTCAGTAGAGAAGCGCTGTTCTAAATGGATGAACACCACACAATGAAAATGGCTCTTCTTTCTGCCTGAGGACTGGAAGGTAGAAACGCTTCTACCTTGTGCAGAGCAGAGAACGTATTATCTAGTTACTCCTGAGTGTGCAGGAAAAGACTTGGGGTGCTGTCCCCACCATGCTCTTCTCCCAGTTGTCTTCTGCTATGTAACAAAGTACCCTAAATCTATTGAAGCGTAGGAGCTACTGTTTGTAGACTTGGTAGGTATTAGAAGAGGCAGAACAGGGATGTCTTGGTTGGTTGGTTGGTTGGTTGGTTGGTTGGTTGGTTGGTTTCTGGTTTTGTTTGTCAACTTGACACAAGCTAGAGTCATATAGGAAGAAGGAACTTCAACTAGAAAATGCCTTCATCATGTTGGCCATAGGTATGTCTGTAGGATATTTCTTGATTTGTGATACAGGAGGCCTCAGCCTACTGGCTGGTACCACTAGTCAGGTGGTCCTCAGTTATGTAAGAAAGCTAATTTGGTAGGCTGTGAAGATCAAACCAGTAAGCAGCCTTCCTCCATGGTTTCTGTATTAGTTCCTGCCTCCAGGTTCCTGTCCTGACTTTCCTTCCTGATTGACTGTAAGCTGAAATAATAACTTTCCTCCCTCAGTGGCTTTTGGATGAGGTGTTTATCACAGCAGCAAAAAGCCAACTGGGCAGGGTTCCTTACAAGCAATATGCAAAGGTTAAAGATGCTGGACCTTGGACCTGGGATTACCCAAAGCTTCTTTCTGTTATAAATCTGGCAATTGATGCAAGCTGTCATCTGGAGCTACACTGGAACTGGCATCCAAGCATGTACTCATGAGCTCTCTTAGTGGTCTGGGATTTCACGTAACACTACAGGTAGGTCACTCAGCTGTCTTGGAGCTCTAATGGTATCACAAGAGAAACCACATGGAAATTCTATCTTCTTATATAAGGAGGCCTCACAATTTATGTAGTGTTGCTTTGACTATGGTCCTCAGCCCTTGAGATGACAGGAAGGTAAAAGTCACCTTTTTCAAAGAGTACACAGGGCTGGGTTCATAACTATGGCATCCGTCACAGTTCTATCTATGATGTTATTTCTCTGTAGTATACGTGCCCATCCTCATGCCACCATCCTCCTGCCTGCTTCCTCAGTTCCATTAACCCTAGCTGTTTTTCTTTTCTCAGAGTGTCTCTTTGGCTTCATTCACCACAGAGACTCCTCCATGGAGCCTGGAGAGATTAGGGTACAGATTAACTCCAACCTTGCCAGCAGATGCTACTGTTGCTGTTTTATTTCACATATTCCTTCCAAGTATCCTCAGTAGCACCAAGATTTGCAGCTCTAGAGACCCCGACCCTGAGAATACTCTTAGTCCATTTCACACTAGGAAAGTTCATCTCAAGACAAAGCCACAGCATTGGCTATTATGAGGTTGGCTCAGCATTGGATTGTGGTGACAATATGCCTAAAACACAATTGCATGTATAGCTTTACTTCTAAAAGAACTTTTTAAAATTGCCTGCTTTCATCTTCCAAGATCTGTCAATGTATTAAGCACACTGAGCAAATAAGTGTTTATCATGTACATATTTTTGATACCAGTAACTGAGCCTTTCATAGTGTGCAATATTAGCTAGCGGAGGCTTATTCCATTTTTCTTGAGTCTCAGGATTTTAGATGGAATAAAATTCAAATATGAATCCTGATTCATCACATTCTTCCAAGTATTGATTAAACTGGGTACATTTGTATAGTTGTACTGTAAACTTGAACACATATTTCTAGGCTACAGTCCAGGGATACAGATAGCTGTTGTTGCATGTACTTATATTCCCTTGGAGTTCTGCTTTGTCTGTCTACCAAGAAGTTGCTATGTGTTAAAACCCATGCCAAGCGCTAGGTATGAATGGCCAAGTGGTCATCAAAGGGGAACCTGGATGTCATGACATGAAACCTCTTTTTTCTTTGTTTGTTTGTTTTTGCTGTAGCTATTTCACTCAACTGAGGCAGTTTCTTTCTTCTTCGGCCTCCTTTCTCCTTATTATTTGCCCAGATTTCCACTACAGCTGAATAACTAAACCAGTCCAGAGGTCATTCATTGTATGTTTTTCTACAAGTGTCTCTTGGCCTTTGGTATGATGTTCCTTCTACTGGAATCACCTCTTCTTGGGGGTCAAACAATGCTGTTCTCTGACTAGTTCATCTTTTGCATTTACAGCCAGTGGCTGCCTTCTCCAGGAGATCTTCTCTGCTAACACACTTAGCAGGGAAATGTTCCTTGTCTCTCCTCTCACGTAGACCCTATGGTACTTAACAACACCAGTTCATCTGCTTTTACCTAGCCAATCATTTCATGAATACTTAGCTATATTTTAAGTCGTATTGCTGCAGCATACAGCACAGAGCTAAGAGAAATGAAAGAGCAAACACATGCTGCTGTATTTGTGGTGCTAGATGAGGGGTTGGGCCCTTCCATGCTGGCATCTCTAGGGAACCTTGCCATTTCCAAGTAGGCAGGCTATTTGGAACGAACCATGTGAGCCGTCTGGGTGCATCTGACTGTGCCATCTGCTTTGGGGGCAAGTCAAGACTGAGAAATCAGTGCAGACCATGCAGCAGGCTGGATGACATGAGATTCTCATTTGCTGTTTTGCCTTTTGTTTTCCCCGCTTGTCTTGCGTAAGGAGATCTGCTTTGTTATGAGTTTACTCCCCACAAGTAATTTGGGGATCCATGAAAAGGAAGCAACTGCAACCGGTGGATGCAGGCTCCCTCACAGGCTTTTCCCTGGTGGCCTGCATGTGCTTGTGGTTGCAGGCCATAGAGCACCAGGCTGTGCATCTGTTCAAAGATGCAGCATGTGTAGCTGCCCCTCAATCCTCTTTTCCAGAGACGAAAGTGAGAACGGAAAAGACAGACTTGCTGACTGCTTTCAACCTGCTCCAGACTTCAGTTTCTTCAAAAATGGGCCTGGAAATGGGAGTGTATATGTTTGTGGGGTGGTACCATAAAGTCACAGCTGTTCCCCATTTAGAGAAACCCAAGAGCTTTCAGAGTGAGCCATCATTCCGAAGGTAACTCAATTATCTGTGTTTGCCGGTTCAATATGGTGCTTTTAGATATAATAGCCTATCATCTCAGCCTTCTGAAACCATACATAGTTTCCTAGGCCAGCCTTCATCCACGACAGGAGTGAGAGATTCAGAAGTCGTTTCCAAATCAATATCCAGAATATGAGAGATGGCAGCTGTGGCTGAGCCCCAAACCCTGCTATCTCTTCTTATGCCATCTCTAATTCCCCAAGCATGCAGACATTCATTGACTTTCAGCAGTTCAGAGGCATCTCTCTCATGCCAGGTGAAATGGCTGTAAAATTATACAGATTGACTATCGTACCATTGACTCAAATTTAGAATTTCAAATTAGCCAAATCATGCAGCCATCTCATATAAAATGGCCCAACCTAATTATTTGGACATCATTCCATTCCATTTAATGGAGAGCTACAGAGAGCTACAGTAGGAACTTTCAAAGGTTGCTGAGACAGTACAATGAGTGAAGGTGCTTGCTGCCAAGCCTGAGGACCCGAGTTCAAGGCCTTTATTTCATATGGTTGAAAAAAAAAAAGAGAGAGGCCAATCCCACAAGTTGTTCTCTAACCTCTATATATCAGCATCTACCCTTCCCTCTCAAAAAAACTCACACACAATCACTAAATAACATATAATACTAAAGAAAAAGGATAAAGGGCACTAAGGAGTATAGCTCAGTGTTAGATTCAGTGTACATTTGGCACCAGATGCTTTCAGTGCCTCGTTGACCTGCAGTCCAGTTTCTGCTCGCTGGCATCCCTCTCCCTGCATTGACATGCCTATCCCATTGTCTCCTGGCCCGGGGTCCTAGTTTTGCTCACTCAGCAATTTGGGGCTGTATCTGTTACTGTCATAAATGACAAGAACAGAAGAAGTCCAGTTGTAGTCAAGTTTATATATAAGACTCTAATATGTTGGAACTCTGAACAGCGACATCACCAGTCCTTGTTTATCCAAGTTAGACTCCAAAGCTTCCGTTGAGTCTCTTTGCATTGGCAGCTTCTCAACCAATGGCTTTATCTTTTAGTACCTCATGCTCTTCGCTATCAAGAGTGAAATGATGATGACTTTGAGGCTGGCTGTGAGGATGAGGGGTATGGATCTGGAGTGAAATGTTGGTGTTCCGGGCTCTAAAGAGTGTTTAATATTGGGACTCTGCTCAGGAACTTACATATCTAACCTCATAGTATAAACATCTCTCAATGAGCACCTGAGTCCACCATGTTTTTCTTTTCTTCCAATAAGCAGATAGTACACACTAGAAGACTATCTTTCTAACTTTTAAATTGCTCAACTTTCCTCTCCCAGGAGGGGTTTCACCGCTCAACTGAAGCTTTTGTTTTATTTTCAGAGTAGGAGTTTGGATTCTCTTTTCTCCTGAGACTCACACACATTTCTAAAAGAACCGTTTTTCTTGATAGTTCTTTCACAAAATATCGGTGACTGAAACATTGAGTCGTATCTCTCACGGGCTCGCCATCAACAGCCACAAAACGTACTTTCATTCTTAAGCAAGAGAGATTAAGCCATTCCTAGTAACACGGATGCAAAGAGAGCCGCAGTCCCTGAACAGGTTTTTCGGAGCTGCTGAAACTTGAGGCCAACTGTGGTTTTGTGTCATAGCCATTTAGAAAGTGATGCTTCAAAGCACACCATCCTGGGGTGCCCCCAGTCATTGTCCCGGAAGCCTGAGCCAGAGAGTCTGTGATGATGAGCTACCTGCTATGGACATATTAGCTCCCGGTGATTTTGCTGGTTTTTGAGAGGCAAGCATCTGATTCCTCATTAAAGCTAAGCCTACAACATTTCCTCTTTGCTAAGCATGGCTGGCACTGTGTGGAGCGAATGCCCTGTGGCTCATTTCCCTTCTAGGGGCACAGAGTGAGCATTTACAGCAAACACACTCACTCGATCCCCAGGTAATACATTCTTCTAGCACACTCTCAAAGGTTGTTTCTAATGGGCTATGTTCCTCACTATTTCTCTCTCATGAATTTTTACCAATACACATAGATGCCTCTTTCTTTACCAAATACACATAGATGCCTCTCCATTCCGAGTTTTCTTTCGGCCAGATAAGGCAAAGAGAAAAATCTCTATGGTGTGTTATGTGTGGAACCTCTTCTGTATTCTTGACCAATTAAAGGAAGTGCATTTCAACCCAAGAGCAATGTTCAAGCAATTAATTCTATCAGCCTGGAAAGCAAAGAAAATCCACAGCTTGCCAGCGCCTCTGTTTGAAGGATGCACTGATGAACTGGCATTGCCTGCCACTTTGAACTAAAGAAAGAGGGATGGTTCAGATGATGTGTCTCCCACACTTTAGAAAATGACCAGCTCTCGTCTCCTTACAGAGCTCTAACTCTTGGAAATATTCCTCCCTACTCTCAGAGTGGCTGAGTTTTCAAGATGGAGGTGCAACTCTACTGTTCTTACTTGAAACACTTAAGACAGAAACCAAGAAGTTTGGTCTAGCCTGGGAGGGTAGATGAGCTGAATACCATGGTTGTTGTTGTTGTTGTTGTTGTTGTTATTGTTATTATTATTATTATTATTTATTAAGGCTCCAACCCAGATTTCTAAATGTCATAACACGGCTTTCTCTTGCTCTAACCCTGGATCAGTTAGCAAAGATTTAGCAAAGATCAGTTGCTTTGCACTCTCCTTCCTTCATCGGAGCCCAGGGCAGGGTACTTGTACCCTCCCCTGCGTTAGCAGCGGTCTGCCCTCCAGAATGGTTCTGGTGTTAGCGACAGGCATCTCAGCATGAGCTTTGTGCATGCTTTTTTCTTCACTCAAAATATGGGCTAAATTTTTTTAAAGAATTGAATGTTTCCTTGCTACAGGAAGATGGGAAGCAGTAACATCTAGGGACATGACTTCATGCAGAGAAAGCTTTCTGATATATTCTAACTCATGACACAAATATAACACAAGGATCCAACCAATGTGAGGCCAACCTAGCTGTTGTGTTGTGTTGTGTTGTGTTGTGTTGTGTTGTGTTTTTTGATCTGTGTTGGGTAGGGTTTCTTCCCAGAACATGACACTCAAATACACATTCAGCTTTCCTCCCTAAAGCCAAACAAGTCTGAAACCTGTGACTCCTCTTGGAAACAGCTGTTCCAACATGTGAACTTGTAGGCGTGGGTATCACATTGCAAGGAGACAGTACCTGGACCAGGGGCAGCAAGTACCAGCCCACCCTTTGTTTGTTGGTTTGTTTGTTTGTTTTTTTTTCACCTTAGTTCCTGTACACACTTTCTTCTTTAACAAGGGACTGGGGAATGCATATGGTTGGGGTAGTGAGCACACACCCATTTTCCTCTCAGTTTCTCTTCTCAGTTGACTTCTAAACAGAGGACAAACACTGTTATGGCATTTCTCTCCAAGACTTTCTCTGTGTCTCACCTCATTGCCATCTCTCATAGACTAAAGGAGCACTTGGATGGCAGTCTCTCCAACTTGGTGCGAAGTCAGTAGAGAAGAGCCTGGAGTCAGGTAGAACCTGAGAGCTAATGACCTCTTTTGAATATACAGGATGTCCTGCAGTCCCCAAGAACAATAGCCCATCTTTGACAGCAAATGAGAGTCTGTTCCTTTCCCTGGTGGCAGGTGAGGGCAAAAGTGAGCAGGAAGAGAGATAACAACTTAGAAAGGCTGAAGAAGCCCATTGCAGAAAGCTAAGTCTCTAACAATGCTGAGAAATGCTGCCTGCCAGAAATCCACACTAATGTCTGAAGGTAAGAACAGCTACAAGATTGTCACAGAGGCAAAACCCACTTAAGAACACAGAAGCACCCTCTCAAGTCCTCACCAGATGTCTTAGGCCTGGAATTTGACTTGCTTTACCCACAAACTGAGTCCAAGTGCTGGGGAATGCTCAAAAACAGACAGAGGCCAGGAAGGAGGCCAGAATGGAGGCCTGTCATCGAGGGAGTCTGCCAGAGAAGGGAACAATGGAGCAAAGTATTGAAGAATAATTAAACGCAGTGAGAGAAGCTTGTCAAAATAGAATTCTTACATTCCCCCCCTCTTTCTGTGTGTGTGTGTGTGTGTGTGTGTGTTAGTGTGTGTGTATGAGAGTGAGAGAAAACATTAGATAAAACTCAAATATATCACAATTGGACTTAACTTTTTAATGAGCCATCCTCTAGGATGGCAAACGCATTCAGGAGAGAATATAAGCGTGCTGATTTTATATAGTCTGAAATAAAAGAAGCACTGGGAAGAGATGGCTAAGGGTGATACAAAGCTGGGTGATTTTCCAGGGTGATAAAACTGCAACTTTAAGATTCTTCTGTAACAGCATCTCTTTGTCAGACTACCAGCTCACCATTAACTTTAACACAGTAGAAAATACATAGGCCCTAATCAATAGTAAATAGTAAATCAGAGTCGAGTCTCCTTGAGGAGGGGTGAGCCAACAATTTGTTTATGCCCCCATAGTAAATACTTTAAACATTGTGGGCATGGGATCTCCACCATAACTATTCAGTTCAGCCGCTGTAGCACAGGCACAGCACTAGACAACATTAAACTGTCTATGTTTAAATAAAATTTTATAAAATTCAAATGGTTGTCTAGATTTGACCTCAGGTGTATAGAGTCCTGTTGTATCGTGAGTTTTGAGGGTCGTAGACTCATCTTACAGTGCATTTTCATAATGGAAATAAAGAAACAAACAGCATTTGTAAAGATGCTGGGGTGTGAACTCAGGCATTGTGTTCTAGAAGTTAGAAGTGAGAAAAAAAATCCTGAATTACCAGTCTTGGTGGATTGGTATTGGAGATGGGGGAAGGAGAGAGTTGAAAGAGAGAGTCACCATCATTCCTAAGTATATGTGCCTGGTTTGCCTGGGCAGGAGCGTGAGGCAGACCTGATTCTGACGTGCTGAGAGGACTAAGCTAATCTTACTCTGCTTTAGTTCTGCTCTGGGAATAATAAGGAGAGTGCTTCAACCTGCAGGAGGGTGGTGTGACAATGGAAGGAGGCTTTTCCCATGTCTCATCGAATGGTAGCTTTCAACTACAAAATAACCCTCACTATTTTTTAATTGATCAAGGCTAAACTGAGATCCTAGGGTTCCAGATGAATACATGTCACTGGTTGGAAAGGACCTGTGATGAGACCAAGAGGCATGCTGGGTAGTCTTGATCAGTTCCAACCCAGCTGAGGTCGGTGGTCCTTGAAGCTTTGTTCTAAAACACCTCCGTGTTTCCTTCATATCCAGGTGGATTCATTTTCCTGCAGTTCTGATTAAGAATCTCCTCACCCTTCCTCTAGTAGCAATTAATAAACAAGGAGAGTTCTGGGGACAATCGCCTTGTAAACTAGGACACAGCTAGTGTTCTTAGTGGAAGCTGCTGGAGTGGGCAGCCACATCTGCATTTCCACAATGGATGTGCTAATTAACAAGGATTCCTACCTATTTATTAAAGTGCTGAGATTCTCTGAGAAACACTGCAGCTATATTCGCTGGGGCCCAGGTCAGCACTGTCCTGTGTTCACTCAGAGCAACTGCCTAAGATGCTATCTATTATTGGACATTTCTCCTAATTGGGACAAGTTATCGCCTTCAGAGCAAGGGAATCCATCTTTCTACCCAACTCCTAGCATCATCACCCAGCCTCCACAGTTCCCAGAAGCAGTCTCCCCTTACTCCATTTGCACCAGAGGCAAGAAGAAGTCACTGGAATATTCCCACCTCTTCCCATCCCAGCAGCTCTGAAGCTCACTCAGATTGACCAATAAGACACCAATACACAATGCTAATATTTACTCTAGGACAATTATGTATCTCTAGGTTGTTTCCAGACATAATACCCAGAGAATAACAATGCAAACACTATGAGCTGCTCTCTGTCTCTGCCCAGATTCAGCCAAGAACCACTGCTTTGTGATCTTGAACAACAAAAAGTTGTTGTTCACACACCTTTGTTGTCCTCACCACACTGAGGACGCATCAGCCTGTAAAGATGTTGAACAAGAGTGGAGTTAGGGCAGATCTGGAGGCTAAGCCAAGTAGAAAATGTTTAGCCTGGGAAGTTGGCTTCCCATTCATGTACCATATATTATGCCCTCAGGAACAGGAACGTATTGGCTTATTTTGCAATGGCTCTTTATATTTGGAAAATAACTTGGGCACAAGGTTTTGGTCTTCCAAACAGGGAAGGGATGGAGGAGATATTGATGCAAAGCCACAGGGGAAATGGGAAAATTTACTCCGGAGCTAAATATGAGTGACTGTAGCTGAAGAATACAGCTGTAGGTTACTCTAAATTCCATGTTCCAAGATGGTAACAACTTGATAAGGGGTTTGTTGTTGTTGTTTTCATTTTGTGATGGATCAAAGAAGTTATAATTTAGATACTTTTCAAATACATGTATAGGAATATTAAGTAGGCAGAACAAAGCAGAGAAACTCAGCTATAGGCCTCAACTGTTATGGAATGACATTTTTAGCTTTTTGGTTGGTGGAAACTGTTCTAATCAGTAATCAGCCTTGCAGAAGGTTCAGTTGAAGGTCCAAAAGTTCAGGCTGAGCAGCCCTGTATATGACTGACAGAACGTGTTACCTTGACAACCTCTGCCTCCATGTTATCCTTTCATCCACAGTTGCATGGACCAGGAGCCACACTACTGGAAACAGACCTTCTGTTTATGAGTCTAGCTTTGTAAGGTTGTCTGTCTTGTGTGGTTAAAGATGTTTTAGACACTTCTTTTTTAAACTTTGACATAAAGAATTTATTTCAGATAATCAAAAGAACATGATAAGTAAATTATTTGTACTAGAAAGAATAACTCTACTCCATCACAAGCAAATTCTCAGAACCCATGCATACATTCAGCTGACATTCATTGATGTATTTTTTGCATATTTATGAGGTGTAATGTGATATTTACTTCATGAGTACACGTGGTCAACTTGGAATAATTACTATATCCATCCCTTAAACCGTTGTCAAATCTTTATGATAAGTTGTAAAGAAACTCTACATACAAGTCAGTAGTAGGCATGATTTCTGTACTCTTATGACAACCATGTGAATTTCTGGGTCAAACCATCACATTAGCTTTAGGCCCACCTTGATAAGTTCCCTAGAACTCTGGGCAGCTCCATTGGTTAGTGAACCTCTTTCTGTCCTACAGTCTTCCCTGACCCCTTCCTGAGATATCTCCTGAGGGGCCCTGCCTGTGGGGTGGTTGCAGGCACATCTAAGGTTTTAGGATAGAAGGGAAGAAGCAGGAGTCGGCTTGACCTGTGTCTGGTGTGAATAAAATGCATGATTCCATTTTAACTTCCTTTGTGGGAAATAGAATTGAAGAGAGATTTCACATTTTCCTGTCCGGTGTCATTGTGGACTCCAGGTAAACATGTGTCTCTCCAAGGTTGTATTTCTAAGAAATCTTCCTTACAGCTCATCTATCCGGCCCCATCTAGCCTCCTTGCTAGTTGGCAGACACATCAAAGATGAGTGAGGCCTCTAGTATCTTCCTTTTCCCTGATATGATAACTCTGAGAGCTGTCAGAAGGAGGAAGATCCTGGCTCCACCGAGGAGAGGAGGAGGTCTGGAAATGGATGTCTGGGGAGGAGCCACCTCCACCTCACTGAGTAATCAGAGGGCCAGATGAGCTACCATATGAGTCAGGATGTTTCACAGAAAGGATGCATCAGTGTTATTCAATTGTACGTAAATAAGAGATTTGCATTTCTCGGAATTTTTTTTTTCTGAAAAAAAAAAAAAGATGTTCCATATGTGTTATTCTTCCATACCAGATGCACAGACGTCTCTAGGGGGGAGGTTACCAGTCTAGAATGTTCCAGTTTCTCCCTGTCTCATCAGGACAATTTTCCAGGAGTCTAGCCACTGACAGAAGGTTGGACTGGCTCTTTGGAGAGGTTGGGTAGGTGTGCCAGTGTCTGTGCGTTGAACCTCCCAGGGTAACTGGGTGAGGTTCAGGCGTAGCATCTGGCTGCTCACACCATGATGAATGTGAGGGTGGCATCGCGCACACTTGGGCATAGTTTCCCAGTGGCCAGCGCGATCTGATTGAGAACTCTGAAGGACCTAAAGGATAGTAGGATCTGTTGAATGCACAGCATGCCACAGTCTCAGGAGGCCATATCCTGGGGCGGGGCTTAGAAGACCCAGAAGACTCCATGCACAGAGTCACTCTACTGTCCCACGTCCATCAAGCCTGAGAATTCCAGGTCACCCTGTCCCCAGAGCCTGGCTACGAGGGCAGATGATATCTCTTCATTCCTGGTTTACAAAAACAAAATGAAAGCCTGAAGCACCACACGCAGCAGGAAGAAGCCTCAGTTTCAGGGCTATGGCACAGCTGAGTCTCCCTCCCCTCCCCTGCCATAGCTCACAGAATTCTGACTGTATGCTTCTCCCATGACTCTGCTCCTATACCTTCTCCTCCAGGCAGTCTCCCCTGCCTTCCCCTTTCCTGGGTGTCCCAGAAATGTGTCAGCTCAACAGTGAGACTTATATAATAGTTGCTACTTTAACACTTGACTCATTAAGTCAGGGGTAGTGGTGAGCGCCCTTGATCCCAGGAGGCAGAGTCAGGTAGATCTCTGTGAGTTCAAGCCCAGCCTGGTCTACATAGTGAGGTCCAGGTCAACCAGAGCTATAGAGTGAAAAACAGTGACAACAAAAATAAGACAAACAAACAAACAATCAAAAAGCCCCCGTGACTCATTAACCCAACATGACCTTTGTGCTAGGAGAAAGGAGAGAGTATCACTGGATGTTCTGGGGCTGGGTGTCGCTAGCAGACATGAGAGCCTAGCTGCCACACATGCTTAGCAGGCTACATAGAGGACAATGGTTAGGATATAGGATATTGGAGACCCTGCATGTCTCATACCCAGCACGGGGACTGTGATCTGAACATAATTGGACTCTGTCATTTTGAGCACAGGCAATGGCTCCCAGGGCACCGTGGAGACTCCGGTTTCTCCATCTGAGCTGGTAAACCCAGTGCTGAGCTTATCAGCCTCAACAACTTCATACTTAGGAGGAAAGGATGTGTTTCCAGATTGCATGGCAGGAAGGCAGTCCTATATGAATTCTGACAGCCCATTAGCCAACAGCGAGGGGTTAAGCATGAAGTGGCCTGGCTAGCGTGTCTCTCCTTGTTATGGCATAAGCCAGGCTGACGCTGAGGGAGGCTGTTCTGTCACACCCGGGTTAAGCTGTCTTTGATCCCCCTTCAGAGCTGACAGATGGTAGAAAACCTGCTGGTCAGGCTGGGCCTCTCCACTCCCTGTGTCAGAGGTGGCCAACTGATGAGGCTTCTCTGCCTGGAATTTGTGACACCTGGCTTTGAGGTCTATCAACTTCCTACATGTCTCTTTTGAGAACTTTCTGGAAACTTCATAGATTTAGGGAGCAGTTAGAGACCTGGGGGTGTCTAGATAGCTGCTAATCTGAAGGAAAAATAAACTATGACCTGTTCTTTTTAAAATAATTACTCACTTAGAAAATTTTCCATGTAAAAATTGCCTCAAACACCTGCCTCACTATGATCTTAGTATTTAAAGATCAGCCTGTTAACAAATATGAAAAAACACAAAACATTATCAAAGCAAAGTTCCCTAGGGACCTTTTAGGCATGGAAATGGGGTGTAAGACCATGACTCTTTCTTTTCAGGTCATGTCTAGCTTATTTGAATCTCTACAGGGAGCTGAAAGGGATCCAAGAGATTTTTCTAGATTCATATTACTCTCGTTCGTAACCTTGGCAGTTCGTGACTGTCACCAGGGAGTGTCTGCAGATGCCTGACCTCTACTGTACCCACCATTACTCCAAAACTAGACTCCCCTAGATGGATCTTGTTAGTCTAGGGTAGGATAACAGCCAAGGTGGTTTTCAGAGCTGCAGCTGATGTGTGTTGTAGGGGAGGGGGGGAAGCTGATTTGGTCCAGCTGGTTGTTTTGCAGATGAGGCTACAGGGGAGGCCTGATGAAGGCAGGATTCCTGTATGGTACACTCCAGGGTATGGGAAACAAAGGGACCAGTAGAAGCCATTATCGCCGAAACAGGGTTGGTGTCCGGTCCTATTCTGACATCTGGACATCTACACTAAGAGCAAAGTTCCTACTGTCCAAAAGTATCATCTATGAGTTTGTTAATACCTCATTCCCACCCACATTCTGCCTGGTGCATTAGGCTCAGAAGCAGGAGATGGTATTTGACTTGCTGGCACTTGCAGTAGCATGGAGAAGCTAGCTTTGGCTCTCTCTGAGCTTGTAGAGGAAGGTTAGTTACGTCTCCTTATCTCTGCATCTCCTGATTGAGGAACTCAAAACAGGAAAAAAAAAAAAAAGCTATGTGGGTGAGTGAGTGAAGAAAAACACTTGAAGAGCTTACTCTCAGGCTTAAGCTTAAGCCATGTATGTCATATAATGAGATCATTTCTATGCCTAACCAGCTCATCTGCCCTGCATTTTAATTGAGTCAGCACAAAAAAAAATAATTTTGATAGTTAGCCAAGGCTTCACTGATGCTAAACATTATGTGTATTCACATTAAGAAAAGAAAAAGAGGAGGAAATGGGGCTTTTGATTCTCTTCCTAATTCACAATAAGCCATCTATGGTGTTAATTGTTTATAATAATCTAACAGCATAATTACTCCCATGTAAGCATCCCTGAACAGCAAAAACACAGAAGAATCTCAAATCTGTCGAGCATTTTGAAAGGAAGCCTTGCTCCACCTCTGGCCAGGTGGGAGAGCTTTGTGACAGTGCTCAGCCTAAGACACTACTCTTATCTTTAAAGGGGGACAATATCTTTATCTTGCTGAGAATGGACACACAATATTGCATCTCTAATCATATCTTCTTGGCCGGAACTAGTCATTTGACCTCAGCCTAACTCTAAGGAGGGCGTGGTGATGTATCCTAGCTTCCCTCGGCTCCTGTGGACACTGACTCCATATCCTCCTTTTTCCTGGTCCTGTCCCATCAGCCTACCCTGGAAAGACGTTCAGGAATTTAGAAATGTGCATAGGAAATTAGGTTATGAGGATGTATCCCCTTTTGCAATCCTTCCTTTTTTTTCTTTATTCTTTCAGCTATTTATTCACCAGTAGATAAAGACCAGGTTCCTCTCTCTGCCATAAGCCTGAGGATAGCCTCTGCCTTCCTGGCTTTGGCATCGTGGTGGGCAGGTCACAGTGAGCATAGGGTGCAAGCAGATAGTGATCAGGTGGGTAAGTTACTAGACAAACAGAACATTCTACTTAGTGATGTACAAAAATAAAGCTGGCTGATGTAATCACAGTACCTAGGGAATAGGAGAGGCATTTGAGAATGAGGCAGGACAAGAACAGTTCTCAAGGGAGTTGAAGATGGCTGAAGGAGTCCTTCACATAGTCTTCTACAGGAAGAAGACAGGCTGTGCCATCAAAGCTGAAGAAAATGGCATTACGTCCAGAGTAGTGGAGTGAAGAGATCAACAAATCTCGCCCCAGATAAGGACAATACAGCCAAGAGAGCTCATCAGAACCAACCCCTTCAGAGCTCTGCAAACTGAATGACAGCAAATAATATAATGGTCAAGCAATGTGATGAACAGTTCTGTGTCAACAAATTCCACAGTATTGATGATGTAGAACTTCCAGAAAGACACGGAAATTTTGAACTGATAATTCTATAGAAATAAAAAATCTGAATAGTCTGTATTTAATAAAAAAATAGTAATCTTAGAAATATCTCCCCAGAAAACTCACGACTCATTAATATTTGATTTGTAAATTTGATAACATGTTTCAAGAAGAAAAACATGTCACTCTCTTATAGACTCTCTTGGGATGTGGGGAGGAAACTTTACAATTCATGGGGTGAGCATTGTCTAGATTCCAAAATCACAGTAAATCTGGACCAATATCTGTCATGACCATGAATACAGAAGATATCCACAAAATGCTAACAAGTCCTGAGACTGGAGAGGTGATTCGGTGGCTCAGAGTAATTGCTGCTCTTGTGGAACACTGAGCTTTCTTTCCCAGCATCCTGGCCAGGTGACTCACAACCTTCTGAAATTCAGTGTCCTGGCTGTCCAGGGACTTTCCCTCCAGACCAGGGCGTCCTCACACTCAAAGATCTGCCTGCCTCTATCTCCAAAATTCTGAACTTAAAGACGTGTACCACCACCACCGGGCTTATAACAAGTCTTAAAAGATTATGTACAATGACCAATAGGGATTTGTCCCAGAAGCCAAAATTTGGGTTCACACGCAATAATCAGAATAATATGCTATCTTATAATAACAAACAAGATCAGAAAGGACAGAAACTCTCCAGCTAATGTCACAACTAGTAGCCAAAAAAAATGAAGAAATGTTTTCCAGAAGACAGGGTGGGATGCAGATGGTCATTCTCATACTTTTCTAAAGTTGTCATTTACTGTTTGATAAATATTTCCCTCCTCCCCCAACTTCTCCCAAATCTACCCCAATTCCACAGGCATTCAACTTTGTGTCTTCACTTTGTAAAACTTATCGAGTCCAGTTAGTGCTGTAGTATATGTATGTGTGTGTGTGTGTGTGTGTGTGTGTGTGTGTGTGTGTATTCTTGCGTGTGACCAGCCACTGTACAGTAGCTGACCTATTAGGGGCATCACCTGTAAAGAAAAGAAAGCTAACTCTCCCTGTCCTGGCAGCTATCAGTTACTAATAGCACCTCTGCTAAGGGCAGGGCTTTGTGCCCACCTCCCTGCCTCTGTGCTGGAATTTTCTTCTCTCTGGCTTGAGCTTGGGTAGTGTTGTGCACACTGCCACAAACACTCCGAGTTCATATGTGCAACTGCCTTGTTGTGTCTTGAAAACACTGTTTGCTTGTAGGCATCCACCATCTCTTACAGTGAAAAAGATGCTTATACAGTCTTTCATTCTGATACCTCTAGCCAGCATTCACTTGCTCTTCCTAACCAATATTTTTTAAAAGAAATAAACCACTTAAATAGGAAAGAAAAAGTAAAAACAACAACAACAACAACAACAAAAAACCCACTACATTTATTGACAACAACATGAAACAAAGTTGTTCTTGTCCAAGTTTGGTTCCTTGCTTTGGTAAACACTGACCAAGAGCAACTTGGAGATATAAATGGTTTATTTTGCCATACAGGTGCAGTTCATCAGTCTGGCATCAAAGACTGTAAAGGCAGGAGGAATTCAAGGTAAAAACCTGGAACAGAGACCACGGAGGAACTCTGCTTCCTGGCTTGCTCCCAGGCTTACGTTCAGTTACCAGCACAGGCCCACCTACCTAGGGATGGTACCGTGCACAGCGGGCTTGGGCCTCCTGCAACAATTGACAACTAAGAAAATGCCTGACAGATAGGCCACAATCGAGTTTAATGGAAGCCATGGAAAGTCTCAATTGAGGCTCCCGCTTCCAAGTGACTGTAGGTTTGTGTGAAGCTGACAGCAGAAGCTAAATGACAAATATAGACAAATCCACAGAACTAACACACCCCTACTAAAACCAATCAACAAATTGAACAAAATTGCAGAATCAAAATAATATTTAAAAGTCAACTATGTGGCGTTTTTATTAACAATGTACAATCTGGAGATGAAGTTAAGAAAATAATTACACTCAAATGGCATAAAAACTTTAATATCTAAGAATAAATTCAGCAAAAGAAGTACAGGATTTGTACACTGAAAACCATAAAAACACGACTTAGAAAAGAGAAGAAGCATCTAAGTCAATGGAGAAACAGTCATTGTTTATAGATTAGAAGATACAACGTTATTATAATGATGGCTCCCTGCAAATTCATCTCCAGCTTCAATGCAGTCCCTAACAAAATCCCAGCAGGTGTTTCTGCAGAAATTGACAAGATTATTTTGAACATAAGGGGGATCCAGAATAGCCAAAACCATTTTTGAAAAGGAAGGACAAAGTAGGAAGACTTAGACTTCATGATTGCAAAACTCACCATCAATTTACAGTGGTCAGAACAGTGGTACTCTAGTGTAAAGTAAGAATATAGGTAATAGGACAGAGTTAAGGGTCTTCAACATAGCCTCTATGCTCTGATCCTTTTTCAATATGAGTGCCAAGCAAATGAAATGTTTGTTTTCAACAGTGTGAGGATAATGATGAATATGAAAAAGTAAGCCACAGACTTTTCTTTCACACACATGATGAATAACTTGACTGCAAATGTCATAAACAGTCCTTATAATTCAATAGCAAAAGGATAAACAACTCAAATTGAGGAAGGGCCAAAGATTTGAATAGACACAAGGTTCTCAGATGTCCAGTGAAAATTTTAACATCATACTCAACATCATTAAAAATGCAAATTTGAGCCAGAGTCAGCTACAGACCACTTCAGGATGCCAAAATGGATACAATGGTGGAAGACAGCTAGTAGGAAGAAGTGTACACAAGGATGAGAAAAAGTCATAGCCTTTACGCATCCCATAGTCTGGAGAATGGGGGGCATCAAAATCAAGGAGCCACTTTACTTAGTCTTAAGCGGTAAGAAGTTGCCTAAAATTCCTTTCCTGGATGATTATGAGATCTGAAAAATCAAATGCCTTCAAACCAACTTAACACATGAACATTATAATGATACTTTTGATGATATGATAGCCTAAAAATGGGAACAGCTCAACTGGTGAGCAGATAAATAAAGTGTGCCATGCCATGGGCTATTAGTTAGCATTGAAAAGGGATGGATTACTCATGCATAGTACAAGATGAATGAACCACAAAAGATTAGGCTATATAAAATGAATTCATTACAAGAGAGTAGATATTGAATAAAATCCATCCATTTGAAATGTGTAGAAATAATACAACTAGAGAACCATCAGGCCTATCTGTCTCCTGTGGTTGCCTGAGAGCTGGGTGTGACTATAAATGTGCACAAGGGACTTTTTTATTTTTTTGGCTTGAAGGCATTGTTCTAAAACTGGATTATGATAATTTTACAACTCTATAAATTTACTGAAAATAACTGGTATCTACACTTAGCAAAGGCTCAGTTCTGGAGTATGTAAATGATTCTTCAGTGAAGTTGCTAAAAAAAAAAACCATTTAAAGAGATCAAATTGTCTGATTCTTAAGCTGGCACCAGTAGAGTAGCAGGGACTTGGGTTCTGGGGCACCTGATAGTGGAAACGCCTGACAGTTGGAGGGATCTGAAAGCAACTTACTGTTCCTCATTGACTTTTCTCTAATTCTCACTATTTCTCCAGGCAGGACAGAGGTGGGATGTTGAGCTAAACAAAACAAAACAAAAACAAACAAACAAAAAAACCTAAAGGAAAGAGTTGTTTGGGACTTTATGCTAAAGAAGTTATCCAAGCGTCTGTGTAAAACAGTCCAGCCTGGATGTTCTCCCTCTGCTAAGGGGGAAACTGAGGACAGGAAAGCTGGAGAGCAGCAGACCAAATGTGTCTCTCTGAGGGCTAATGAGGAGAGGTGGGCAACATAAACCCTAACTGGGCCTCAATCTGGCCCTGACACTTTGCTGCCTGGAACTGAGCTCAGTCGGTCCTCAGATCTGCACTCTAGAAAGGGCAAATTACAGTCAGTCCCTGGCTTCCCTGTGCCTTGCCCGTGATCAGCCCCCTCTTCATATGTATTTCTCTGTAGCCTACTTCCCTATACTTGTTTCAAATCCTGATTTTTTTATCTCCAGATTTTCAGTCACTCCCATATTTTGTGGTGAAAGGAGCAGTTTAGGGCATAAGATATATTCACCTTCCAAGTCCTAAACCCCAAAACTCTTTAGTATCATCATGGGAGGTGGCTTAGGCAGTTTTAGAAGTTAATCAGCAAGCAAACAGTCATATTTACCTTTGTGACTATGGCCTGGTATATGTGATATATAAAGTATTATGATCTGTATTCCTCCGCCAAGGAGGACAATGGGGCTGCTGTGATCTTTCTTATAGCAAGCCTTGTGAAAAGCGAAAAGCTTAGACCGAGTCATACAGACAGTAAAGATAGTATAAGAACAGCTCTTCTGGATACAGCCCCTGGGCCTTTCTTTCATCTCCCTACACACACACACACACACACACACACACACACACACACACCATCATTAAGGACCTGCAGCAATAAGGAACCCTGCTTAAATTCTGAAATTCTGGTGCTTTTGAGACAGATGAGGACAGACATTTTCACATCTGAAACAAAACTGCCCTTTTACTTATGACTCACGGTGATTTCCCATGGGCCTGGGAAAGGTTTAAAAAGAACACAAGATGCAAGGCCCCACCCTAGGGCTGGAAAAAGGGTACGCCCAGGAATGTGTATGTTGCCTGCTTGAGAACCAGACCCAGGGCACATCCTCAGTTATGCTTCTCAGAAGGAGGCTGGCGCTTCCTGAGCCAGAAACCTCCCCCTGCACATGGAACTGTGTTTCTGCTGGCTAAGCGAAGGTGAACCGTCCTAGAAGGGGAAATGTTGGTGCCCTTGCACATTTAGTTGCTTTTCTCCTTGCTATGACAAAGCATCTGATGGAAGCGACTTGAGGAAGGATCTGTTTTGGCTCAAGGTTTTAGGGGTCCCAGTCTATTTTATCAGGGAAGACCTGTGTTGGGAGTGGCTTAGTCCCTGCTGGAAGGAGCATGAAGTTCCTGGTTATATTGTAGCCAGCCAGGAAGCAGAAAATGTGTGCTAGGATGTGGCCAGAGTAGTAAGCTTTACCTCTTAAAAATTCACACACACACCCAAATATCTCAGGATAAAAAACATGAACTCTGTGACTGTAAGGTGGCATATATCTTTCATTCCAGCGCTCAGGAGGCAGAGGCAAGCAGATCTGAGTTTAAGACGAGCCTGGTTTAAATGTGACTTCCGAAAAAGCCAGGGCTACACAGAGAAACCCTGTATTAGTACAATACTCCATCCCCCACCCATGGGTGCTAAAAAATATTCCTCATGAACCTGCAGGAGGCCACTCTAACTCATTCTACACCACTTTCTATGACAGCCTACTCTGAGCTCCACCAGGTGTGAGAGAGACACATGTATGTAGTCACTCACCCCCTGTCATTGAATGAATGGTCACAGTGTCTCCAATATCTCTGTCTTCCCAGAAACCACTAGTTCAGGTTTGTGCTAGAAACACTGGTAGGTGGCGACACCATCAGAGTATGAGGAAAGCAGGCTCTTCACAGGCAGGCCGCAGCCCAAGTCTCTAGTGATCAGCCTCCTTGCTTTCTCTGCTGGAACCAATCATTAGCCACCACAGGATGAGAGGAGACGAGATTTGTTCTGCCTTAAAGAGAGCGCTTTAGAAGGAAGGGATCAAACATTCAGAAAGAAAAAAAACATATATATGGAATTTAGAACCAAAACCCTTGAAGCACAGGCAACAGGCTACCCCCTCCCCAGGGCTGGTAATAGGCTGGTCATGCTAAGGACCCCAAGAAGAAGAGCCCTATTCTCTGTCATGTGTCACCCATGCCTCCCCTTTCTCCTTCATTCCTCTGGGTGTTGTCAGTCCTGAGGCTTCACCTTTTGTCTCTGAAATCATCTCTGCCATCTGCACCAGTCCAGACATTTCTCCTCCACCAGCACCAGCAGAGCCCCTCAGCAGGGCGTGGACACTCTCTCAAAATTCCGAACTGGTTCCTTTTTGATGTTTGGCCCCTCTTTAATATTTGAATGTTTCCTGCTCAGACTCAGGGAGCAGGCAGTGACTGAGAAGTGTTGGAATGAGATGCCCTGAGTGCCGGGCATGAAAAGAATGATCACAGGTCAATCCAAAGTAGAGCTAGCACCAGGGCTTGGGCGGCATCTGCTGATGGACTCGGCAAGGGGCCACTCGGAAGCATACTGCTATAGACCTCGTGATTAAGAGCTGGATACTGAGTCCTCGCCTCCTGTGCGCATTTCAAAATGCATCATGTATCTGATGGTCTGACTCCAGGCCTGATTCTTTCTCGTTCTAAATCTGTAGCACTGGGCAGCACAGCACAGCACAGCAGCGTCAGATGGTAGGATCTCTCTCATTGTACTTTGTCAGTTCTTTTTTTTTTTAATTTTAAAAACTTTATTTTATTAACTGTATCCCAGCCGTGTCCCTCATTCCCTCCCAGTCCCTCCCTCATCTCCACCGTGCCCCTTTCCAAGTCCACTGATAGGGGGGACCTCCTCCCCATTCATCTGATCCTGTTTTATCAGGTTGCAGTTTATTCAGGAACCTTGAACAATCATCTGACCCTGGGGAAAGCCAGCCCACAGCTTAAATAGCCTCTGGGTAGCCAACCCAGGCGTGCCACGTGGGCAATGCAGATAGGTCCACATACATGGAAGCAAGCCAGATCCTCAGCCTTAGCTTCTCTCCCAGCAAACATACCTCTCACAACAACATCCTTGCCCCGGAGGGGGCAGGCACGGTCCATGTTATAGCACCAGGGAGGACAAAGGAGACAAATATGCCCTCCTGGCCAGAAAAGCTAAACCAGAATCCTAGATGCAATTAATATATGAAGCTCATTACTTAAATGAGGAGCCACTGGTATCAAGTAAGAAGACAAAGGGTGTCCTCTGTTTCTGTAGGCTCTGTATGGATGGATTCAGACAACAGCACATAGAAAATATTAGAGGGAGGTGCACCTGGACTAAATATGTACAGACTTTTTAGTATTTTTATTATCTCCTAAAATATAAGTATTTATCTTTTTTTTTATTGTATTAGGTAGAATACGTAGTCAGGGAGAAAACAGGGAACAGGACAGGAGCCTACCACAGAGGGCCTCTGAAAGGCTCTACCCAGCAGGGTATCGAAACATGCTGAGATTCATAGCCAAACTTTTTGCAGAATGCAGTGAATCTTATGAAAGAAGGGGAGATAGAAAGACCTGGAGGGAGCAGGAACTCCACAAGGAGAGCAACAGAACCAAAAAACCTGGGCACAGGGGTCTTTTCTGAGACTGATACTCCAAACAAGGACCATGTATGGAGATAACTTAGAACCCCTGTACAGATGTAGCCCATGGCAGCTCAGTGTCCAAGTGGGTTCCCCAATAATAGGAACAGGGAATGTCTCTGACATCAACTCATGGGCTGTCTCCTTGATCACCTCTACCTGAGGGGGGAGCAGCCTTACCAGTCCACAGAGGAAGACAAAGAAGCCAGTTGTGATGAGACCTGATAGACTATGGTCAGATGAAAGGGGAGGAGGATCTCCCCTATCATTGGACTGGGGGAGGGCATAAAAGAAGAAGAGAGAGGGATAGTGAGATAGGGAGGGGATGTGGGAGGGGGACTACAGCTGGGATACAAAGTGAATAAATTGTACTTAATAAAAATAAACTAATTTTTTTAAAAAGAATAAGTACTCAGGAAATGATTTAAATACAGATATATACAGATTATATGCAAATATTGCCCATCCTAGTTTGCTTTCTGTTGTTGCCATAAACAAGATGGCCAAAAGCAACTTGAGGAGGAAAGGGTTATTTGACTTTTATGTACCAATCACAGACTACCATTGAGGGAAGCTGGGGCAGGAACACAGGCAGGAAGCTAGAGGCAGGAACTGAAGCAGGGGACATGAAGGAATGCTGCTTACTGTATTGTTCTCCATGATTTGCTCATCTTAGCTTTTTATACACCTACCTAAGGGTGCTACCAGCCACAATGCTCTGGGCCCTGAAACATCAATCAATTACTGAAGAAAGAGACTCTACAGACTTGCCTACAGTCTGATTTAACGGAGGCAATTTGTTCAGTTGAGGTTCCTCTTCCCAAATCACCCTAGCTTATAACAAGTTGACAAAAAAGTAAAACCAGAAAACTATCCCTTCATATGATAAAGAATTTGGGCGCCTGTACCTTCTGGTACAGCTTTTGGTACCTTCTGAGAGGCCTGGAACCAACCCCTTGGAATAACCAGACATAACCATAGATCCAAGCATTTACTTAGTACCGGTGAGCACAGGAAATGAACCAGCCTCAGAGCTATGGTAACAGAGGAGGGGCAATTATATTGGCCTAGGGGGTGGTAGTGGTGGTGGTAGTCCAAGAAGCTGTCCCGGATGAAAGGTCATGACTGGATACTAAATGACTACTACCTGTGTGCCCCGGACTCTATTTGCCCCTCAGAGCCCTCCTTGCCTTTCCTGCCTACTCCCCATCCTCAGCACTGAGTACCTTTGTCCGTTCTCCTGCCTGCAGCTCCCAGTTGGTACAGCCCACTAGAGCCGATCAGGAGACTGAAGCCCATGCAGGGCTCTGAAACCACCTCCGCAGCCTCACTCATGGCCTACAATCATGCCTCTAGCTCCACTCAAGCCTCCCCCTCACCTGCCCTATGTCCTAGGTCTCCATCCTACACCCAGACAAAGGTTAAAAGAGGGACTACCACATGAACAAACCAGTCAGGACTTAGACCTGCAGGGCGTTGGCATGGGAGGCTATCGAGTATTTAGGCTGGAGAAGTAGGCTGGCACCGCAACAGAAAGACCTCTCTGCTAAATCCTTGCCTTGCAGAGCACCTACAGTCTGATGGCTCATTTGATGTGGAGATTTCAGATTTTGTTCTGCATACCGTACCATCATTCCTAGATTTCCTTGCAATGTTCAGGGTCAACTCTAAAATGAAAGCAGCTGGGGGTGGGGGGGAAGGCAAGGAGGCTCCCTGCAGTGTCCTGATGGGCTGTTCTCCCTCGCTGTGTATAGCTGAGTCATTTTAACCACTTTTCACTTGTCTCCGGGTGGTAGACTCTCTCGCGGTAGGGCTTGCCATTTCTTCCGTGTCACAATGTGCACTTCAAGCACAGGTTTAGAAGTTGCTCTTAAATAGGTGAATTTCCGGCAATAGAAGGGAGGTACCATTACCCAGCCACATCTAAACCTTTTCGTTCCAATGAAGAATAATTTGTCCCTTTGTGAACCAGACCTTGGGTACTTCACTTGTTATAGCTTACTGTCTAGTTGTCTTCGGTTCCATTCATCAACAGCTATTTTATTTATTTATTTACTATCTAATCACTTTACAGTCTGATCCCAACCCCTTCCTTCTCCTCCTAGCTCCACCCTCATGTGTCCCCAAGCCCACCCTCTCCTTCTTCACAGAGAAGGGAAAACCCCCAAGGGGTACCAACCCACCTTGGCACCTTAAGTCTTAGGAAGACTAAGTGCATCCTCTCCCGCCAAGGCCTGGCAAGGCAGCCCAGCTAGGGGAAAGGGATCCAGAGGCAGGCAACAGAGTTGGAGACAGCCCCTGCTCCCATTGTTAGGGGACCCATATGTTGACCAAAGCTGCATGTCTGCTACAGATGTGTAGTGGGGCTAGGCCCAGCCCATGCTTGCTCTTTGGTTGGTGGTTTAGTCTCTGTGAGCCCCGATGGACCTAGGTTAGTTTACTCTATAGGTCTTCTTGTGTTGCCCTTGACCCCTCTGGCGCTCTCTATCTTTCCTCCCACTCTTCCACAAAACTCCCCAAGCTCAGCCTGCTGTGGGTCTCTGCATCTGTTTCCATCAGCTGCTAGATGAAGGCTCCAAGAAGACAATTATGCTAGGCTCCTGTCTGCAAGCATAACAGAGTATTATTAATAGTGACAGGGTCTGGTTCTCTCCCTTGGAGTGGGTCTCAAGTTGGGCCAGTCATTGACTTGTCATTCCCTCAATCTCTGTTCCACCTCAATTCCTACACTTCTTGTAGAAAATTTCTTTGCAGGCAAATTTTTTGGTGGAAGGTTTAATGAGTGGGTTGGTCTCCCCCTCGCTTCACTGGAAGTTCCACCTGGCTACACAAGGTGGCCACTTCAGGCTCTTTAACTCCCTCTGCTAGGAGTCTCAGCTAGGTTCACCCTCATAGACTCCCAGGAAGCCTCCACTGTCGCAGAGATGCCCTGCACCCATTTCTCTCTCCCAGCACCCACCCCTGACCCCACACTCCCTACATCCCAGCCTTAACCCTGTTACCCACCCCACCTTTCCCCATCTCCTCACCTAGTTCTCCCTCTTCATCATCAGGTGTTTCTTTTATTTCCTCCTTTGAGAGAGATTCAAGCATCCTCTTTTGGGACCTCCTTAGCTTCTTTGGGTCTGTGGACTGTAGCATGGTTATCCTGTATTTTTTAGCTAATATCCACTTATAAAGTGAGATCATACCATGTGTGGCTTTCTGGGTCTGGGTTACCTCACTCAGAATAATCTTTTCTAGTTCCATCCATCTGCCTGCAAATTTCATGATTTCCTTGTTTTTTTATAGCTGAGCAGTACTCCATTGTGGAAATGTACCACAATTTTTATCCATTCTTCAGTTGAGGAACCTCTGAGTTGTTTCCAGTTTCTGGCTATTATGAAAAAAAGCTGCTATGAACATAGTTGAGCAAGTGTCCTTGTGGAATGGTGAAACATCTTTTAGGTATATACCCAAGAGTGGTATAGCTGGGTCTTGAGATAGAGCTGTTCCCAATTTTCTAAAAAACCTCCAGATTGATTGCCAAAGTGGTTTGCATTCCCACCAGCAATGGAGGAGTGTTTCCTTGCTCCACAGCCTGGCAAGCATGTGCTGTCACTTACTTTTTTTTTTTTATATATATATATTAGCCATTCTGTTGGGTATACGATGGAACCTCAGAATCATTTTGATTTGCATTTCCCTGGTGACTAAGGACTTTGAATATTTCTTTTAGTGTTTTTCAGCTATTAGAGATTCTTCTGTTGAGAATTCTCTGTTTAGCCCTGTACCGCATTTTTAGTTGGGTTATTTGGTTTGTTGGTATTTAATTTCTTAAGTTCTTTATATATTTTGGATATTAACCCCCTGCTGGATGTAGGGTTGGTGAAGATCTTTTCCCATTCTGTAGGCTGCCATTTTGTCCTATTGACAGTGTCCTTTGCCTTGCAAAAGCTTTTCAGTTTTGTGGGGTCCCATTTATTAATTGTTAATCTTAGTGCCTGAACCAACAGACATTTTAAATCAAGACTCAAGAAAGTAAGAGAATTTCATGTCATAGGTCTAGATGGACTTTGTTCCTTACATCGCATAGCAGGCAACTGAAGTACACCAGCTTTCTGACCTCGCTGGGAATCAGGGAGTGGCATCATCTAATTATATGACTCATCATAGTATGTGTGACTGAGCCCTGCCTGGACCACATGCTTACTGTCCTCTGAGCTCTCATGGAACATGAGTGCTTGACATGTCTAACTTACATGACACATTATCTTTTCACTGTGTTTTAATATCTTAACTTTTTATTGGTTTTCAACATTTGGAATGTAGGAGATGTCACATTAAAAAAAACATTTCTGAAGATTTGCCAGTGTGTACCCCCATTTCCTGTTTGGCTACATCACTTGAAGATAAATAGTACCCTGTGTGTTTTGGAGTCAAGATCAAGAGCTTGGGCTCTGCCTGCACCACCATGGCAAAGATCCATGATAGCTTTATGTCCAGTCTGCTACCCTTCACCAAACTCTGTGTTATGCCTGTCTGGCAGAAAGTCTTGAAAGGGGGAATAATTCCTGTGGAAAGCTTACGACCTGATCAATACTGCTTTGGTAGTTTTAGGCCATGGTTATGGTATCATGTTTGAGGGGGAAGGAAGAAACCTTAGTTTCATTCCACTGGCAAGAGAGAACTTTACTTCTCCAGCATGCCCTCACTCAGGCAGTCTAGATTTTATCTTAAGTGAGAAATACACACAGTTGCAAGAAGACAGCCATCCAGTCCTGTAAGAACAAATACACATTTCAAGGTGGAATTGTCTTCTGGATACTAAACAGCTATTTCTGCAGCCCAGCTCCTAGAAGGGGCCATGCTGGGCCTAGGAGCACACTTTTTCCATCAGAATCCCAGAACACGCTCTCACCCAGCCAAATGAAAAACACCACTCCAACCTCCAGCGATGTTGTGGGATCTTGTGGTGACTCCATCTATCAGATACTCATATGAAAGCCTGTGATTTCCATGAAGTTTGTGTCTCATAAAAATTTAAACACCTGCTAAGTGAAAACAACACCTTTTTGCTGTCTTTGTGGCAAACATCTTCTGCAGAAATTTTCTCGCTTCTCAGAGGCGACATATTTCACAGGCAATTCCCTTGGCACAGGCACTGCTAAAGCATAAAGGGAGCCAGGTGAGGGGTGGCCTCTAGGAGTTGTGACAGGCGCCTTCAGAGGCAGGGGCCTGAAAGGCTTCAGAAGGGTTTGGGGCTGCAAGCAGACTGATTCTGAGTTGAAGGGTGATGCCTGGGCCTGGAAGGCATTGTCTCCAAGGCTGCGGCAACCAATCTGCCGAGGGCCAGAGGGAATACATACTCAGCTGGAGCACAGGAGACTGGGGAAAGTCAGTGTTTGGCTACAGCTGGGAATAGTCAGCCCTGTGTTAAGAACCAGCCATTCATCAGGCATTTTTATACCAATTTCCCCGGGCCTCGTCAATCTTTAATATCAATAGGACCCATATACTAGAAATTGGGAGTATGCCACATGTCTACCGCCCTGCCCTTACCACTGGCGTGCTGTGGGCTACAGGCCACTGAAGGTTCTGTATTCCCAGAGTGTCTCATGATCTCCTTGGAGCCATGCCATCTTCCCCACTTTGACTCCTGAAGTCCACACACTGAGGCTCTTAACTTTAAGCACCTCAGAAAATGGCCTCTGTTTGGAATGACAAAGAGTCTTGTTTCAAATGTGGTTTGTCAAGATAAAGTCGTGCTGCCATTTGCTGTGCTTCTAATCCAACGTGAGGGATCCCTTTTGAAATAGGGAAACGTGGACACCGTTGCTTACGGGAAAGTCATCTTGGGAAGATGATAGCTCAGACATAGGCATTGTGAGAAACCACAAGCTTCGAGAGAGGCTTAGAAGGTGTTTTTATACAGCCCTTAGGAGGAGACAACTTTGCCAATATCTTTACCTCTTTCTTCAAGCCTTCAGAAACATGAGACAATATATTTCTGTTGTTTAAACTACTTGGTTTGTGGTAGTTTGTGATAGCAGCTCTAGAAAGTCAATCAATCAATCAAACACACAAACCAAAACCACCTCCACAATGACTTCCTTCAGGAATGTAAATGACTGCCTCTGGAGCCCTCTGCAAGGGAGCCCATGGTTACCAGGGTGGCCAGCAGTGTCTGGGCACATGGAGTCTCAGTTTAGGCTCCAATACCCATCACCCCATGCAATCTTTCTGAAGAGAGCCTGAGAAGGAAATTAAATTAAATCCTTAATGTCAGTTGAACAGATGCAACTCAGGAAGATTACAGAACTAGCCAAATCCTACACATTCATTAATTCCAGAATAACTCTAACAAATCAGCTGTAGTTCAACAGTGCTCAGAAAATATTTGATCAAAGCCATCTCTCCTGGGCCAGAGCTTCTGTCATATTACAAAGTTTTCTTGGTAAACCTGGGCACCAGCGAGACCAAGCAAGTAACCCCTGTGTAACAATGGGGCTTATAAGTGGAGGGCATGGGGGAGCAGGACCGTTCTCATAGATGTAGATGAGTATGGAGGAGGCCCACCCCAACCCTGACCAGTCTCAGAGCTGATGGGTACAGCAGAGTCTTAGCTAACTAGAGCTCTACCTGCTTGTCCACACTGGCATTCCTGTGTTTGTCCTCAGTTGCAAAGCTCCTCCGGCCCCCGGGATGGAAGCCATGCTCCTCATCTAGATGCTCGGCCTTCACCACCCTGCTGCTGTTGTCTCCAAAGTCCTCCTGTGCTTTTACCTTGCTGGCCTTCCAAAGCCCACCCCCCCCCCCCCGAGAATGCTGTCTTGTTTCTAGCTCTTAGTTCCTGCTGATGTTTGTCTGGGGCACTTGCCCCCACTTTCCCACTGGGACGCCATCTTATATAGACACCCTGCCTGCCGCCTTGGACACCCTGCCGCCTTGGCCTCTTTTATTCTCCACCCCCAAAGTACTTGGTACACTTGCTTTCATGGTAGAGCATGGTAGAACATCCAAGAGAGGAGCTTCCCAGTGCATCTCTACCTCGCAAACAGGCTTGCTTTGTGGCTTTTGCCACCATCCCCTGTGCTACCACATCAACACTTCATATATTTGAAAACAATAACCCATTGATGAAAAGAGATGCCTGCGACCACAGGTAGCTCAGTAAACATTCTACAGCTGTTATGTATTAGTGCAAATTATTTGTGCTTGTTAAAAATTTATAAGAACAAAAACGTATGGGGAAAAAGAATGAGGAATTATGTGGAGAAGATTGTCTGCACAGTTTACTGCCTTCCTGCCCTCTGCGGATTTAATATTCCCTCATGGTGATGTCTTAAAATTCTTCTGTTTAGTGATACTCTGATGTAGAGGGAAGTGGGGGATTGAGTGTCATGTGACTGTCAAGAGTTTAAGCTTCTGTCAGCATGCAGAGGAGATGTCCATTCCCTTCACAATGATGTTCTAGGAAGGTTGCTCCCAGAGTGCATAGGAACATGAGTTCTCTTGTATTTTACAATACAATCTAGCATATGAAAGTCTTGCCATTGAGAAACCTGATTTTAACTCAGCATTTCCCAAATGGATACAGTGATTAAAAGAACAGTGAGTTTACAAAATGCCCCTGTGAAGAGCAGAGTATATCTTGGAAGCACAGTCGCAGTAGCCTCTGAACTTGGAGAATGGAAGAGATGACCACGCTGGAGCTCTGAGCGCTGGCATTTTTTATCTTTGGGATAAACTGTGTTCAGATATTAGGGAAAGATGACCCCTTCTCCCTACATCTCTCTGAGTGGTCTCCAGAGGCAGAAACACACTCAGAGTTTACCATTCCATTTTCAAACAAAAAGTGATCAAATTTCTATATCACTGCACTCCCCAAACAGGGCGATTCTAAATCTGTCTGTCTATCTATCTATCTATCTATCTATCTATCTATCTATCTATCTCAGATGCTGTATGTCACACTGAACAGAAATCCTTCAGTCCTATTGTTCCTTGGTTCAAGATGTCCTTGAGGGAAAGTATTCTCTAAATATAAGACACACTGACAGTCAAGGAGCAATCACACAGACCTAAATACACATACTATATGAAGTCCTGGGAGCCATAAATCAGGAAGGCACCATAGCTTCTTAGAAGAGCAGAATGGAGCTCATCTTCCTAGTCAACAGGAGGAAAAACGGTCAGTGCAAAGAGGAAGGACCCTTCTGCCAGCTTAGGACTGTTAAAAGAGCTGTTCATACCTTCCAGATTTCTCCGTGGTCCTTCCTGATGGACCAGAAAGCCATGTTCCCTCAGCTGAGGCTCCAGGTCCTTCTCTTCAACTCTACTGCATGAACCCAGGTAGCTTCTAGCACTTTCTGACTCCTCCTGTTCCAGCCTGATCTCCCTGTACTCCCCAGCAGAATGTTCTGCCTACGGGAAAGCATCCCCTACCCACCAGAAACCTCACTGGCTTTGGACTGTGCCCCCAACAAACCCCTCTCCCCCAGTTTTCACATCATAGTCCTCAATTTTCTGTCCCTTTCTTACTATTGACCTCTGGCCTTCAGTCTGATGATAGAAAACAGGGGAGTCTCATGGCTTAGCTCAAGCCTTCCTTGCTCACCCCCTCTTAAGTTCCCTATGCTTTGAGAGGCTCTTCATAGAAAACCCAGCATTGAGTGCTAACAAGGTGTGCAAGGCACTGCCTACCTCTCATGTTGCTAGCTAACTTGCATGAGCATTTTCATTTTTCCGCCCTTAATGGGTCTCTGTATTCTATGCCTCTCTGCTATTTTATTAATCTTTACTCCTTTGGCCTTACTGTTATTAAACCTATGCTTATAAAAGCAAAGAGGTGAAGAACAAATATAACCTCATCTAATCCCTCTATTCAGCATGACAAGAATGAAAAAGGTGGGTATCAGATGTCATGTGATAATGAGATGTGGTGCAAAATAACTTAGGACAATAAATTTGAAGACAAGGGACATGAGAAATTTCCCAAAAGTTGAATGTCTCAAAATGGATGCAAGAAGTAGCAAGCCTAAATAATTCTGTTCTCTGAAAATGAACATTTCTGAAAATTCTGAAAATGAGCAGTTTTCATGGATAGGTATCCATTCTTTCTGAGCATGTCGGGAGCTCCCTGCATGAATATGCATCTCCTTGTTGCCTGCTTACTGCTAGTCACCAGGCCTTCTTTGGTAAGGGTGGAGACAAGGAAGAAGGATGCCTGTCTTGCCCCAGTTACTTCCTGCAGCCATGCGGGCCAACTTCAAAGCCCCTCGTGCATATTGCAGACTCACAGACAGACAGGATCCTCCGCCTTGCCTCTCGCCTCCTCATCTAAGATGACAGCTTTGAATCGTAATTCTTGGACTCGCACAGACTCTAGGCACATGGCCCGGCACTGTTCCTCATTGCTCACGACGTGTAGCTAAGGAGCTGAAGGAGACCAGATGGTCTGGCCCAGTTTCCACCTGAAATGTGAACCGGTATTTTGACATGAACGGAGCGAGGATGGGGAGAGGCACCTATTAGAGAAGAGAGTCCAAAGGCGAAAGAAAGATGTCCTTCTGTCTGAACCTTGGCGATCACTGCCCAGAAGACAGATTCTCGGAATCTCTTGCCTTAAGAGGAGTGTGTGGGAAGCCTGTGCGCCAGCGACCACCGACTCGGCTGGCAAGGCTGTGCCATGTGCTCCTGGAAGTTAGCCTCACATACCCAGTGGCCACAGAGCTCTATCATGTTCTGTTTTGTTTGATTGCCTGGTTCTGCGAGCAGTTTGTAGATTGCATTCCTCTAGCATTCATTCTGCTCCCTTGTTGCCTGTATTTTAATTGTACTCTGCTGACTTACGGCTTTCTGAGCCTCCTTTGTCTCACTTGGACCGTTATGTCTGGCTTTGACTTCTTCCACCGTGCTCCATGTTTATTTTGAGCTTTATGTTTATCTCGCTCATTTTGATTTTGGATTCCTTATTTGCCTTTTATGCTGTTTTAAATGGCTTTGGCCGGATTCTTCCCCTTGCCGAGAGCACACTGTTACTTTACCGTCTCTTATTCACTTTAATTACCAAACAGAAAGTCTGAGAGAAAGAGCTGGTCGTAAGGCATGCCCAGTGTCTCAGCAGTATTTTAAGTGGAAGTAATTAAGGCACCCGGACCAACACCACACACCAGAAGGCTTCCGGAAGGGATACTCACAAGTATGGAAATGATGACATGAATACCTCGGCCTCATTAGAATGGGAAAAGCTTTAGCCAAAATACCTTCTCCGCCTGTCACCCTGGGCTTCTCTCTGCTGCTGTCTCAATCCATCCCTCCAAACAGCCCAGGGAACTCTGGCAAGGCTTCACTTGACAACTAAACTCTTTTTGCAGGCCTTTCTCTCCAGAGCCTGCCACTGTCTGCCCCATTCATTTGTAACTCTTAGCAAGTTACAAATACCAGGAAGTAGTAGCTCCCTGTGTCTGTGTGTGTGAGACAGAGAGACAGAGGAGGGAAGGAGGGAGGGAGAGAGATTTACAGATTACCTCCCGCACACCGTACCTTCACTGGATGACATAGTAGATGCTCAGTAAACTATAAATCCTACCGGAGGAAAAGGAAGCAGAGTGGCACCCATCTACTATGTTTCAGGTACTTTATGGAGATAGTTTGTACGAGACTAGGGTCCACAACCTTCCTGAATTCATGGAGCCCCTCCCCACCCCAGTTAAGAGCAGAAGCTCCCTAATGCTGGCTTAGGGTAAGAAGGAGCCAAGCTATAGTAGCCCATGTTCCTTTACCGTTGGGCTATCATACTTATTTTCCAGAAACCTGTGACTTTTCTCACAGACACTAGGCTTATCCGTCTGAAGAGAGCAGAGAGGGGAGCACTATGTAGACTGTGAGGATCTGACAGGAAGCACTTCTTTGGAGGCCGGAAGCCAGAAGGGACCTGCGTGTGGGAATCAGAACCTCTGACTGTACAGCCGTAGGTGGCTCGTGTGGCCTCCCAGTGTGCCAGTTGGCTCTCCGAAATTAATGAGAAGAACTAGCTCTCCACCTTGACACCGGGTGAAGTGTGCTGAAGTACGCAGAAGGCTGCACACACATCACTTGGTGTAGAAGAGAGCCTCAAACGTACTTGACTTTACCCTTTCCTTACCCCCCTTCCTCCCTTCCTGAAATTATTTAAATCACTAAGTGAAGGCACTGTGTGTGTGGGGGGGAGATCTGGAAATATCTCTCTCTCCCCCTCCCTCCTTCCCTCCTCTGTTTCTCTCTCTTTTTTTCTCTCTCTCTCTCAGACACACACACACAAACACACACACACACACACACACACACACCCGGAGCTACTACTTCCTGGTATTTGTAACTCCCTAAGAGTCACAAATGAGTGGGGGTTGACAGTAGCAGCCTCTAGATTGAAAGGCAACTTAAATCGCACCCCCAAGTCTTCCAGCTCCTTGTAAACTCGGCTCGAGGGCCATCCATAGTCATCCACCATTCCAGACTATTAGCATTGCTATAGCAGCCATGTTTCTTGGATTCCTGAGTGTTTACCAGCAGGAGCCAAGAGCATCTTGATAGCAAGCATGAGCCTTGGTTTCCCTACTGAAGGTCTCTGATACCAATCCTGGGCCATAACCAAGAAAACGACTTCTAACAATACTGAGCAGGGTGTGATCCCGGAGTGTCTGTCCTAAGAGGAGACCACAGTCACTGTGGAGGGTACCTGGACAGGGACTCGTCAGAGTAGCTCAATGGCTGATGCTTTCTTGGGTCCTAAGTCATTTATTCTGGGTCCTCCTAGCTGTGGCTGCTGTCTTCATCCAGGACGGGGAGGGTTTGCTTTTGTTAGTGTCTGTCTTGGAACGGTGGTGCGGTTGACAATACATCCTCTGGGAATGTGGGAGTGAGAGGCACAAATACAAAAATACAGCTGGATATGTTCATGCCTGACATATCTGTTGTTAGGAATTCATCACCCCTTTGTCAGATAGTTTAAAAATATCTCAGTGTTATGTATGGCTGCGTAAGGTTGGCAACAACCTACATTTCAACCATTTGAATACAGGGTTATGTACAACTGTCATATCCATCAAATGAGATATTATATATCCATCACAATAATGCTAGAAGGAAGTCTTAAATAAGATAAAATTTCTTTTATAATATAAAAAACAGATTCAGGTACGGAACAAAATATAAGTCATACTCTCTGATTTTTTTTAAGAAGAAGATTTTTTTTTACCAGAGGAAGATTGAGAATAAACATTCTTAGAAGTACTATCAATTGCTTCCCCCAAAGGGTTATGATTTGTTTTACTTTGAATATTTCTTATAAAAGTGGCAAAAAGATAAAAAATGGAAAAAATAAAACAAAAATAGAAGTAAGAGATATCAGTGAGTGTGGGAAAACCCCAAAATAGGCTTTCTCTTGGTTGAGTATCAGGTACCAGCAAAGGAAGACTTTCTGGAGTAAAACCTTTCTATTTCGTTTTTCTTCGTGTCTGAATAACATTTCACTTCAGCACACACTGGTTACTTGATATGGAGAGATCAAGTTGGTATTGATGAAGAATATTTTTCTCCTTGGCTAGTTTGCATAGTACTAACAAGGTACTAGCAGGCTGCTAGGGAAAAAAAAAAATCATCACAATTTTACCTGGCTGTGAACACTGTGCTCTGCAATCATAAAAGGCATGGTAAGATGTGCTCATACGGGTACAACAGTGGCACAATTGTCATAGGGATAACCACAGTTGTTGTTCAGATAGGATGTAAGGCCACTCCACATGAGGAAACTCATCTTTGGTTCTATAAATCTGGCCAAGAACCCATGATTAGGGAGATCAAGTCTTCAGGGTGAACCTACTTATTATTAGTCTGCGAAATAGACGTTGTATCCTGTGTCCTTCTAAATTTATATCTTGTAATGGAAGTTTTGGTTTCTTTGTAAATGCGGTTATGTTATGTAAATATGTTTTTGTTTTAATCCAGGGTGTGAGATTGTTATAGTTTGTCCACACCTGTTAATTGTCAAGTGCAGGGCATGATCTTTGCCAGCTGGCAACAACCTTCCATGTGCAGCATGGAGAGGGGTGTGGCCTAGGACTCTGAGAATATAAATATGAGAGAGAGAGAGAGAGAGAGAGTGCGTGAGTGTGTGTTGGGGGGCAATCCGGTGTTGGAGTGTGGCATGTAGCAGTTTGGAGAGACCAGAGACCGTGTGGCGGTTTCTAGCAGACAGACCAAAAGAAATGCTTCAGGGCACAGCAGCATGGAGGAGCCTGCTAGCTGTGTCCACCACTGATGGAGATTGGTATAGAGCCCTAAAAGAACCCCTTGATCCTAACCAGCAGGGACAAGTAAAGGAGTTTGGGCCCTCTAACTTTTTCTCTCTCCTACTTAAGGTTGGGAGTTGGTGGAAAGGAAGTACAGGCCTAAACACCGCAAATAAAGTAGAGTTTTTAAAAAGACCTCCACAGGTGGCTTTCTGCTGCACTATCTCTATAGCCATAGATTGTTACAGCTGTCAGATCCTATCAGAGAAGTTTCTTTGTGCAGTGGATGGTGGTTAGCACAGAAACTCATAATTAGCCAAGTGTAGAGGGTACGTGTCAATGGAACTCTAGAGCAAAAATGATACCAGTTTCACTCCAAGGCTCAGGGACTAGCACAGAAGAGTTAACGGAAAGATTGCAAGAAACTTAAGTAAGAAAGGACTGGGATAAAACTGTCTTCTGGACATGAAGGAACTCATGAACTCATAGCAGCTGTGAGTTCAAGCTGCACAAGATCAAGCGGGTCACTCTTCTAGCATGGAGGAAGAAAGGAATTTGTGAGCCTCCACCACTAACTGAGGCGCTAGAGATAGTTACTGTTAGGATTATGGAACAGAGTTATATGGTGGGTTCATATGTGACAGGTTTTATTAGGGGAAGGGGGTCACAGAGACCGTCTCTGGGCAAGGTGGGAAAAAGAGAGAGAGAGAAGGAGGAGGGAGTCCTCTTATAAGGTGACCCAGGGCATGTGCAGGTGGTTGCAGGTGGTCACAGATGGCCTCACAGATGCCTGATGTCCCATTTGTCAGGACCCTTGGGGGCTGGCTGTAGAGATGCCTGCTTACAGTTCCCAACAGGCTTCTGAAGGAGGGACATTCAGTTTTCTTTAAGTGTTTTGCTCTTGGTAGGTCAACCATGCTCCAGAGGAGGGCCCTCACACCCAGCAGTATGTGGAAAGTACGAATGGGACTCAGTGGGTTGTTAAAACCAAATAAAGGGTCTGGAGAGATGGCAGAATGGTGAAGAACACTGGCTGCTCTTCCGGACGACTGAGTTTAATCCTCAGCACCTACATAGTGTCTCACAGCCACCTGTAACTCCAATTCCAGGAGATCCAACACCCTCTTCCGGCCTCCACAAACACCAGGTGTGCATGGTGCACAGACATTGATACAGGTGAAACATCCAAGCACATCAAATAATAACGAATAAGGAACGAGAGAAGACAGGCTGTTGGGGAGGTGGGGTGTTGAACAGCGGTGGGCTTTGGGAACCATCAGTGACGTTGGTAAGGGCAAGTGTTAATGTGTGCTTGAGGCAGTAAGGAGATCCTCCATTACCAGTCCCTGCCGTGGGCCCTAGTGAAGGAGATCACAGCACTTGGCATTCCCTGAGGGAAGCAGACGATATACCCACATGGGATCAAGACCGTCTGACCAGGTGCCAAGTTACAGTGAGTGTCCCCACTGTAGGAACAGTAATAGGCGTATTGGAAGCCTGTTTATTAATAAACTTTGTGCTTCTTTTTCTTTTCTTTTTCTGAATTTCCTCAAAACTAGAGCAAAAATCAGTTGCATTTCCTGTTGAGAAAATCTGCTCCAAGTCATGAAGCCTATTCAAGTACCTTCAGTAAATCAGGACTTTCCCCGCTCTGAAACATCTTCTCCTATGCCTCGTGGGCCATTTGCAACTCTCATAATGATCCTCTTCCTTACTGTCTTAACAAGAATACCCCAAACTACACAGTCCTCTGGAAGCCATCAGCCACCATGGGGCAGAGAGGACACTCCCTCTGTATGGGGACCGTACTTTTTCCTAGGGGGTTCTACCCCTCTTCTTCCTCTATGGAACCCAGCTGGGCTTAGTGTGCAGCTGAAGAGGAATATAACTGTGGCTTTGCCACGGAAAGCAGGATTCATTCTCTGTTCTGAGGTCTGTACGAGTCTGCTAAATACTGCTCTAAGAAAAATACCAGGACCTAAGTGGCCTGGTGCAATGGGAATGGATTGTCCTACAGTTCTTGAGACCAGGCCATTGAATTCATAACCCTAATATTTAGGGCCGTCTGAAATCACACTTTCTATCTGAGAAGTACTTATGTCCCTTTTCCACCAGACCAGCTCCTAAAGGATAGGTCTGTTTTGCTCTGACCCCACATGGACTCCTCCACACCCAGGGCAAGTACTGAACAGAGCGGGTGCTGCAGCCACTGGATGGGTAGTGAGAGTGTGGAATTACTCACCATTTCCCCATATCTGTGGGCATTTAATCCTAGAGCAGCTGATCGTCCAGGGGAAATGAATGATTGCGGTCTGCTTCTGATTGAGTTGTATTTCAATCAGTGTGATTTATCAAGGAAGTCAGTTCCTTTTCCTGGCAGTTGATGAGTAGCCTTTCAGGCAGCACCTACTTTTTTGTCTTCTGACTGTGCTCTACCTCATTTCTTCCGGGACTTACATTAAGGAGATAATGTCCATGTCTGTTAAGGTTGATGTTAAAATGTAAAATAGATAAATAGCATTAACAGGGTAGCTTACAAAGAACAAACACTTGTTCCTTCCTCCCAGTTCTTAATTTGGGAAGCTCAAGATCCAGGTACCAGCTTGGTCACATTCTGGGGAAGATCTTTTCTCTGTGCCCCCCTGAGCCTCTTTTCCTGGGGAAATGAATTCCCTCCATGAGAGCTTTGTCTTCATAACCTGCTCACCTCCTGCAGGCACTGTCTTTAATACCATCAACTGGGGATTTGTTTTAAACACTCAGACCACAACAGGAACCCTTGAATAACCTCTCTCCTGGAAGAAGTGAGGTCAAAGAAAAAACAAAAAACAGACAAACAAACAAACAAAAAACCCACTATAGGCTGTTCTTTTTTGTGCAGACTTGCAAACTCTAAGCATTCGAGTATATTTGCATATGCTCTTCAGTGTGGGTGACTCCCTAAAGAGAGAAAACATGGAGAGTTCAGCTCTTCAGCTCAGTTGAGGGCATCTTCAGTTTTCTGGCAATCTGGTGGGCATGGAACAGATTTTTCATCTCTGGGTACATCTGGGAATCCAGCTTTTCCTCCTAAGGAGATTTCAGCTTTTAAGGACAGGGGTGGAATAAATACTTCTTTTGCCTCCCTTGCAGGGTTTACATGAAGGCACTAACTAGTTAATTATTCTTAATATCCAGAGCACAGGGTGGTTGGTTATGGGAACAACTGACAAACAATATGAGTGATTGCATTCTAAGCTCATCCTGGAAACGTTGAGCAAGATACTATTTTCCTAGCAGGAGTAGGATGAAAAACTACTGCTGATAAATCGGAAACATGCAATGCAGGCTTCCCGATCGATAAAATCATAGGCATTTCGGAAGAAGAACAAAAAATGACTGTCGGTTTTATTTTCTGGGGTATGTGAAAGTTTGGCTATCCTTCAGGAGGTATATTTATGTGACCATTCCTGCTGGGGGCTCTGGAGCATGTACAAAGACTTCCTTTAGGGGGAAGGAAGAATCCAAACTCTCACTTCTAGGTAGCTTAAAAAGTGAACTGCATGCAGCCCTTTTGCACGGAAAGTAAGAGGTGGCCTAGGAGTGTTTGCTACAGTGAGATGAATCACAAGGCTATTCCTTTGTCTCGACTTGGTCCAGCTAGGAAATAAAGCATCCCATCCACATTGCCAGGTCCTTGCAAGTCACAATAAGCAAATTAGGGCGTGGGTCAAGGAATCTCTGATTTGGTTCTGCTGCAGTGGGTTCCTGTTTAGAAGGCCTTAGCTGGTGAACATCACAACATCATAATTTATAGCTCTTTCGAGTTATTTACTGTAAACTTAGATAGACATTGCCTGCCAGTCTATTTACATTTGTATTGACTTTCTGTTGCCAGTTTGTGTGTTTGTTTATACAAAAAAAAGAAATAAGAGAGACTTTAGGAGTCAGTGTGTCAGTGTACTGATAGGCTGGCAAAAAGAAGGGCATGCCCTTGAACTGGGAAACCTGGGCACTTGTCTCTCAGCCATTTCATCCCTACGCCAGGAATTTTGGAAAACGAGTTTTGGAAAACAGGAGTTTTATTTTGCTCTCAAATTGGAAAATGAAGCAGCTGAAGCTAGGAGGAGTTTATTCTTCATTATCTTCCCTGGCCTTTTCTGCAGGAATCTGAAAGTGATTTCCAAATTTCTCTTCTGAGTTTGATTTAACATTTTAATCTGCACGCCTTCGGTGGGAGCTATGCAGAAGGTATTGCTAACAGGGAAGTGAAGAACTAGCCAGCCACCTAGGCTCTTGTTATCAGCCCGGCAGTTCTCGCTGTGACTGGCGAGGGAGGGAGGTTGCCTGGCCTCTGTGTGCAGAAAGCCTGTGTTCCATTCAGCTGGGTGGAATGAAGCAGAAATCACACCCAGCGGATGGCAGACCTCTGCGCTTTTGTTTTAGAGTTTGAGCCTGTCCCTTAGGATGCTGACTTATTACCTCCAGCCATTGATGGAACAGTAAAAGAGTCCATATACCTCTGTAGTATTGATTAGACTGCCATTTCTCTTTCTTTTGCAGCTCAAAATATGGATTTTTCTGGCACTTGCCTTGACTTAAATTAAACATTTTAAATATACCTCTGCCCCGTTGGGGTTCCTCACCTAAACATTTGAGAACTTCAGTACAATGTACAGAACATGGGACCTGTCAGAGAGTAGAAATATGAAGTCTCTTCTTCCCGTGGCTGTTCACAGATTTCAGGGGCTCTACAAAGGTGCAGTCAGCACAATGAAAGCTCTAGAACCAGGACAAGGGAAGGATCTCAGCACACTTTGAGTGAGCCATCCCTTCTGTCGAATGAGTCAAACACACTCAACAGCCAGGCTGTCACTAGAGAGGGGATTAAGTCACAGCAGGCACAATGATGGGCAGAGAGTCTGGGAGGGACTTGGTATAGCATCATGCACGAGCAGGCCCTACAACCTGGCAGCCAGGGGAGATGTTCTCTGCCCAAGGCTCTAAGAGCAAATTAGGGCCTGAGCAATGGTCACACTGGCCTTGCAAGGAGCCCGATGTTTGACGGCTGGTGGAGTAGAGCAAGGAAGCAGGTCTCTGGTGAGTGCCTGGCTAGGATATTTTGGACACAGAATGGTGACTTCTTAGGATATTCTTTCTGCATTGAGATATCAAACCAGAAGAAAGTGAATTTCTACTCCCTCAAGAAGTTGCTCCCACTGACATCAGCCATCACCAGCACTGCTTGTTTTCTTCCCCAGAACTTGGCAAAGTGCATTATACAGCTCACCTTGGTGATTTTATCCTTCCTAGTAACTCAGTATGGCAGGCTCTGGTATGCTTCCATCTAATGGCTGAGAAGATGGAAGCAGAGTGAATTTTCATTGGCCAAGGTCACAGTCAGTAATGATTCATTGGAACTGAGACATTCTGATTTCATAAACCCCCAACTTAACCATGATGCCAAGCTCCCTCTCCATTCATTGAGATGTGGTTACTTTGCCTCTCAACTAACATTTCTGGGGCATTTGGGTTCAGTTAGTTCTCTCCTTAAGCCATTTGGGAAAGTCAGGGAGATGAGCAAGTACAAATTCTAGCCTCGGAGAATTCTAAGGAAAAGAACAGCTAACAGATAACTAAGAAAAGAACAGAGTACAGATAACTATAGGCACTGCAGGAAAGGAGAAGGAAGGATGGAGCAAGGGAAGACTCAAAGAGGTGACTGTAGAAATGAATAGTGTAAGATACAAAAGAGCAGAGAGGAAATGAAAGAGTAAGAGCAGAGTTCAACCTCGGACAGTGGGAGCTCACTAGTATTGGTTGGAGAAATGGTCCCTGGAAACCCAGCTGCTCTAGCCGACAGGAGAACTTGTACAGAGCTGAGTTCTTTCGCAGCTTAGAGTGAGAGTAGGGAGAGCATGGGTGTGCGGGACCCATGAACTACTTTTCCAGATAAAATGCTGTTCTAGACCACAGGGTGGGGCATAAGTCAGATCACCTGTTTTTGCAGCCTCCAGGTTCTGGGTCTCGTGGTAAGTGTTAGCTGCTTTCAGGAATTTCATGAACGGAAGATTTGCTGGAGCCTTGAGTCTGTTTTATGGCCCTGGTTTTAGGGGGTTTTCTTTGGGGGTGTCTATCTCAGCTTGAGAAACCTGAACAGGCTCTTTGGAGGACATGATCTGAAGCTTTGGGGGAAGTTCTTCAGACAGAGACAAAAAGAATTTTCTGTTACTTGACCAAGAGCAGGTCGTATGGCTCATGGGTTTTGGCAACAAAGGTTGTTGATGGCTTTGACAACTATTCAATGGTATCTTACACTTTTTGCAAGCCTTGGGCTTGCACAGGCTCCTGTTTGCTGATAAACTGCCAAAGCAAGCTTGTTGTTCTGTTTTCCTTTTCTTTTCTTTATTAATTTCCAAATTTTACCCAATTTAGCTAGGCACTTTCAGGTACTTCAGAGGCAAAGGCAGGTAGATCTCTATGAGTTTGAGGTCAGCCTGATCTATATAGTAAGTTGATAGATAGGTAGATAGATAGATAGATAGATAGATAGATAGATAGATAGATAGATAGATAGATAAAATCTTACCTGCTTATTGTCAATGCCTTCCTTGACATTTAATCTTCAACTAACCAATCCAGAGCAGGGCCTCTTTCTTCCTGAAGTGCTCCTCATCTAACAGGACTCCTTTTCCTAGTCAGTTAATACTATTTGAAGCTGCAATACTTCATGCTAAGGGAAACTTCATAAATTGCAAACTTTGCATGGGTTCTTAGTTCCTAGCCCATGATTGGGAGATAATGAAATGGTGTGGGTCTAGGATTCAGATTTTCTTCAAGATTGGGGTCAAGCCCAATCTTGACACAGAGAGAGAAGGAAGAGAAGGGAAAGGCCCCCATGGAAGGGAAAGAATCCAATCCCTGCCAAGGGTGTCTGTTCTGCTGTAAAGAGAGCACCAACCCTGATGCTCCCTTCCCCCACCCCCCCCAGCCTCTGAAACGTTACAGGCATTAATGCCTTGCTTGGAATTAAAGTAATGGGAAACATGGTCATAAGAAACCCACTTCAGGCCCCATCAGGCCATAAAACGGTAATAGTGTGAAAGCCAGGCAGTGAACAGTAAGGAGTGACGGGAGACAGCAAAATAAATATCTGCTGGGTTTTTTAATTAACTGCCTCTAAATAATGAAAATGAGCAAATTAGGCTCACTTTTAGTAGCAAAATGCCATTGTGACTTGAATGTTTCTGTTGATGGATGGCACAGCACGTTGATGGAGGGGTGTAAATCTGACTGTTGCCTGGAGCTGGGCCTGCCTCCTCCCCGGGGAATAGCAGCAGGGGTTATTTTTGCCTCTGGGTCTGTGGGAGGGGAAAGCATGAAGAGAAAGCAAGCACAGAGGCTTGCTCCTCGCCCTAGATTACTGTAAGTAATTGTTATCACAAGGCTAAGAAGGCATTTGTGGACTGTAAAGCCAGGGAAATAGAAAATCAAATTTGACTCATAAGGTTTATTGAACATTAGACACTATATATATATAATATATATATATATATAATATATAATGTGTGTGTGTGTGTGTGTATGTGTGTGTGTGTGTATTTGAGCCCAAGTAAGACTGTTATACCACATACATGCAGAAGCTTGCAGAGGCCAGAAGAGGCCATCGGACACATTGGTACTGGAGGCCATCGGACATATTGGTACTGGAGTTACAGGCACTTTTTGAGCTGCTATGTTGATTCTGGGAATCCAACCTGGGTGCTCTGCAAGAGCATTAAGTGCTGAACCATCTCTTCAGTCTCCAGGGCACATTTCTTAACTTCTGTAGTTCTGTGTGAAGAAGGTAAACATGGAACTCACGGGGTTCATGAGCTGTTGGCACAGTGCCTGATTGCCAATACCCAAGAGCCATTAGCCTGTGAAGAGTGGACATGCTGCAGCCTGCCTTGGAAGAATTTAAAGGCAGTATTAAGATGAGCCTTTTCTTCTCTCTCTCTCTCTCTCTCTCTCTCTCTCTCTCTCTCTCTCTCTCTCTCTCTCAATAAATATCTATTTTTATTTCATGTGCATTGGTGTTTTGCCTGCATTTGTATCTGCGTGGAGGTGTTAGAACAACCTTACAGACAGTGGTCAGCTGCCACATGGGTGCTGGGAATTGAACCTGGGTCCTCCAGAAGAACAACAGCCACTGCTCCTAACCACTGAGCCATCTCTCCAGCTCCGCCTTTGCTTCTCTTACGTGCCTGTTAATCAGTGTGAGTAGGTCAGAAGCCATGGTTATCTGCTGGCAGATTTTACCAAATATGGATGTTGAATTTGGGCAGACTCTTCTCTGCGTCTACTGAAACAGTGCTGATCACTCTCACTTTATGTTGTTAATATGGTGAGTTACATTGACTGCATCTTGCTATCCTGAAATAAATCCTATTTCTTCATGATCTTTCATAGAGAGTTGAATGGAAATTGCTAGTATATTTTAATTTTGTGTTATGTCTATGCTCCTGATAGAGAAAGTCTGTAATTTTATTTGGTTTTGGTTCCTGTGTCAGGTTTTGGTATTATGGTAGTGTGTGTATGAATGTGTGTGTGTGTATGTGTGTGTGTATGTGTGTGTGTGTGTGTGTGTGTGTGTGTGTGTGTGTCTTTCTGGTTTTTTTTGTAACTTTTTATTGATTCTTTGTGAGTTTAACATGCACCCAACCCCACTCATCTCCCCATCCCTTCATATCTGCCCTCTGTCCGTGCAACCTCCCCCCACAAAAGAAAAAAAAAAAAACAAGAATAAAAGGATAAACAGAACAAAACAGAGCATAAAAAACATCCCATCATGAAAGCTACAGTGTGTCACAATGTGTCACACAGAATACCCTTTGTCCATTCATCTTTACTTGCAAATGTTCATTGCAATAACTCATTGATCTGGTTCAAGGCCTCTGGCTTCTCCTGCACTATCAGTACTGAATCCTCATAGGGACTCCTCTTGGATATTCTGTTTTTGCCCTGTGTCATGGAGACCCTGCAGCTTTGGACCTCTAGGTCCAGCTAATTCATATGCTCCAGAGTTCATAGATGAGGTAGATGTTGGGGTGGGCCAACTCAAACCCTGGATCTGGATCTGGGTGGTAGCTCTCCAGTACCTGTACCACTGTGAATTCTCCAGTACTCCCCTGGCTAGCTCACCCAGCGCTGCAGCTGGCAAGGGGCAGTGTCAGCTCTCCCACTCATTGCTGGAGCTGCCCTCACCAGCTCACCAGCACCCATGCCACCAGAGCCAGCACTACTGGGCTCCCCAATGGAGGTGAAGGGCCTGCTTTCCCCAGTGCTACAGCTGGCAAGGGATGGGGCCAGCTCTCCCTGCTGCCTCAGGTGGTGAGAGTTGGAGGGCATCTCTCCTATTCCCATGCCACCTCACAGCAGGCAAGTGGCAGGGCCAATTCTTCCCAGCTCACTCCCTTGGGGCTGGCTCACCCATGCCCCTGCCACCGGGACCAGCTCTACTGTGCTTCCCAAGTGAAGTGCCAGGCACACTGTCCAGAGTGCCATAGCCAGTGAGGGGCAGGGCCAGCTCTGCACAGTCCTTGGACATGAGGGTGGCCCCACATAGCAGCCCAGACCATGGATGTCCGCATGGTCTTTGGTGGTAATATGAGCCATGGCCATCGAAACAGAACCCTGCTGCTGAATGGCCACAGACACAGACATGGTCCTCAGTGGCAGCATGGGCTGAGGTTTCACCATGGCCTCAAGCGACAGGGCAGGCTACTCACAACAGGCTATTCCTCGCTACCCTTGCATCCTCAGTACCATCTTTCCTCACAGTGTTTGAACTGTTCTTCTCTTTCTCTCCCATCTGTCCACCACATACTTGGCCATTGTAGTAGCTCCCACTGCAAGTGGGTCACATGGCTAGAGGCCCCTGGGTGACTTCCACCCACCCGTGCCTCGGGTCATGGCTGCAGACGGGCCTCTGGGTATCTTCTTCCACCTGTGCCATGTCTGCTTTCTTTTGTAAAATCAAACTGTGTATAATTGGTATTCTTTCCTCTTTGAACACAAGATAGAATTCGTCATTGAACCGTCTAGGGAGCTGAACAGCAGCACAAGTCTGTTGATCCTGCTCCATCTAAAGCTGAGGTAGAAGGATTGAAACTTCAAGGTTACAGAATTGGGCTGCAGAGTAAGTTCAAGGTCAGCCTGAGCAACCTAGCAAGACTGTCTCAGAACGAAAAGCAAAAGAGGACTGGGATATAGCTCAGTGCCTAGCATGCTGTAGTACCTAGATTCACTTCAGGCTTGGAACATGTGTATATAGATTCACATTTTAATGCAGCTTACATACAATAACAGGTTTGTTTTTTTTTTTTTTAATCTACTTAATTGGGTCTAATTTGCTCTTTTTCTAGCTTCTTTATTTTAGCTTCTTCAATTTTTTATATAGAATATTTGTTTACTTATGTATATATGTGAGTGTTCCTGAGTGTATACGTGTACACCAGGTGCATGCAGGGACACATAGAAGTCAGAAGGGGTGCCTTGGAGGCCCTAGACCTGGAGCTGCAGGCAGCCATGAGCCAGCAGGTGGGTTCTGGGAAGTAAGCTCAAGTCGTTTGCAAGAACAGAGCCCCCGAGCTTTCTTTCCAGCCCCCAGATTGTTCAAACTTTATAACGAGTGTTAAAGCTATATATTTTTCTCTCAGTACAGATTTAACTATACCATGTTTTGATATATGGTGATTGTATTGCCTTTAGATCTACTTTCCAGTTTCTCTTTTCTTTCTTTCTTTTTCTTTCTTTCTTTCTTTCTTTCTTTCTTTCTTTCTTTCTTTCTTTCTTCTTATCCACACAATAAGAAGCACATTGGCTCATTTCCAAAATCTGAAGTTTGTCTAGATTGCTTATGGTTAAATGCTGATGGTTGGTTTATTTCCCTTTTGCTCAGAGAATATATTCTGTGTATTTTCAGCCTTGTAAACTGTAGGATTCATTTCACGAGCCAGTATATGATCTCAGTCATATGAGGTTGAAATGGATGTGCCTTCTGTAGTTGAGTGTAGTCCTCTGTTATCACATATTAGATAGGATAGCTGAGGGTGTCAGTTAATCATCCGTGATTCTAATGGCATGTTTAGGTTCCTCCTATTAATTACTGAAAGGGTGGTGCTAAACCTTTCTGATTAGGAGTGTGGGCTTCTCGTTTTCTCCCTTTAATGCTGTCCACCATTGCTTCATGGCTTTACTTAATGTAGTGGATTAAGAATTCAAATACCTGTGTTAACACGGGATTGGTCTCTGCCATCTCTCTCTTCAGGAAAAGGCTCTATTTCCCAGCTTCTATATTTTATATGTTTATATTTTAAATATGATGTGGAAAATATTGTGGATGGTCCCGTTCTTCAATATTTGTTGATATTTTCATCAAGCAATCCACTAACTTGGCTAAATTCAGACTGACAGCAGTCTTCTGCCTGTGATGGAGTCAGTTCAATCCACTTCTCAGGGCCTGAAGTTTGCCTCCCACCTGCTAAATGTGCAAGTGCCATTATCAGCCATAGCCTGGGGGAAGGGAGGCCTCCCTTCCCTAAGTTTTCTCCTCAGACCCCCTAAGCATCTCATTTTCCAAGCCAGCCAGATAACTGGTTTCCTCTCAGGACTGTGGTCCTGCCCATCACCTGGTGAGGGCTGCCTCAGAACAAAGGGTTATATTAGAACAGGGACTTAATGCTTTCACTTTCTAGTAGAAAACACAATTTTAAAGACTAGCATATAAAGTCTCCTGACATAAATGAGAAAGAAAGATAAATCCATAGGAATTAATGCAAACAGTCTCAACTCAACTCAAGTAAACCCATTGCAGCCAGGAGAGAAAGTACTAGAGCAGAAGCTGGGTCCCAGGCTCAGCCTTTCCCACCGTGTTAGACCATTTTTGCAGGTTAGGATGTTATGCGGAAGTGGTCCATGTGTTAGTTCAGTCTTCCACGTCATGCAAAACTCACCAGATCCCTTATTAGCTTCTGGCCTTAAATCAGTTAACAGTGCGGTGTATTTGGCAGTTTTAAATGAACCTGTTATACTTGTTAGAAATGGGGCAATCAAAATATTGTCAGAGTATGGCTTGATCTGCAAAAATATTTATTTTGTCAGTAAACTAATTCTAGTGTAATAGCATTAAATTTATTGGTTTAATAACTTATTTGGGAAGAGTTATAGTTTCAATTCAGATGACCCTGTATGAATTATAAACTGGACTTCTCCGGCTAAAACACTCTCACCTTAGCTGAGAGCAGTAAAAGCCATTTCTCAAAACAGACATCCAATGCCTACAAGTGACCAGTAAGGTTTTATCTTTTATCTTCAGTGTTATTAAAGTTTTAAAATATTATTTCATCCTATAACGGTTCTACGCAAACAGTTGTAAAGAGGCGATGCTAATTCAAGGCCTGACAATGAGCACTTTGGGAGCTGATGTTCAACGTGACTTCTCCCTCTAAAGAAGGTCAAATGGACCATTATTCTAAGAGGTAGCATTACCCTAAATGCTATGAATAATGCCAGGAAACTAACAATCAACATAAAAGAATAATTTTATAGTTACTGTAGGACGCATCCTCTCAGAGTTTAATTTATTTCCATGGGAAAATTGGCCTTTGATGATATGAGCTATTAATTGTGTGCCATAGAGCTGTCCAACTGAATTTCTGACCCAAGTCACACACATAATTGCATATTTTCTAGTAACTATATCACACAGATAGAAAAAAAGAAAAAGAAGCAGGAGCGGTGCTATGAATGAGAACGGGCCCCTTTAGTTATTTGAATACCTACCTGGTCCCCAGCTGGCTGAACTGTTTGGAAAGGATTAGAAGGTGTGGCCTTATTGGAGGAAGTGGGACACTAGGGGTTTGAGTTAGCAAAAAAAAAAAAAAAAAAATACTGATGAGGTAAGCCAAATTTAGCACTTTGTTATAATTTAACAGTTATCTTGGCTGTGGTGTTTTATCACAGTAATGGAAAGGTGGCTAAGACACAGGTGAGTTGATTTGAATAAGACATTACTGAACTCATAGAAGTTGCTATTATTGTAGCAACATTTCATTTTATCCCACCCGATTTCACTGAGATAGGGCCTCACTGTGTCTCAGGCTGGCCTACAACGGGTGAGCCTCCTTGGTGCCGGAATTACAAATATGCAACCCCAGCAGCATTCACTTAAAAAGCCCTTATCCTTATAAAAATACCTCAGTTTGGACACTAAATTTTAATCAGAACTTCTTGGCTAGGGTTTTGATTTTGTATCGTTTGTTTCTCAAAAAAAAAAAAAAAAAATCAGTCACTGACTTTAAAGTTTCCCACAAGTAAAGTATGTTTTTGTTTCTGTTTTTTTTTTTTTTCTTTAATTTTAAACTTAAAAGAATGGGTTAATAAAACGTAAAATCTAGTTCCTCAGCCAGAATAGGCACAGTCAAGTGTGAAGAGCCACACGTGGAAAGCGACCTCAATGAATATCTCTTGACGAATGTCTCTCCCTGGGCTGTTCTGAGATCCTGAGAGGCTACAGACCAGGAAATTTAAGAAGGATACTTAAAGATTTGGCTTCTTGGGGCTAGAGAGGTGGGCTGGCATTAAGAACACTCGCTGCTCTTCCAGAATACCTGTGTTCAATTCCCAGCGCCTACACAGCAACTCAAAACCATTCCTAACTCCAGTCCAGCGGCTATGATGTCCCCTTCTGGCCTGCCTGGGAACTGCATGTTTATGTTGCGAAGCTCTCATGTTGGATAAACACCCACACTCATCAACTAAAATTAAAAAAAAAAAAAAAAAAATTCTGAAAAGTATTCGATTTCTCAGGACAATTCTGAACAGCCCTGTCAGTACTCTAAGTCTTCCTCTGCAGTTCAGTCCTTGTATCCTGAGAATTCACTGGTTGCTCCTTGGCCCTAAACACCTCTAGTGATCTGGTTTTATGTTTAGCTTCTGTTTCTAAAACCCAGGCCCTGGAAGGCAAGATCAGAGTCCTGGTCTTCTGGGAGCCTCTGCAACTGTTACGATTCCCTCCCCATGGGAGGAAGGCACTACTCAAGAGTGTGTGAAGATAACACGAAAATAATTAAGGACCTCTATATTTGCATATTTGCATGTAACCTTCAAGGCATCTACACATCTATTGCTAATTCTCCAAAGCAGCAAGTGAGAAAGAATGGAAAGAGATAGACTCTAGACCACATTCTCTGCCTCGGTCTGGCTTAACTATTGACCATGTGCTGTGAGCAAAAGGAATCTTTTTTTTTTTTTCTTTCACACAATCCCATTCCAGCTTGACAATGGAAACAATATTATATCCAATTTTGTAATTGGACCCAGAAACTGTACATTTTTTTCTTAATACTTGGGTTTTAAATTTTTTGGCAGATATTTAAAATATAGCCATCATAAACTCAATCACTATTCCAGTTGATATAATTTCGTTGTTTCTTCTATGGTCTGTGCTCTGTGATACCTGACTGTGTTGGTAGAGGCTGGGCATCCCAGTAAGGCAGCCCAAAGCAGTACACCTGCGACATGGGTAAGAGTACATAGTCAAATTGGGAAAGGCTCTTGCCATTACTCACTAGTTCTTAGTTTAAAAAACAACAACAACAACAACAGAGTTTTAATGATAATGTAGTTTTTGACAGGAAGAAGGCAATTTTATTTCTGTTAATCAGATAAGGAAATGAAGGTCAGCAGTACTCTGTTGTTCTAAAGATGGTAAGTGGTTAGTGAGAGTTCAAGTCTAGGGTTCCCTGTCTCAACAACTTGGAGTAGAATCCATGAAGCATTTTATGGAGGCATGCCTATGTTCACAGGGCAGGATTTTATGTCCACAAGGCTATTCATGCTGAAGCTCCTTTTCTGCAACTCAGCAGCCTGTGAGATGGCTCCGTGACACAAGGCAACTGAGTCTAGAAGTATTTGAGAAGAAATGCACTCATCTTCCCTAATACTTGTATTCCCAGAGTGCTGGAAAAGGAAGGGAGGGAGGGAGGGAGGAAGGGAGGGAGGGAGGGAGGGAGGGAGGGAGGGAGGGAGGGAGGGAAGAAAAAAGGAGAAAGGAAGGAAGGGAGGGAGGGAGGGAGGGAGGGAGGGAGGGAGGGAGGGAGGGAAGAAAAAAGGAGAAAGGAAGGAAGGAAAAGGAAAGCAGGAAGGAAGAAAGGAAGGAAAGAAGGAAGAAAGAAAAGAAGGAAGGAAGGGAAAGAAAGAAAGAAAGAGAGAGAGAGAAAGAAAGAAAGAAAGAAAGAAAGAAAGAAAGAAAGAAAGAAAGAAAGAAAGAAAGAAAGGAAGGAAGGAAGGAAGGAAGGAAGGAAGGAAGGAAGGAAGGAAGGAAGAAAGGAAGAAAGGAAGAAAGGAAGAAAGGAAAAGGAAAGCAGGAAGGAAGGAAGGAAGGAAGGAAGGAAGGAAGGAAGGAAGGAAGGAAGGATGAGTACCAGTTTCAGAGCTCAGAGCTTTGGCAGTAGGCACTGCAGGGAACTTTTGCCTACTTACCTGCCTCCTCTGTCTGCAGAGGTGGGGCTGACTTCTATTTTTTCCAAGCCTCCCATCTCCAGCCAGGCAGGTCAATGCAAAGAAATCCAGGCTGTTCCCACCACATCCCTAAGCCCCTGACCCACAGTAAACACCCATGGATGTGAGCAGCCAGGGTCTCTAAAAATCATTATCACTCATTTCCTACTGTAGTCTTTTTTTTTTAACTCAGGGATGGTTTCCTGTAAGAATATGTGCAGTATGTTTTTGTATTGGAAGCCTTTCACCTACAGACATGTCGGGCACGAGGCAGACCAAGTGACCACTCAACCTCTGTGCACGTTTTACTTGACCTAATAATGGCTTTCTGGGCTATGGGCCCTCTCCACATCTCCAGCATATATATAAGCTGTTGCATCGTTTATTTATTCAACGGACGCTGCCAAGGAAGGAAAACATGCCTCGTCTTCATTTCTCAGAAGTGTATATCTGTGCTATGTGAGGCTTCCAAAAAAAAAAAAAACAGAGGGTGTGGGGTTGATCTCAGCACAAAACTTTAGGGAAAATGGCTTTTCAAATTACAGAATATGCTTTTGCTTTGCTTAGTCCTAAGCAGACAGAAAGCTGTAAACAGTGACAGCCAGCTACCCGCTCTGGCTTCTGTTGGGAATTGAGGCAAGGTGACAGTATGCATCTAAGTGCTTGCAGGCCAGAAGGCAGGATTTACTGTGATCATAACAAAAACCTGAGTGACCTTCCTGCTTTCCCAGCCTCACACTGAGCTCGGCATTGTGGCCAAGTGGTACTTTCCCAATTAGGCATGGTTGGCACTCCCATTTGAAATGGAACAAGAACCTCAGAAGCCCCTACAGCTAGGGAAACAGAGAAAGGACTCGGTGCCTGGTATATCTGAACAGCTTCCCACTCCCAGATCTGAGGGGGGGGGCGGGGAGGACTCACAGTGACAATCTCAAACACCTTTTCCTTTCATTTTCTACTCCTGGCTGATTATAAATCTGAAGTGTGTGTGTGTTGGGGGGGGGGGGGGCTTAAAGTCAATTTGTTTGAGTATAAACTTATCTCTAAGTTCAGCTCTAATTTGATATTCTAAACATGATTACCCCAGGATGTAATTAGCATTTGTCCTTTCCCGTTGTATTATACTTACAGTGACTACAAATGACTTTATGGAGAGGTGTACTGCGCCCTCAAAAGCCTGTACTCAACCCTCAGCCTGTGCTGTCCTTGCTAACTGACTGCCATGTTGGTACTAGGACGACAGAGTGTACAGCCGACAGCAAGCTGTCAGATATTCTAGGCACTTCCCCAGTCTAAAGGTGTGCTTCCCACGACCTGTCTTTTCCTCTATTAAAAGTATGGACCGTAAGTAGACTATCCTTTTGGTGCAGTTCCTCAAGGGTGACAGTGCAGTGAGTCATTAGGATGAAATGGTTTTTTTTGGAGATAGAAGGATCTGCTCAGGGCAGTGTATTCAGGACCCCTAACTTTATCCAAGAAGGCTGTTAGCGAAGTCCACCCAGTCACTCTGGAGTCTGAGCTTCCCCACGGCACAGTACTGATATTATGTAAATTCCAAGGTACGGTCATTGGCCAGTGACATTCTGGTGGGGTGGGGGTGGGGAGTATGAGCTGCAGCTAATTGGTGTAAGACGCTTTAAAACTTGCCAGGTTGTTTTGATGACACGTATGACATTTCTGATGGCTAAATGATCTCCCCAACCACTCTCTTTGCTTCTCAAGTTGGAAGAGGGACTTTGCTAGATTCCTGTGACTTTTTTTTTTAATGGAATGACAGAGGTCACAGAAAGCAATCCAGTGACACTCCAGGCCAGACATGAAGTACTTTGCATATATAAAATCACTTAGCCCCGAGCAACTCAAGAGGTAATTGCTATTAACAGAACCTCATGTTAGGGATGAGGAAGCAAGGAAAGGGGGAATTTACTCATGCAAGGCAACAAAGACAGTCTTCCACAGATCTGACATTCCAACCCAGCCTGTCTGGCCCTACATCCACAGGAAGGAGAAATGATGCTCTCTCATCATACCACTTTACTGTATGGATATAAAATTCTGCAACCCACTTGTGAGATGCAAACTGAGTCTGTGAGTTCTCTGTAGGACTTAGGGTCATAGTTGCACACCAGGTACAGGATATGACCCCATGAACTGTGTAACAGCTATATCTGGGAAATGGTAAGAATAGCAGTTCCCAAGAATTTTGTTCCCATTACCTTTTTATGTTCTCAAACACTAGCAAATGCCCTCAAGCACTTTTCTTTATGTCAGTCATCCATCAATATTTATTTAATTAGAAACAAAATCTGAGGCACTTTCAAATAGTCATTTATTTAAAATAGCAATAATAAATTCATTGCATGTTGGCATAAGTAACATAATTTGACAAATATATTTTTCAAAGCAAGTTTATAAGAAATAGCATTGCCAACATTTTTGCAATCTGTCCAATATCTAGCTTAATAGAAGTATATCAAGAGCCTTTCTGATTTTTGTCTTCTATGTACATTATTAGGTTATTTAGGCTAGAATGTGAAGAAAATATGACAATTAGAAAAGGGAATTATGCAGTAAGAAAAGGGGGAAGTACTTTAATAATCTGTTCTGATAATTACAGACAGTCTTTTTCACATATCAGAAGTCCTCTGGTAGTTCCTAAAGAGATAAATACAGAAAGTGAAATTATATTGATGTGCTTATTATGCAATGTGTCTTGGTCCATGCAGGGCGCTTCAACAAAACACCATAGACTGGAATTTTAAAAACAGCGAATTTTTTTTTCTCACTGTTATGGAAGTTGTGAAGTCTATGATCAAAATACTGAAAGATTCACTGTCTGCTAAGGGGCTATTTCTTAAGCAGTGATTTCTCACTGTAAGGAGATCTTCCCAGGTCTAATCTATAATCTATTCCTAAGGGCAAAACCAGTGATCAGTTTTGATCCCCCCCCCCCACTGAATCGTATGCAAGAGCAGAAGAAAAATTGATTCCCAGGCATTCCTTTCTGTTGTGATCAGTTTGAGAGTTGGGTTTTCTAAAAGGAGTTTAGAGAAAGGGAATCAGTCCAGTGCAAACTGTTACATTAAAAGCTATTGATCTGTCTTGCTCCGCGAATTTTTAGGATCTATAACCATGTGACACTCTGCATTGGTCATTTACTAGAAATCATGTATCCTGTTAAATGGTACCTTTCAAAACTGGAAATCTTTCATCACAAGGTATCAAAAGGTCCTTTTCATTATCACTGCCTCAAGGTTGTTTAACAACAGCAGAACCAAGTTTCCAAACACCAAAAGCTCAAATTGTAACACCGGCAACATTTTCATATCTCTTTTTTTAGAGGCTTCTTTTCAGGAACGTGCCTTTCCATCATTCTTACAAGTAAAGAGTGATGCTTGAAAAAGTCCCTGCTTAGCTCCCAACTTGCTTTCTTCACACTTTCCCAGACACCACACCTGCTATTCCAGCAGAGGCAGTTAACTCCACTTCCAGCTTTGTCACACTAAACAATAAAAGCCATGAAGGCAGCTGGGTGTGGTGATACATGCTTGCCATGCCAGCCCTCAGAAGATTGAGGTAGGAGAATCACAAAGTCCGAGCTTAGCCTGGGCAATGGAATGAGACCCTGTCTCAAAACAACAGTAACAAGAAAATATGAACCCAAGGATTTAGACTAAAAAAAAATTCAATAAAATTTACTGAAGGAACTAAAGTCATTCTCCGCTGCTATTGAATGATTTGTTTATTTTTTTTTTAACTATGAGGATCCTGTGGTGAAAATGCAGCCACTATTCAGCATCCCACATCTTTATTTGCCATTGCTTTTATAGCAGCAGCACAAAGCCAAGCACAGCAGTGAAAAGTCAGGCATCTTAGTGTTGATAGGATGGTCACCATGCCCTTGTGGTGCCCTAGAGAGCCTAGGAATCCCTGCAGACTGTTCTGGAGAAGCACTGTGCTGGAGGATCCCAGTGATGGAGTCCTGAGCACCATGCACAAGCTGCTGGGTGCTGGGACTAAATGCACAGATGGACCTTTCATTCCCTATTGTCAGAGTGACCTCTGATGAATCCTGTGACCTCCCCCAGACTCAGTTTCCTCATATGGAAGACAGAGTCAATACAGTCCATTGCTCAAGAGTTGTGCTTTCAGAAATAGTCTTTGAAAACCAATCTAAAGGGCTGGAGAGTTAGCTTAGCAGCTCAGAGTGCTTGTTCTTGCACAGGACCAAGATTCCCAGCGCTTACATGATGGCTCATAATCATCCGTAATTCCTCTTTCAGGGGATCAGATGCCCTCTTCTGACTTCTGTGGGCATCAAGCATATATGCATGCAGGCAAAAGATTCATACTCATAAAATAAATCTTAAGAAAGAAAGAAAACGAATTTAAAGACACTCTCCTCAGAAACTTCTGGCAGAGCTGAAGAGACAGCTATTCCCATTTCTGCTGAGTCAGAGAAGCGTGAAACTGCTGAAGAGAAGGTAATTGTGTGCTACAAACAGAAATCTAGAGGGTGAGAGCCATCACGGCCCATGCAGGCGCTATACCTGTTCCTTCCGGTCAGGCCTTTGGAGGTGTTTGTGATAAAGCTGAGTTCATCTACTTTCTACATCTACCTGATTTGCCTGCCACAGCAGGTGAGGAATGGCACCCAGAGGCTCAGTGCTCTCAGGTCCCCACTCAGGCGGCTGCCCACCTGATGTACACACTAACCTGTGTGTGTCATATACACAGTTTCTGCCAGGCCAGCTCCCCCACAGAAAAGCGTGTTGGAAAGAGCGATTTTGACAGTGATGTTTCATCCAGAGGCCATCAGTCTGATTTGTTTTTGTTTGAAGTGCGTCATCCTCCCACAGAAAAACCTTTACAAGTAACAAACTCCAGACCAAGGTGACCCAGCATATTAGAAACTGATGCTTCGAGCTGGTCTAAGCATCTTTATTCCGAAACCCCATCCTGGATCATTCTCGTACCTACATTTTCCTTTCTTTCAACTTGCCGTATATTAATTTTTCTCTTTGATATAGTTCTAGCTATAGAAAAAGTAAAGCCCTTTTCTCTATTAAGTAGCACCAGTTTGTGTGCATGATGTGTATGTGATGTGTGTGTGTGTGTGTGTGGTGCATGCAACCCCCTTCCCCCACCTGTTTGTGAGCATATGGAGGCCAAAGGAAGGCGCTGATGGAGTTCCTCCATCATTCTCTGTTTTATTACATGGAGACAGGGTATTTCTCATAGAACCAAGAGCTTTCAGGATCTGCCCGCACTCCTTAACGCTGTGGTAACAGGTATGAATAGACATGCCTGTTTTTGTTGTTGTTTGTTTGTTTGTTTGTTTGTTTTTGCATGGGTTCTGGGATTCAACCTCAGGTCCTTAGGACAGTAGAGCTCCTACCCCTGGAGCCACCTCCCTGGCCCCAGCAATGCCAGTTCTAAACACAAACATTTAACTGGAACTCAGTGCCTCTCTGACCGCAGGGCCCTGTGTGACTTTCACATCACACACCAGAGAAGTTGGCCCTAATCTAGCAGTTTCTGTTCCTGCCACACTGGACCATGAAGTGTTGGACTCACCCTGTCCTTTTCTTTTGAAGGTCCCCTCTGCCTGAAACAAGATGTCATTCCAGTGGCCTGGGTGTCTCCTCTTTCTCCTCCCGTAGCCTCAGCACAGCTTTCACATCCTTAGGCAAGCATGCCCTCCCTGTCCCACCAGATCTGACCTCGGCACCTCTTCTGCAGTGTGTATGTGGCGCTCCCTGCTTCTTAGCCAGGGATGTAGCTGTCTGACTGCTTCTCTTCCTGGACTGCAAGTAGTAGTGTGTGGACCATAGGTGAGGCTGGCTGTGTTCATCGCCGTTTCACTGGTGCCCGGCACTTAGTTCCTAATAAATACTTACTGCATGAATGGGTGGATTATCTAGCAAGAAAATGCTTGTTCAACGGGGGGAGCATAAGTATGCTCCATATGGAGCATAAGTATGCTCCATAATCAGTGTGACATGAGTTCTAAGTTATGTCCAAAAGGGGCCAAATAGTGTTTCAGGCTGACATGGTTTGCACCAAGTGGGCCCTGAGCTGGTCCTATTTGTAGTCAGTCTTTTCTACAACCTAACAGCTACTTGATGACACCTGATTCTTATGTTTTAAATACCCAAGTCATCCATCCTCATTTCTAGTGTAGTCTAGTATCTGGGGCTTATTTGATGTGGTAGTCAGCTTTCTGGCACTTTCAAAAAAAAATGCCTGAAAAGACAACACACCAGACAAAATATCTGGAGAGAGAACTGGTTCCTTATGGCTTACAGTTTCAGAGTCCTCAGTGATGGACCCTGGGCCCTATTGCTCCGGACGTGAGGTGAGACTATGTGAGAGGCCTTTGGCCTGAGGTGAGGTGGAGAGTCATGGTGTGAGCACGAGGTAGAACAAAGCTGCTTACCTCATGGCAGCCAGGAAGGAGAACAAGATGGAAATGGGGAGGCAGGGCTAGCTCTACCCTTCACAGGTATGCTTCCCCTGACCTGCTTTGTGTAGCTAGACTCTGACAGCCCATTCTGTTATAGATTTATCAGTGTATTGTCAATCCATCCACCATGTCATTGCCTTCATGATTCACACCTCTGACTCCTGCATATGGAATTAAACCGCCAATGAATGAGTCCTTGGGTGGGGTTCACTTCGTATGCAAACCGTAATAGTCAGTCTTCTAAATTGCTAGTTCCACTGAATTATATTGAGCTAAGTAAGTGAACCAAAAGTTTACTTTTCTCTTCTCTCCCTGGGTCTCCTCTGTGCCCTTTCCTTCCTTCCTCCCTTTTTTCTTCTTAAGGATTGCTGAGTCTCATGAACTACTTTGGTTGTGATCAGATGTTTCCAGCAGAAAATTACTCTCATCTATTTTAAGTTTAACTTGGCTCTTCAGAATGAAATAGTCTGATTAGCCTTATAATCATGGTGGTGGTTGGGCTCGCCAGAGAATCCTCCAGAACCAGTTTGAGTATGCTGGTAACATTGTCACAGAGATAGAATCACGGGGCATATTGCCTAATTCAGAGCAGTAATTAAACTCAGGGATGAGTTAAAACCTATTCTTAGGCCCTAAAGGCTACAGGGCTACCCTTATCAAAATGGGCAATGCTGAGATGCCCAGTGAACATCGGGCAGCGGGAGCTGGCGGGAGCCTAGGTTCATGCTATAACCTGGTCCACAACCCATTTGATTCACTGTTGTATATCTATATTTGAGAGACAGCCAGGAAGGGAGGTAATGAAAGTGGAATGTTCATAATGAAATCAAAGATCAAAGAAATAATAAGAAAAGCAAAAGCCCATGGGTAAAATTGGTATTGATTCAACATCTTAGAAAACGTTGTTAGTAAGAGATCAGGGCACGCTTCCCATATGGAAAGTGAGGGACTCAGCTCAGCCACACTCAAATTATTGTCTGAATATGAGTCATTCCCAGAGGGATCCCTGGGGGTCTTTTTAGACATCTTGGGGATCTTTGGAAATGGAGTGCTAGAGTAGAACATGTGGGATCACAGGTCAGCCATTCCTGGGTTTAATGCCCAAGTTTACCCTGGTGACATTGAGCAAACTTCATGATTTCACTCGTCCTCTTCTCCTTCATCCTCCTTCCCACTCCCACCCCCCAATTTGTATAAGTTTAAGTCATGAAGACTTATAATCTTAGCATTTAGGATGCTAAGGTAAGAGGATTGTGGGACCCAGACTGCCCTGGACTAAATAGTAGGACCCAGCCTCGACAACAAAAGAACAATAATGATTTGTATACGCTTTTATAGAACAGCTGCCTTGTAGGTTTGTTATGAAGGTCAAGTAAGATTGCCTAGAAACAAAGATCATTGCCCAAAGCAAGCATGCAATCAATCCCATTATTCCTATGCCTCCAACTGTCACCTCCTATCAACATCTGAATAGACTCTGGGCTAGGGTGAGTCAGAGGCCTCTGTCACCCCAAAAGCAAACTCTGCTAGACATTCCCAGGCAGTTCACAGGCCTCTCCCTGGTCCAGGCAGTATGGCTGAAGCAATGTCAGACCAAGGGCGAGGCATCTCAGAGTACATGTCCTTTTCCCTAACTTTATCCCATGGACCACTTTACTGATTTTAGGCACACCTAAAAACCCAGAGGAGGATTGTCACATGACTTAAACCTATCACTTCATATATATCACACTTGGAATTTGAACCTAGATATCTTGACTCCATACTTTGGTAGCCTACAAACGGGTTCTCCTGCCCATCCAAGAGTGCTAGCATACCCCTCTGCAATATAAGTGGCCTTTGGACAGCTGGACATCACTGCCTGAAGTCTACAAGTGCTCACAAGAGGACATGTCTCAAAATTTCAGCACATCACAAAACGTTTACTACAGGGCTTGCCTTATAGTCAGAGTTCAAGAAATAAATATTCACAAATAGAGGAAAAAAGAATATTCTTGTGGCCTTATTATTTTAATTCAGGGAAGCAGTTATAATAGACATTAGCCTAGCCGAAGGGGCAAAATGCATTAATTTCGCAACATGTTCTGCTCTTTAAGAAGTTAGCTGTTCAAGCTCCATGGGGAGTCTTGAACTCACAGAGTCTGACTCCCACTGATTCAAAAGAGAAAATTGCCTGCTCCCACTGTGAGTGGGAGGGGGGGTAGAAAGACATAATGGAGACTGGGGGGAGGGGGAGGATTTTGCAACAACAGTGTGCTATATGGAAACCAGGGTGAAGGAAATAGAAAAGCAATGTTCATGCTTAAGACGAATGAAGGCTCTAGCCATCTCCTAGTCCTGGCTGTACTGCCAGCCCATGCAAGATGCTTTCAAGCACAGAAGATGTTGTCAGATGACAATAGGCTGGGCAAAGCTTTAGCCTTTGATTCTTTTTACTAACAGCCCTTTGTCTTTTGTTTTAAACTTTGTTAGCAAATTCCTTGATCCCAGTCTGGGCCAAAGGCAAGGGGAAGTCTACCAGAAAGACTAAGAAACTGAGAAAAAGTACTGCCCATACAAAGCCTACACAAGCACCTGCTGAGTGACATCCCCAACCCATGAAACACTTCCATTTTAGTCTCCATAAAATGAGCACACACGCAGGTCTGATCTCCAGAGGCCAAGACTAGTTGAACATCCAGAGCCTGTGGAAGAAATTGTGTCGAAGTCTTGGGCTTGTGGATCTGGCTCAGGACAGGCACTGTCTTCAGCCTGGAGACTCCCAGTGTTCACCCTCACTTCTCTCTTCTTCCGCAGGGGAAATCTGTGCATTCAAGATCCACGGGCAGGAGCTGCCCTTTGAGGCTGTGGTGCTCAACAAGACATCTGGAGAGGGCCGACTCCGGGCCAAGAGTCCCATTGACTGTGAGCTGCAGAAGGAGTACACATTCATCATCCAGGCCTACGACTGTGGGGCGGGGCCCCGGGAGGCAGCCTGGAAGAAGTCACACAAGTGAGCTCCCTGTCCCCCCCCTTCTGTTCTTTAAATATGTCTACCTACAGGTCACACCAGAGGCATGGTTGGAAGGTGGCTCCGACACTCTCAATTCTATTAGCATCTCTTTGCCTAGGAGCAGAAAGTGGGCTGTGGTAGTGGTGGTGGTTGGGGGATGAGGCACTCATGTTTATAATTGATCGTATTTGAAAAAGACCCAGGTGTGGCCAAGGTGATGGTGAGTTACCACCAGAGCATTTGCATAAGCTAATTTCTACAGCAGGAATACTGTACCTGCTTTTCTTCCCTGGAAAAGACTCCTAGGCCATCTCCAGAACAAAGTGAAAACATTGCTTCCTATAGAAAGCACTCCTTAAGTCCACCCCTCTCCTCAGATCCAGCCTAAATTTTTTTCAGCATTTCTGCAAAGCTCTTTGTTTCTCTCTGTCACATACTTCTCACCTTGAGTCAACCCTGTTCTCTCCCTTAAGGGGTTTGGCTCAGAGCATAACAGAGCATAAGAAGCCGACTTCTTTCTGGGTGGAAGAATGAGTGACTCGAGGAAAGGGAATTGCGGGGGGGGGAGACGTTGGAGAGGGAATGTTTAACCTTGGGGATGACAATGGGGGCAATGGGGAATGACAACAAATGGGGAGGATTCTCTAGGGCCCTTGCTCAGCATCAAGGCAAGAGCAGGTTGCTTCAGCTGGCTCCCAAAGGGAGGGAAGACAGAGCTCTCAGGCACCAACATCCTTGAGAACCCTGAGGCCTCGTCACTCACATGGCCGTGGGCTGGATCAATGCCCCACAACATATGGTGTGATTCCTCCTTTACCATCATTTCTTCTTTCTGATTTGTGATGCAGGGCTGTGGTCCACATTCAGGTGAAGGATGTCAACGAGTTTGCTCCCACCTTCAAAGAGCCAGCCTACAAGGCCATCGTCACAGAGGGCAAGATCTACGACAGCATCCTGCAGGTGGAAGCCATTGATGAGGACTGTTCCCCCCAGTACAGCCAGATTTGCAACTATGAAATTGTCACAACGGATGTGCCTTTTGCCATTGACAGAAATGGTAAGTGTCCTGAGGAGATGCCAGTATGGGCAGGAAAACAAATTCACTGTCCCTGCACTCAAGGCCAAGAGGGGGTCCCAAATGTACTTGACAGTGGTAACTCAAAAGAGACCCTTTACTTAGACAGCATGACCCAATTCTGCACTTGAGTTGATGGCTCACATATAATTAGAACCTTGTTAGGTTTAAACTACTTCCAGGAAACCCCAGGAACCTCTATGAATATGGTCTGGAGAACTCATAATCTCACACATTTGAATACAAAACAAAGACAGTTTCCTGGAAATTTTATTTAGCTATTATCTAGGTGTGCACCTGATCATCATCTTGGTCACATCTGGATCCCTTACAGTATTCTCAGTTATAATGTGAGTGCTCCCCAATCACCAACAACAACCACTTGTTTCTGCTTCCAGGCAAAGCGATACTAACAGAGTTGGGAATTTTAAGCTACCTTCCAACCATAACTTTGTTAAGAAACGTTTAAAACGCTTGCCAACTTCCCCTTTGAGAATCCAAACTGTAGCAGAGCCTCTGCCCACCCCCAGTTTGAATTGAACTGAAAATGGTTCCATAAAACCATTTGGATATTACCCATCACCATTAACATGACTCTTATGATAGTGTACACATGGCCAGAGGTCCAATCAACTCAGTCCACTTGGACTATAACTTGATTGCAATGCAATGAAATGGTATTATTTGCTGAGTACCTTGTTTAGTAGTAGTGTGAATTGTCTGGGTACTTTATATTATCCCTGCTGTGTTTTAGGTAACAGTTGGGTAGCACAGAAGGATGTGAAAGTTGCAAGACCTGAGACATCTGTAACCAAGTCTTAGGTTTGGTGATAGACTCAGAGTAGAGCTAGAAGAGATCTTAAGATAGACACAAGCCTGTCTTTATGGGAGTTTACCAAACAGAGAGGGAGAGAGAGAGAGAAATCATGAAGGGGACATGAAGAGTGAAAAAACAAATGCTGGTAACTGGAGTTAGAATGCAAATTAGATTCGAGAATCCTGCCAGCCACCATTGACAGTGGGCAAAAATTAGTCACTTGCTCCTAAGTCTTCTGGAGTGCTTCAAGAGGGAAGCTTGCTCTGTGGTATACTCTTTTGCATCTTCAGAACAAGAGCAGGGTCCAGAAAGCAAGGGAACACCTGCACCCTCACTTTCAAGTATTGTCCCAGAAGATCTGCCTGTTTATTATGACAGGAGGCTAAAGGCATGTGACTAAGAGGGACATGTCTGTACCTGGTTCATTATACAGGGCAGGAGGAAAGAGAAGGAAGGAATACTGGAGGGGAAGATAAGTTTTATCTGTGGAACCTTCCAGAACCATTCCCACACAGCTTCACCAGCAAGCCAAGCCCTATGAGAAGCTGGCCTGTACCCCCTACACATAGACACACACAAACCATAAATTACAAAAGAACTTTTGTGTTTTCCTCCTCTGGGTTTCTATTCCCCTGTCATCGGTTTTTCAGCCTGTCCCCAAAAAGCTTGGGAATCTGGGGCATGACAAGTACATGGTAAATAGCAAGACAGCTCAGTGGAGACATCTGTGATTACTGGTCAAGCTGCACTTGGCCTCCTGGTCCTTGTTCTCAAGGGCTCCCAGGGTAAGATGAAATGCAAATTCTTCCATCTGAGGGTAAACGGCCCTAGTCAAGAAGATAATTACTCACCTTGATGAGCCATTCCACTAACATATGCCAATTTATTTCCCTGGCTGTCTCATTAAAAGTGAGTAATGGGCCTTTGCCAGGCCTCTGCCTCCAACTTTGGTTTACAACATAAGATGGCGAGGAGAGTTGGCCCCCAACAGAGAGGTTTACAAAAGTGGCTCTCCGTGTAATGAAGACAGGACCTGGGCAGCTCCCAGTCTAATGAGCTTCCCAGTGGGCCCTTATCCATCACTTCTGTGGCAACTGTCTCAGCTCCTTGAAGAAGGTCTTTGCATATGAGCACATCATGGAAAGTGCTGCTGAGTCTCAGATCCCTCCCTAGACCACAAAGATTTCCACATTCTTTATTCCACAGCTAAGGAGATGCTCCCAGTTCTTCAACTTGCCAGGCTCTTTGCTTGTGAGAAGAAAGGAAAAGACACAGGAGCAGAAAGAGTAGAAATACTTAGGTGGAGGCAGAATGACCTCCTGTACCTACAGGCCCAACATCTTTCACCTGTAACCTTTGATCTCCTTCCATGTGATACCTTTGCAGTCTCAGCTCTAAACTCATGGTTCTGAGGCCATGGATGGGATGTTTGCTCAGAGTACTCACAGCAGCTGAGTAATGCTGCTATCTATGGTCATTAGATACTTGTTCCTGTGACTGGGCCATGGGGTTTAGTCAGTCTCCATGAAATCTTGGCTGAGATGATGCACATAGAACTTTGAAGTGAGGTTTTTGCCTCCATCTTGGAAAGTTCTAGTACTGGGTGGCATACAAGCTCCATCGCTGGCTTTTGGCCAGCCTCTCTGAAATAAACAGAATCTGGATTCAGTTTTCAGTAGACAAGAGGAGAAACTGAACCCTAAGGCAGGAAGAATTTCCTAATTTGTTGCCATATTGTTGGCACTTGAAGCTTCCCACTACAAACCTCTTCCTTGATGATACTTGAACGGGACAGATAGGAGTTTAGGTTCATAAGCATAGTATGGGGTAAGATCACCAAGGAAGCAGAGAAAGAGGCCCCGGTTTGTTTCCCCAACAAAGAACAAGTATGTAGCCATGCATACATGAAAACAGCCAGTCTAGGACAATGGGATCAAATTAAGAAATTACAAGACAATGGAAGAAATATTGAGAATAACTATGTAAAAATTAAATAAGAATATCAGTTTCATTTTTACCTACATCAGCCCATCCCCCAGGCTGGCAGGGCCCATCACAGAGAGGGAATTCCTGAGCTCACCTACTCCTTCCATAGGAAAAAAAAAAAAGTAGAGTGTGCTGAACATCCAGCTTCGCCAGGCTTTCAAAACAGTTCCCAAAGGACTTACTTCAGAGTCATCCCACCCATTATCAAGGAGGCCAACATAGCCAAGACATCAGGCAATATCTGGAAACAAATAAGATAGTCAGGGACTCTCAGTGTCAGCCATGTGGTCTCCAGTGACCTCCTCTTCAGAGGCCACCAGTAGCCTTCACTGGGTTCCTCTTCCTCTCTCTTGGTCACCACTGCACAACACTGTAGCTTTCATTATCATGCATTGCTGAAAATAAATGGTATCAGGTTAATAATGTTTAGTATTTGCCCTGTAATCTAACCCCCTGATGTTAGGGTACAGAATACACTGAAAGAACGACCCAGGACTTGATTAGCCTGCAAGAAATAAAGGGTGTTTATTCTGCAGAAGTCCAGCATACTGGGGTCACCACCTTTACAACATGGCAGTGACCCAGAGGGGAGCTTGAAGACCCCTTTTTAAAGCTGGGAAGGGGAATTCCTACTGTGGCTATGTGACCTCGATTGAAATTGGCTGGTGCCCATGATGGCTATGTGACTCTGATTAGGTGCTTTTCAGACAGGTAGTTAAGGAACCTTATCTTCCCCAGGCCAGATGTCTTGGCTGTTACTGATTGTTTGCCCTTTTTCTGTGTTTTTTCCTCTAACTTGTAGGCCTGTTCTGTCTAGCAAGAAAATAAAGCCTGTCATGGAGTTGGTCAGGCTCATTTAGCCAGGCTCTTTCGCTATCACAATCAGTAAAAGACACAGACACCTGCTAGATTTTAGAGTAGCCTTATTTCACTGGGAGCAGGACAGTCATTAACCCTCTAAACTGTCTTTACCTCCCAGCCCCATCCCAGGCTACCTCCCATCCATAATTCCATAAAGACTTGCTTCTTCTTCATCTTGGCCAATTCCTCCATCCATGCCTCCATGCCGGCCGTGCGCTTCTTCCATGCTAACCTCGTCCATGTGTGTTAGAGCATGCGCCAATGCACTAGCCCTCTCCTAGGTTGCTTTGCAACACGTGATGTCATTGTGTGCAGCTGCCAGGTGCCAGGTGTGTGGTAGAGACAGATCCTATCCTCTTGTACCACTAAGGAGCCCATAGTTTTTCACTTTTTCAGTCTCTGGGTATTTGAGCCACTACTCCTCTTCATGCTCTGTCCAGGAGATAAACCTAGCTGCTTCCTCCAAGGGCACCCAACCAGACACCAGTACAGCCAGGGAGCCATAAACAAATGACCTGTGCACCCACTGCAAGCATAGGCTGACCATGACATACGCACTTGTTACTAGTCCTTGAGCCCAAGAGCATCTAGTCTCAATTCTCATTATCAGGTCTCTCAGCTAAATGTGTGTCTGCAGCTATTTCATGTAATCACGGGCATGCCTTCCAGCCCTGCCTTCCCTCACCAAACCCCACAATCATGTTCACTCCTCAAGTTGCTCCCCATAGCCACAAAGATGAGCGTTGTAAGCTCTGATGCCTCACTAACCCTGTCATTGATGCCCATTGGCTGACGTGCTGTGCTCACAGTCAACCTTTGTAGCTACAAACATTGCGCAACCAGGCCCAGCGGCATCACCCTGCCACTTGCACCACCACCACCAGGCTTGAATTTATAGCTAGTTCCTGCATCTGCCCACGTCCACACTGGCAGCTTGAGCCCTACTGTTATACATATACAGACAATTGGTCTAATCTCTGTTGCTGGCTCCCATGCACCAAATGGATAAACAAAGCCAGTGTTTATAATAGGGTACGTACACATTACCAGCCTTCTGCCTGTGGCTTTGTGCATGTACAGTACCATACCCAGAGATTCACAGCCGACCTTACCCCAACTCTTGTCATCATGTGCATTCCTGCAGCCAGTCAGATGTTCAACAATGGCTTCAGCATCTGCTCCTTGTCACAGCTACCACAAGGAAACCAAGCCACCCCTCTGCCACCATATCCCTTGCAGTACCAAGGACCACATATTGCTGATGTTGTAAATCCCAAATTCCTGAAACAAGTCATCATGCTCTCCCTTTCACATCTGGAACCACATGCTGGACACTAAGTGTGATGCCTCAGGGTTACCCCTCAACCCACACAGTGAAGGTATTTCATTCCGGAAGCCATTCCCAAGAGTCTAGAAAAGGTGGATGTGTTTTCTTCAAATGCTCAGACAACTACTGAAGACTATAAGAGTCATTCTCACTGCTCACATATAATTTCAGTTCCAGGGGAACCAATGCCCTCTTCTGGCCTCTACAGGCAACAAGCATGGGTGTGGTATATAGACATATATGCTTGAGCTGAAGCAAAATGATGCTGTTTAATAATATCAAAGCATGTGAAAGTCATTGGTACCAATAAGTACATATCAAATTATAATATTCTGATACTATCATGGTGATAGATAAATTACTTACAAATATATCTTGAAGACAAAAGTATTAAGACTAAGTACAACTAAGATAATATACAATGAAAACAAAAGCAGGTAAACTGTGACATCCAAACACACACCTGAAGATAGGGGGTACATAGCTTTTACTGAAGTTAAGTTGATGTTGGTTTTAAAAAGACCAGTATAACTATATTTCATGTAAGCCTCATAGTAACAGCAAAGGGGAAAGCAATAAAAATGTACTACTATAGAAAATTATCAAATAATAAAGAAAGTAAAGAGAAGCAATGAATAGAATCAGGATGTAGACAACAACTGGAAAATAATTTAAAATAACAATATTAAGTCCTTGTCTACTAATAATTATTTTAAATGTAAATGGGCTAAATTCACCAATCAAAATTCACAGTGATTAAATGATGAAAAAGTAGAATTTAAGTAAAAGACTGTATCAATAGACAAAGAAGGTCAATATCTAATGATGAGGATAAACTTGTCAATAGGCTAACTATTATAAAGACATGTGTACAGCATTAAAACATCTAAATATACAAAGCAAATACTCACAGATCTGAAAGAAAAAACAAACAATAATACAATAATAGCAAGGGTCTTTAATACCCACCTTTAGAAATGGACAGATCATCTGGACAGAAAATCAATAGGAAGGCATTGCACTTAAATTATACTTTAAAGCTCAACACACACAGAGCATTTTCTCAACAGCAGCAGAATACAAAGCACACAGGAGACATATTCAGGATAGATAACACTGGAGCACAAAACCAGCCTTAAATTTAAGAATAAAATCACATCAACCACCCCTTTCAACCACAACTATAGGAAACTAGAGAATAATACCAGGAAGAAAACAAAAGATGAAAAATTCAGAAATATGTGTAAATTATGTAACATTCGCCTGACAACCAATGGGTGGAGGAAATTACCAAAAGACAAGTTGAAGGAATAGTTAAGGGTGGAGGAAGTGTAACCATACCCAAACTTAAGCTGTTGAAAAAGCAGTTCTAAGAAGGCAATTTATGGTGGTAAGAATTGTGTTTTAAAAAGACAAAAAAAAAAAAAAAAAAAAAAAAAAAAAAGAAAGACTTGCCGTTATTCTTCATAGAACCATAAAAAGAACAAAGAAAGTTCAAAATTAACAGAAAGGTGGGCTAACCATGATCAGAGCAGAAATCAATGGAAAAAAAAACTGGACAAATAATAGAAAATAAATCAGTGAAAGACATTTTGCTAAAATAAAATGACAAACTAGTAGCTATACCAGAGAGACAAAAAAAAAAAAAAAAAAAAAAAAAAAGGAAATGAGAAAACTGAAACTGATACCCCAGAAACACAAAGGAAAGTAAGAAACTGCTAAAAATGATTATGCATCAGTCAACTGAATAACCTAAAAGAAATGGGAACATAGAGTCTACCATGGCTGGGTAAGTGGAATGAGTAAAGAGAATGAATCAGTAATGAGAGAATGTGGCCTCCTATCCTTGAGAAGCCTAGGGCTTGATAGCTTCATGGCCATTAACCAAATACTTAAAGACCAGTCCTTCTCAAACTCTCCTTACAAAGATTAAAGAGGAGAAAGGAGTTCCCAACTTTTTTAAAGGCTAACCTCTATACCAAAATCAGATCAGGATACTACAATAAAGGAAAAATTTGCACCAACATCCGCAAGGAACTTAGAAGCGGAAGTAATCCTCAACAAAATACTAGTGTAATTCCTTAGTTACTTTTCCTGTTGTGATCAAATGTTCTGACAAAAGTGATTTACAGGAGAAAGGGTTTGTTCTGTCTCACAGTTCAAGCAGAGCCCATCTTGGTGGAGAAGACAGAGCAGCTGGTTACATCTCTTTAATAGTGCTAATCTCCTTAGCAGCTAGGTATGCTGCCTTGTCTGGAGTTCTAAGCTTGCTCACACACCTTTCTTCTGCCAAACAGATTATCTTTAAGTTCAGTTTCACACGAGTTCTCATGAAGTGGCAGAAAGAAGCCAGACTCTTAAACAAAATATTATACAAGTTGACCCTAGCTCAGCTCTAGTAGAGTCTTTGCTCCTGTTTGAAATCTTGTGACCGGGGCATCTACTATGTTTCTTTTAATGCCCCAGCAGTATCTTTTAACACCACCCCCAGTAGAGGTGCCATTAAGTTCTCTTTATAGTATTCAAGGTATTTTATAACCCAGAACTCCAAAATGTTCCAAACTCCTCCCACCAATCCCACAGGCCTAAGAACCATGAGGTCAAGTTTATCATCGCAAGTCCCTCTTTTCCAATACCAAACTGTCTTAGTTACTCTCTCACTGCTGTGATAAGATAACTTGCAACTCAAGCAAGAAAAAAATTTACTTTGGCTTGTTCTTTCAGGGAGCTTGTCTTATTTAGAGTTGTAGTGCTGTGAAGAGACACCTTGACCACAGAAACTCTATAAGGGAAAATAATTGGCTCTGGCTTACAGTTTCAGAGGCTTAGGCCATTATCTTCATGGTGGGGAGCATGGGAATGCAGGCAGACATGGTGCTGGAGAGGTAGCTGAGAATACTTCGTGCAGATCAGCAGGCAGCAGGAAGAGAGAGGCACTGAGCCTGGCTTGAGCATGGCCCAGAACGCCCATCCTCAATGACACACTTCCTCCAACAAGGACACACCTACTCCAACAAAGCCACACCTCCTAATCTCTGTCAAGTAGGGTCACTCCCTAATGACCAAATGTTCAGATCTCTGAGTCTCTTGGGGCCATTCTGACAGGGCTGTAGTGCACCCTGGCAAGGAAATGCTGCAGGCTTGTAAAGCATGGTGACAGGAACAGGAGGCTGGCTGGTCATATCGCATCCTCACTTGGAAAGCAGAGGGTCAACAGGAATTGGAGATGGACCATAAAGCCTTAAGGCTCACCTTCAGTGATTCACTTCCTCCAGTGAGGCCCCACCTTCTACAGATTCGATAACCTTTCCAAATAGTCCCATCAGTTAGAGACTAAATGTTTAAACACCTGAACCCATTGGGGACATTTCACTTTCAAACTATAACACATACTAAATTCCACCATGATCAAGTAGAATTTGTCTTTGAGTTAAAAGGAAGTTTCACCACACACAAATAAAATGATGTAACATATATTTACCAAATAAAAGACAAAAAAGGCCATTTGAATAGATACAGAAAAGATATTTGACAAAATATCAATATTTTTTCCATGAAAAAACAAATACTTCTTAGCAAACCAAGAAGATAGGCAACAGAGCAAGAAACAAAAACAATTAACTAAAAATATTTTTTGCCATAAATAAAGCAATCAACAAAGCAAAACAGCAGCCTACAGAGTAAAGAGAAAATTTATAAGCCATGTGCACAGTAATGAGTTATTCAAGACATATACAGGATTCAAAAACTCCTTAGGAAAATAAGTGCCAAGCACCTGAATAGATTTCCTCCCAAAGAAAACATATAAATGGCCAGAAGGTATGAGAAAAGATTAACCATAAATGAAACACAAATTAAAACCTCAAGGATATTTTACCCTTCAACTGTTATGATCGCCTTTATCAAAAAGCTAAGAGATTCATGTCACAAATGTTATAAGTTGCTTTAAGAAAAAGAAGCCCTTGTATATTGTTGGTTGGGATATAAATTTTTAGCCATTCATTACAGAAAATAAAAATTAAAGATAGAATTACTATATACTCTAATAGCCTCAGTCCTTAGAAATAAAATTGCTTTCTTGAGGCAATAATTCACTCCCATAATTTATTGCAACATAATTTGCAATAACCAAAACACAGAACCCTAAAGTATCTGCAGCCGAAAGAACGGACAAGGAAATTAGAGAGACGTGTACATACAGAGTGATGTCTGCAGACATGCACATTGTAAAAGTGTCCAATCTTAAAAAAACAAAAAGAAGAAAGTTCATTTGCAGCACGTTGGAAAACCTATAGGGCATCATATTTGGTAAAATAGGCAAGAGAGAATTTTATGCTCTCATGTATATGTGAAGCTAGAAAAAAAGTTGAACTCAGAGTAATAGAGAGTAGAATGGTGTTTACTAGGGACTTAGGGGTGGGGAAATGGGAGTCAGAGTGTATAAGCATTCAGTTATAGGCAGAATCGGTTTGGGGGACCTAATGACAACATGGCAACCATTGTTGCTATATATTAATGCACTGTAATTTGGATTTTGCTGAGTGTAGATCTCAAGTATTCTCAAGCACATTCAGATAACTATGTGAAGTAAACATATATTGAGTCTTGACTGTGAGTTATTTCCTACAATTAGGTCAAGCTGTCACACTGTACACTTGTTATGACCTAGATATAAACAGGCACCCAAAGGGTTTCTATAGTAAGACTTGGTCTCCAGCTAGTGAGCCCAATCCCAGAGAGATGATTGGATCAGGAAGGCTCTGACCTCAGCAGTAGATGAGCCATCTGATGGCGTTGTTGGGATGGTGTGGGGACTGAGTGGGGGCCTGGTTGAAAGAAGCAGGTCACCATAAATATGCCTTTGAGGGGTGTATCTTGTCCTTAGCCCTTTGCCTGGCTCTCTCTGCTTCCTGGCTGCTATGCAGCAAGCATCTTTGTCCACCCAATGCTCTTGGCCATGACATGCTGCCTTACCTTGGGTCCAAAAGTAATGGAGTCAACTGACCATGGACTAAAACCTCTGAAACCATCACTCAGAATACATCTTTTCCTCTTTTAAATTGTTTCTATCAGATAAATGTCACCATGGCTAAAAGGCTGACAGCACGATAACCTAAATATATAGTGTTTGTCGATTGTACCTTATAAATCTGAGGGGAAGCACAGAGACACTGACTCACCTTTCATTCCTCCTCGGGGAGGAGCGGGATGAGAGTCCTTGACAACCTAGTTCAGCCCTGTCTCAACTCTTCATCAATAAAGTTGAAATTAAATATCTGAGGAAATTAATGCAACAACTTGCTAGAATGCAATACCTGAATGAACAGAATCATATACATATCTACACTCTGTTGGTTTTTTTTACCATTTTTCTAGAACCAACTTTTAGATGAGGAGTTGCATCTGAAAAGGTCTGGGCAATTTCACAGTAACTGCCATAAATCACCAAAGCACATTTCCAGAAGGGTGGCCACAACTTAAATTCCACCTGCAAGAGGGTGAATATCAGCGTTCTGATTTCACCCTCTTCACCTACGTTTAATTAAAAAAAATAAATAAAAATAAAAACTTAATTAATATGCAAGGTAAGTTCTGATTGGCCATTAAGAGTTAACTTCCAAATTCATTTAGACTTTTAAACAGACCCAGCAGCTTACCTGAATTTACTGTGGCCCAACTCCTGTAAGCAGCCAGGAGATAGAAACTCACTCATAGGTGGAGAAAAAGATACATTTGCAGCAGACACACAGATGTGAGATTTTTTTTTCTGAGCTTTCAAAGCATTTTAAATGTGTATCTTCTTCCCAAACAACCCTCTCCCATGCAACAATGGGCCACATTATTATACCCTCATTTGTGACCTAATGTTTCAAATTCTTTGCTTTGAAACTCATTTGCACATGCATGGAGTCAGTGATGGTGGAGAAAGTAAATTAGTCTCCCAGACAGTTTCATTAAGACTTGTTCCGGAAGTAGAGCTGCAACAAATTGAGCTGAAGATTCAGTTTGTGTGTTTATTCTTCTGCTACAATCAATAGTGCTTTGTCTGCTTATTGCTACATGGATTGTCAACCCTGAGCCTTCCTCTTTTAAGTGCTGTGCCTTTTCTAGGATTGGTTAGCACTCATCAGCACTCCCCAGGGCAGTGGGTCTCAACCTGTCTTCATGACCCCTTTGGGGGTCAAGTGACCCTTTCATAGGGGTCACCTAAGACCATTGGAAAACAGATATTTATACATTATGATTCATAATAGTAGGAAAATTACAGTTATGAAGCAGCAACAAAAGTAATATTATTGTTCGGGGTCATTTCATTCTGAAGAAAAAAGAAAATTAAGACTTCTGTCCAAACTTCAATCAGGTGCATTTCTTTTGATGAGTTTAAATTGTGTCTACTCGGCAGAGTCCTTCCCTGTGATGAGGACAACCACAGACCAGTTTGTAGAGCCTGTAGGACAGTGGTTCTCAACCTTTCTAATACTATAACCCTTTAATACAGTTCTTCAGGTTTTGGTGACCCCCAACCACAAAATTATTTTTGTTGCTGCTTCATACTCTACTTTTGCTACTCTTATGAATCATGATGTAAATATCTCTGTTTTCTGATGGTCTTAGGCCACCCCTGTGAAAGGGTCATTCAACCCCCAGAGGGGTTATGACTGACAGGTTGAAAACCGCTGCCATAGAGCATGTTACCAATCCTAGGAGCCATCCCAGACCTGTGCAGGCCTTCAGAATTAAACCAACAAGTGGAGTAAAGCACAAGGAATTCTACATATCAGACAAAAATACAGAAGCATGGCAAGCCCATTTTTACTCAGAAAATATGGTTCCACATCAGTAGATACAGCTGTGATTTCAGAAATAGCTGACAGCATATACAAAGGTGTGTTTTTGCTCCAGTGTCTCAGGTGCTGTGGTATTCTCTCTGACATTAACCAGCCTCCACTTCCTCTCTGGGATATGCTGGTAGATGTGATAGCTGAATCAGTTTTCCCAGTCTTTAGAGCTAAGTTTGATTTTCAAAGAAATTTTTGTTGTAGCTCACTGTCCCAATTTGAATGGATAATATTTAACTGTTGAAATGCAGAAAGCACATTTAAATAAGTTTCTTTTAGTGTTAGGGGAATATAAGATAGATGTCATAATCAGCCATTCTGTTTGTTGATTTGTTTTCTTGCTTCATCAACAAAATTCTTGTTTTCATAATTTTATTTTGGGGTAATAACATCTGAGTTCGTATTTGCTGTCAAGGCAGCATCAAAAGGGGAGAGAGAGCAAGAGAGAGGGAGAGAAAACGTGTAGGAAGGAAATGGTTCCTAGAAGTTGAAGATGTTAATGTCTTAGCACTAAACATTTAAGAGTATTAAGTTTGGGTCTTTATTCATGTTTTTCATTTGGAACAAATTAGCATTCCATCAAAAACCCAACCATCTAAGTTTTGCTCATTAATGACAAATACTTATTTCTGATCATAATATTGAATTCCTCTGAGCAAACACACACAAATGGTTGTGAATACATTGTTTGGTCTCTCTTGGAGAAGAAAAATGTCTCCTTCCTCAGGGCAAGGAATCTGTTATTCTGTGCAGCTTTCAGAAGGGAGGTCACACATTTTCTTATTGATTTTACTTCCTATTTGGTAGCAAAATAATGTGAGAAGAGGCAGTGAGCGTTTCTGGCGACAAGCCCAGATGCTAAAAATTATGTGCCAGGATGTTGTCTGGATTCCATCTCTTTCCCAGAAACTTCATGGTAGATGAGCACTCTGTGCCCCTCATCAGAGGTACACATGTGGTACCTTGAAAACTACTTTCAAGGTAGTTTTCTGGCACCCATTACTTAGACACACAGGCCAGTTAGATTACAGATGTTGCCTGGACCAGCCCCACTGAGCAAGAGAGATGGCCCCAACCAGTCATCCCCTGGAACCCAGCACTAAAGCACAAGGATATTATGGGTGGCAGTGATGCTCTTGTTTTCCTTTTTTTTTTTTTTCCACAAAGAGGTGGTGGGTGGGCATTTCATTCCCTCTGAAGGTTGATGGGATAGGAAAGCTGTTTGGAATAAGTGCAACCTACTTCACTTGATCAGAGATGATTGTGCTCGTCCCTGTTCTTCAGGCAACATCAGGAACACCGAGAAGCTGAGCTATGACAAGCAACGGCAGTACGAGATCCTGGTAACTGCTTACGACTGTGGACAGAAGCCCGCTGCTCAGGACACCCTGGTGCAGGTGGATGTGAAGCCAGTGTGCAAACCTGGCTGGCAAGGTGAGCTCGCTTCTATCAGTCCTGCTATGTGAAGGCAACTTGAGCTGGAGCACAGAGGGTACTAGGGGTGCCCCCGATTCTCACAGCCCATGTCTAAGGGAAGTTTTAAAGTATAGTTGCTTTTCCTGTAAGAAATAGAAGTTCGTGTATTCTCACAACTCTTCCATGATACATAATCTCCATTTTACAGTTGCAAATGACAAAGACAACTCAACGCTAACCACAGTTCTCTCTTACTAAAATTTTATTACATTTCAGAGCCTGGAAGAACTTGATAAGGTCTGTTGGCCTTACCCAAGAGTGCTGAGCCTGACTGATGGGCTTCATGTTCTGCATCACTGCTCAGCACCTGGGGATGTCTGCATAGTCCTTGTGCATATCACATGAGGGTGAAAGAGAAGGACTGAACCTCTGAGTGAGGGGGTTTCTGAAAGCCTGGTGCACGGAAGGGAGGACAATGGCCCTCAGGGGACCTTCATTTGGGGTCAGTTATATCTTTCAGGAAGCAAAGACAGAGCATGGTCCAGTCTCCCCAAGATGATTGACTGGGGAAAAGCATGGAAGTCAAGGGCAACTGCAGAGATGGCTCTTGCAAGAGAACTGAGTGGTCTTTAGAGTAATAACAATAGCTCTAAGTGACATGAATGGTGACCAAGGAGGGATGCTAGTTTTATCTCTGTGTCTCAGGTTTGGCACCGACTGCTCCATTTCTTCTGCATACGTTGGAAATGCTACTGCTCAATCTCAATTCCTCAAAACCCATGGTGCTTTGCAAGGTCACTCCTCTTGTGGCTTCTGCTTACTGCCTTTTAATGATGTGTCTTTAAGCTTCTGACCTCATTATTCTCCCCCTCTCTATAAGTCATCCATGCCTCTATCAAGCACACTGATGCCAAGCCACCCTGTTGTGTCAGCCACTCATTTTTAGTGCAACCCACCTCATCTGGACTGATCATTCACAATGCAAAGACGCCTGTGGCTGAAGCACAACCTGGACTTGCTCTGCTCAGAAAGCAGCTCTCCATAAGCTTTTCCACAGCACAAGCTGCATAAACTTAAAGGAGAGAGATGAAAGCCCAGGCACTCATCTCTGAGAAGATAAAATGATAATGAGAGCCACAAATGGTGTGTGTGTGTGTGTGTGTGTGTGTGTGTGTGTGTGTGTGTGTGTGTGTATGTGTGTAAAACAAAGTACAGTCTGCTCAGAATTAAGCAATAAAGAAAGAGGGCCATGCTAGCCAGGACTAGAGGTGCATGCCTGCAATATCATCACCCAAGTTAAGGCAGGGGGGATTGAAAATTTGAGTCCAGCCTAGGTTACAGAACAAAACTCTCATTCGAAAAATCAACCCCTCTCCCCCAGTAATCCAGTGATGAATGAAGGAAAGAAAGAACAGAAGAGCAGAACAAGAGAGGCTGGAATAGAAAACTGTTTTCCCAGCTTCAGGAGCCTGAGCTCTGGTGGGTAATTCGCTAGGAGGTGGGAGACTGGATTCTGCCTGATTTACTATTACTATTGCATTTCTCAGGCTTACAACAATGCCTTGCCCTAATGGAAGACACTTAGGAAATGACCAATGAATGAATGAGTGAATGAATGAACCAATACCTAAGAAGCCACTATGTTTTATTTTAACTGGTAAAGATCATCAGTGAAAGCCTAGCCTTTCAAAAGAAAGCCAAGGAAAAAGAAGCAGATGCTTTATGAGCACAAAGCATGATCACAATGGGGTTTTAAGTGGGAAAAGCAAAACAAAACATGAGGCTGTATCTAAAAATCAATCAATCAATCAATCAATCAATCAATAAGTAAATAAAAATCCCAGTACTTTTTGATTTTGACAAATGAAGCACCTACAGACTTTGGAGTACGTGTTCGTGCCTATATTTAAACATTATTTATAGAGTTTTGTACTTGTTAAATCTATGCAAATTTGGTGTTAAGTGTATTTTTAAAAAGCTTGTCGTTGTGCTTAATTTTGTGCGTGAGGGATGTATCGGGCACCTACTCTGTAGTATGTAATGCTGCTGACAAGGCCCACAAGTGATCTTGGGCAGCCAGGGAGGAGCCAGCTGCCTGTCCTGTCGCCAGCACCAGGAGAGGCTCAGGCAGGATGTAGACCCTCACAGTGTTGAGAGGATTACTGAATGGACGGTGAGACCTCCATTTAAATAATAATTTTAAAAAAAGCATTCTTCTTTCCTGGAACAAAGAGAGGAGGGAAGAATCAGTTCCCTGGATCAGTTCTTGTCAAGCTGTGATTAACACATGTGTAATACTAGAATCACCTGCTTCCCGGTGGCTCCTTGCCTAAGCTGGTAGCTTGTGGTGGCAGATGCCGCCATGGTTTGTACATTGAAGACCTATCCCTCCAGCTTACCTGCTGCAAACTCCATCAAGTCCCCTCCACCTACTGCCCCAAGCAGCCTTTCGTAGCTGGGCTCTCCAGCTAACTGTTGTGTGCAGGAGTGGGCACGTTACCTTTCTGCCATTTGTCACGCATGCACACGCGCGCGCGCACACACACACACACACACACACACACACACACACACACACCACACCCCAGAGCTCAAGAGGACACCACTCTTGCCCACCTAACATCCTGGTCCCAGATGTGTAAACACCTCTCACCTCTAGCCCCCCCCAGCCTGCTCTCTCTTCTACCCTTGCTGAAGGCCACAGGCTCTCATCTATATGGAAGTGTTGCTCTTGGGAACAGCTGCATTCCTATGCGCCTGGATATGTTTCTTGCTTGGTCCATCCATTCTCTCAGCTTCACAGGGCAACCTAGCGTGAGCCATAGCTTGCTGGTTTCATAGACAAGGCAGGTCACCTCCTGGTGAGAGGTAGCAAGGTTAGCCTTTACCTGGAGCATGTCGGAGAAGATACTGCACTTTGTATCAGGAGAGGAGCCCAGAAAAGAAAGAGCTTGTCTTTGAGGGAGAACAGTAGCCTAGCTTTTAGGAAACGGAGAAGGCATGATTGGAGAGATCAGAGGTAGGGTGAGGTAGATGGCTGAGTTTTGAAAGTGAGAGTGAGGAGCCTCAATGAGCCTCAACTTCTCAGACCAGAGAAGGAGTCTCCTGCACGTGCCCAGTGAATTCCCTGAAGTTCTGTAGTAGAGCACAGCCCCTCCCCAGTGCACTTCCTACTAGCACCTCAAGCCAGCAAACACAGCTTGGCAGTTAGAATGCTTGTACCTGTTCTAAGCCATTTCCCTGCAGGCAGGAGGGGATTGCGGCACAGTGAAAGCAATCCATCATGTTCAGGAGCCCTGCCTCTCCGGGAGCACTCCCAGTCTGCACCCCACTGAGCCTTTCCAGCAGTCAGCTTCTCCCAGGGAATTGTCACAGCTGGGCAAGGGGAACTGCTCAGAGGTGGAGCCTCCCCAAGCCCACACTGGGGGAAAGGGGGTGTCACTGGAATCTGCTCCCAGACTCCAATGATGGTCTACAACAGGGACCCCTGATTTCTGTTACAATACAACACCCGCTTCCCAACACACACACACACACACACACACACACACACACACACTGCCCTACTCTGCCCCTGGCCTTACCTGTGTGTAAGACACTGGCTCTACCTCCAGCTTTATCCCACACCTCAGCCAAGGTGTGGCGTCCCCAGACTCTGGTTTCCCAGCTCCAGTCTCTTTTCCATAGGTTGGTCTTGTCTCCTCAGGAAGCACATGAGCTCCTTGAGGGCAGGACTACACCCCCCACAGCTTCTGACGTTGAACTTTCTATCACTTAGTCATAGACTAAAGATTCACTAGCTAACTTCACTTCCCAACGGGTAGAGGGAGGCTTACCTGAAATCCTGCTGACAGCAGGAGGAGGGAGGAAGGATTTATATGCAAAACACGAACCCAGACATGCTCATCTATCTCACTCTTGAGGCATTAACACAGACAGACATGAATGAAGGCAGCTCATACTATGGGGCGTCGGCAGACTTTACCGGCAGGAACATTCCCTGTCACTTTTGGACAGGGAAGAAGCATGAACTGCCTCTGTGTTTTGTCCAACAGTTTGAGACCTGATGTGTTTAGAGGCATATCCAGTTGTGGGATGAAGGACTATATGCTGAACCAGCAAAGAGGTGCACACATGGCTCAGCACAGGACAGAGGCGGGCTGGCATCTTGGCTCTCCTGCAAGATGCGTGTATGAGTAGCAGACATCTCAGCGTGTCATTTCCCTCCTGTTGTCGGCTAAGTTTTGTCATCTCGCCTGGGTATCCTACAGGAATACCGTGCCTGTGTCAGTGTGTATTGTTGACATGAGCATGGCCATATCACAGACCCTAAGACCTCAGACCCACGAGAATGACAAAGCCTTCCCCGGGTCAGGCTCAGGGAAAAGGCAGAGCCTTCCTCTGTGTTCTGGTCCATGTACAAATGTTGACAGCATATGTAGGAAGGGTCAGCAGTTGCTTCCTCTTCCCTGACAGTTACAGCCTGAGACTGCTCCATTACAGAGACATCGGCCTCCTCAGGGAGAATGGGTAAGCCCGGTTTATCAGCTGCATACGATAAACCCACCTCCTCGACACAAGTGCGTAAAATAACCACGCTGAGTCTCCGGCAGCTGCTGCTGGTGCATCTCCATCAGAGTGCGTGACCCACCCACTCCTTGATTCTGTCATTTCTTCATTCCCTGTCACCCCAGCTAGGCCAATACCTAAGCCGTGCAGGTCTCAAAAAATACCCACTCATGAGTGAGAGAATTCAAAGGGTAGAGTGGAAGCTGTCAGAGTGGATGGTGGCAGTGACTGCAGTGCCTCCCCACGGGGACGAAACTCCCCACGGGGATGAACCCCTCACAGAGGCATTAATCTGTTCCTTAAAGGCTTGTGTCTCTCTGAGTTGCTGGTCTGGAGACTTTGTGTGTTTGGTTTCATTTTGTCTGTTATTTGGAGAAATGCTGTCCTTGACCTTGCTTTCCTTTATGGTTCTTTCTGCTCCCTTGGCCACTCTGTGTTCTCAAGCTGACAGCATTATCTTCCATAACATTTACATGGCAGGCTATATAACTTCTACCTGGTCCTACCAGGTGAGACTCAAACCCCGTGGTCTCACTTCCTGTTCACACAAGATGATAGCTCTACAGAAGACAGCACTGGAGATGGACTTCCCATGTGGCCCTTCACTGCTTCTTCCCTGGACTTGTAGCCAGACAACCAGACAAGCGAATCCCGGCTCCCCGTAGTGCTGAGTCAGCTCTCCAGTCCCCAAGAAACTTACTCATCCCTGAGCAGAGGACTCCAGGATGTTAGGCATGCCTGACTCAGCAGCTCACCCATCTTGACTGCATGTTTCTTTATGGACCCAACAATGCCTTTTCTTCAAACCTTCACAGCGAAGCATCCCATTCAAATAAAAAGACAAGAGATGCAGCTGTGCGGCTGAACACTGCCCCTGTGTTCTCCAGGGTTTGCGTGATTCTGCAGGTGCATCAAATCACCTCAGATGCTCCACGGTTTCACCAGGCAGGCTTTTGAGGGGAAGGAAGTATAACTTTTGAGTATCCCCCAAAATCAGCCAGGGGCCTGGATCAAATACAGACTTAATAAGATTGGGGTAGGGCCGGGTACTGTGGGTAGATAGACTTCATTTTGAATAAGACTATCATGCAGGGACATCATCAAGGCCACCAGAATGTGGATATAACATTTGCACTAAAAAAAAAAAAAAAAAAAAAAAAAATAGCTGCAGAAAAGCTGCTGGTTGGTATAAAATCTCCTATCTTAGTCACATCATTAGAGAGAACTAAAGCTTGCTTATATATTACAATGCAGTAGATGTTTAAAGAGTAATATTTCTCTGACCACCAAATAGTTCCCTTAGTATAGAGGCTTTCTCTGTGCCGAAGGCAGGGCCTACAAAGACCTGATCTAGATACAGCCTATCAGCGCTCCTAGCAAAGGGAGCAATGGCACACTGAGGATGAAGGGCATGGTTTAGGGACCTGTGGACATGCAAATGAGACACTGAACTTGAAGCAGGTAGGGACCCTGGGGAAGCCATGCCTGGCTCAAATCTAGATCAACAGGTGGTTTTGAACACAGCAGAAAAGGGCGTTACAGACCCTACCGGGGGTGTTAGTAAAGTAGGAGGGACCACAATGTGGCTGGGCTCAGAGGAGGAAGCCTAGATTGACCAAAGGGGTGAGATCATGGGAGAAAGACAGTATTGTCATTCTGAGGTCAAGGAGAAGCCCCTGCATCCATGATCTTAGCACGAATCTCAGGAAGGATGGCTTCACTAACCACCAAAATGAAGATTGAGTGAAGGGTGACCAGCTAAAAGGGATGATTATTTCTGAGTGTACTTTACTAAAGCCACGTATTCATTCCAAAACCAATTTAAAGTGCTTTGGCAGGAAAGGAGGTTAGATTTATAGTTTTAGCCTAACATAACTGAGGGGGTAAAGTTGCAGTTGGCTGTGTCTGAAGCCCTGTCAAAAATATGCCTCAAAGTTTTGCCATGCATCTGTTGCTAGATTCTCCCCCAGAGGCCTAAACATGGGAGAAGAAAGCCCAGACAGGGGCCAGCTGGCTTCCTCTCTTCCCCTTCCAAAAATCAGATTAATACTGAAGAGCTGGCTTAGATTTTATTCTCTGAAGGAAACTGATTCAAAATGGAGGGTGATGGACTCAGTGAGACGTCCAGATGGGCTTTCAGAGTTGTTCAGGACCAAGGAGGTAGAGCTCCGTCTATTATTGACAGTGAAATTATGCTGCTGATATGCAGGACGGCAATAACATGGAAAAAAAGGAATGTTCCCAGCTTCTCCTTTGCTGGATGCTGGGTTTCTAAAATGCCCCGTCACACTACTGATTCTTTGTAAAGGAATAATCCCCTCTTAAAATGCAAATACTTCCTTCAGTAATAATGGATTTTAAGCCAGGGTTCAGAAAACTCTAGTCCTTAGATAAATCTAGGGAACCACTTGTTTTTTCAGAACCACTAGGTAAAATAATGTATTTTCATGTTTTAAATGGTTGTTAAAAAGTCAAAAGAATAATAGTTTATAGCACATGCACACTGTAGGAAATGCAAGCCTTGGCGTCAAAAGGGTCACTGGGACACAGTCCCACTCCTTGCAGATTGTATATGGATGCCCTGAAACAGTGGCACTGGTGACAGAGGCCATGTGCCCCTCAAAAATCTAAATATTTACTTTCTAGCCCTTGGGGGGAAAATAAAACATCCTGAACCCTTCCTGTCGCTCTTATTGTTTGCTGTTATTTCAGGAAGAGCTGTTTTACTATATTATCTAGCACAGTCTAGAAAGACCAGGACACCAGATGGGCATGTTCATACAAAGGCAAAAGATCATAAATAAGACAGTTGAAACATCACCACACAGAGGACAGGAAGAACCCTGTGCCGTAGGCAGCACTAGTCCGTTTTACAGATAGAGAAATGGGCTAAAGAGAGACGAATGGATTTACTCCAACTTCGGGGCTGTTAAGTAGCAAGGATGGAATTCAGATTTCTACTTATTAATTCAAAAGCATAGTGAAGAGCAGGGAGTACGAACAAGGCTGGGAAAAAGAGGTTGGGAATTCCCATGAGGGTGTATTATCAGCTTTACGAAGGCTGCTTTAGAAAGCTTGGGTGACAGACATGACTCGGGCATCCTCGGGCGTGTGTTAGCTCCCGACTTAGTCTACAAAAAGATGGTGAGACCTGTGTGTGAAGGTAGTTAGAATTCAGTGGAACAATACCCACTGAAGCACCGAAGAAGTCTGGCTCCTCTTTCTGTCCCAACCAACTCACTTCTTCTCCATGAAGCTGGCCTAGCAGCTCATCAAGAAACAAACTCAGGCTTGCAGACTGCCCGTCTCTCAGATGCTGTCTGCCTAAACCAAAAGTTGCCTCCGGTTATCTCACAGGTCAGAGGATACAGAGTGAAACTGGGACTTGGATATTAAGCTTCAAACACAAAGATACTAGCCGTTAGTGTGGCTCTAAATAGTGGGACAAGAAAGCATCACCTTCCCCTCAAAAAAAACCAAAAAAACAAAAAAACAAAAAAGCAACAACAACAACAAAAAAAGAACAACAAGCAGCATGCAGCTCCCTTTCCATTCAGCAGGGTAGCACCTGGCTTATTTGAGTGTCATCTCTAGGGAATCAGTTCCTTATGTCCTGTAGCCTCAGTTTTGGTCCCTCCTACCCTCAGGCTTCCCCTTCCCTTTTCACTCTCCTCTTTGGGCTCATAGCTTCTTTCCTCATGGCCCTACTATCCACTCATCTCTGTCTGACCTTCAGTCTTTCTACCATCTCCCTCTGATTCCATCCCTCTCCCTCTCTTTCCCAAAACAAACCACCCTAATCCCCACATGGAAAAGCCCTGTGGCCCTGGAAGTGGAGGAGTCCAGGAGGTCAAGAACAAGCCATTGCACATAGAAATACTTTGCAAATTTTAAATCATTGTGCAAACAGTGCTATGATCAAAAAAGGGAAAATAAGTGATGCCCAACAAATGAACATACTCCACAGAATACACCAAGGTTTGTGTGGATTGTGGAGCATGCCACACGTGTTGGTGCTGAGGGCTAGAACCACAGGGAGACATTGGAAAACAACAGCGAGGGGGGACCTAGTCCCAGCTTAGCTGTCTCTACTCTGAACTGGGAAGGTTATTCCCATCTGGCTTTGCCTTCCTTAAATGTAAACTCTAGGGGATTAAATAGAAGGTACCTATCGAAGGCCTTGCACAGAGCTGCATACATAGCAGGCTCAGCAAACAGCAGCTCCTTTATTTGAGTTCCCTTTGCTCTGCTTTTTAAAACCGCAATGGGTCATTTTGTCCCAAATCACTAGCAAAGCTATCACTAAGGCCTGTGAGCTGCTGGCTGCTAGAGGGTGACCCTGAGCTTTGCCTTTTTCCGAGAGCTGCCAGGCAAGCAGCTTGCTCTGGCTGCAGGCCTCATGGAGCACTCCGCTGTGAATAACGACCTGTTTTGACATCTCTGACATAGCTGATCATTAAGGTGCAACAAACGGCTCTGTAAGGGAGGCCGATTTACCTACTCAGTGACGTCCTAATGTGCTTAAAGACCTGCTGGATCAAAGTAGCGTGCTCGAGCCGCCTTCCACCTGGCCCCTGTGTACGGAAGAAATGGGCCAATAATCCCAACCCTGGGAGGAGGAGTGGATGGCCACAACCCACACAGTATTAAAGACCACAGCAATAGTTATTGCTGTTTGAGCAGGCACCGTTTGCCAAGCGTTAGCTAAGAGCCCGAGTGGTCTTAAATACATCCTGAAAGCTGCTTTCACATTTTATAGACAAGGACACCGAGGTTAAGATTTTCCATGGGGTCGGTGCTATCTAGGCCAGTGCCATCTGTGTGTGGACTCTAGGCTTCCCAGCCCGGTCATCTCTGATGCTTCCAAAGCAAATGCAGAAGACACAGTTATCTTTGGAGCAATGCAACAGAGCTGTGCAAATGAAGAGTCTGTGCTCCAAACCATCCCATGGTATCATTGCACAGGACAGCTTTGAGGAAAGGCTATGGCCTCCATGATGGTGGGAGGGGGCAATGTCAATCTTTCATACACGCCCGCTACCAGGATCTGCCTTCATTCACGGTTGCAGGCACATGTATCCATCAATCTTCCCAGGTGACCTCTTGGGAATCGTAAAGAGAAAAGAGCTTGGACAAGGACACAAATGTGTCCTCCAAGAGGAGGAACCATGACTAGAGGAGGGACCAGTCAGATCCCTCATTAGAATCCCTGTGCTCTGCCTTACCTTTCTGTGGTCCTGTTGGTTCTACCGACACAGGTTATAAGTTCTTCCATATATCTGTAGTCCACAGGATGTCACCCCAGAGGGAGTTAGCAGGAGCTGAGTTAGCATGTTGCCTCTTAAGATAGAAAAATCTGGGTCTCCTTGGACTCCAGAATACTGGACAGGTCAGTTCGTCTTCCTGAGCCCACAAGTCTGCAAAATGAGGCTAATGTCCGCCCTTACCAGGAGGCTGTCACGAGGAAGAACTGTGCCTGGCATGAATGAATGATAATACGAGTCGTAAGAGAAGTGAATGCAGAAAATGAACAGAAGCCACGAATGTACCTGGGGAGTCTGGCCAGCCTCTTGGTATAGCTTGCTGGCTGTGCAACCTTGGACATCTCAGCCTTAAGTGTCTCTGGGTGAAATGAGGCAGTGCCTTCCCCAGATGGGTAGCATATGCACTGATGATGGCTTGCATAACACACCCAGCAAAGGGCCTTTGCTTCCTCCTTGCTCTCTGTTGTCAAGTTGTAGATTTGGCACCATGTCACCTGCACACCAGCCAGACTCAGGTTTCTGATGAACATGACCCACGGGACAGGCCACCCCCTCTTCCTCCTATACTGTCTTTATCTGAAGTAGGTGGAATGATATGTCTCCCCACATCTACCACATGAGACCTACAGGGGCTCAGATGCCACCCTACCATGCAGAGGGGCAGCTGTTGTCCCTGATCAACTAGAAAGCTCTCAAAGCTCAAGAAAATGTCCCCAGAGTGTGCTTAACCCTTGGCCAATGATGAGACCCTGGGCACCATGAGCTGCAGTGGTGAGGCGAGGGTAGGCAAACAATCAAGACTGTTCTAATACAGAGTGGCCAGGGCAATGACCAGTGCATTCAGGCTGTGATCCTTGAGATCAAGGGTGCTTGTCCCCGTGATCAGCTGTCCAGGGGAGGCAACCAGCAATAGAAAGGCGCCTCACAAGAGACAGCACCAGAATTGAGCTCTAAGGTGAGTGAAATTATCTCGGCACCCTGAGGGGCTGGGGAAGGCACAGTGGTAGGAAGAGCAGAGGAGAGTTTGCCAATTAATTGTTGTACCCTTTACATAGTTGCTTACATCGACTCAACACGCCTTGCTTTATGACACAAGGGGACAAACATACCCGAAGATTCTGTAAAAAGTTGTTGCCTCTTGGTTTTCGGTAGGGCTTCTGCTATAGACAGCTGATGAAGTAGAACTTTCAGACCTTTTTAGAAGGGTTGTGTGAGACCGTGGAGGTAATAAAGAAGTTCTCCTGGGTCCCAAAAGCAAAATAGGCCTCACCAAGAAGGATCTCTTCTCCCTGCCTGTCTTAGCCTATACTGTGTAGCTATATTCGGATATCTGAGGCAGAATAAATCATGAAGAAAAAAAGTTTATATTTTCACAGTTACAGAGTAGGGAAGATACTAGAGCAGGGTGCCAGCACCTGGTTGGCATCTGGCAAAGGCCTTACGCTCTATCACAACATGGTGGGGAGATGAAAGGGAAATAGGAGCATGTAAGAGAGTCACAGAAATTGAACTGCCTTATGATAACCCACTCTCCCGGGAACGGACTGAGTCCTGTGAGCATTGATTTGCTCTCTCTACCCCTAACCTAGTCCCTTAATAAAACCTTTAATGTCTTAGAAGGATGTTGCCACCACGACCTAATTAGGTCATACCATGCATTAGGCATAGTCAAAAACCAGCTTTATTTTTCTTGTTTTAGTACCAAGGTCTCTGCCAGAGAACAGATGCCTTTATGGCCTTGCTACCCTCAGTGTCTCCAGTGTCAGTGTCTGTCTCTGGCCTGAGACTCTGAATCCCTGGGTCATAGCAGCCAGGTTCACAAAGGGAAGACTCAGGCTGTGAGGAGTAGGAGCCTTGTCCCCCAGACAGGAGGCTTGATTAATGAAAACAGGATACTCCACCTGCCATAGCTTCTTGGGCAAACCAGCCTTTCTTACTAAAAGCCAGAAGCAAATGCTGACGATATATTGTTCCTCGTCAGCCTATAAGGCTTTTGGGCTTTGCCCACGACCCCTAAAGTTTGGATACTTCAGTTATCCAAATTGAGTGTAAGATCCACAATATCAAATCCCAAAGTGTTCTGGCAATCACGTATACCAGTGTGGCCTGTGACAAAGACAGGGCAGACATCCTCGGGCCTAGAAGAGAAATGTTTCTCAGGCGAATGTTACACACTCTGCATTCTGGAGGAAACTTCAAGATAAATGACATTTGGGCCATCAAAACCTTTAATACTACTATCTTTAATTATAGAGTTATGATCATTTTTTAAATATTAAAAAATGGTACAATAATAACCAGTTCAAAATGTTCCCACAGTTGGGCAGGGCAGATGGCTCAGGAGGTAAAGAATATGCTGTGCAATAAAGAAGGTAGGATCTGACTCTCCAGAACCTATATATACTGGGACTTGGTAGGCCTCAGTCTGTAGTCCCAGTGCTCCTGCGCAGAGATGGAAGGTACACATGGGAGAAATCCTGAGAGCTTGCAGGGCCAGCTAGCCTAGAGGTCAGAGCAGCAAAACCTCTGACAAGGTGAAATGAAAAGGCTGCCATGAGGCTGTCCTCTGACCTCCACATGCATGTGGCGTGCCTGTGTCCTCTTTCACATACACACACACCTATGTACACAAACTCACATGTATACACAATTACGCAATCACAAACACATTTACACAAGATGAAATAATATTAATGATAATGGCAGTAATGATCATAAAATGCCCATAATTTAATAATGCGGTATTATCATTATTATGCATTCTCCTGTTATTCAGCCATGTGAACCTCATGCTCTTTCTCATTTCATGGTGTACAAATCTCCCACATCATAAAACCTCACCAGCTGCATAATGTTCATTCACAGAGGGATATGCAAATGTGCTTGGCCGTGTCCTGTAGCCAGTGGTTTTCAGGCACTGGCATGGTTCTAGTTTTCTTTTCAAAGCATTCGTGAATATTCATGAATATGGCTCTACAGTCTTTAAACTCTTATTTACTTTCTCAGGAGTGCAGAGACTAGCGTAAGGTCTGAAGGCTTTGAAGCCTGAGACAGGTTACCAAGCACCTTCCTGACCTTTTCTGACGACTCAGCACTGCCCCAGCCGTGAGGAAGAGCTGCATCCCCCAGCAGCTACATCTCCCAGCTGGAAACTGTGGAATACTGTGGATACTGGGTTCTCCATGTCTTCAGTACACTGGGACTTGGGTCACATTTTCCAAAGATGTAAGAACTTAAATTCTAACTTGAGAATACTTTCTGGTGAAATGTGCTCTTGAGCCACCTAGAATCAAAGCCCTTTTTGTGTAAAATTGAGTTTTGAAGCTGTATGCAACTGATAATCCAATGAGATTTACATGGCTAGAACGTGACAAAACCTACATGAGCCATGTTTTCAAAAGGACCGAAAATGCATGCATGAAGAACCATACTTTTTTTTGTAAATGCTACTCGGAGACATAAAAGTAAATATTCTCAAAGAACAGATGCTCCATCTTACACCAATAATGCATTTTTTCCCCAAGATAAGAAAATTGCCTGGAAAATGGCCATGTTTATTGGGCATGAGAGAGAAGCATTTCTATAAATCCATAAGAAAGTACCCTGGTTGGCTGAGTTAATGATTTCTTGTTTGAGAGAAGTATCTCTTATCAGGGATGCTCTGAACTGCCTGTATCTCTTCAGCATCGAGCCACTTCTATTGGAGAAGCATGAGGATGGAGGTGAACGGCTCACACAAAGGGCTGGGGGGAAAGGAGAAGCTCAAGGCCCTGCTTTCTGAATAGCATATGAGTCTCTTCTGTGTTGACTGCTCGTGCATTCACCCTCCAAAAGGCATGAAACCAGAGAGAAAGAAAGGAAAGAACTGCCATGGGCTGAAATGAGGAGGTACCTACACTCTCAAGAGCTCATACTATTGGAGAGCTGAAACACTCATCCCAGCATGACAGATCTGTGCAGAACAGAACGGTTCCCATGTGCGACATATGGAAGGTCAATGGTTGCTGGGACTGGGGTACATGAAGGTGCCGCACTGTGCCAGGATGGCCACTGTGGAACCTACCTAAGGTCTGTGCACAGACACCTGTGTGGGTCCTGGAGAGGCAGCACATAGAATGAATGGCAAAGCCAATCAAGCAGAATGGCATCATCTCCAATTCTGAAGGACTGGGACGAGCAAGGCAATCTACAGCGAGTGCAAAGTGAAGCAAGCCTGACCACAGCAAACTGGTTGGTCAGGGCATTCCCGTAGGCATCTTCTCTAATGTGATGTGTCCTTGCCATTCATTTCTGGAATACTTGGTGAGAACCTACTGCTTCCCAGAAATTGGTCCAGGCTTAAATGGTAATGAAATAAGATACAATCTGTGCTCTTCTGGAACTTTTGATGGAATGTGGTGTTAATAGTTGCAGATAAATGAACAATCAAAAGGCGCTGTAGAGATGGTTCGGTGGCTAAGCATCAGGACCTAAGTTCAACCCCCAGAACCCATGGGAAAAGCCACTCAGGGGCTTTATATAGTAGAATTCATTTATAAGCCCAGTGCTGGGAAAGCTGAGACAGGTGGATTCCCCCAAAAGCTAGCCTAGCCCAATTGGTAAACTCTATGCCAATGAGAGACTCTGTCTAAAAAACAAAAACAAACAAACAAACAACCCACAAGGGAGTCAGCGCCTGAGAAAGGATACTTGAGGTTGACCTCTGACCTCTCCATGCACGTACAGCCACATGAACACACACACACACAATCATAAAGACAAATGAATAATTAAAAAAATCACAGGGTAGACAGACAATGCAGTCAAAGAGTGGAAGATGCTAAATGGCTCAGCCTGATTCTAAGTCAGCATATACTTGTATTTATGATTAACTGAAAATCAGTATGTTAGATAAGAACACGGCCAGAAGGAAAGAAAGCTCAAGTGCAGGTCCCAAGGGCACTTCTTATCTGCCCCCTTTGTGCCTCGGAGTTTCAGGAAACAGACTAGCTATATCCCCAGACTTTTTTTTTCCCCAGCTCATGGGAGAGCAGCCACAGATAAGCTAAAAGCAACTGAGCCCACCCTATGGAACAGAGATACCCACAGCGTTCTGGTACTAAATAATTACAGATATCTCATAGCATCATCTTTAGTGCTACTGAGTCAGACTCCCCAGACTGCCTCCTTAACAGACCAATGGAAGATTGTTAGCCAGCTTGACCTGGATCCATCTCCACTAGGGTTAGAATCCAGACCTTCCAGCTCTACCAACATCCACTCCCTCCTCCCCTCCAGCATTTCCTCCACACCACTGTCAATCCATTCTACCAGTCTCTTCCGGAGCCAGGGTGCTTAGCCTTATTTTCAAACTTGGTATTCACTCTAGGTCACAGGGGGACTTTCCACTCTATCTTCTCATTTAGAGACTTTACTGGTCAGTAGACTGTCTGGTGCATATGGTTCTCTTGGCGGAGGCAGAAACCAGCAAGAGTGGACAGAAACAGACTTTGCCTCACAAAGCCTCTCCACAGAAGCCTCCACACTCCACTGGTCAAGCCACAAACCAAACCCAAAGCCACAGGCAATAATCCAGTCTCTACAGACCCCTCTTCATCACTAGTGGCCTCTTCTCTGTAACTACAAAATACATCTATGTCCTCCCTAAGATCTTCAAAAGTTCCTCAGATTACCACCCAAAGCCATGGTGCCTGTAAGGTCTAGAGAGGGGAGCTTCTGTTCAGAGAGCTGTGATCCAAAAAGAACGTGATTTGTTAAACACAATAGATAGCAGAGAGTCCAGGGGCAGGGTAAGCTGTGAGCAGTGCCATTCAGGAAAGGGAAGGAGAGAAGCCCACAGCTGCCCTTCAGGGCTACTGCCACCAATGCAACCTTATGGACAAAGGTTGTAACATTCCCTAATGGGAGGACGGAAGGCTTGTGAAGAGGCCCCGGCTGTAAATTCTGGGTGCACTTCTTCTGTGCGTAGCTCTAACTTCGAGAAGTCCTTCCTTTTCCATTTTCTAGCTTGACCAAATCTAAAAGCGACACTGAAGCAACAGCACCCTCCTCAGCAGCTGAAAGACTCTCCATATGCATTCTACCGGAGAATACTGTGGGCTTGGGATTTTTCCACACTCACAGCTTGTTGAATTTTTTTCCCTGTATAACTAGCCGTGTTGTTTTATTGGTCAAAACAATCACGTCCCTTAACCCCAAATCAATAGTGACAGAGCTATGTAGCCCTACTGGAACATCACAAGTGCCCTGTCCTGCTTCTGAGGTTCTTATGAGACTATGACCTTTGTCCTACAAGAAGGGAAGGACAACCTCTTATGAGGTCCCTTGGTATGCTGGTGACTTAGCACATGCTCAGTCACAAGGTGTGGATCTTCCTCAGTTCTTCCTCTGCAGATGTGAGGGAAATTCTTGCCCAATATTGTCTCAACTTGAGTTTTCCAAGTCTCTTTGTGCACCCAGAGCACTTGAGAAACCAAATTAAGTGGCATATTTTGTCTCCCTTCTTCCCTTCATCCCCCCAAAAAACTTTCTACTGCAATCTTCTGAGGTCAGGAAAGGAAGAGTCATTAGGAGTCTTGGGGTGATCCTAAAGCCAGCCACCATCCCATGCCGTCTACAGACAGAAATCTGAGAAGCACAGTGATGGGGCTTGTGGGCTGTGTGAATTCTGAAGAGAAAGCAAAGTCCGGGCTCTCTAGTCACAGAAGACATCTCAGAAGAGAAATTGAGAGAGTTGTAGTTGGGTAATGGTGTCAAGGATAGGACGGAAGAACAAAGAGAAGTAAAGAGGTTATCATAGTAACTGGCCCGCGTGAGAAATGACGATGGCCCTAAAACTGGAGTGAGGACACATTGGCCTTGGGAGCCATCTAAACCACAGTGCAGGTTTAGTAGGCTCTAAAGGCGCCCTGGTACACTTTAAGGTACAGCTTAAAGTGTTGCGATGCTCTAAAGCTGGAGCTGAACGCCTTGGAAATAGGCTTTAGGAACTAGTTTCGATACCTGCTATTTGGAGCAGAGCTTCTCAAGTTATCTTCAGGGAAGGGCAGGGGTTTCTCAGAATCAGTCATGGACCAGCACGTCGTGAAACAATAAGAGAATCAAGTTTCTTTAAAAAAGTGAAATAGTAGCAAAGATGCAAACCCAGGATTTTACTGTTATTAGACTGGACAATTATGAAATTACTCTGTGCAAGTACAGCTGCGTACCCATGCCTTCATTCTGTCTCTGAACTGGGTAGATCTGTAGCAAGTGAGTTAAAGAGCTGGGTGGGGGGGGGACAGAGCAAATGAGAACATATTCTGGAACAAGCTTTTGCCCCCACGCTTCACAGGATGAGGTAGACGTGGGGATGGCTCCCGTCTGCCAGGAAAGTAATCTCAGCAGGTCCTGACCTGGAGGCCCACAGTCTTCCATTTAACGGCGATAAACCAGGGAAGTGGGCCTAAGAAAAGTCTAACTGTTGGGCAGGAAGCTGCTGGAAGTTTTCCAGGGCTACCGAGATGAGCTTGAAATATCTGCTAATAGGTGTGACTCTGAATTCTGCAGGGTGAGACAGAAAAGCCAGTAATCACACTGGGACAGAATGAAATACCCTCTATTCCCTGGAAACTGGAGAAAATGTCATGGCAAGACGAATTCTGAGCTACTTTATCTGGCGTTTGTTGAGATTAAATAAGGAGACTAAATAGGGTGACGAATACAAGGAGGTTCCCAACATTAAAGTAGTTTATGATAATTTCAATACACACACTCACCTTCCCCTCCAAGCCCACGCACACAGCATTGAGGGTGTCTTGAATCCATCCCATTTTAAAGCCTGGCACCCTGTCAGTCATCAGTTGACCAGGTGCTAGGGGTATAAGAGATAGGCGAGGTGTGCCAAAGTGTTAGGATAGTAACAGATTCCTGGTGTTGGGCAGCAAGAATTGCAGAGTGTATGTGCACCTGTGAGTGCTTGTGTGTGTTGTACACATAATCACTGGTTTTACAGATAATTACTGAGTGCTTACTCTCTGTGCGACATACTAACCTGACCCTAGAATGGTGCTGGGACACAAACAGGTTAATAATTATTTCTTGGGAGCAGGGGCTGGCTGGAGGTGGGCAACAGACTCTCCACCAAGGCCAACCAGAGAAACCTCCTTTCCAGAGCCACCCAGGAGAGAAAGCAGGAGAAGAACCAGAACCCCAGATAGAGGGACCAGCAAGAGTATGGCCCAAGGCTGAAACAAAGCTCTGGGTATAGAGATCCATACCACCCCCACTTCTCTTCCTTTTGTAGTTAATTATCTCTTTTAGGAGGAATTAAAAGGTAGTAAAAATGCTGTTGCTAAAATAAAATATAGCAAATGGCGAAGGGGTCAGTCATAAAGGAAGAGAGGGGAGTCCTTACATTTGTAATTGAGTTCACAGAGTTTGTGTTGTGTTTCTTTTTAAATGGTTCCTGTGTGTAATTGTTTTTAATTGGAAAAAGAGAAAGGCAAATAATTTACAATCCAGACACTTGGAATGTATGTGCCTATGCATATCAGGCACGGGGCTAAGTGGTTGGCATTTATTATCTCATAGAAACAGTATAATTGACTCTGAACTAGGTGTTTGTGTGAATAAATTCACACACAGAGAAGGAAATGGCTTGCCCCCAGGAGTAAACAGCAGAGCTGGAATCACATCAGAGCTAGCTTCAAAGCCCTAGTCTTGGTAGTTTTGCTTTAGTGCCTCCCTTTGGGACAGTTAATTAGTGTTCCTATCCTACAGATGAAGAAAGGGGCTTAAGAAGGTTAAAGATCACAGAACACCAACAGCACAGGTTCTAAGAGCAACAATCAATAAATGGGACCTCATGAAACTGAAAAGCTTCTGTAAAGTAAAGGACACTATCATCAGAACAAAATGACAGCCTACAGACTGGGAAAGAATCTTCACCAACCCTATACCTGATAGAGGGCTGATATCCAGAATATATAAAGAACTCAAGAAGATAAAAAGCAACAAATCAAATAATCCAATTTAAAAATGGGGTACAGAGCTAAACAGAGAATTCTCAATAGAGGAATATTGAATGGCAGAGAAACACTTAAAGAAATGCTCAACATCCCTAGTGATCAGCAAAATGCAAATTAAAACAACCCTGAACTTTCACCTTCACCCATCAGAATGGCTAAGATCAAAGACTCAAGTAACAACACATGCTGGAGAGGATATGGAGAAAGTGGAACCCTCCTCCACTGCTGTTAAGAATGTAAACTTGTACAACCTCTTTGGAAATCAATCTGGCGCTTCCTCAGACGATTAGGAATAATGCTACCTCAAGATCCAGCTGTACCTCTCCTAGGCATATATCCAAAAGATGCTCAAGTACACAACAAGGACATTTGCTCAACAATGTTTGTAACAGCTTTATTTGTACTAGCCAGAATCTGGAAAAAAACCAGACGTCCCTCAACTGAGGAATGGATACAGAAATTTACACAATGGAATACTACTAAAAAACCAGAAAATCATGAAATTTGCAGGCAATTGATGAGAACTAGAAAAGATCATCCTGAGTGAGGTATCCCAGAAGCAGAAAGACAAACATGGTATAAGTGGATATTAGACATATAAAATAGGATAAACATACTAAATTCCTTAAGGAAGCTAATCAAAAAGGAGGACCCTGAGTAAGATAATCAATCCTCACTCAGAAAGGTGAATGGAACTGACATGGAAAGAGGGAGAAAATAGGGAACAGGACAGGAGCCTGCCACAGAGGAGCTCTGAAAGACTCTACCCAGCAGGGTATCACAGCACATGCTGAGACTCATAGCCAAACTTTGGGCAGAGTTCAGGGAATCTTATGAAAGAAGGGGGAGATAGAAAGACCTGGAGGGGACAGGAGCTCCACAAGGAGAGCAACAGAAACAAAAAATCTGGGCACAGGGGTCTTTTCTGAGACTGATACTCCAACTAAGGACCATTCATGGATATAACCTAGAACCCCTGCACAGATGTAGGCCATGGCAGCTCAGTCAGTAGCTCAGACTGCATGCCCTGCCACAACCCCAGACTCTTCAGTGACTCCAACTCCTGGCTCCCTCCAACAGAGGAAGATCTGGGCCATGGCTGATGAGATGGGAAAAGAAAATCAAGTCAGAAAGGCAAGAAATGCTTTTGGAGCTTAGGGTTCAGGTCAATCCAGTACAACTGCTAGGTCAGCTGCTGGCTGCAAGATTCCCAGGAATTCATACACCCTCTGGCCAGCCCAGCTTCCTCTCCCATAGGAGAAAATAAAGCTTCCCCTTCACTGGGCTGGTCAGACCCAGCCTGAGGACACCACTCCTCACCTCTCCAGAGGACTGTTTGCAAGAATAGCAGAGCCTGCCTTCAGATTCCCATGGATTCATGAGGAAAAGTCAACATTCAAAAGCCTAATGAAGACAGCCCATATCTCCTGAGCCCTGCTTGAGCTTCTAACTGGTACTATATCAGTATGCATAAGCTGCATGAGGTATAGCTACAATCTTCCCCTGTTTTGCAAAATAAATGGGGGCACAGAAAGGTCTCATGGCTTTTCGGTGGTGCAGCAGCTGATAAGCCGGAGGCAGGAGTAGTGTTTGCACTCAGGTCCAGCTGCTCATTCTGTACCATACCATCTACCATTCCCTGGTCCTGCCTAAAGTGGATCCTGGATGCTGAGAGGAAGACTCATCCTGAGGAACCATGAGGGGACAGGATTCTGAGAATTCACAGAGCTAAGGGTCGGCTTCTGTCACTGTCTTCCATACAGGCCTTGGGGGACTGTTTGTATATACCAAAGAACTCTTGCCCAGGCCAGCACTCATGGTCCTGGCCACCTGCCTCCAACACTCCTTTCTAGCCTGTGCTCATAGCAGGCACCAGTAGCCTCTAGCTTGTCCACAGCCTCTGACTCATGCCAGGCTGTTAGGTTGTTCAAGTCAAAGTTGTGTGAACATCTCATCTTTTTCTACCTCAGTCATACCCCTTGAACTTGTAAGTGCCCTGGGGGAAGCCTTATTGGAGTTGCAGCTTTCCACTGATTCCACAGTATGGTATGAACTGTATCTTATGTTTTATGTGTTTTGATGCTTTGAGATCTAGGGCTTTGCTTGCCCTGTAAAATGCAAACCAACCAATCCATAGCCCACTGTATACCTTCTATAGCTGACCCTGCCCATCTCCTGACTGCCCCAATCACCCAGACATGGCTACCATACCACTAAGCACAGCTCTGGTGCCCCAGAGCCTCTGAAATCCCCAAACTGGCTAAGGCTAGCCTGAATTACTGCTGTCCTTTACTGTCCCTTCCCATGGAAGACACAGTAAAACACCTTGTCCAAGGATTCTGCTGTCCTCTGCCTCTTGGGTGGCACCATGGCAACATTGCTGGCAGGGATTGTATCCTGATGTGTTGGCCTCACACACATAGGAACAATGGTTAAAAGCCTTTATTAAAACAAACAACATAGTCACTTCCTCCAGAAAGTCTCTGAGTGTCCCTTGTGTCATAAACTACCTCTTTGCCCCTGTCAGCCTTAAGCTGACATGTGACTGTGTTTCCTAAAAGTAAGAGGTAGGGACTCTACCTCCCATCCTCCAGCTTCTGTCTGGCACCTAGCATGGTTTAGTAAGTTCACAGCATGTGGAATAGTGACAAGAGAGAAACATACATGATGATAGTAACAGTGACAGCCTCTGTTTCCCGGGTTTCCGGGAGCACTCCCAGATAAACGGCATTTGAGTGATGCTCATGGTACAGTGAAGAGAAATGAAAGCCAGAGGGGTCCAGCGAGTTAACCCTCACATCCAAGAACAAGGTGGCCAGAGTGGTACCTGCCTGTCCAGATGCAGAGGCGACACTTTTAAAGCTGCCTGAATTGTGCTGGGTGGAGATTCCTACCCCTTCTCTGTATGCTCCTAGCAGAGGTGATGCCCCCTCACGGATTGATCATGAGTTAGCTGGCAGGAGTGCTCTGCTATTCTGAAAGTGAGTACTAGAGCCCTGCCTAGTTCTCAAATGAACATCTAAAGCCCACTCTTGGGTCTTTTGTGTTCACTCTGAGCACATATTTATGGCTCTTCCTTGGCACTGAAATGAAATCTAAATCTCTTATGCAGCACTCACCCTCTGACTTCCACTTAACCTCTGCAGCCTTCTCCTTCCTTACCCACCATTTGGATGCACAAGATGGCCACTGCTTAGCCAAGGTACCATGGTAGCTCATCCTGGTAGCACTGTAGGATGCTTGGTGCCCAGCTCCAACTTACCATATCACTGACAGATCCTGTTCATGGAACTCCTTCCCCATCCTCCCACTCCCCAGTATTCCAATGTTCAGCCACTCAGCTTATTGGAATCCAGAAACTTCCTAGGAGACGTGAATCTCCTTCAGCTGCTACGAGCTGAGGCAGAAGGAAGCTGGAGGCATCCAAGCATCCGCAGAAGAAAGGAGATTGTCTCGGCCAAGCCCATGCCTGTCCCTTCCATCTTCCTGTGACATTCCCAAAGTCCAGATTGAAACAATGACTTGGATGTTTTAATATAAAAGCCACAAAACCTTTCTGGAAATCTCTGATTCACTTCTTTTCGACTCTAGGTGTTCAGTGTGAAACTTCTAAGCATTTACTAGTCTCCTGGTTAAAAAAAAAAGTGTGATCCCTAAATTTAGCAGAAATTTTAATAAAATCATCATGTTTCCAAATTCTTAATCCACAAAAAGGATTTTAAATCTCAATGCCATTCTACTCTTAGCATCCTCAGGAAAATTGGCAGGGTAATTTAGGCCTCGTTATTAAAACAGCAGGCAGTTGTCTTCTTTCTGTTCACTTAAAAAAAAAAAAAAGACCAACACCAGAAGGCCTGCTAACACTCCCATGCCCGCCCATTCCTTCAGATGATTCATGGCTGCAGCAATCCATGTTGATAATCCTGTGGCTAGTCCTGCGTCCACTCCGGTAGAATTTACTGTGACTTAAAGATGGAGCTGGTTTCTGCCTTCCACCTTCCCGATGGTGAGTGCTCTCTGTCACGAACAACTCCACATTTGGCTAAGGCCGAGGATCTGGCTTGCTTCCATGTATGTGGACCTATCTGCATTGCCCCCGTGGCACGCCTGGGTTGGCTACCCAGAGGCTATTTAAGCTGTGGGCTGGCTTTCCCCGGGGTCCGAGGATTGTTCAATGTTCCTGAATAAACTGCATTGAAAAAAAAAAAAAAGAATCAGTTTATAAACCAGCATCTAGACCCTTTACACACTGACAAGATTATTATTATTATTATTATTATTTTTACAAGAAGAACAGTTTGGGAGGCTTGTGATGCCAAAAGTGAAATGTTCTTACAGAGGCATCATGGGAAGGTCCTTGGCTTAGACCTTTAGTTTGCATTGTCTCTTTAGAGGCTCATGATAGGCCCAGGAGCAGATGGAATGGTTTCAGATGAGGCAACAGAGGCCATGAGATGACAGTGATTTTGCTAAGGTCACATGTCTGCGTTCGGAGAAGTTGAGGTTCAAGTCCACGTCTCTCCACTCTCCTAGATAGGAATTGTCCGCCAGGCCTCATGAAGCCATGGCTGAAAACTGATGTGACTTCCCCAGGGCCATACAACTCTTGCAAAATCTTCCCTCTGAGCCTGCGGGTTTGCCAGAACTGAGAACAAACGCCATTTTCACAGATTCAGTTTTGGCCACGGGTGTGCACAAAGTCCAAGAATGGAGCATTGTCAATGTAGGTATCACCACGTGTGTCTCTTGCTTGTCCTTGTTCCAGAGGCCGTGAATTTACTAACTGCCTCAGGGTCAGGCTGAAGCTGGCCACACTCTTTGGTCCTTTGCTAATAACAGGATTATCCCTTTAAGAAACTAACGCAAAGTAGGTCTTTAAAACTGAACCTGTGAAAAAATGGCACTTGTCCTCAGTCCTGGCAAATTGTCAGGCTCTGTGAGGGGACTTCTGCAAAAGAATTGTGTGGCCCTCAGCAAGTCACACCAATTTTCGGCTGTCGCTTCCTCGTTTGTGTAATAAAGGCAATAACATCCCCATGCTGGGTCCCAGGGAGGATTAAATTATGTGAAAGTGGATGAACTGACTGATAATCGCTTCCTGGCGTATCATTTAAGAAGCGGTAACTTAGCCAATGTTATCTTTTGAACATGTCCCTAGGTTTGATAGTGAAATAACCCTGTTTTTAATCCCATCTCCCAAAATTCTAAGTAGTTTTTACAAATTTATAGAAGCCTAGGCTCTGGGAGGGCAGATGGTTTCCTCGAAGTCCCATAGCAGGTGGTAGGGCTGGGGTCGATACAGGGAAGCCTGGACTGATGGACTATATTTTTAAACACCAAACTCTCTCACCCTCCAGATGATGTGGACAAGGCTGGGTATGACGACTTCCTCTGGCTCCTTTCAGCCCTCCTCAGCCTCCTTTTGCAAGAGCTCGAGATGTTTGTGTAAGCTCCCTGCTCTCTCAGGGATGCTGTGCTCAGAAAGCTTCATCGATTTCTTTTACTGGACAGTGGCAATTTTGCCTGCTCCTTGTAACCCTCACAAACAAGCCTGGTGAGGTCACCAAAGCAACTGGCACTTTGCTGCTTTTAAAGCTCTTTTGTACCTGGCTTTTCTATGGTGGCCACAGAGAGCCTAGCCTTGCCAACCAAGGGGGTGACCAGAGGACAAATCTGTGGGGCCAGCCTCCCACAGGCTTTATATCACGATTTAGTTTTTGCTTTGCTTGCTCTCTTTTTGTGATATTTCTCATCACAAA